>NC_092340.1:345212500-345843333 GCF_046630445.1 Rutidosis leptorrhynchoides | reverse complement strand
TAATACCTAATTATATTAATGAGTTTGAACAATTTCGTTCCGTTACAATACTTAAAACAGATCATGACCAATCACTAGAATACCGAAGCCCTAATGCACAAACATGTCCAGTATGTTTTGCTCCATGTAAGAGCTTCGTGAGAGGATCCGCTATATTAAGATCTGTGTGAACTTTGCGAATACATATCTTTCCCTTTTCAACTTCATCCCTTATGTAGTTGAATCTCCGCTCAATGTGACGGGTCTTTTGGTGAGCACGAGGTTCTTTGATTTGAGCAATCGCACCCTCGTTGTCACAAAAGATCTCAAGAGGGTCCTGAATGGAAGGGACAACTCCTAAGTCGTCGATGAATTTCTTCATCCATGCAGCTTCCTGCGCTGCCAATGAGGCGGCAATGTACTCCGACTCTGTAGTGGATAATGCAACAACATCCTGTTTTGAACTCTTCCAAGAGACCGCACCTCCATTTAACGTGAATACATAACCGGATTGTGATCGAGAATCATCTCGATCAGTTTGGAAACTCGCGTCCACGTAACCTTTTACAGTGAGTTCCTCCTCACCAGACCCATATATTAGGAACATATCCTTAGTCCTCCTAAGGTATTTCAATATACTTTTAACAGCAATCCAATGACTGTTTCCTGGGTTATTCTGGTATCTGCTTGTCAGGCTAAGAGCGCATGACACATCTGGTCTAGTGCATATCATTGCATACATGATTGACCCAATGGCAGACGCATATGGGACTTTCTTCATTCTCTCTTGTTCATCTTTCTTGGTGGGGCACTGAGATGAACTAAGGAGTGTTCCTCTTTGAATAGGTACCAAACCTTTCTTAGAGTTCTCCATCTTGAACCTTTTCAAGATCTTTTCAATGTATGCACTTTGATTCAAACCTATCAGTTTCTTGGATCTATCCCTGTAGATCCCAATCTCCAAAACGTATTGTGCTTCTCCAAGATCCTTAATGGAGAAGCATTTACTTAGCCAAATTTTAACTCTTTGCATTGCCAGAATATCATTTCCAAATAACAATATATCATCCACATATAGTACAAGGAACATGATAGTGCTCCCACTAGCTTTCTTATATACACAAGCTTCATCACCATTTTTAATGAAGCCAAATTTCACGGCTTCCTCATTAAAACGATGATTCCACATTCTAGATGCTTGTTTCAATCCGTAGATTGACTTCTTTAACTTGCATACCTTTTTAGGATATTTCGGATCAACAAAACCTTCAGGCTGAACCATATAGACATCTTCCACAAGATATCAATTTAGGAAGGTGGTCTTGACATCCATTTCCCATATTTCATAATCATAATGAGCAGCAATGGCAAGTAATATCCTAATAGACTTTAGCATTGTCACAGGCGAAAAAGTTTCATCATAGTCAGCCCCTTGAGTTTGAGTGAAACCTTTTGCTACAAGTCTAGCTTTATATGTATCCAAGTTTCCATGTATGTCGGTTTTCATTTTGAAAAGCCATTTACAATCAACTAGCCTTGAGCCAGCAGGTTGTGTAACAAGTTCCCAAACTTGGTTGTCATACATGGATTGCATCTCAGCGTTCATGGCTTCCTTCCATTTATCTTTATCAATCCTTGATAAAGCATCTTGGTAGTTTATTGGTTCATCCAAATCAACCACATAGCAACCATCCATGAGAAACCCATATCTCTCAGGAGGATTACTAATCCTACCAGATCTGCGAACGTCTTGTGTATTTTGATCATCCATTTGATCACTCTCAACATTTTCATGTTGAGTGCTAGTGTCAACCAATTGTGTATCATCTACTTGATCTTGAACCTCTTCAAGATCTATCTTCCTTTCACTACTTCCTTCCATTAGGAACTTAGTTTCAAGGAATTCCGCCTTCCGAGCAACAAATACATTCTGCTCGGATGGATCATAGAAATAATATCCCATATTATCCTTGGGATATCCTATGAAGATACACTTCGTGGATCGAGCATTCAACTTATTAGGGACGTAACGCTTAGGATAAGCTTCACATCCCCATACCTTTAAGTATGATAGAGATGGAGGTTTTCCAAACCACATCTCATGAGGTGTTCGTTCCACTTTCTTGGTTGGGGCCATATTTAAAATACGAGCCGTGGAGCATAGACAATAACCCCAAAATGATAGAGGTAACGAGCTTCTAGCCATCATAGATCGAACCATATCCAATAGGGTTCGGTTCCTCCTTTCGGAAACTCTATTCAGTTGGGGTGTTCCAGGAGGAGTGAGTTGCGAGATAATCCCACAACTTCTAAGATGATCTTGGAAAGCATCGCTTAGGTATTCACCTCCTCTATCGGTACGAAGTACCTTGATTGTCTTATTGAGTTTATTTTGTACTTCGCTTTGATACTCTTTGAACGCTTCAAAAGTTTCGTCCTTATGTCTTAACAAGTAGACATATCCGAAATGACTGAAGTCATCAATGAAAGTAACGAAGTATCTTTCACCATTCCTAGTTATGGGCTTAAAGGGTCCACATATATCCGAATGTATTAATCCCAATAAGTCCTTAGCCCTTTCATAGGTCCCTTTGAAAGGTGCTTTAGTCATTTTGCCTTGTAAACAAGATTCACATACATCAAACGAGTCTAGTTCATTTGATTTCAAAAGGCCATTCTTTTGAAGTGTATGCATTCAATTTTTGTTTATGTGACCAAGGCGACAATGCCATAAGTAGGAATCACTCAAATCCCTTTTGAGTTTCTTGGTGCTAGTATGGTATATTGAGCTACTAGATGATGTGTCATCATGAACCAATTCATAAATTCCATTTGAAGGCGAAGCCTTAAAATAGAATACATTATCTAAATAAACGTGGATAACATCATTAACAAAATTAAGATAAAAACCACATTGTTTTAAACGGGAAACTGAAATAATGTTTCGACATAAATCCGGTGCATACAAAACATTGTTCAAAATAAGTTCCAAACCACTTGGAAGCTTTAATACAAAGTCTCCTTGAGCCTTCACTTGCACTTTGGCTCCATTACCCATAAAGAGACTTGATGTTCCCGTTTGCTTGCTACATCTTTTGAACCCCTGCAAAGAATTGCAAATGTGAGTTCCACATCCAGTGTCTAATACCCATGTATTAGAAGAAGTAATACTAAGCTCTATATATACCATATATATATATATATATTACCTGAGCTTTGCCCCGCATCCCTCTTTTCCTTCAACTCCTTAAGTGAAGGTATTTCATATGCCCGAGAGACATATCAAATTAATGTGGCTAACATGTTATGATCCAAGTCGGGTCATACCCAATAACAAGCTTACCGACACCTTATTCATATTTGATCTTAACGATTGGATCGTGGATTAAAATACGCGACACTTGGGTTTTAAGAAAAATGGTTTTCTAAAATAATATAACTTGATGTACATATAAATTATGGAATAATTTATATAATGTGGATTTAATTATTTATAGGTTAAATAATTAATTTTGTTATGTTACATTTTATAAAATTGGTTTTATAAAATAAAAATGTGCATAACAAATAATGGAAGTTTATAAAATGTAGTTTTATAAAAATTAAGTTTATAAAACTAATTTTATTTAAATTCATTAATGGCATTGGTAGTGGGTTCTTGCATGGCTTTTGATTGGCTAAAGATGCAAGACCCATGTGCTTATCTTGGAGGCACAAAAACACCAATACACACACATGCAAATACATCAAAACAAGCAAAAAAAAATTCTGCATTTTTCTCCTCCTTGCTGCTGGCCGAAATTTTCTTGGAGAAAAAGGGTGTTCAAATTTTTTTTGCAAGCTAATCTCAAGTGTAATTAAATCCTAACTAAAGGCTAGGGTGTTGGTGATAAGTTTGGGGTATTATCTCTTGAGGTTTCATACATTTGGAGCTCCATTCATCCTCATCTTCTTCATCATATTGTTGTAACCCTCAACTAGCTTGAGGAGGTAAATTACTAAACCCACTTGTTGTATGTAAGCATATTATTTCAAGACTTGATATATTTATGGAATTTGTCTTTTAAAATGGTTGATATATAACATGATACTTGCATGCTTCCGCTCACTTTATCTTCATAAAATGGGTTTATGAACTTGTTAAAATGTAGAACATGTTTCTCAAAAGTTTGTCAAATTCCATCAATGGTATCTAGAGCCAAGGTCTTTGAAATATGCTTCTTTTTTATGACTTTTAAATCCACTAATCTTACAATCTAGTAACATGCATGAAACTAGAATGTAAAATTTTTTTTTTTTGGATTTTGGGTGGGTTCTTATTTTGGCCGAAAATTAGGAGGTTCCAAAGTGGGTTTGGAACTTATTTTTTGGTCAAATTTTGTTGTTTAATGTGGTTCACAATCAAGCCTAGACCTTGTGTTTGTATGGTTGTATGTTTTGGTTGATTAATCATTCATTTGGTTTGTAATATTAATCATTCATTTGGTTTGTAATAATTTGTAATATTCATTCATTTGTAATTTTATTTATATTTGGTATGTATAATAGATTAGGTTGTAATTTCATTTTCTAGAAAAAAATGTATTAGGATATATTTTTTTTGTAAAGAGAATGAAGAATGAAGATGATGAAGATGAACACAAGTTGGAAGCATTTGGATGCAAGATTAAGTGGGAGATTATAAATCTCCTACTTTGTCATAACCCTTAGAAGGTGACATTTGTTTTGGCTAAACAAATGTCTACCAATTGGCTTGATTGTGAACTTGGTTGTTTTGCATGTTTATTGTGTTTGTATGTTTGGTTGCTACAATTTATCACACATTTACAACTTGCAAAATGACATTATAATTGGTTATAATTAAAACAACAAAAGGACACTAATAAATGGTTATTAGGGACATAAATAACAATGCATATAAAATGGTTTATATCAAAGTAATTGGCTTTACTAATATAACATGAAAATTGGCTTTTCATAATGAACTATACACCAAATGCATGTTGGTGTATGGCAAATGTTTTCTTAAACTAGAATTTATGAAAACTTAAAATCCCTTTACTAAAACAAGGTAAACAAGTTAAACGCCATCCTTTTGTGGAAACACTTAGACATATTAGGAATCTCTTGATGGGATAAAGGTCACCTAACCGTCATCAGTGAACTAATATGAATAAGGTACACTTCGCATACATGTGGGATAAAGGTCACCTAACCACTTGTAGGTTAAGTCTACATGTTTACACAAGTAGGACGACTTGATTTGGGAATCATGAACTTAGGGTCACCGAAGCATGAGAAACAAATAGGCGTTGATGGGATTAATATGCCATGCAAAAGGATTGCATGATCCCATACTCTAGAAGTTGCAAATGGATTGCAATTGTCATTTATTGACTACCTAGCTAAATCAAATTGCGGGATAAAGGTCACCTAACCGAAATTTGGTTTATCGTTGGATTCTAGAATTTAATAATTCAATTAAATTAAAAGGGTATTGAATGTTAAATTAAAATCGATACTTAAACGAACTTTGTTAATTTTGTAGATGGCCGCCAATAACAACAACAACATGCAAAACACACCACTTAACATGAACAACCTATCGTTACGGTCTCTCCTCGAGAAAGACAAACTCAACCATACCAACTTTATGGATTGGTTCCGCAATCTTCGGATTGTCCTCAAACAAGAGGATAAAGCGTATGTACTTGAGGACCCCATTCCCGATCAACCGGATGAGAATGATGTGGAGGCAATGGCCTCTTACGATAAGTATTGCCACGACTCCCTTCAAGTCTCATGCTTAATGCTTGGGACTATGATACCCGAACTCCAAAAGGATTTCGAGCACCATAGTGCATACGACATGATAACGCAATTGAAGGAGATGTTCCTTCAACAAGCGCGTGTCGAGCGTTTCGAGACCGTTCGGGCGCTACATGCTTGTCGTATGGACGATACCCAATCGGTTTCATCTTATGTGCTTAAGATGAAGAGCCTTATTGATCGTGCTAACCACCTTAACCTAAACATATCAAATGAGTTAGCCACCGATCTTATCCTTAACTCCCTATCAAAAAGGTTTGATCAATTTGTAATTAATTACAATATGAATGGGATGGATAAGAGCATAGGTGAGCTTCACGGTATGCTTAGAACGGCAGAAACTAGCATGGGTAAAAGGGCTTTACCCGTGTTAGCAATCGATCAAGGTGGATCCAAAGGTAACACCTCTAAGCCAAAGGTGGCTAAGAGAAAAGGACCCGCCCATCAAGGCAAAGGGAAAGGGAAGATGGTTACCCCAAC
The DNA here is from genome assembly GCF_046630445.1 of Rutidosis leptorrhynchoides. Classification (NCBI taxonomy): domain Eukaryota; kingdom Viridiplantae; phylum Streptophyta; class Magnoliopsida; order Asterales; family Asteraceae; genus Rutidosis; species Rutidosis leptorrhynchoides. Next base: position 345,837,045 of record NC_092340.1, on the reverse strand, counting down.
CATCAACAAGGCTAAGAAGCAAAAGGTAGCCGAGAAGCCAAACCCCAAGGAAGACCCATGTTTCGGTTGCGGTGAGATGGGTCATTGGAAACGAAACTGTCCGGTCTACCTTAAGGAGTTGAAGGACAAGAGGGATGCAGGGCAAACCTCAGGTAATATATATATGGTATATATAGAGCTTAGTATTACTTCTTCTAATACATGGGTATTAGACACTGGATGTGGAACTCATATTTGCAATTCTTTGCAGGGGTTCAAAAGAAGTGATCATAAGGCGGGAACATCAAGTCTCTATATGGGCAATGGTGCAAAGGTGCATGTTAAAGCTCAAGGAGATTTTATTTTGAAGCTTCCAAGCGGATTGGAACTTATTTTAGAAAATGTTTTGTATGCTCCGGATTTGCGTAGAAACATTATTTCTATTTCTCGCTTAAAACAATGTGGTTACGTTGTTAATTTTATTGATGATGATATTCATGTTTCTAAAAATAATGTATTCTATTTCAAGGCTTCGCCTTCAAATGGAATTTATGAATTGGTTCATGATGACGCATCATCGAGCTCTATATACCATACTAGCACCAAGAAACTCAAAAGGGATTTGAGTGATTCCTATCTATGGCATTGTCGCCTTGGTCACATAAACAAGAACCGAATGCATACACTTCAAAAGAATGGACTTTTGAAATCAAATGAAATGGATTCGTTTGATGTATGTGAATCTTGTTTACAAGGCAAGATGACTAAAGCACCTTTCAAAGGGACTTATGAAAGGGCTAAAGATTTATTGGGATTAATACATTCGGATGTATGTGGACCCTTTAAACCCATGACTAGGAATGGTGAAAGATACATTGTTACTTTCATTGATGACTTTAGTCGTTTCGGATATGTCTACTTATTAAGACACAAGGACAAAACGTTTGAAGCATTCAAAGAATATCAAAACGAAGTACAAAATCAACTCAATAGGACAATTAAGGTACTTCGTACCGATAGAGGAGGTGAATACCTAAGCGATGCCTTCCAAGATCATCTTAGGAGTTGTGGGATTATCTCACAACTTACTCCACCCGGAACACCCAACTTAATGGAGTTTCCGAAAGGAGGAACCGAACCCTAATGGATATGGTTCGATCTATGATGGCAAGAAGCTCGTTACCTCTATCATTTTGGGGTTATTGTCTAAGCTCCGCGGTTCGTATTTTAAATATGGCCCCAACCAAGAAAGTGGAACGAACTCCTCATGAGATGTGGTTTGGAAAACCTCCTTCTCTTTCATACTTGAAAGTATGGGGATGTGAAGCTTATCCTAAGCGTTATGTAACTAATAAGCTACATGCTCGATCCACAAAGTGTATCTTCATAGGATATCCCAAAGATGACATGGGGTATTACTTCTATGATCCATCCGAGCAAACGGTATTTGTTGCTCGGAAAGCGGAATTCCTTGAAACCAAGTTCCTTATGGAAGGTGATGGTGAAAGGAAGATAGATCTTGTAGAGGTACAAGATCAAGCCGATGATGCACGATTGGTTGGCACTAGCACTCAACATGAGGATGTTGAAAATGATCAAGTGGATGATCAAAGTACACAAGACGTTCGAAGATCTAGTAGGATTAGTAATCCTCCTGAGAGATATGGTTTTCTCGTGGATGGTTGCTATACGGTTGATTTGGATGAACCAACAAACTACAAAGATGCTTTATCAAGGATTGATAAAGACAAATGGCAGAAAGCCATGAACGCCGAGATGCAATCCATGTATGAAAACCAAGTTTGGGAACTTGTTGTGCAACCTCCTAGCTCCAAGCTAGTTGATTGCAAATGGCTTTTCAAGAAGAAAACCTACATACATGGAAACTTGGATACATACAAAGCTAGACTTGTAGCAAAAGGTTTCACTCAAACTCAAGGGGTTGATTATGATGAAACTTTCTCGCCTGTGGCAATGCTAAAGTCTATTAGGATATTATTTGCCATTGCTGCTCACTATGACTATGAAATATGGCAAATGGATGTCAAAACTGTTGGGATTTAACAAGTTCATATATCTTAAAACCTTTTAAGAATCATAATAAACGGAAGCGTGTAATAACCAATTCTATTTGTTATCTTTAAACCAATTAAAGTTAAATCCCTTCTTGGATCAAGTTGTGAATATTATTCTTACAAATTAACGAGAAAAGATAGAGTTTTATACCTCCTTAAAACTAAGTTTAAGGGCTGTCCAAAATGGTAGTAGAATGATGAACAAAAGTGTAGAACTTCAAGCTTTTGATCCTCCAACACCACCCCTAAGTTAGCTAGACTTGGTAGCCTCAACACCCTTGTTAATCTAGCTTGAAACCCACTTCTTTGTGCTGAAAATTTCGGCCAGCAGCAACAATAAAAGATGATGATGAATGCTAGCTTCTAATGGTGAAACCTCAAGGGATTATACCCCAAACTTATAACCAACACCTTGTAAATTGGTTAGGATTTTGTTACACTAGAAAATGAGCTTCCAATAAACTCAAAGTCACCTCTCTCTTGCTTGAAGAATTCGGCCAGAATTAAAACAAGGAAGAAAGAGAGCTTATTTTTTTCTTACTAGATGTTTGAATGCATGTGTATGTTATATTTTGGTCAAGGAACAAGTACCTTAGGCTTTGTGCATTTTGAAACTTACAAAAGTAGCATGGGTGGACCTCTTGGTCCTCACAAAAACCTTCCCCCATGGGGATGTTTATAAAATTAGTCTTTTAAATTTTATAAAACAAGTTCCACCATGTATATGTTACTTGTTCCAATTTAATTACCATTTTATAAAACCTTTTATAAAATGTATCATAACACAACTATTAATCTTACAAATGATTAATACCATATCATATAAATTATCCAAATAATTTATCTCAAGTAATAATATTTTAGAAAACCGATTTTCTAAAGTCCAAGTGTCGCGTATTTATTTAACGACCCAATCGTTAAGATTAAATACATTTAAGGTGTTGGTAAGTTTGTTATTGGGTATGACCCGACTTGGATCATAACATGTTAGCCACGTTAATTTAATATGTCTCTCGGGCATACGAAATACCTTCAATCTCCCACTTGCACGAGAAACATAAGAAATTAATGCAAGTGATGGATACAGCCTAACACACCGTCCATCACCCCTAATATGTTATGACTTTGTGCCATTCAATAACATCATCCCTTTCGAGTTCCCATCTCGAATATGATTAGGTGAATCTTTCATTATATCCTTTCTTCCTAGATGTCATGTTAAATCCAAGAGATACAGAGTGATCACTCTCTTATAGATTTAACTTTTCAGGCCTTAGACATCTGACTCTCAACGAATAAGAGGGACAAATTCCATCTTGACTACATACGTCCTAGATATACACTTTGTAATATACCCGAGTTCTTCCTTATGTACTACCATATTTCAGAATAGCGAAGGAAAGAATCAAGGCATAATACTCGGTGAATATTAGAACCCAATATGTATCTCAGGTCAGAGGATACAATGATATTCGCCTTTACTCAAGATTACATGTGATCAACCACGAAGGCTCCATACAGTAAATCTTGAGAGCGGGTCTTCCAATATTTGTGTCCCACAAATATCTATGAACTTTGGTTGCAACCTTGCCCCACATTCAGTCCTTGAATGTATACCAATCCAAGTTCATAATAGTCTAAACCTCACACTTGTTCCCACAAATGTGATCAACTACGGATTTTAGAATAATAGCTTATTCATGGATAAAATATGCAAATAGGAACATGACTCAAAATAAATTAAACCATAATCATATTAATGAGTTTGAACAAATTCGTTCCATTACAATACATAAAGTAGATCATTTCCAATCACTAGAATATCGAAGCCCTAATGCACAAACATGTCCCTCATGTTTTGGCCCATGTAAAAGCTTCGTGAGTGGATCCGCAACATTATGATCTGTGTGAACTTTGTGAATACATATCTTTCCCTTTTCAACCTCATCCCTGATGTAGTTGAATCTCCGCTCAATGTGACGAGTCTTTTGATGAGCACGAGGTTCCTTGATTTGAGCAATCGCACCCTCGTTGTCACAAAAGATCTCAAGAGGGTCCTGAATGGAAGGGACCACTCCTAAGTCGTCGATGAATTTCTTCATCCATGCAGCTTCCTGAGCTGCCAGTGAGGCGGCAATGTACTCCGACTCTGTAGTGGATAATGCAACAACATCCTGTTTTAAACTCTTCCAAGAGACCGCACCCCCATTTAATGTGAAGACATAACCGGATTGTGATCGAGAATCATCTCGATCAGTTTGGAAACTCGCGTCCACGTAACCTTTTACAGCGAGTTCCTCCTCACCAGACCCATATATCAGAAACATATCCTTAGTCCTCCTAAGGTATTTCAATATACTTTTAACAACAATCCAATGACTGTTTCCTGGGTTATTCTGGTATCTACTTGTCAGGCTAAGAGCGCATGACACATCCGGTCTAGTGCATATCATTGCATACATGATTGACCCAATGGCAGAAGCATATGGGACTTTCTTCATTCTCTCCTGTTCATCTTTCGTGGTGGGGCACTGAGATGAACTGAGAAGTGTTCCCTTTTGAATAGGTACCAAACCTTTCTTAGAGTTCTCCATCTTGAACCTTTTCAAGATCTTTTCAATGTATGCACTTTGATTTAAACCTATCAGTTTCTTGGATCTATTCCTGTAGATCCCAATCCCCAAAATGTATTGTGCTTCTCCAAGATCCTTAATGGAGAAACATTTACTTAGCCAAGTTTTAACTCCTTGCATTGCCGGAATATCATTTCCAAATAACAATATATCATCCACATATAGTACAAGGAACATGATATTGCTCCCACTAGCTTTCTTGTATACACAAGCTTCATCACCATTTTTAATGAAGCCAAATCTCTTGGCCTCCTCATTAAAACGATGATTCCACATTCTAGATGCTTGTTTCAATCCGTAGATTGACTTCTTTAACTTGCATACCTTCTTAGGATATTTCGGATCAACAAAACCTTCAGGCTGAACCATGTAGACATCTTCCTCAAGATGTCCGTTTAGGAAAGCGGTCTTGACATCCATTTGCCATATTTCATAATCATAATGAGCAGCAATGGCAAGTAATATCCTAATAGACTTTAGCATCGCCACAGGCGAAAAAGTTTCATCATAGTCAACCCCTTGAGTTTGAGTGAAACCTTTTGCTACAAGTCTAGCTTTATATGTATCCAAGTTTCCATGTATGTCGGTTTTCATTTTGAACAGCCATTTACAATCAACCAGCCTAGAGCCAGGAGGTTGCGTAACAAGTTCCCAAACTTGGTTGTCATACATGGATTGCATCTCAGCATTCATGGCTTCCTGCCATTTATCTTTATCAATCCTTGATAAAGCATCTTGGTAGTTTATTGGTTCATCCAAATCAACCACATAGCAACCATCCATGAGAAACCCATATCTCTCAGGAGGATTACTAATCCTACCAGATCTGCGAACGTCTTGTGTATTTTGATCATCCATCTGATCACTCTCAACATTTTCATGTTGAGTGCTAGTGTCAGCCAATCGTGTATCATCTACTTGATCTTGGACCTCTTCAAGATCTATCTTCCTTTCACTTTTGCCTTCCATTAGGAACTTAGTTTCAAGGAATTCAGCCTTCCGAGCAACAAATACATTCTGCTCGGAAGGATCATAGAAATAGTATCCCATATCATCCTTGGGATATCCTATGAAGATACACTTCGTGGATCGAGCATTCAACTTATTAGGGACGTAACGCTTAGGGTAAGCATCACATCCCCATACCTTTAAGTATGATAGAGATGGAGGTTTTCCAAACCACATCTCATGAGGTGTTCGTTCCACTTTCTTGGTTGGGGCCATATTTAAAATACGAGCCGCTGAGCATAGACAATAACCCCAGAATGATAGAGGTAACGAGCTTCTAGCCATCATAGATCGAACCATATCCATTAGGGTTCGGTTCCTCCTTTCGAACACACCATTAAGCTGTGGTGTCCCGGGTGGAGTAAGTTGCGAGATAATCCCACAACTTCTAAGATGATCTTGGAAGGCATCGCTTAGGTATTCACCTCCTCTATCGGTTCGAAGTACCTTAATTGTCTTATTGAGTTGATTTTGTACTTCGTTTTGATACTCTTTGAATGCTTCAAAAGTTTCGTCCTTATGTCTTAACAAGTAGACATATCCGAAACGACTGAAGTCATCAATGAAAGTAATGAAGTATCTTTCACCATTCCTAGCTATGGGCTTAAAGGGTCCACATACATCCGAATGTATTAATCTCAATAAATCTTTAGCCCTTTCATAGGTCCCTTTGAAAGGTGCTTTAGTCATCTTGCCTTGTAAACAAGATTCACATACTTCAAACGAATCCATTTCATTTGATTTCAAAAGTCCATTCTTTTGAAGTGTATGTATTCGGTTCTTGCTTATGTGACCAAGGCGACAATGCCATAAGTAGGAATCACTCAAATCCCTTTTGAGTTTCTTGGTGCTTGTATGGTACATTGAGCTACTAGATGATGTGTCATCATGAACCAATTCATAAATTCCATTTGAAGGTGAAGCCTTGAAATAGAATACATTATCTAAATAAATATGGATATCATCATTAACAAAATTAAGATTAAAACCACATTGTTTCAAACGGGAAATGGAAATAATGTTTCGACATAAATCGGGTGCATACAAAACATCTTTCAAAATAAGTTCCAAACCACTTGGAAGCTTTAACATAAAGTCTCCTTGAGCCTTCACTGGCACTTTGGCTCCATTACCCATGTAGAGACTTGATGTTCCCGTTTGCTTGCTACTTCTTTTGAACCCCTGCAATGAATTGCAAATATGAGTTCCACATCCAGTGTCTAATACCCATGTATTAGAAGAAGTAATACTAAGCTCTATATATACCATATATATATTACCTGAGGTTTGCCCTGCATCCCTCTTGTCCTTCAACTCCTTAAGATAAACCGGACAGTTTCGTTTCCAATGACCCATTTCACCGCAACCGAAACATGGGTCTTTCTTGGGGTTTGCCTTCTCGGCTACCTTTTGCTTCTTAGCCTTGTTGATGGTTGGGGTGACCAACTTCCCTTTCCCTTTGCCTTGATGGGCGGGTCCTTTCTTCTTAGCCACCTTTGGCTTAGAGGTGTTACCTTTGGATCCACCTTGATCGATTGCTAACACGGGTAAAGCCCTTTTACCCATGCTAGTTTCCGCCGTTCTAAGCATACCATGAAGCTCACCTATGCTCTTATCCATCCCATTCATATTGTAATTAATTACAAATTGATCAAACCTTTTTGATAGGGAGTTGAGGATAAGATCGGTGGCTAACTCATTTGATATGTTTAGGTTAAGTCGGTTAGCACGATCAATAAGGCTTTTCATCTTGAGTACATAAGATGAAACCGATTGGGTATCGTCCATACGACAAGCATGTAGTGCCCGAACCGTTTCGAAGCGCTCGACACGCGCTTGTTGGAGGAACATCTCCTTCAATTGCGTTATCATGTCGTATGCACTATGGTGCTCGAAATCCTTTTGGAGTTCGGGTATCATAGTCCCAACCATTAAGCATGAGACTTGAAGGGAGTCGTGGCAATACTTATCGTAAGAGGCCATTGCCTCCACATCATTCTCATCCGGTTGATCGGGAATGGGGTCCTCAAGCACATACATTTTATCCTCTTGTTTGAGGACAATCCGAAGATTGCGGAACCAATCCATAAAGTTTGTATGGTTGAGTTTGTCTTTCTCTAAGAGAGACCTTAATGATAGGTGGTTCAGGTTAAGTGGTGCGTTAGGAATGTTGTTGTTGTTATTGGCGGCCATCTACAAAATTAATCAAAGTTCGTTTAAGTATCGATTTTAATTTAACATTCAATACCCTTTTAAATTTTAATTGACTTATTAAATTTTAGAATCCAACGGTAAACCAAATTTCGGTTAGGTGACCTTTATCCCGTCATTTGATTTAGCTAGGTAGTCATTGTATGACAATTGCAATCCTTTTGCAACTTCTAAGTTATGGGATCATGCAATCCTTTTGCATGACATATTATCCCATCAACGTCTATTTGTTCATCATGCTTCGGTGACCCTAAGTTCATGATTTCCAAATCAAGTCGTCCTACTTGTTTAGACATGTAGACTTAACATACAAGTGGTTAGGTGACCTTTATCCCACAAGTGTGCGAAATTTACCTTAATCATATTAGTTTGCTCATAACGGTTAGGTGACCTTTATCCCATTGTGAGTTCCCTAATATTTTTAAGTGTTGCACAAAAGGATGCGTTTAACTTGTTTGCCTTGTTAATAAGGGATTTTAAGTTTTCATTAATTCTAGTTTGAGAAAACTTTTATGCCATACACCAACATGCATTTAGTGTATGGTTCATTTGAAATCCATTTTCATGTCTATAAACCATTTTATATATATGATCCTAATCATGTTCTTAATAACCGTTTATTAATGTCCTTTTAGCCATTTTTAATTTAATCAATTAAATTGTCGTTTTGCATGTCGTTAATTAATGTATAATTTGACCAATTAAATTGCCATTTTGCTTGTTGTTAACTTGTGTGATTAACTTGTAGCATACAATCCACAATCATACAATAAACAACCATGCATGCAAAATAAATATGTTCACAATCAAGCCATTTTGGTAGACATTTGTTTAGCCAAAAACAAATGCCACCGGATAAGGGGTTATAACACAAAGTAGGAGATTTCAAATCTCCCACTTAACCTTGCATCCAAATGCTTCTTCATGTGTTCTTCAAGTCTTCATCATTCTTCATCATTTTACAAAATATATCCTAATACATTTTGTCTAAAAAATGAAATTACAACCTAATCTATTTTACATACCAAATATAAAATAAATTACATAACCAAATGAATTATTACATGCCAAATGAATAAATATTATTGCAAACCAATTGAATAAATATCAATCAACCATGCATGCAACCAAACACAAGGTCAAGGCTTAGATTGTGAATATCATCAACATAAGTGATAGGCAATACAGAATCACAAGTGATTGGAAACACAGAATCACAAGTGATCCGCAACACGGAATCACAAGTGATTGGCAATACAGAATCACAAGTGATCGGCAACACAGAATACAAGTGATTGGCAGTACACAATCACAAGTGATTGGCAGTACAGAATCACAAGTGATTTTGGCCAAAATGACAAACCACCCAAAACCGAAAATTTTACATTCTACTTCATGCATGTTCATAGAATGCAAAATTATAGTGGGTTTAATAACCATCTCGAAGCATATTTCAACAACTTCGGCTCTAGATACCATTGTTGAGATTTAACAAGTTCATAATATACTTAAACCATTTTAAGAATTAAGAAAGCGGAAGCACGTTAATTACCAATTTTAGTCTTGTTAAACTTTAACCAATTAAAGTTAAATCCCAATTAGGATCAAGTTGTGAAACATACTTACAAACTAAGAGTGGGTTTAGAGATTATACCTCCTCAAGCTAGTTGAGGGTTGTTTTCAAAGTTGCAAGATGATGATGAAGATGATGATGAATGCAAGCCTCAAAGTGATGAAACCTCAAGAGATTATACCCCAAACTTTTCACCAACACCCTAGCTTTTAGTTAGGATTTATTTGACACTTGAAACCAAGCTTGCAAAGAAGAAAATGGATCTCCTTTTGACCTCCAAAGGCCACGGCCTGGACAGCTGCAAAAGAGGAGTTTTTGTGCAGTTTTTTTTGAAGTGTAATTGCATATGTATTTTGTTCCAAGAGTCAAGATGCTAGTATATGGAAGTGGGAAAGCATGGGTCAAGGAATCTAAGTCATAAGCATGTGAACTTGCAACTCCAAGGCCACTTACTCTTCCATGTTATAAAATAAGTTTTATATAAATTAAATTTTATAAAACTTCCATATACATATATATTTGTTATGTACATATATTTTATAAAACCAAAACTTTATAAAATGTAACATAACAAAATAAATTATTTAACCTATAAATAATTTAAACTCTTGTTATATAAATTATTCCATAATTTATATGTATACACACCAAGTAATATTTCAGAAAACCATTTTTCTTAAAGTTCAAGTGTCGCGTATTTAATCAATGATCCAATCGTTAAGATTAAATACGTATAAGGTGTCGATAAGTTTGTTATTGGGTATGACCCAACTTGGATCATAACACATTAGCCACATTAATTTAATATGTCTCTCGGGCATACGAAATACCTTCAGATGATAGGCAGTACTCATGTCTAGACGAGTTTCCAATGCTTGCTGTAATGTCTGCCAGAATCTTGAAATAAATCTGCCATCCCTATGAGAGATAATAGAGATTGGTATTCCATGTCTGGAGACGACTTCCTTCAAATACAGTCGTGCTAACTTCTCCATCTTGTCATCTTCTCTTATTGGCAGGAAGTGTGCTGACTTGGTGAGACGATCAACTATTACCCAAATAGTATCATAACCACTTGCAGTCCTTGGCAATTTAGTAATGAAATCCATGGTAATGTTTTCCCATTTCCATTCCGGGATTTCAGGTTGTTGTAGTAGACCTGATGGTTTCTGATGTTCAGCTTTGACGTTAGAACACGTCAAACATTCTCCTACATATTTTACAATATCGGCTTTCATACCTGGCCACCAAAAATGTTTCTTAAGATCCTTGTACATCTTCCCCGTTCCAGGATGTATTGAGTATCTGGTTTTATGAGCTTCTCTAAGTACCATTTCTCTCATATCTCCAAATTTTGGTACCCAAATTCTTTCAGCCCTATACCGGGTTCCGTCTTCCCGAATATTAAGATGCTTCTCCGATCCTTTGGGTATTTCATCCTTTAAATTTCCCTCTTTTAAAACTCCTTGTTGCGCCTCCTTTATTTGAGTAGTAAGGTTAGTGTGAATCATTATATTCATAGATTTTACTCGAATGGGTTCTCTGTCCTTTCTGCTCAAGGCGTCGGCTACCACATTTGCCTTCCCCGGGTGGTAACGAATCTCAAAGTCGTAATCATTCAACAATTCAATCCACCTACGCTGCCTCATATTCAGTTGTTTCTGATTAAATATGTGTTGAAGACTTTTGTGGTCGGTATATATAATAGTTTTGACCCCATATAAGTAGTGCCTCCAAGTCTTTAATGCAAAAACAACCGCGCCTAATTCCAAATCATGCGTCGTATAATTTTGCTCATGAATCTTCAATTGTCTAGACGCATAAGCAATCACCTTCGTTCGTTGCATTAATACACAACCGAGACCTTGCTTTGATGCGTCACAATAAATAAAAAAATCATCATTCCCATCAGGCAATGACAATATAGGTGCCGTAGTTAGCTTTTTCTTCAATAACTGAAACGCTTTCTCTTGTTCATCATTCCATTCAAATTTCTTCCCTTTATGCGTTAATGCAGTCAAGGGTTTTGCTATTCTGGAAAAGTCTTGGATGAACCTTCTGTAATAACCAGCTAGTCCTAAAAACTGGCGTATGTGTTTCGGAGTTTTTGGGGTTTCCCACTTTTCAACAGTTTCGATCTTTGCCGGGTCCACCTGGATACCTTCTTTGTTCACTATGTGACCGAGGAATTGAACTTCTTCCAACCAAAATGCACACTTTGAAAACTTAGCGTACAGTTTTTCTTTCCTCAATACTTCTAGCACTTTTCTCAAATGTTCTTCGTGCTCTTGATCATACTTTGAGTAAATAAGTATGTCATAGATGAAAACAATGACAAACTTGTCAAGATATGGCCCACACACTCGGTTCATAAGGTCCATGAACACAGCTGGTGCGTTAGTCAATCCAAACGGCATAACCATAAACTCGTAATGACCATAACGCGTCCTAAAAGCAGTTTTTGAAATATCATCCTCCTTTACTCGCATTTGATGATATCCAGAACGTAAATCGATCTTCGAATAAACCGATGAGCCTTGTAGTTGATCAAATAAGTTGTCAATTCTCGACAGTGGATAACGGTTATTGATGGTAAGTTTGTTCAACTCTCTGTAGTCAATACACAACCTAAATGTACCATCCTTCTTCTTGACAAACAAAACAGGAGCTCTCCATGGTGATGTGCTTGGTCGAATGAAACCACGTTCTAATAGTTCTTGCAGTTGGCTTTGCAGTTCTTTCATCTCGTTGGGTGCGAGTCTATAAGGAGCACGAGCTATTGGTGCAGCTCCTGGTACAAGATCTATTTGGAATTCAACAGATCGATGTGGAGGTAGTCCAAGTAATTCTTTCGGAAATACATCGGGAAATTCTTTTGCGACGGGAACATCATTGATGCTCTTTTCTTCAGTTTGTACTTTCTCGACGTGTGCTAGAACAGCATAGCAACCTTTTCTTATTAGTTTTTGTGCCTTCAAATTACTAATAAGATGTAGCTTCATGTTGCCCTTTTCTCCGTACACCATTAAGGGTTCTCCTTCTTCTCGTACAATGCGAATTGCAGTTTTATAACATACGATCTCTGCTTTCACCTTCTTCAGCCAGTCCATGCCAACTATTACATCAAAACTCCCAAACTCTACTGGTATCAAATCAATCTTAAATATTTCGCTACCTAGTTTAATTTCTCGATTCCGACATATATTATCTGCTGAAATTAATTTACCATTTGCTAATTCGAGTAAAAATTTACTATCCAACGGCGTCAATGGACAACTTAATTTAGCACAAAAATCTCTACTCATATAGCTTCTATCTGCACCCGAATCAAATAAAACGTAAGCAGATTTATTGTCAATAAGAAACGTACCCATAACAAGCTTCGGGTCTTCCGGTGCCTCTGCCGCATTAATATTGAAAACTCTTCCGCGGCCTTGTCCATTCGTGTTCTCCTGGTTCGGGCAATTTCTAATAATGTGGCCCGGTTTTCCACATTTATAACAAACTACATTGGTATAACTTGCTCCGACACTACTTGCTCCGCCATTACTCGTTCCGACACCATTTGTTCCTTTTGTTCTGTTAACCCCTGGTCTGTAGACCTCACACTTCGCCGCGCTATGACCATTTCTTTTACACTTGTTGCAAAATTTGGTGCAGAACCCCGAGTGATACTTTTCACACCTTTGGCATAGCTGCTTATGATTGTTGTTGTTGTTGTTGCGGTTGTTATTGTTGTTGGGATGATTGTTGTAGTTGCTGTTGTTGTTGTTGGGCCGTTTGTTGTAGTTGCGATTGATGTTGCGATTGTTGGGATAATTGTTGCGATTATTATTGTAATTGCTGTTGTTGTAGTATTGGTGATTCTTATCACCGTTTTCCTCCCACTTTCTTTTGACTTGCTTCACATTGGCCTCTTCAGCTGTCTGTTCTTTAATTCTTTCCTCAATCTGGTTCACTAGTTTGTGAGCCATTCTACATGCCTGTTGTATGGAGGCGGGCTCGTGTGAACTTATATCTTCTTGGATTCTTTCCGGTAATCCTTTCACAAACGCGTCGATCTTCTCTTCCTCATCTTCGAACGCTCCCGGACACAATAGGCACAATTCTGTGAATCGTCTTTCGTACGTGGTAATATCAAATCCTTGGGTTAGTAACCCTCTAAGTTCTGTCTTGAGCTTATTGACCTCGGTTCTGGGATGGTACTTCTCGTTCATCAAGTGCTTGAATGCAGACCACGGTAGTGCGTAAGCATCATCTTGTCCCACTTGCTCTAGATAGGTATTCCACCATGTTAACGCAGAACCTGTGAAGGTATGCGTAGCGTACTTCACTTTGTCCTCTTCAATACACTTACTTATGGCAAACACCGATTTGACCTTCTCGGTCCACCGTTTCAATTCGATCGGTCCTACGGTTCCATCAAATTCCAAAGGTTTGCAGGCAGTGAATTCTTTGTAGGTGCATCCTACACGATTTCCTGTACTGCTAGATCCAAGGTTATTGTTGGTATGTAGCGCAGCCTGTACTGCGACTATGTTTGAAGCTAGAAAAGTACGGAATTCCTCTTCATTCATATTCACGGTGTGTCGAGTAGTCGGTGCCATTTCCTTCAAAATAGTCAAATGGAACAAGTTAATCATACAGAATATTAAGAGTAGTTAATAGTATTTCGTAGCATAATATGAACTCATTTATAAAAGCTTTTTCTTTATATTAGCATTTTATAAGTTTAAATTTGGGTAGTACCTACCCGTTAAGTTCATACTTAGTAGCTAATATACATTTCAACTACTACAATTCTATATGAAAAACTGATTATAATAATATTTAGCGTTCAAACTTTTATACAATATTTTACAAATTTACAATACCGCTTATTTTACATAAAGCATGAAATATATCACACAATAACTTTGATATAAGATAGTTGTGAAGATAATTCTAGCTAGTACACAAGTCGTTCAGCAAAGGCAATAAAGACACGTAATTCATACGTCCAGAAACAAGTCATGCATTCTGGTTTTACTAGGACTACTTCCCATCCTTGGTCTTGTGGAAAATAACCGTTATGGCCGTTGATAAGACAGCGTGTTGTAATGTCGTCAAAGGGACGAGGGTTACGTAATGACCAACAGTCTCGTAATAACCTAAAAACCTCATTTCTTACCCCAATTACCAACTCCGTCACTTGTGGGAACGTTTTGTTTAATAGTTGTAGCACGATGTTCTTTTTCTCACTTTGGTGAGAAGCGAACATTACTAACCCGTAAGCATAGCATGCTTCTTTATGTTGCATGTTAGCCGTTTTTTCTAAATCATGAAGTCCTATATTCGGATACATTGAGTCAAAATAATTTCTTAACCCGTTGCGTAAAATAGCATTTGGGTTCCCCGCAATATATGCGTCTAAGTAAACACATCGTAACTTATGGGTTTCCCAATGTGATATCCCCCATCTTTCAAACGAAAGTCTCTTATAAACCAAGACATTCTTGGAACGTTCTTCGAATGTCTTACAAACTGATTTCGCCGTAAATAGTTGTGCCGAAGAATTCTGACCGACTCTAGACTAGATTTCATCAATCATGTCTCCGGGTAGGTCTCTTAAAATATTGGATTGTCTATCCATTTTGTGTTATTATACTGTAAAATAGACAAGAGTTAGATTCATAAAAAAATACTTATTAATACAAGCAATTTTTACATATATCATAAAGCATAAGCACACTATATTACATATATTACACCACACGAATACAACTATCTTATTCCGACTCGCTCGTTTCTTCTTCTTTGGTTTTGGTTCGTTTTGCCAAGTTTCTAGGGATATATGATGTTCCCCTAATACGAGATGTCGTTTTTCACAACGGTTTAGAAAAACCTGGTGGTTTAGAGGTTCCCGGGTCATTGTTACAACTTAAGGGCTTCGGGGGTTGACGATACATATAAAGTTCATCGGGGTTGGAATTAGATTTCTCTATTTTTATGCCCTTTTCCTTATTATTTTCTTTTGCCTTTTTAAATTCAGTTGGGGTAATTTCTATAACATCATCGGAATTCTCGTCGGAATCCGATTCATCGGAGAATTGGTAATCCTCCCAATATTTTGCTTCCTTGGCGGAAACACCATTGACCATAATTAACCTTGGTCGGTTGGTTGAGGATTTTCTTTTACTTAACCGTTTTATTATTTCCCTCACCGGTTCTATTTCCTCCTCCGGTTCCTCCTCTTCCGGTTCTGATTCTTCTTCCGGTTCTGATTCCTCTTCCGGTTCTTCTTCGGGAACTTGTAAATCAGTCCAATATATATTCGACTCTTCGTTATTATTAGGTGAGTCAATGGGATTTGTGCTAGAGGTAGACATCTATCACACAATATCAAACATGTTAAGAGATTAATATATCACATAATATATACATGTTAATAATATATAGTTTCCAACAAAAATGTTAAGCAATCATTTTTAAAGAAAACACGGTCGAAGTCCACTGAAATGTAAATTTTCTGGTTCTCTAAGACCAACGCTCTGATACCAACTGAAATGTCCCGTTCTTATTGATTAAAAACGTTCCATATTAATTGATTTCGTTGCGAGGTTTTGACCTCTATATGAGACGTTTTTCAAAGACTGCATTCATTTTTAAAACAAACCATAACCTTTATTTCATAAATAAAGGTTTAAAAACCTTTACGTAGATTATCAAATAATGATAATCTAAAATATCCTGTTTACACACGACCACTACATAATGGTTTACAATACAAATATGTTACATCGAAATCAGTTTCTTGAATGCAGTTTTTACACAATATCATACAAACATGGACTCCAAATCTTGTTCTTATTTTAGTATGCAATAGCGGAAGCTCTTAGTATTCACCGGAGAATAAACATGCTTTAAACGTCAACAAAAATGTTGGTGAGTTATAGGTTTAACCTATATATATCAAATCGTAACAATAGACCACAAGATTTCATATTTCAATACACATCCCATACATAGAGATAAAAATTATTCATATGGTGAACACCTGGTAATCGACATTAACAATATGCATATATGAATATCCCCATCATTCCAGGATCCTCCTTCGAACATGATATAAATTTCGAAATACTAAAGCATCCGGTACTTTGGATGGGGCTTGTTGGCCCGATAGATCTATCTTTAGGATTCGTGTCAATTAGGGTGTCTGTTCCCTAATTCTTAGATTACCAGACTTAATAAAAAGGGACATATTCGATTTCGATAATTCAACCATAGAATGTAGTTTCACGTACTTGTGTCTATTTTGTAAATCATTTATAAAACCTGCATGTATTCTCATCCCAAAAATATTAGATTTTAAAAGTGGGACTATAACTCACTTTCACAGATTTTTACTTCGTCGGGAAGTAAGACTTGGCCACTAGTTGATTCACGAACCTATAACAATATATACATATATATCAAAGTATGTTCAAAATATATTTACAACACTTTTAATATATTTTGATGTTTTAAGTTTATTAAGTCAGATGTCCTCGTTAGTAACGTACAACTAGTTGTCCACAGTTAGATGTACAGAAATAAATCGATAAATATTATCTTGAATCAATCCACGACCCAGTGTATACGTATCTCAGTATTGATCACAACTCAAACTATATATATTTTGGAATCAACCTCAACCCTGTATAGCTAACTCCAACATTCACATATAGAGTGTCTATGGTTGTTCCGAAATATATATAGATATGTCGACATGATAGGTAGAAACATTGTATACGTGTCTATGGTATTTCAAGATTACATAATATACAATACAAGTTGATTAAGTTATGGTTGGAATAGATTTGTTACCAATTTTCACGTAGCTAAAATGAGAAAAATCATCCAATCTTGTTTTACCCATAACTTCTTCATTTTAAATCCGTTTTGAGTGAATCAAATTGCTATGGTTTCATATTGAACTCTATTTTATGAATCTAACCAGAAAAAGTATAGGTTTATAGTCGGAAAAATAAGTTACAAGTCATTTTTGTAAAGGTAGTCATTTCAGTCGAAAGAACGACGTCTAGATGACCATTTTAGAAAACATACTTCCACTTTGAGTTTAACCATGATTTTTGGATATAGTTTCAGGTTCATAGTAAAAATCATTTTCCCAGAATAACAACTTTTAAATCAAAGTTTATCATAGTTTTTAATTAACTAACCCAAAACAGCCCGCGGTGTTACTACGACGGCGTAAATCCGGTTTTACGGTATTTTTCGTGTTTCCAGGTTTTAAATCATTAAGTTAGCATATCATATAGATATAGAACATATGTTTATTTGATTTTAAAAGTCAATTTAGAAGGATTAACTTTTATTTGCGAACAAGTTTAGAATTAACTAAACTATGTTCTAGTGATTACAAGTTTAAACCTTCGTATAAGATAGCTTTATATGTATGAATCGAATGATGTTATGAACATCATTACTACCTCAAGTTCCTTGGATAAACCTACTGGAAATGAGAAAAATGGATCTAGCTTCAAAGGATCCTTGGATGGCTTGAAAGTTCTTGAAGCAGAATCATGACACGAAAACAAGTTCAAGTAAGATCATCACTTGAAATAAGATTGTTATAGTTATAGAAATTGAACCAAAGTTTGAATATGATTATTACCTTGTATTAGAATGATAATCTACTGTAATAAACAAAGATTTCTTGAGGTTGGATGATCACCTTACAAGATTGGAAGTGAGCTAGCAAACTTGAAAGTATTCTTGATTTTATGTAACTAGAACTTGTAGAATTTATGAAGAACACTTAGAACTTGAAGATAGAACTTGAGAGAGATCAATTAGATGAAGAAAATTGAAGAATGAAAGTGTTTGTAGGTGTTTTTGGTCGTTGGAGTATGGATTAGATATAAAGGATATGTAATTTTGTTTTCATGTAAATAAGTCATGAATGATTACTCATATTTTTGTAATTTTATGAGATATTTCATGCTAGTTGCCAAATGATGGTTCCCACATGTGTTAGGTGACTCACATGGGCTGCTAAGAGCGGATCATTGGAGTGTATATACCAATAGTACATACATTTAAAAGTGTGTATTGTACGAGTACGAATACGGGTGCATACTAGTAGAATTGTTGATGAAACTGAACGAGGATGTAATTGTAAGCATTTTTGTTAAGTAGAAGTATTTGAAGGTTTTTTCGTATACCCGAGAGACATATTTAATTAATGTGGCTAATATGTTATGATCCAAGTCGGATCATACCCAATAACAAGCTTACCGACACCTTAATCGTATTTAAACTTAATGAATGGATCATTAAATCAATACGCAACACTTGGATTTTAGAAAATCGTTTTCTAAAATATTATTACTTGAGATAAATTATTTGGATAATTTATATGATGAGGATTTAATTATTTATAAGTTTTAAATAATTAAGTTGTGTTATATTTTATAAATGGGTTTATAAAAGAAAGTAACTTAACAAATATCTTGTTTTATAAACAAAAAAAAACTGCATTTGATACATCCCACAAAGAGTGGCAGTTTTGGCATGCATAAATGGGTCTCACCCATGCTTATTTGTGAAGTTCAAGATGACACAACTCCTAATGTGCATGCTCAACATGTTTACCAATGTGTTGACTCAAGTAATAAAAGACTAACATGCATTCAAACAAGGCAAGAGAAGAAAAACACTCCCAATTTATTCTGCTGAGTATTCTGGCCAAAATTTTTGAGGTAAAGAGGGAGTGCTTGAGCTTGATTGAAAGCTCATCTTCAAGTGTAAATAAATCCTAACCATAGTATTAGGTGTTGGCATCAAGTTTGGGGTATTATCTCTTGAGGTTTCATTGTTTTGAGGCTTCATTCAACATCATCTTTGAGCTTGCTGCTGTCCAGTTTTTGGGGTGTGAAAGGAGTGGGTTTCAAGATTTGTTTGCTAGCTCATTAAGGTTCTAAAGCCTAACTACATTAAGGGTAGTGTTGGTGCATCAAAAGCTTGGGCTTTTACACATTGTTCATCACTTTGTTCTTCATACACACCCTCAATTGACTTGAGGAGGTAAATACTTTCTTATCTTCTTCTATTATTTGTAAGCATATTTTCATGACATGAGGTCCACATGGAATTCAACTAATATAGTTTAACATATAAACTTGTTTTCTTGATCATCATGCTTCCGCTTTCATTAACTATTGTAAAATTGGTTATTGATTATATTAACATCAAGAACATGTTATAATGTTGAATTCCATCAATGGTATCTAGAGCCGAAGTCAATGAAATATGCTTCTAATATATGGTCTTTAAAACCCACCAACTTTGCATTCTATGTACATGCATGAAAGTAGAATGTAAAAAATATTCGGGTTTGGATGGGTTCATGATTTTGGCCGAATTTTAAGGGTTCCAAAAGTGGGTTTGGAACTTGCAAATTGGTCAATTTTTTTGTATGTTGTAAGTTCACAATCTAGCCATGACCATGTGTTTGAATGAATGCTTATTTGGTTAATTTATTATTCAATTGATATGGTTGTAATATTCATTCATTTGGTTTGTAAAATTAATTATTCATTTGGCATGTAATATTAATTTTGGTTATGTAATTTATTTACATTTGGTATATAAAATAGAATAGGTTGTATTTTCATTTTCTAGATAAAAATGTATTAGGATACATATTTTGTAAAATGAAGATACAAGATGATGAAGACTTGAAGAACACAAGGAGCATATGGATGCAAGGTTAAGTGGGAGATTTGAAATCTCCTACTTTGTATTTTACCCCTTAACCCGGTGACATTTGTTTTCGGCTAAACAAATGTCCACCAAAATGGCTAGATTGTGAACAAACTTGTTTTGCATGTGTGGTTGCTTGTATGTTTATTGTGTTTGTATGTTTGGTTGATACAATTAATTACAAGATAACAACAAGCATAACGATAATTTAATTGGTTAAATTAGACATATTAATGACATGCAAAATGACAATTTAATTGGTTAAATTAAAAGCAACTAAAGACCTTAATAAATGATTATTAAGAACAAAAAAAGGATCACATATATATATATAATGGTTTATATCAAGTAATTGGCAAATTACATGGCATGTAAATGGATTTTCATAAATACCATACACTAAATGCATGTTGGTGTATGGCATAAATGTTTTCTCAAACTAGAAATAACGAAAACTTAAAATCCCTTTTAACAACAAGACAAACAAGTTAAATGCCATCCTTTTGTGCAAACACTTAAAAATATTAGGGAACTCTTAATGGGATAAAGGCCACCTAACCGTTATGAGCAAACTAATATGATTGAGGTAAATTTCGCACACTTGTGGGATAAAGGTCACCTAACCACTAGTATGTTGAATTTACACGTTAGCACAAGTAGGACGACTTGATTTGGGAATCATGAACTTAGGGTCACCGAAGCATGATGAACAAATAGGCGTTGATGGGATAATATGCCATGCAAAAGGATTGCATGATCCCATAACTTAGAAGTTGCAAAAGGATTGCAATTGTCATATAATGACTACCTAGCTAAATCAAATGACGGGATAAAGATCACCTAACCGAAATTTGGTTTACCGTTGGATTCTAAAATTTAATAAATATCAATTGGATTTAAAGGGTATTGATTGTTAAATTAAAATTAATACTTAAACAACTTTGTTAAATTTTGTAGATGGCCGCCAATAACAACAACATGCAAAACGCACCTATTAAATTGAACAACCTATCGTTAAGGTCTCTCCTCGAGAAAGACAAACTCAACCATACGAACTTTATGGATTGGTTCCGCAATCTTAGGATTGTCCTCAAACTTGAGGATAAGGCGTATGTGTTGGAAGACCCCATTCCCGATCAACCCGACAAGGATGATACGGAAGGCATGGCTTATTGGGATAAGTATTGCGCCGATTCGGTGCAAGTCGCTTGCCTAATTCTTGGGACTATGATACCCGAACTCCAAAAGGATTTCGAACATCATAGTGCATATGACATGATTACGCAATTGAAGGAGATGTTCCTTCAACAAGCACGTGTCGAGCGCTTCGAAACGGTTCGAGCGTTACATGCATGTCGTATGGATGACACCCAATCCGTATCCTCTTATGTCCTCAAAATGAAAAGCCTTATTGATCGCGCAAACCGTCTTAATCTCAACATATCTAATGAGCTAGCCACTGATCTTATCCTAAACTCCCTGTCAAAGAGGTTTAACCAATTTGTAATTAATTACAATATGAAT
Source organism: Rutidosis leptorrhynchoides (assembly GCF_046630445.1). Taxonomy (NCBI): domain Eukaryota; kingdom Viridiplantae; phylum Streptophyta; class Magnoliopsida; order Asterales; family Asteraceae; genus Rutidosis; species Rutidosis leptorrhynchoides. The sequence continues at coordinate 345,815,293 of NC_092340.1, read as the reverse complement.
GGGATGGATAAGACCATTGGTGAACTTCATGGCATGTTAAGGACGGCGGAAACTAGCATGGGTAAGAGGGCTTCACCCGTGCTAATGATCAATGATGGTGGGTCCAAAGGTAACAACACCTCTAAGCCAAAGGCGGCTAAGAGGAAAGGACCCGCCCATCAAGGCAAAGGAAAGGGGAGGATGGTTACCCCAACCAAAAACAAGAACAAGAAGCAAAAGGTTGCCGGACAAGCAAACCCCAAGGAAGACCCGTGCTTCGGTTGCGGTGAAATGGGTCGCTGGAAACGCAATTGCCGGTCTACCTTAAGGAGTTGAAGGAAAAGAGGGATGCGGGGCAATCCTCAGGTAACATATATATGGTATATATAGAGCTTAGTATTACTTTTTCAAATACATGGGTATTAGACACTGGATGTGGAACTCACATTTGCAATTCTTTGCAGGGGTTCAAAAGAAGTAGCAAGCAAACGGGAACATCAAGTCTCTTTATGGGTAATGGAGCCAAAGTGCAAGTGAAGGCTCAAGGAGACTTTGTATTAAAGCTTCCAAGTGGTTTGGAACTTATTTTGAACAATGTTTTGTATGCACCGGATTTATGTCGAAACATTATTTCAGTTTCCCGTTTAAAACAATGTAGTTTTTATCTTAATTTTGTTAATATACACGTTTATTTAGATAATGTATTCTATTTTAAGGCTTCGCCTTCAAATGCAATTTATGAATTGGTTCATGATGACACATCATCTAATAGCTCAATATACCATACAAGCACTAAGAAACTCAAAAGGGATTTGAGTGATTCCTACTTATGGCATTGTCGCCTTGGTCACATAAACAAGAACCGAATGCATACACTTCAAAAGAATGGACTTTTGAAATCAAATGAGATGGACTCGTTTGATGTATGTGAATCTTGTTTACAAGGCAAAATGACTAAAGCACCTTTTAAAGGGACCTATGAAAGGGCTAAAGACTTATTGGGATTAATACATTCGGATGTGTGTGGACCCTTTAAGCCCATGACTAGGAATGGTGAAAGATACTTTGTTACATTCATTGATGACTTCAGTCGTTTCGGATATGTCTACTTGTTAAGGCATAAGGATGAAACTTTTGAAGCATTCAAAGAATATCAAAATGAAGTACAAAATCAACTCAACAAGACAATCAAGGTACTGCGTACCGATAGAGGAGGTGAATACCTAAGCGATGCTTTCCAAGAACATCTTAGGAGTTGTGGGATTATCTCACAACTTACTCCACCAGGAACACCCTAACTTAATGGAGTTTCCGAAAGGAGGAACCGAACCCTAATGGATATGGTTCGATCTATGATGGCAAGAAGCTCGTTACCTCTATCGTTTTGGGGTTATTGTCTATGCTCCGCGGCTCGTATTTTAAATATGGCCCCAACCAAAAAAGTGGAATGAACTCCTCACGAGATGTGGTTTGGAAAACCTCCTTCTCTTTCATACTTGAAAGTATGGGGATGTGAAGCTTATCCAAAGCGCTATAATGCTAATAAGTTGCATGCTCGATCCACGAAGTGTATCTTCATAGGATATCCCAAGGATGATATGGGATACTATTTCTATGATCCGACCGAGCAAAATGTATTTGTTGCTCGAAAGGCTGAATTCCTTGAAACTAAGTTCCTAATGGAAGGCAAAAGTGAAAGGAAGATAGATCTTGAAGAGGTTCAAGATCAAGTAGATGATACACAATTAGCTGACACTAGCACTCAACATGAAAATGTTGAGAGTGATCAGATGGATGATCAAAATACACAAGACGTTCGCAGATCTGGTAGGATTAGTAATCCTCCTGAGAGATATGGGTTTCTCATGGATGGTTGCTATGTAGTTGATTTGGATGAACCAATAAACTACCAAGATGCTTTATCAAGGATTGATAAAGATAAATGGCAGGAAGCCATGAACGCTGAGATGCAATCCATGTATGACAACCAAGTTTGGGAACTTGTTGCGCAACCTCCTGGCTCTAGGCTAGTTGATTGTAAATGGCTGTTCAAAATGAAAACCGACATACATGGAAACTTGGATACATATAAAGCTAGACTTGTAGCAAAAGGTTTCACTCAAACTCAAGGGGTTGACTATGATGAAACTTTTTCGCCTGTGGCGATGCTAAAGTCTATTAGGATATTACTTGCCATTGCTGCTCATTATGATTATGAAATATGGTAGATGGATGTCAAGACCGCTTTCCTAAACGGACATCTTGAGGAAGATGTCTATATGGTTCAGCCTGAGGGTTTTGTTGATCCGAAATATCCTAAAAAGGTATGCAAGTTAAAGAAGTCAATCTACGGATTGAAACAAGCATCTAGAATGTGGAATCATCGTTTTAATGAGGAGGCCAAGAAATTTGGCTTCATTAAAAATGGTGATGAAGCTTGTGTATACAAGAAAGCTTGTGGGAGCACTATCATGTTCCTTGTACTATATGTGGATGATATATTGTTATTTGGAAATGATATTCCGGCAATGCAAGGTGTTAAAACTTGGTTAAGCAAATGCTTCTCCATTAAGGATCTTGGAGAAGCACAATACGTCTTGGGGATTGGGATCTACAGGGATAGATCCAAGAAGCTGATAGGTTTGAATCAAAGTGCATACATTGAAAAGATCTTGAAAAGGTTCAAGATGGAGAACTCTAAGAAAGGTTTGGTACACATTTAAAAGGGAACACTTCTCAGTTCATCTCAGTGCCCCACCACGAAAGATGAACAGGAGAGAATGAAGAAAGTCCCATATGCGTCTGCCATTGGGTCTATCATGTATGCAATGATATGCACTAGACCGGATGTGTCATGCGCTCTTAGCCTGACAAGTAGATACCAGAATAACCCAGGAAACAGTCATTGGATTGCTGTTAAAAGTATATTGAAATACCTTAGGAGGACTAAGGATATGTTTCTAATATATGGGTCTGGTGAGGAGGAACTCGCTGTAAAAGGTTACGTGGATGCGAGTTTCTAAACTGATCGAGATGATTCTCGATCACAATCCGGTTATGTCTTCACATTAAATGGTGGTGCGGTCTCTTGGAAGAGTTCAAAACAGGATGTTGTTGCATTATCCACTACAGAGTCGGAGTACATTGCCGCCTCATTGGCAGCTCAGGAAGCTGCATGGATGAAGAAATTCATAGACGACTTAGGAGTGGTCCCATCCATTCAGGACCCTCTTGAGATCTTTTGTGACAACGAGGGTGTGATTGCTCAAATCAAAGAACCTCGTGCTCACCAAAAGACCCGTCACATTGAGCGGAGATTCAACTACATAAGGGATGAAGTTGAAAAGGGAAAGATATGTATTCGCAAAGTTCACACAGATCTTAACATAGCGGATCCTCTCACGAAGCTCTTACATGGATCAAAACATGCTGGACATGTTTGTGCATTAGGGCTTCGATATTCTAGTGATTGGTCATGATCTGTTTTAAGTATTGTAACGGAACGAAGTAGTTCAAACTCATTTATACAATTATGGCATTAATTTATCTTGAGTTATGTTCCTATTTTGCATATTTTATCCATGAATAAGTAATTATTCTAAAATTCCGTAGTCGATCACATTCGTGGGAACAAGTGTGAGGTTTAGACTATTATGAACTTGGATTGGTATACATTCACGGGATGAATGTGGGGCAAGGTTGCAACCAAGGTTCATAGATATTTGTGGGACACAAATATTGGAAGACCCGCTCTCAAGACTTACTAAATAGAGCCTTTGTGGTCGATCACATGTAGTCTTGATTAAAGGCGAATATCATTTTATCCTCTGACCTGAGATACATATTGGGTTCAGATATTTACCAAGTATTGTGCCTTGATTCTTTCCTTTGCTAGTCTGAAATATGGTAGTTCATAAGGGAGAGCTCAGGTACAATGCAAGATACATATTTAGGACGTATGTAGTCAAGATGGAATTTGTCCCTCTTATTCGTTGAGAGTCAGATGTCTAAGGCCTGATAAAGTTAAATCTAAAAGAGAGTGATCACTCTGTGTCTCTTGGATTTAACATGACATCTAGGACGAAAGGAAATAATGAAAAGATTCACCTATTCATATTCGAGATGGGAACTCGAAAAGGATGATGTTATTGAATGGCACATAGTCATAACATATTGGGGGTGATGGACGGTCGTTAGGTGGTATCCGTCACTTGCATTAATTTCTTATGTTTCTCATGCAAGTGGGAGATTGAAGGTTTTTTCGTATGCCCCAGAGACATATTTAATTAATGTGGCTAATATGTTATGATCCAAGTCGGGTCATACCCAATAACAAGCTTACTGACACCTTAATCGTATTTAAACTTAATGAATGGATCATTAAATCAATACGCAACACTTGGATTTTAGAAAATCGGTTTTCTAAAATATTATTACTTGAGATAAATTATTTGGATAATTTATATGATGAGGATTTAATTATTTATAAGTTTTAAATAATTAAGTTGTGTTATATTTTATAAATGGGTTTATAAAAGAAAGTAACTTAACAAATATCTTGTTTTATAAACAAAAAAAAACTGCATTTGATACATCCCACAAAGAGTGGCAGTTTTGGCATGCATAAATGGGTCTCACCCATGCTTATTTGTGAAGTTCAAGATGACACAACTCCTAATGTGCATGCTCAAAATGTTTACCAATGTGTTGACTCAAGTAATAAAAGACTAACATGCATTCAAACAAGGCAAGAGAAGAAAAACACTCCCAATTTATTCTGCTGAGTATTCTGGCCGAAATTTTTGAGGTAAAGAGGGAGTGCTTGAGCTTGATTGAAAGCTCATCTTCAAGTGTAAATAAATCCTAACCATAGTATTAGGTGTTGGCATCAAGTTTGGGGTATTATCTCTTGAGGTTTCATTGATTTGAGGCTTCATTCAACATCATCTTTGAGCTTGCTGCTGTCCAGTTTTTGGGGTGTGAAAGGAGTGGGTTTCAAGCTTTGTTTGCTAGCTCATTAAGGTTCTAGAGCCTAACTACATTAAGGGTAGTGTTGGTGCATCAAAAGCTTGGGCTTTTACACATTGTTCATCACTTTGTTCTTCATACACACCCTCAATTGACTTGAGGAGGTAAATACTTTCTTATCTTCTTCTATTATTTGTAAGCATATTTTCATGACTTGAGGTCCACATGGAATTCAACTAATATGGTTTAACATATAAACTAGTTTTCTTGATCATCATGCTTCCGCTTTCATTAACTATTGTAAAATTGGTTATTGATTATATTAACATCAAGAACATGTTATAATGTTGAATTCCATCAGTATTTTGATAAGTGTATGGAAGTCTTTCAAAAGTGTATAAATACATATTAAAACACTACATGTATATACATTTTAACTGAGTCGTTAAGTCATCGTTAGTCGTTACATGTAAGTGTTGTTTTGAAACCTTTAGGTTAACGATCTTGTTAAATGTTGTTAACCCAATGTTTATAATATCAAATGAGATTTTAAATTATTATATTATCATGATATTATTATGTATGAATATCTCTTAATATGATATATATACATTAAATGTCTTTACAACGATAATCGTTACATATATGTCTCGTTTAAAAATCATTAAGTTAGTAGTCTTGTTTTTACATATGTAGTTCATTGTTAATATACTTAATGATATGTTTACTTATCATAATATCATGTTAACTATATATATATATATATATATCCATATATTTGTCATGATATAGTTTTTACAAGTTTTAACGTTCGTGAATCACCGGTCAACTTGGGTGGTCAATTGTCTATATGAAACCTATTTCAATTAATCAAGTCTTAACAAGTTTGATTGCTTAACATGTTGGAAACATTTAATTATGTAAATATCAATCTCAATTAATATATATAAACATGGAAAAGTTCGGGTCACTACAAGTGTGCGAAAATTTACCAAGTTATTTAAAAACATATATCACATATTTTTGTACAAATAATTGAAAATACTTTTGCTTTGGACTAAACTAATCAGTTTTACCCGGAAAACTGCAATATATTTGAAAGAAAGATGGATCTACACGGTGAATCAATTCCATCATTAAAAGGAAGTAAAGTCTTTCGAAAAAGAAACGCGCTTTTTGATTTAGGTCATGAAGTTTTCGTCCAGACCAGCTGTAGGTTGACGAAAAATCTAGAAAAGTCATCACTAAAATCAGCAGGAAATCCACGGATCTCAGCATCAAACAGGGTCGCCAAGTGGTCAGACTTATCCTAACCATGAGAGGAGCTGTCTCGTAAAATGGGGAGGACGCCGTGCAAATTAGCTAGATAAGACTAATGAATCAGACCCCCGGAAAGGATAATCTCCTTAAAAGATCAAAAATTAGCTTTTAGGCCTGATATTACTCAATCCTTGAGATTGACCTTAAAGATTGAGAATTACAAACTCATGGAATTTAATGATATCTAAACTTGAGCTTGAACGAGAAAATATTTTGATCAAAACTACAAACCGATTTGTTTTCTGAAAACCCATTTTTAATGCGTTCATTACCATTGAATGTAAAATCCTAGGAATTCACCTGAAATTCGTTAGGTCACCTGAACCAAATCGGGTGTCAACCGTAAGAACGGTGGTTTCATAACATGGTCGAAGACAGGACCTTGTGCCAGAACGAAAAACTATAGGGTGAACTTTACTATTGCTCCTACCAAGGATTGTAATTGCATCCGACACATTATAGACCATAATTAAAAGCATGTCAGGGGACATTGCCTTAACAGTTGCTTGTTCAACGCTTTCCTTTACAACCGGACGGTAGTTTACCGAAAGGTAATATACGGAGCAAGTATACTGGACGTGTTGCTTTCCTAATACAAGGTTAGCAAGTGGGTGACACAAAACCGCAAGTTTTGAGCTAAAATTTTCAAATCTGAAACCCACAAAACCTACAAAAACAATTTGCAAACACCGGTGAAGGGTTATTTCGGAAAACTTATCTAGGGTAAAAACTAGATTTAATTTTCAAAAGATCAAATGTTTTCATAAAGATTCTATTTCCTTAAGGATCTAAATTTTCATAGTCATGTGAGACTGTAAACCACAACGTTACTACCATTGTTCATACCGTCATATACAAATCACTGATGTACAAAGTGTGAAGAATAAAGAAGTGATTCTAGTGTATTTTTATTTCAAGACTATATTGCTTGAGGACAAGCAACGCTCAAGTGTGGGAATATTTGATAATGCTAAAAATGAACATATATTTCATAGCATTATCCCTCAAGAAAGACAAGCTTTTAGTTGCAATTGTTCTATTTACAAGTAATATTCGTTTAAATAATAAAAGGTGAAGACAAAAGACAGATTCGGCGAATTGAAGACGCAAACGACCAAAAAGCTCAAAAGTACAAAGTACAATCAAAGAGGTTCCAATTATTGATAAGAAACGTCTCAAAATTACAAGAGTACAAGACGCAAAACGCAAAGTACAAGATATTAAATTGTACGCAAGGACGTTCAAAAATCCGAAACCGGGACCAAAGTCAACTCTCAACGCTCGACGCAACGGACTAAAAATTATGAGTCAACTATGCACAAGAATAAAATATAATATTTAAATAATTATATAAATTATTTATATATTATATATTATAATAAAAACTGTCGGCAAGCTAGGATCCAAGTTCATTTGAGCAGGAAAAAGGGGCCATGCGATCGCATGGCCTGGAAGAACAAATTTCATGCGATCGCATGGCAGTAGGTGAGAGGCCACATGCCTATAAATTCGCAGTTTGGTTGATCATATATCCAATCCATCTCTTTATATCTCAACGTATATATATATATATATATATATATATATATATATATATATATATATATATATATATATATATATATATATATATATATATATATATTTTAATTTTAATTTTAATTTTAAATTCTAATAATAAGGGTATGTTAGCGAATGTTGTAAGGGTGTAAGTCGAAATTCTGTTCGTGTAACGCTACGCTATTATTAATCATTGTAAGTTATGTTCAACCTTTTTACTTTAATGTCTCGTAGCTAAATTATTATTATACTTATTTAAAACGAAGTAATCATGATGTTGGGCTAAAATATTTAAAATTGGGTAATTGGACTTTGTACCATAATTGGGGTTTGGACAAAAGAATGACACTTGTGGAAATTAGACTATGGGCTATTAATGGGCTTTATATTTGTTTAACTAAATGATAGTTTGTTAATTTAATATAAAGATTTACAATTGGATGTACCTATAAATAACCATATACACTCGATCGGACACGATGGGTGGGATATTTATAAGTACAAATAATTGTTCATTTAACCGGACACGGGAATGGATTAATAGTCACTAGAATTATTAAAACAAGGGTGGATTATGTACAAGGACACTTGGCGTAATTGTTAACAAAGTATTATGACCTTGGGTTACACGCAGTTGATATCCTGGTGTAATTATTAAACAAAGTATTAAGACCTTGTTACAGTTTAAGACCCCAATTAGTTGGAATATTTGACTTCGGATATAAGGATAATTTGACGAGGACACCCGCACTTTATATTTATGACTGATGGACTGTTATGGACAAAAACCAGACGGACATATTAAATAATCCAGGACAAAGGACAATTAACCCATGGGAATAAACTAAAATCAACACGTCAAACATCATGATTACGGAAGTTTAAATAAGCATAATTCCTTTATTTTCATATTTAATTGCACTTCTAATTATCCCATTTTTTGTTTTCATATTTAATTGCACTTTTAATTATCGTACTTTTTAATTATCGCAACTTTATTTATCGCAATTTCATTTTCGTTATTTACTTTACGCTTTAAATTATATATTTTATATATTTAATATTTTACATTAGGTTTTAACTGCGACTAAAGTTTTAAAATCGACAAACCGGTCTTTAAACGGTAAAAACCACCCTTTATAATAATAATACTACTTATATATATATTTGTATTTTTACAATTATAAAACTAATATAGCGTTGAACTTGTTTAAACTTTCCCTGTGGAACGAACCGGACTTACTAAAAACTACACTACTGTACGATTAGGTACACTACCTATAAGTGTTGTAGCAAGGTTTAGGTATATCCATTCTATAAATAAATAAATATCTTGTGTAAAATTGTATCGTATTTAATAGTATTTCCTAGTAAAATATAAGCTATTTCATATACACCTCGCATAACATCAATATTGTTATTGTTAAATATTGTTACTAGTACTAATTATTATAGTTATTATTATTATTATTATTATTATTATTATTATTACTAGTATGTATTAATTATCATTCATCATTATTATTATTATAATTATATTTATAACTAGAAATATTGCTATTACTATTATCATTATTATGATGATTATTATTATTATCTTATTTATTAACTACTACTAGATGTATTATCATTGTTATTATTACGTTAACATAAATACTATGATTAATATTATTATCATTTTTTTATTATGTAACGTTATTAAGTGTTATTAGCGTTATTATTAGTATTACTAATATTAAAATAAGTATTACTATGATTAGAATTATTATTATTGTTATTATGAAAATAATACGAACAATCATTATTTTTAAGTATTAGTATCACTTTTGTAATTACTGGTATTATTATTATTATTAAACAAATGTATCATTATTAACAATATCATTATTTTTATTAATATTATCATTCTTAATTAAGTTATTATTATTATTATTAGTAAATCATTAATATCATAGCTATCATAAACAATAAAATTAATACTTTTACAAGTACTATTATTAATATCATTGTTACTATCACTAATAGGGTTGTTATTAACATATGTATACTATTAATGTTATTATCATTATTTTTACTAATAATAACTTAGTATAATAAAACTACTGTTTTGATAAACAAATGAAATACATACATAAATAAATAAATAAATATATATATATATATATATATATATATATATATATATATATATATATATATATATATATATATATATATATATATATATATATATATATTTAACACATATAACATAACAAAATTTAATATTTTTATATACAAAATGAACATATAAAACATCGATATATTATTAACATAAAAATGATATAACTAATACAATTATATATATATGTGTTCAATTACAACTATGAATATTAATAAATATACAAATAATATAGGTTCGTGAATTCGAGGTCAACCCTGCATTGTTCAATATCGTTATATGTATTTTTACTACAAAATACATTAGGTGAGTTTCATTTGCCTTTTTACCCTTTATATTTTTTTGGGCTGAGAATACATGCGCAACTTTTATAATTGTTTTACGAAATAGACACAAGTAATCGAAACTACATTCTATGGTTGAATTATTAAACCGAATATGCTCCTTTTTAGTCTGGTAATCTAAGAATTAGGGAACAGACACCCTAATTGACGCGAATCCTAAAGATAGATCTATTGGACCTAATAAACCCCATCCAAAGTACCGGATGCTTTAGTACTTCATAATTTATATCATATCCGAAGGGTGTCCCGGAATGATGGGGATATTCTTATATGCATCTTGTTAATGTCGGTTACCAGGTGTTCAATCCATATGAATGATATTTTTGTCTCTATGCATGGGACGTATATTTATGAGAAATAGAAATATGAAATCTTGTGGTCTATTAAAATTATGAAATGATTATTTAAACTAATGAACTTACCAATCTTTTGGTTGACACTTTAAAGCATGTTTATTCTCAGGTACGAAATAAATCTTCCGCTGTGCATTTGCTCATCTTAGAGATATTACATGGAGTCATTCATGACATATTTCAAAAGACGTTGCATTCGAGTCGTTGAGTTCATTAAGATTATTATTAAGTCAATTATAGTAAGATATATTACGAAATGGTATGCATGTTGTCAACTTTCGATGTATTGAAAGATTGTCTTTTCAAAAATGAATGAAATGTTTGTAAAATGTATCATATAGAGGTCAAGTACCTCGCGATGTAATCAACTGTTGTGAATTGTTTATAATCGATATGGACTTCGTCCGGATGGATTAGGTCGGGTCTCTACAACCAAGAGCATGAAGAACATTTGAGAAAAGTTCTAGAGTTGTTAAGGAAGGAAAAACTGTACGCTAGGTCACATAGTGAACAAAGAAGGTATTCAGGTGGATCCAGCAAAGATTGAAACCGTTGAAAAGCGGGAAACCCCAAAAACTTCGAAGCATATACGCCAATTTTTAGGACTGGATGGTTACTACAGAAGGTTCATCCAAGACTTTTTCAGAATAGCAAAACCCTTGACTGCATTAACGTATAAAGGGAAGAAATTTGAATGGAAGGATGAATAAGAGAAAGCGTTTCAGTTATTGAAGAAAAAGTTAACTACGGCACCTATATTGTCATTACCTGAAGGGAATGATGATTTTGTGATATATTGTGATGCCTCAAAGCAAGGTCTCGGTTGTGTATTAATGCAACGAACGAAAGTAATTGCTTATGCATCTAGAAAATTGAAGATTCACGAGCAGAATTATACGACGCATGATTTGGAATTAGGCGCGGTTGTTTTTGCATTAAAGACTTGGAGGCACTACTTATATGGGGTTAAAAGTATTATATATACCAACCACAAAAGTCTTCAACACATATTTAATCAGAAACAACTAAACATGAGGCAGCGCAGGTGGATTGAATTGTTGAATGATTACGACTTTGAGATTCGTTACCACCGGGGAAGGCAAATGTGGTAGCCGATGCCTTGAGCAGAAAGGATAGAGAACCCATTCGAGGAAAAGCTATGAATATAATGATTCACAATAACCTTACTACTCAAATAAAGGAGGCGCAACAAGGAGTTTTAAAAGAAGGAAATTTAAAGGATGAAATACCCAAAGGATCGGAGAAGCATCTTAATATTTGGGAAGATGGAACCCGGTATAGGGTTGAAAGAATTTGGGTACCAAAATTTGGAGATATGAGAGAAATGGTACTTAGAGAAGCTCATAAAACCAGATACTCAATACATCCTGGAACGGGGAAGATGTACAAGGATCTCAAGAAACATTTTTGGTGGCCGGGTATGAAAGCCGATGTTGTTAAATATGTAGGAGAATGTTTGACGTGTTCTAAGGTCAAAGCTGAGCATCATAAACCATCATGTCTACTTCAACAACCCGAAATCCCGGAATGGAAATGGGAAAACATTACCATGGATTTCATCACTAAATTGCCAAGGACTGCAAGTGGTTTTGATACTATTTGGGTAATTGTTGATCGTCTCACCAAATCAGCACACTTCCTGCCAATAAGAGAAGATGACAAGATGGAGAAGTTAGCACGACTGTATTTGAAGGAAGTCATCTCCAGATATGGAATACCAATCTCTATTATCTCTGATAGTGATGGAAGATTTATTTCAAGATTCTGGCAGACATTACAGCAAGTATTAGGAACTCGTCTAGACATGAGTACTGCCTATCATCCACAAACTGATGGGCAGAGTGAAAGGACTATACAAACGCTTAAAGACATGCTAAGAGCATGTGTTATTGATTTCGGAAATAGTTGGGATTGACATCTACCGTTAGCAGAATTATCCTACAACAACAGCTACCATTCAAGCATTGAGATGGCGCCGTTTGAAGCACTTTATGGTAGAAAGTGTAGGTCTCCAATTTGTTGGAGTGAAGTGAGGGATAGACAGATTACGGGTCCGGAGATAATACAAGAAACTACCAAGAAGATCATCCAAATTCAACAACGGTTGAAAACCGCCCAAAGTCGACAAAAGAGCTACGCTGACATTAAATGAAAAGATATGGAATTTGAAATTGGAGAGATGGTCATGCTTAAAGTTGCACCTTGGAAAGGCGTTGTTCAATTTGGTAAAAGAGTGAAATTAAATCCAAGGTATATTGGACCATTCAAGATTTTTGATCGTGTCGGACCAGTAGCTTACCGACTTGAGTTACCTTAACAACTCGCAGCTGTACATAACACTTTTCATGTCTCGAATTTAAAGAAATGTTTTGCTAACAAAGATCTCACTATTCCGTTAGAAGAAATCTAAATCAACGAAAAACTTCAATTGATCGAAGAATCCGTCGAAATAATGGACCGTGAGGTTAAAAGACTTAAGAAAAACAAGATACCAATTGTTAAGGTTCAATGGAATGCTCGTAGAGGACCTGAGTTCACCTGGGAATGAGAATATCAGATGAAGAATAAATACCTGCACTTATTTCCAGAAGATACGTCAACACCTTCAACTGCTTAAAATTTCGGGACGAAATTTATTTAACGGGTAGGTACTGTAGTGACCCGAACTTTTCCATGTTTATATATATTAAATGAAATTTTTATTTACATGATTAAGTGTTTCCAAGATGTTAAGCAATCAAACTTGTTAAGACTTGATTAATTGAAATAGGTTTCATATAGACAATTAACCACCCAAGTTGACCGGTGATTCATGAACGTTAAAACTTGAAAAAACTATATGATGTAATATATATGGATATATATATAGTTAACATGGTATTATGATAAGTAAACATATCATTAAGTATATTAACAATGAACTACATATGTAAAAACAAGACTACTAACTTAAGGATTTCGAAACGAGGCATATATGTAACGATTATCGTTGTAACGACATTTAATTGTATATATATCATATTAAGATATATTAATACATCATAATATTATGATAATGTAATAATTTAACATCTCTTTAGATATAATAAACAATGGGTTAACAACATTTAACAAGATCGTTAACCTAAAGGTTTCAAAACAACACTTACATGTAACGACTAACGATGACTTAACGACTCAGTTAAAATGTATATACATGTAATGTTTTAATATGTATTCATACACTGTTGAAAGACTTCAAGACACTTATCAAAGTACTTCTACTTAACAAAAATTCTTACAATTACATCCTCATTCATTTTCATCAACAATTCTACTCGTATGCACTCGTATTCGTACTCGTACAATAACCAGCTTCTAGATGTATTTACTATTGGTATATACACTCCAATTATTAGCTCTTAGCAGCCCTTGTGAGTTACCTAACACATGTAGGAATCATCATTTGGCAACTAGCATGAAATATCTCATAAAATTACAAAAATATTAGTAATCATTCATGACTTATTTACAAGTAAACAAAATTACACATCCTTTATATCTAATCCATATACCAACGACCAAAAACACATACAAACACTTTCATTCTTCAATTTTCTTCATCTAATTGATCTCTCTCAAGTTCTATCTTCAAGTGTTCTTCATAAATTCTATAAGTTCTAGTTTCATAAAATCAAGAATACTTCCAAGTTTGCTAGCTTACTTCCAATCTTGTAAAGTGATCATCCAACCTCAAGAAATCTTTCTTATTTACAGTAAGATATCTTTATAATACAAGGTAATACTCATATTCAAACATTTATTCAATTTCTATAACTATAACAATCTTATTTCGAGTGGAAATCTTACTTGAACTTGTTTTCGTGTCATGATTCTGCTTCAAGACCTTTCAAGCCATCCAAGGATCCTTTGAAGCTAGATCTAATTTTCTCATTTCCAGTAGGTTTACCTACTAAAATTAAGGTAGTAATGATGTTCATAACATCATTCAATTCATACATATAAAACTATCTTATTCGAAGATTTAAACTTGTAATCACTAGAACATAGTTTAGTTAATTCTAAACTTGTTCGCAAATAAAGTTAATCCTTCTAAGTTGTCTTTTAAAATCAACTAAAAACATGTTCTATATCTATATGATATGCTAACTTAATGATTTAAAACCTGGAAACACGAAAAACACCGTAAAACCGAATATACGCCGTCGTAGTAACACCGCGGGCTGTTTTGGGTTAGTTAATTAAAAACTATGATAAACTTTCATATAAAAGTTGTTCTTCTGGTAAAATGATTTTTCTTATGAACATGAAACTATATCCAAAAATTATGGTTAAACTCAAAGTGGAAGTATGTTTTCCAAAATGGTCATCTAGACGTCGTTCTTTCGACTAAAATGACTACCTTTACAAAAATGACTTGTAACCTGTATTTCCGACTATAAACTTATACTTTTTATTTTTAGATTCATAAACTTAAGTTCAATATGAAATCATAGCAACTTTAACACTCAAAACAAATTTATAATTTTTCTTGTTGTAGCTACGTGAAGTTATGGGTAAAACAAGATTGGATAATTTTTCTTGTTGTAGCTACGTGAAAATTGGTAACAAATCTATGTTAATCATATCGTAGCTAACTCATATTGTATTATACATGTATTCTAATATATTATGTAATCTTGGGATACCATAGACACGAATACAATATTTTGACATATCATATCGACCCATCTATATATATTTATTTCGGAACAATCATAGACACTCTATATGAAGTAATGTTGGAGTTAGCTATACAGGGTTGAGGTTGATTCCAAAATATTAAATATACTTTGAGTTGTGATCTAGCCTGAGGCTTGTATACACGAGGTCGTGGATTGATTCAAAATAATATATATTGCTTTATTTTCTGTACATCTAACTGTGGACAACTAGTTGTAGGTTACTAACGAGGACAGCTGACTTAATAAACTTAAAACAGCAAAACGTATTAAAAATGTTGTAAATATATTTTGAACATACTTTGATATATATGTACATATTTGTTATAGGTTCGTGAATCGACCAGTGGCCAAGTCTTACTTCCCGACGAAGTAAAAAT
This sequence comes from Rutidosis leptorrhynchoides, assembly GCF_046630445.1. Lineage (NCBI taxonomy): Eukaryota > Viridiplantae > Streptophyta > Magnoliopsida > Asterales > Asteraceae > Rutidosis > Rutidosis leptorrhynchoides. The sequence goes on along the minus strand of NC_092340.1, from coordinate 345,799,486 downwards.
CTGTGAAAGTGAGTTATAGTCCCACTTTTAAAATCTAATATTTTAGGAAGAGAATACATCCAGTTTTATAAATGTTTTACAAAATAGACACAAGTAAATGAAACTACATTCTATGGCTGGATTATTAAATCAAATATGCCCCTTTTTAGTCTGGTAATCTAAGAATTAGGGAACAGACACCCTAATTAACGCGAATCCTAAAGATAGATCTATTGGGCCCAACAATCCCCATCCAAAGTACCGGATGCTTTAGTACTTCGAATTCATCATGTCCGAAGGGAGTCCCAGAATGATAGGGGATATTCTATATGCATCTTGTTAAGGTCGGTTACCAGGTGTTCACCATATGAATGATTTTTATCTCTATGTATGGGATTTATATTGAAATATGAAATCTTGTGCTCTATTATTACGATTTGATAAATATAGGTTAAACCTATAACTCACCAACATTTTTGTTGACGTTTAAAGCATATTTATTCTCAGGTGATTATTAAGAGCTTCCGCTATTGCATGCTATTATATGGACAAGATTTGGTGTCAGCATGCTTGTATAATATTGTTTAAAACTGCATTCGAGATTTATTTTGTTGTAACATATTAATATTTGTAAACCAATATGTATTGGTAGTGTGTAAGTGTATTATTTGTTAGATTATCATTTCTGGATAATCTAAGTGGTGTCTTGTTAACCTTGTCGATAAAATAAAGGTTATGGTTTGTTTTAAAAACGAATGCAGTCTTTGAAAAAGTCTCATATAGAGGTCAAAACCTTGCAACGAAGTCAATTAATATGGAACGTTTATAATCAATATGAACGGGACATTTCATTTTACAAGGTCCAAAGAACCAACCTTTTGAGTATATAAAACATGGTTCGTTAACCTGTCTCTAATCTTTTGTCCATTTATGGTAGTTGAATATTTGTAACCAATTACGGTTTGTTTAAAATAAGTCCGACAAACATCGATCAAATCACTTACAAATGTGATATTGCATTGATGTGTGCGAGGGGTAGTACGAAATACTTTATATTTTTACTACGAAATACTATTAAATACGATACAATTTTAAACAAGTTATTTATTTATTTATTGAATGGATATACCTAAACCTTGCTACAACACTTATAGGCAGTGTAACTAATCGTAAAGTAGTGTAGTTTTTAGTAAGTCCGGTTCTTTTCACAGGGAGCTGGCTGAGTTTAACGCTACATTTTTCACAACTATATATATATATATATATATATATATATATATATATATATATAAAAGTAGTGTTATTATTATAATAAAAAGGGAGTTTTTTACCGTTTAGTGATCGGTTTGTCGATTTTAAGTCTTATATCACAGTTAAAACCTAATGTAAAATATTAAAAATAAATACAACTTAATTTAAAGCGTAAAGTAAATGACGATTAATGAAAAGTACGATAAATAAAATGACAGTAAATAAAAGTACGATGAGATATAAATTAAGAGAATTATGCTTATTTAAACTTCCGTAATCATGATGTTTGACGTGTTGATTTTAGTTTATTACCAAGGGTTAATTGTCCGTTGTCCTGGTTTATTTGATACGTCCATCTGGTTTTTGTCCATAATAGTCCATCAGTCATAAATATAAAGTGCGAGTGTCCTCGTCAAATTACCCTTATACCCGAAGTTAAATATTCCAACTAATTGGGGACTTAAACTGTAACAAGGTCTTAATACTTTGTTAATAATTACACCAGGTTATCGACTGTGTGTAATCCAAGGTTTTAATACGTTGTTAACAATTACACCAAGTATCCTTGTATGTAATCCACCCATGTTTTAATGAATCCATTGACTATTAATCTATCCCCGTGTCCAGTCAAATGAACGATTATTAGTATTTATAAATATCCCGCACATCGTATTCGATCGAGTGTATGTGGTTATTTATAGATATGTCAAATTGTAATTATCTATATTAAATTAACGAACTATCATTCAGTCAAACAAATATAAAGCCCATTAATAGCCCATAGTCCAATTTCCACAAGTGTTGGTCTTTTGTCCAAACCCCAATTATGGTCCAAAGCCCAATAACCCCATCTTAATATTTAGTCCAACATCACGATTACTTCGGTTTAAATAAGCATAATAATAACTTAGCTATGATACATTAATTTAAAAAGGTTGAACATAACTTACAATGAGTATTAATCGCGTAGTGTTACACGGACAGAGTTTCGACTTTACAAAACCTTAAAACATTCGCTACAATAACCCAATTATTATTAACTTAAATTAAAATTATAATTATAATTATATATATTTTACGTATATATAAAAGAAATAAAAGGGATGATAAGTTCGGCAGAATGCGCGGCCTTTTATAGGCCCATTTTAAACTGTACAGCTCCGCGACTGCGGAGGTTTTTCTCCTCACAGCTCCGCGACTGCGGAGCTTTCGATTCCAGCTCACCAAAATGAAATAAACGTGGGCTGCTGATAAATATAATATATAATATAATATATAATTAATTATATATTATATTATATTCTTGTGCATAGTTGACTTGTACTTTTAGCTCCGTTGAGTCACACGTTGATAGTTGGTTCATGTCTCGGTTCCAAATTTTCGAACGTCCTATCGTACGATTTAATATCTTGTACTTTGCATTTTGCGGCTTGTACTCTTGTAATTTTGAGACGTTTCTCATCAATAAATCGAACCACTTGGATTGTACTTTGTACTTTTAAGCTTTTTGGTCATTTACGTCTTCCAATCGTCGAATCTGTCTTTTGTCTTCACCTTTTATTATTTAAACGAATATCACTTGTAAATAGAACAATTGCAACTAAAAGCTTGTCTTTCTGGAAGGATAATGCTATGAAATATGTGTTCGTTTTTAGCATTATCAAATATTCCCACACTTGAGTGTTGCTTGTCCTCAAGCAATATAGAACTTGAATATAACTTTACTAGAATCACTTCTTTATTCTTCACACTATGTACATCAGTGATTTTGATACGGCGATATGAACAATGATAGTAACGATGTGGTTTACAGTCTCACATGACTATAAAAATTTAGATCCTTAAGGAAATTGGATCTTTATGAAAACATTTGATCTTGTGAAAATTCAATCTAGCTTTTACCCTAGATAAGTTTTCCGGAATAACCCTTCACCAGTGTTCGCAAATTATTTTTGTGGGTTTTGTGGGAATCAGATTTTTAAAATTTTAGCTCAAAACTTACGGTTTTGTGTCACCCACTTGCTAACCTTGTATTGGGAAAGCAACACGTCCAGTTTACTTGTCCCGTAAATTACCTTTCGGTAAACTACCGTCCGGTTGTAAAGGAAAGCGATGAATAAGAAACTGTTAAGGCAATGTCTAATGACATGCTTTTGATTATGGTCCACATCGTGTCGGATGCAATTACTATCCTTTGTAGGAGCAATAGTGAAGATCACCCTATAATTTTTTCGGTCTGGCACAAGGTCCTGTCTTCGACCATGCTATGCAACCACCGTTCTTACGGTTGACACCCGATTTGGTTTAGGTGACCTAATGAATTCCAGGTGAATTCCTATGATTTTACATTCAATGGTAATCAATGCATTGAAAATAGGTTTTCAGAAAACAAACCGGTTTGTAATTTTGATCAAAATATTTTCTCGTTCAAGCTCGAGTTTAGATATCATTGAATTCCATGAGTTTGAATTCTCAATCTTTAAGGTCAATCTCAAGGATTGAGTAATATCAGGCTTAAATGCTGATTTTTAATCTTTAAGGAGATAATCCTTTCTGGGGGTCTGATTCATTAGTCTTATCAAGCTAATTTGCACGGCGCCCTCCCCATTTTACGAGACAGATCCTCTCATGGATAGGATAAGTCTGACCACTTGGCGAACCTGTTTGATGTTAAGGTCCGTGGATTTCCTGCTGATTTTAGAGATGACTTTTCTAGATTTTTCGTCAACCTACAGTTGGTCTGGACGACAACTTCTTGACCTAAATCAAGAAGCGCATGTCTTTTTCGGAAGACTTTACTTCCTTTTAATAATGAAATTGATTCGTCGTGTAGATCCATCTTTCTTTCGAATATATTACAGTAAATTGGGTAAAACTGATTAGTTTAGTCCAAAATAAAAGTACCTGCAATAATCTTGCACAAATATATGTGATATATGTTTTAAAGAAGTTGGTAAATTCTTCCCACACTTAGCTTTTATTTATTCTTTTCTTTGCCTTTTTATTCTCCTCTATTCCATTTTAAATGAATTCTAGCTTTTTGGATTGTTTCTCAATTTATGTCCTTTCCGAGGTAACAACAATTTCGATATTAATACCTAGTTTTATCGATCATAAATATGTGTAAACATGATTTTGAATTCATTTAGTTGAAAATTTTTAAATTTTCACAAAATTTGACAATTGAACCAAGTGTATTAATTAATGTTTAAACCGAAAGAATTTAATTCCTTTCCACACTTAAGATCTTGCAATACCCTCATTTGCAAGAAATCAGTAACAATTTAAATTATTGAGGGTGATTAGCGTAGAAAAATGATTAAATTTTACCAAAGTTTCCAATCATGTTGTTGTTTGTTTGAATGATAAATGGTGGACATCATTTGTTCATTCTGTCTGTTGTTACATCACATTTGTTTTTCGTTTTGTCGTCAAAATTAGTTGCTTTTGCTGAACTTAATGTCAGTCTTTGAAAGTGCGCTGTTTTACCCTGTTTTGTACATGAGATAAACTACAAACATATATATACATATTTTGAAGTTGGGTATATCACCCCACGTTCAAAAATTTATAAAATCTAATACTTAAAACGTTAGAAAACTATAAAAATTATTACAATACTGAAATAAGTGTTAAAAGTAGTAACATTATAAAAAATAAAATAAATAAGACTAAGAAAATTAGGGTTGATTCTGATTGTACCAGAAGGGGTTTCAAGCTTCGTGGTATACGTTTTGATACGCTTGGAATGGGTCGTATATAGGAAAAGGCGGTCGTGTATCGTCGGTCCATGGAGGAAAATAGGCCGGTTCAGTAGGAATGTAGTTCCTACCTTGGGAGGCTAAATAGGCTTTGATATATTCTTGATGATATTGCCAAGCCTGAAACTCATGTTGCATAGCCTGATTGTATGCATTTTGGGCTATTATTCTTTGTATATCTATCATTTGGTTTCCTCCACCTGCATTACCTTGCTCCTGATCTCGCTCTACCTGTGGATGTGTGCCATCATATGGTACTGCATCGTTATGTCATTCTTTAAAACCTTTGTACCATGATACACGTGTAAATCAATTCTATCACGGGGTCCTGGTACTGCAACTAATAATCCCCCTGACTTCTATCCACATTGAGATACTCAGTAATTAAAGTTATAAAAATACCACCTCCTGTTATACTATTAGGTCGCATACCCCTAAGTAAAAACCCACACAATAAGGTATGTTCACAACGCTCTGTGGGTCTTGAATACACATGAGGTAAAATAGATCATTTTCATTTACCTTCTCTTTGTTCCTACCTCGCTGTGTAATCGAGTTTGCTAAAAACCTATGGATCACTCTTAGCTCAGCTCTATTAATATCGGTATAAGAGTGAGATCCCCCACGAAATCGGTTATGGCTAGTCATTCTACTCCATATTCTATTCATATCAAAATTTTCATCAACCCTTCTACCATTAATTATCAACCTTTGACAATCATTAGATACTAATTCCTCAGGCGTATATATACCTAAGGCCCGAGCCATATCTAATAGAGACATATGGCGCATCACACCTCCTAACAAAAATCTAATAAAACTCTGATCGGTTAAGCTAGTTACCCGATCATTTATTTCAACACTACTTAATAATTCTACACACCATTCTCTATAAACAGGTCTACGTATAGTGAATAAACGTTCTCAATCATTAAAAGTAGAATTACCATACCTTTGGTAAAGTAATTCCCTGATTGGTTCATCCAATCCCCCTATTTCTAACGGTTCTCAATCTATCACCCTGGGCACTTCAACATCCTTAGACTGAAGAATGTATAAGTTCCTCTGATATTTTGGATAATCTATCCAACGTCTGTCAAATCTTAAATTAGGGTGTAAATCTGCCTCGTGTATATTTGAATATTAAACGACTGGGTGCGGTAGATTTTGTCTGTATTGGTCGTTAATCTCCTGTTCGTCTGCATTCTCAGGAGGAGCATTGTGAGCCTGGGACGCGGATGAAGATTCACCCCTTTCAGTCTGTAAAACACATGAAACACAATTTTTGTACATCTAAATATGCATTAGCGTTAGCAAAATCATAAATCAAAACAATCATAATGACATTTTTAATCCATATTAAACTTATACGCATTTTCATAAAATTAACAATTCTACATTTTTTTCAAATAAGCATATATGAAAATGTATACAATGTTCATAAGCATTCAACTCAAATAACATGTCAAAATAATCACTATTAGCTACTAAACAAGTTTCAAACGGCATTCATAATCAAAATAACCTCTTTCTTGATTTTTAGACTTAAAAAGTCCACTTTGATGCTCAAAAATCATGTTTAGGATCAAAGTTTGGATCATTTAGCTACCTAAATATGTTACATTACTTAATTTAGTACTAATTCATAATAAAAATCTACCATAACCTGTTTATATCAAAAAGCCTCAATTTTGCTCAAGAACACAAATCCTAGATTACTCAAAATTTTGAAGTTTAAGGCTTCTAATCATGTTAAATAGTATCAATCTTGGTTATACAAGCATAATATACAAAAAATTTAAGAATAACTAAGCTAGAAATCATCAAAATCAAATTAGGTATAATTTTTCTCAAGAACACTATAAATCCGAATTAAAGAGTGTACTGTGTAGAAATTTACCATTCTCCTTGAAAAGCTTCTTGGTAGGAGTCTCCTCATTATGATTTTAGCAAGAAACTTGATGATTTATGATGAAAAATCGCGAATTTGGGAGTGTTTTGAGTGTGTTTTTCACCGAAAAATAATGGGATAGGTTAGTTGGAGACTGGTCTGTCGACCAGTTTATCTGGTCTGGGTTTTGGAAGCTCCGCGACTGCGGTACTCTCTGTAACTAAAATCTCCGCGACTGCGGTGCTTTTTTTTAAACCTTTAGTAATAAAACAATTAATAGAGTAATTTTTAAAATTTTGTTCCTTTCCTTGGGTTGAGGGCATTTCGGTACGTTTACCTAGGCCGTCCCTCGACAAAATTTAAAATTTGTCATTTTAAAGTGATTGTAAGCAAAGATTTTTTTGGGTTTTTTTTTTAATATTTTTGGCATACTTTAAATCAATAAGATTAAAAATAATGATAACAAAATTTGTCGCCCCGCCCTTGGGTAAAGCAATACCGGTTCAACGACCTAGTCTTCAACTTACGAAGAATTTTAGATATCAAATTTTTAACTTAATGAAATAAAGTAAATTTTTGTTTTTAAATTCACACACAACTTAAAAATGCATATTAATAAAATTTCATATTAATATTTATATACATTAGCTTTTATAAACTTATATTTAAAATAATATAGTTATATATTAATTTTAAAAACAAGGTAAAAATAAAATAGAAAATCTTTTTGGTCTTTTATCCCACTTTAATCAATCAAATATAAACAAAAATATACGTCCCTCTTTTGGGTAAAGTAAATTCGGCTATATTACCTAGTTTTACTCCTGACGAATTTCTGAAATATTTTGTATTGATTGATTAAAGATATTTATACCTTATGAATAAACGGTAAATTTTGCAGTGATGAATTAAATTTTTGTATGATATCAATAATTTCGGTTTATTATACCTAATTTTATTGAATATCAATTTAATACTTTATAGCGAACGATTCAGCGTTTATTAACAAAAGGTTAAAAGCAATAAATAAAAATAAAATAAAAACTGTACATACTTACCTATGAGATAGAATTCTCAGAGACCTGCTTTAGTCGACTCATAGGAGAGTCGTTCGATTTGGTTTTCCATAGCTACATAAGCGTAACCTCAATTTTTCAATAAATTTTCTTCTAAACATATGAACGGTCCTTCTCTGCATAGAGTAACGAACTCGGTATTGGAATATGTCTGGTTGTTCGAACGTTTCCCTTCGTGTGACCATTTTCCGCATTTATGACATCTTTCAAGGTATCGTGCTCTTCTTTTTGTTGCGGATTTTGATTTTCCTTTACCAAAATGTATCTTATTATGATTGTTTCTGAGTTCTTTCCTCACTTCGTCTATTTTTCCTCTTATGAATGATACTAGTTCACTCGAGAAGGTGTTATTATTACGTTTAGTAATCATAGCGTGTAGTAGTAGACCATGGTTCAGATCAAAGGAATTCTTCATCTCGTAAAACCTAAAAGAAATAAAAATTCAGAATGGGGGGAGAAGACTAATTCTTTAGTGTCTGCTAAGGAAAGACCATTCGGATTCCATTCTCGGAAACTACACGAAAATAGAAAATCTAACTCTAAACAGCATTATATTATTTCTTAGAACATTTAAATCTCCCCACACTTAGGTGGTTGTGGTGTTGAACTTGTGATTAACTTCATTGTCAACTTCCATTGGACCATGAATATAGTGTTTAACTCTGTGACCATTAACTTTAAATTCAATTCCATTTGAATTTATTAACTCTATTATTCCATATGGGAAAACTCTTTTGACTATGAATGGTCCAGACCATCTGGATTTCAATTTTCCAGGAAATAGCTTGAATCGTGAATTGAAAAGAAGAACTCTGTCTCCTTCTTTAAATTCTTTTGAACTTCTGATTCTTGTATCATGCCATTTCTTCGTTCTTTCTTTATAGATTAACGAATTTTCATATGCATCATGTCTTAATTCTTCTAATTCATTTAGTTGACTTAATCGTAAACGTCTAGCTTCATGTAAATCAAGGTTACATGTCTTCAAAGCCTAAAATGCTTTGTGCTCAATTTCTACTGGAAGGTGACATGCTTTTCAGTAAACAACTTTAAAAGGTGTGGTTCTAATTGGAGTTTTGTAGGCTGTTCTAAAAGCCCAGAGTGCATCCTCCAATTTTGAAATGACCCGTCCTAATCCATCTGGACGAATACATTACATTTGGTTACATTGCGAGGTACTTGACCTCTATATGATACATTTTACAAACATTGTATTCGTTTTTAAAAGACAAACTTTCATTACATCGAAAGTTGATGGCATGCATACCATTTCATAATATATCCAACTATATTTGACTTAGTAATAATCTTGATGAACTCAATGACTCGAATGCAACGTCTTTTGAAATATATCATGAATGACTCCAAGTAATATCTCTAAAATGAGCAAATGCACAGCGGAAGATTTCTTTCAAACCTAAGAATAAATATACTTAAAAGTGGCAAACTTGAAGATATGTTTAGTTTCATATGTTATAATCAATATTTTAATTCATTTTAATTGTCCAATGTTATTAGTCCACAATTAGTAGTCCACAGTTTGCAGTTCAATAATTCATATATAGTTTGATATATACTATTCGAATTAATTAATACGTATTCGTGACCCATTGTATACATGTCTCAGACTCGATCACAACTCAAAGTATATATATTATTGTAGAATCAACCTCAACCCTGTATAGCTAACTCAAGCATTACTGCATATAGAGTGTCTATGGTTATTCCAAATAATATATATAGATGCGTCGATATGATATGTCAAAACCTTGTATACGTGTCCCGATATTTAAAGTGCATAAAATAAATAACAAAAATTAAATGACGATAATAAAATTGCGAGAATTAAAATTGCGATAATTAAATGTAATAAAGAATTAACAGTTAGCAAGGAACAGTTAGCTAGGATTTTGTTAGCGTGAATTCTTAACAAAATTTCTCATAGTTAATTTGTTTGTTTCTAACAAATTTTTATTTTTGTCCAATGTTTTCTTCATTATGCCACTTGTTGGATTCTGGTAAGTCAAAATCCTAATATGAAATTGAATGAAAATGGTTATTCTGCGGTGAACGGATACGTATATCTGTGGATGTAAGTAGGATAGTAAATGACTGTTGAATCAGATTCGAAGAATGTACAGTGTAACTTACTAATGTGAAATTTAAATATTCCTCAGGTATTACCTACCCGTTAAAATATTTTCACCATTAACAGTTTGTACAAAAGAATTTTTAATTACAATCTTTATGAAAACATATATACATATATATTTTCTTCATATCTATTCATGGATTTAATGAGTCAATATGATATTAGACCCATTTGATTTACCATTAGAACAAGAATATATAATCTCTAAAACATTAGAGATTACATAATCGCTATGCCGAACAAAGATAAAGGATATAGAACGTCATGTAGAATGATGATTATAATCGAGGTACATAATGAGATATTGAGGCATGTAATGTTGAAACTTGTGCTGCGGATGTTGATGTTGGTGGTACTGGTGTTGTCGGTGCTGTTGCTGAAGCTGGTAGGTTTTGCACCACATTTTTTCAAATTGATTACTCGAGTGTGAAGCTCGTTGAATTCTTCCATTACTCCAGGATGATTGTCGGTCGGAAAGAGTGGATGAATAAGGTTTAGAATTGTGGATAGAATATGATCGTATCAAGCTACCCTAGAAATGAGGCTGAAAATGGTGTTTCGGATAGGTTCGCCGGTAAGTGCTTCAGGTTCTTCACCAAGAGGTGAATTCGGTTGGTGGAAGGGATCGCCTTCTTCGCGTCTTCATTGATTAAGTCGACTACGAACCCATTCTCAATTCATCCAGAATTGGTGATGACTGATTGGTTGATCCATTCCGGTCACACAACTTTCGGAGCTTGAGTGAAAATCCATATCGGAATTCGAGGGACTTGAACTAGTGGCAAGTTTCATTTCGTACGATTGAATAAAGAATTTTCGATATGAAATGATTTCCGTCTATCGGGTGGTATTCTAATTATATAGAATATCTATATATATAGAACAAAAGATTTCGTAGATTACAGAGGAATTTACAGAATATACTAGGCATAGTTTACAGTAACAGATACGCTAAGATATGAATTAGCAGATACGCTAAGATGTGAATTTTTGTCTATACACTATTCATGCAATCAATGCAGTAAGATGTGTCTAGACTAAGAATAATAAGCAAGTGATTCCCTAAGAATGATAAGCAGGAAATTTTTGACACAAAATGATAAGCAAAACTTTTGACATGCAGACACGGTCGAAGTTCAGACCCACTAAAGCATCTAAACAACTATCAGTTAGACACACTAATGCAAGACCTGGTTCACTAAGACCACCGCTCTGATACAAACTGAAATGACCCATCCTAATCCATCTGGACGAATACATTACAATTGGTTACATCGCGAGGTACTTGACCTCTATATGATACATTTTACAAACATTGCATTCATTTTTAAAAGGCAAACTTTCATTACATCGAAAGTTGACGGTATGCATACCATTTCATAATATATCCAACTATATTTGACTTAGTAATAATCTTGATGAACTCAACAACTCGAATGCAACATCTTTTGAAATATGTCATGAATGACTCCAAGTAATATCTCTAAAATGGGCAAATGCACAGCGAAAGATTTCTTTCAAACTTGAGAATAAACATGCTTTCAAGTGTCAACCGAAAGGTTGGTGAGTTCATTAGTTTATCGTAATCAATCATTTCCATAATTTTAATAGACCACAAGATTTCATTTATTCAATAATCATACACTCCAAGTGTTTAAAATTCATTCATATGGATTGAACACCTAGTAACCGACATTAACAAAATGCATCTAGAATATCCCCAAACTGTAGTGACCCGAACTTTTTCCATGTTTATATATATTAATTGAGATTGATATTTACATGACTAAATTTTTCCAACGTGTTAAGCAATCAAACTTGTTAAGACTTGATTAAATGAAATAAGTTTTATATAGACAATTGATCACCCAAGTTGACCGGCGATTCACGAACGTTACAAATTTGTAAAAACTACATGTTGTGGTATATATAGACATATATATATGGTTGACATGAGATTATGATGAGTAAGTATCTCACTAAGTATATTAACAATGTGTGATATACATAAGAAATGAGATTACTAAGTTAAGAAACTCGAAATAATATATATAACGATTATCGTTATGATAACGTCTACTAAATACATATGTATCATATTAAGATATTGATACACTATATTTAACATGATAAAATGATATTTAAATATATCATTAAGTGTGTTAACAATGAACTACATATGTAAAAACAAGACTACTAATTCAAGAATTACGAAACGAGACTTATATGTAACGATTATCGTTGTAACGATATTTTAATGTATATATCATATTAAGATATATTCATACATCATAATATCATGATAATATAATAATTTAACATCTCATTTGATTTAATAAACAATGGGTTAACAACATTTAACAAGACTGTTAACCTAAAGGTTTCAAAACAACACTTACATGTAACGACTAACGATGACTTAACGACTCAGTTAAAATGTATATACATGTAGTGTTTTAATATGTATTCATACACTTTTGAAAGACTTCAAGACACTTATCAAAATACTTCTACTTAACAAAAATGCTTACAGTTGCATCCTCGTTCAGTTTCATCAACAATTCTACTCGTATGCACCTGTATTCGTACTCGTACAATTCATAGCTTTTATATGTATGTACTATTGGTATATACACTCCAATGATCAGCTCTTAGTAGCCCATGTGAGTCACCTAATACATGTGGGAACCATCATTTGGCAACTAGCATGAAATATCTCATAAAATTACAAAAATATGAGTAATCATTCATGACTTATTTACATGAAAACAAAATTACATATCCTTTATATCTAATCCATACACCAACGACCAAAAACACCTACAAACACTTTAATTCTTCAATTTTCTTCATCTAATTGATCTTTATCAAGTTCTATCTTCAAGTTCTAAGTGTTCTTCATAAATTCTACAAGTTCTAGTTACATAAAATCAAGAATACTTCCAAGTTTGCTAGCTTACTTCCAATCTTGTAAAGTGATCATCCAACCTCAAGAAATCTTTCTTATTTATAGTAATATATCTTTCTAATACAAGATAATACTCATATTCAAACTTTTATTCAATTTCTATAACTATAACAATCTTATTTCGGGTGGAAATCTTACTTGAACTTGTTTTCGTGTCACGATTCTGCTTCAAGAACTTTCAAGCCATCCAAGGATCCTTTGAAGCTAGATCCATTTTTCTCATTTCCAGTAGCTTTATTCAGAAAACTTGAGGTAGTAATGATGTTCATAACATCATTCGATTCATACATATAAAGCTATCTTATTCGAAGGTTTAAACTTGTAATCACTAGCACATAGTTTAGTTAATTATAAACTTGTTCACAAAGAAAAGTTAATCCTTCTAACTTGACTTTTAAAATCAACTAAACACATGTTCTATATCTATATGATATGCTAACTTAATGATTTAAAATCTGGAAACACGAAGAACACCGTAAAACCGGACATACGCCGTCGTAGTAACACCGCGGGTTGTTTTGGGTTAATTAATTAAAAACTATGATAAACTTTGATTTAAAAGTTGTTCTTTTGGGAAAATGATTTTACTTATGAACATGAAACTATATCCAAAAATCATGGTTAAACTCAAAGTGAAAGTATGTTTTCCAAAATGGTCATCAAGATGTCGTTTTTTCGACGGAAATGACTACCTCTTTAGTAATTGACATTTAACTTAAATTTCCTACAATAAACCTATACCTTTTCTGTTTAGATTCTTAAAATAGAGTTCAATATGAAATCATAGCAATTTGATTCACTCAAAACGGATTAGAAACGAAGAAATGGCGAGCAAAACAAAATTGGTAAAAACTACTCATTTTAGCTACGTGAAAATTGGTAACAAATCTATTCCAACCATAACTTAATCAACTTGTATTGTATATTATGTAATCTTGAGATACCATAGACACGTATACAATGTTTCGACCTATCATGTCGACACATCTATATATATTTCGGAACAACCATAGACACTATATATGTGAATGTTGGAGTTAGCTATACAGGGTTGAGGTTGATTCCAAAATATATATAGTTTGAGTTGTGATCAATACTGAGATATGTATACACTGGGTCGTGGATTGATTCAAGATAATATATATCGATTTATTTCTATACATCTAAATGTGGACAACTAGTTGTAGGTTACTAACGAGGACATCTGACTTAATAAACTTAAAACATCAAAATGTATTAAAAGTGTTGTAAATATATTTTGAACATACTTTGATATATATGTACATATTTGTTATAGGTTCATGAATCGACCAGTGGCCAAGTCTTACTTCCCGACGAAGTAAAAAAAATCTGTGAAAGTGAGTTATAGTCCCACTTTTAAAATCTAATATTTTTGGGATGAGAATACATGCAGGTTTTATAAATGATTTACAAAATAGACACAAGTACGTGAAACTACATTCTATGGTTGAATTATCAAAATCGAATATGCCCCTTTTTATTAAGTCTGGTAATCTAAGAATTAGGGAACAGTCACCCTAATTGACACGAATCCTAAAGATAGATCTATTGGGCCTAACAAACCCCATCCAAAGTACCGGATGCTTTAGTACTTCGAAATTTATATCATATCCGAAGGGTGTCCCGGAATGATGGGGATATTCTTATATATGCATCTTGTTAATGTCGGTTACCAGGTGTTCACCATATGAATGATTTTTATCTCTAAGTATGGGATGTGTATTGAAATATGAAATCTTGTGGTCTATTGTTACGATTTGATATATATAGGTTAAACCTATAACTCGCCAACATTTTTGTTGACGTTTAAAGCATGTTTATTCTCAGGTGAATACTAAGAGCTACCACTGTTGCATACTAATATAAGGACAAGATTTGGAGTCCATGCTTGTATGATATTTGTATTGTAAACCATTATGTAATGGTCGTGTGTAAACAGGATATTTTAGATTATCATTATTTGATAATCTACGTAAAGCTTTTTAAACCTTTATTGACGAAATAAAGGTTATGGTTTGTTTTAAAAATGAATGTAGTCTTTGGAAAAACGTCTCATATAGAGGTCAAAACCTCGCAACGAAATCAATTAATATGGAACGTTTTTAATCAATAAGAACGGGACATTTCAGTTGGTATTCGAGCGTTGGTCTTAGAGAACCAGAAAATTTGCATTAGTGTGTCTTATCGAGTTTGTTAGGATGTATTAGTGAGTCTGGACTTCGACCTTGTTTTCTTTAAAAATGATTGCTTAACATTTTTGTTGGAAACTATATATTATTAACATGTAAATATTATGTGATATATTAATCTCTTAACATGTTTGATATTGTGTGATAGATGCCTACCTCTAGCACAAATCCCATTGACTCACCTAATAATAACGAAGAGTTGAATATATATTGGACTGGTTCACAAGTTCCCGAAGAGGAACCGGAAGAAGAATCAGAACCGGAAGAAGAATCAGAACCAAAAGAGGAGGAACCAGAAGAAGAAATAGAACCGGTGGGGGAAATAATAAAACGGTTAATTAAAAGAAAAACCTTAACCAACCGACCAAGGTTAATTATGGTCAATGGTGTTTCCGTCAAGGAAGCAAAATATTGGGAGGATTACCAATTCTCCGATGAATCGGATTCTGACGAGAATTCCGATGATGTTATAGAAATTACCCCAACTGAATTTAAAAAGGCAAAAGAAAATAATAAGTGAAAGGGCATAAAAATAGAGAAATCTAATTCCAACCCCGATGAACTTTATATGTATCGTCAACCCCCGAAGTCCTTAAGTTGTAACAATGACACGGGAACCTCTAAACCACCAGGTTTTTCTAAACCATTGTGGAAAACGACAGCTCGTATTAGGAGAACGTCATATATCCCTAAAAACTTAGCAAAAAGAACGAAGTTCGAAGAAGAAGAAACGAGTGAGTCGGAATAAGATAATTGTATTCGTGCGGTGTAATATATGTAATATAGTGTGCTTATACTTTATGATATATGTAAAATCTGCTTGTATTAATAAGTATCTTTTATGAATCTAACTCTTGTCTATTTTACAGTATAAAAACACAAAATGGATAGACAACCCAATATTTTAGAAGACCTACCCGGAGACATGATTGATGAAATCTTGTCTAGAGTCGGTCAGAATTCTTCGGCACAACTATTTACGGCGAAATCAGTTTGTAAGACATTCGAAGAACGTTCCAAGAATGCCTTGGTTTATAAGAGACTTTTGTTTGAAAGATGGGGGATATCACATTGGGAAACCCATAAGTTACGATGTGTTTACTTTGACGCATATATTACGGGGAACCCAAGTGCAATTTTATGCAACGGGTTAAGAAATTATTTTGACTCAATGTATCCGAACATAGGACTTCATGATTTAGAAAAAGCGGCTAACATGCAACATAAAGAAGCGTGTTATGCTTACGGGTTAGTGATGTTCGCTTCTCACAAAAGTGAGAAAAAGAACATCGGACTACAACTATTAAACAAAACATTCCCACAAGTGATGGACTCAGTAGTTGGGGTGAGAAACATGGTTTTTAGATTGTTACAGGACTGTTGGACATTACGTAACCCTCGTCCCTTTGACGACGTTACAACATGCTGCCTAGCCAATGGTCATAACGGTTATGTTCCACAAGACCAAGGATGGGAAGTAGTCCTAGTAAAATCAGAATGCATGACTTGTTTCTGGACGTATGAATTACGTGTCTTTGTTGCCTTTGCTGAACGACTTGTGTACTAGCTAGAATTATCTTCACTACTATATTGTATCAAAGTTATTGTGTGCTATATTTCAGGCTATATGTAAAATAAGAGGTATTGTAAGTTTGTAAAATATTGTATAAAAGTTTGAACGCGAAATATTATTATAATCAGCTTTTCATATAGAATTGTAGTAGTTGAATTGTATATTAGCTACTAAGTATGAACTTAACGGGTAGGTACTACCCGAATTTAAACTTATAAAACGCTAATATGAAGAAAAAGCTTTTATAAATGAGTTCATATTATGCTACAAGATACTATTGACTACTCTTAATATTCTGTATGATTAACTTGTTTCATTTGACTATTTTGAAGGAAATGGCACCGACTACTCGACAAACCTTGAATATGAGCGAAGAGGAATTTCGTGCCTTTCTTGCTTCAAACATAGCCGCAGTACAGGCTGCGCTACATACCAATAATAACCTTGGATCTAGCAGTACAGGAAATCGTGTAGGATGCACCTACAAAGAATTCACTGCTTGCAAACCTTTGGAATTTGATGGAACCGAAGGACCGATCTGATTGAAACGGTGGACCGAGAAGGTCGAATCGGTGTTTGCCATAAGTAAGTGTACTGAAGAGGACAAAGTGAAGTACGCTACGCATACCTTCACAGGTACTGTGTTAACATGGTGGAATACCTATCTAGAGCAAGTGGGACAAGATGATGCTTACGTACTACCGTGGTCAGCATTCAAGCACTTGATGAACGAGATGTACCGTCCCAGAACCGAGGTCAATAAGCTCAAGACAGAACTTAGAGGGTTACGAACCCAAGGATTTGATATTACCACATATGAAAGACGATTCACAGAATTGTGCCTATTGTGTCCGGGAGCGTTCGAAGATGAGGAAGAGAAAATCGACGCATTTGTGAAAGGATTACCAGAAAGAATCCAAGAAGATATAAGTTCACATGAGCCCGCCTCCATACAACAGGCATGTAGAATGGCTCACAAACTAGTGAACCAGATTGAGGAAAGAATTAAAGAACAGACGGCTGAAGAGGCCAATGTGAAGCAAGTCAAAAGAAAGTGGGAGGAAAATGGTGATAAGAATCACCAATACAACAACAACAGCAATTACAACAATAATCGCAACAACTATCCCAACAATCGCAACATCAATCACAACTACAACAAATGGCCCAACAACAACAACAACAACAATAACAACAACAGCAACTACAACAATCATCCCAACAACAATAACAACAGCAACAACAACAACAATCAGAAGCAGCTATGCCAAAGGTGTGAAAAGTATCACTCGGGGTTCTGCACCAAATTTTGCAACAAGTGTAAAAGAAATGGTCATAGCGCGGCGAAGTGTGAGGTCTACGGACCAGGGGTTAACAGAACGAAAGGAACAAATGGTGTTGGAACGAGTAATGGCGGAGCAAGTAGTGTCGGAGCAAGTTATGCCAATGTAGTTTGTTATAAATGTGGAAAACCGGGCCACATTATTAAAAATTGCCCGATCCAGGAGAACACGAATGGATAAGGCCGCGGAAGAGTTTTCAATATTAATGCGGCAGAGGCACAGGAAGACCTGGAGCTTGTTACGGGTACGTTTCTTATTGACAATAAATCAGCTTACGTTTTATTTGATTCGGGTGCGGATAGAAGCTATATGAGTAGAGATTTTTGTGCTAAATTAAGTTGTCCATTGACGCCGTTGGATAGTAAATTTTTACTCGAATTAGCAAACGGTAAATTAATTTCAGCAGATTATATATGCCGGAATCGAGAAATTAAACTGAGTAGCGGAATATTTAAGATTGATTTGATACCAGTAGAGTTAGGGAGTTTTGATGTAATAGTTGGCATGGACTGGCTGAAGAAGGTGAAAGCAGAGATCGTATGTTATAAAAATGCAATTCGCATTGTACGAGAAGAAGGAGAACCCTTAATGGTGTACGAAGAAAAGGGCAACACGAAGCTACATCTTATTAGTAATTTGAAGGCACAAAAACTAATAAGAAAAGGTTGCTATGCTGTTCTAGCACACGTCGAGAAAGTACAAACTGAAGAAAAGAGCATCAATGATGTTCCCGTCGCAAAAGAATTTCCCGATGTATTTCCGAAAGAATTACCGGGACTACCTCCACATCTATCTGTTGAATTTCAAATAGATCTTGTACCAGGAGCTACACCAATAGCTCGTGCTCCTTATAGACTCGCACCCAGCGAGATGAAAGAACTGCAAAACCAACTGCAAGAACTATTAGAACGTGGTTTCATTCGACCAAGCACATCACCATGGGGAGCTCATGTTTTGTTTGTAAAGAAGAAGGATGGTACATTTATGTTGTGTATTGACTACAAAGAGTTGAACAAACTTACCATCAAAAACCGTTATCCACTGCCGAGAATTGACGACTTATTTAATCAACTACAAGGCTCGTCGGTTTATTGGAAGATCGATTTACGTTCTGAATATCATAAAATGCGAGTAAAGGAGGATGATATTCCAAAAACTTCTTTTAGGACGCGTTATGGTCATTACGAGTTTATGGTTATGCCGTTTGGATTGACTAACACACCAGCTGTGTTCATGGACCTTATGAACCGAGTGTGTGGGCCATATCTTGACAAGTTTGTCATTGTTTTCATCGATGACATACTTATTTACTCAAAGAATGATCAAGAGCACGAAGAACATTTGAGAAAAGTGCTAGAAGTATTGAGGAAAGAAAAACTGTACGCTAAGTTTTCAAAGTGTGCATTTTGGTTAGAAGAATTCAATTCTTCGGTCACATAGTGAACAAATAAGGTATCCAGGTGGACCCGGCAAAGATCAAAACCGTTGAAAAGTGGGAAACCCCGAAAACTCCAAAACACATACGCCAATTTTTAGGGCTGGCTGGTTATTACAGGAGATTCATCCAAGATTTTTCTAAAATAGCAAAACCCTTGACTGCATTAACGCATAAAGGGAAGAAATTTGAATGGAAGGATGAACAAGAGAAAGCATTTCAATTGTTGAAGAAAAAGTTAACTACGGCACCTATATTGTCATTACCTGAAGGGAATGATGATTTTTTGATATATTGTGACGCCTCAAAGAAAGGTCTCGGTTGTGTATTAATGCAACGAATGAAGGTAATTGCTTATGCGTCAAGACAATTGAAGATTCACGAGCAAAATTATACGACGCATGATTTGGAATTAGGCGCGGTTGTTTTTGCATTAAAGACTTGGAGGCACTACTTATATGGGGTCAAAAGTATTATATATACCGACCACAAAAGTCTTCAACACATATTTAATCAGAAACAACTGAACATGAGGCAGCGTAGGTGGATTGAATTGTTGAATTACCACCCGGGAAAGGCAAATGTGGTAGCCGACACCTTGAGTAGAAAGGACAGAGAACCCATTCGAGTAAAATCTATGAATATAATGATTCACAATAACCTTACTACTCAAATAAAGGAGGCGCAACAAGGAGTTTTAAAAGAGGAAAATTTAAAGAATAAAATACCCAAAGGATCGGAGAAGCATCTTAATATTCGGGAAGATGGGAATTTGGGTACCAAAATTTGGAGATATGAGAGAAATGGTACTTAAAGAACCTCATAAAACCAGATACTCAATACATCCTGGAACAGGGAAGATGTACAAGGATCTCAAGAAACATTTTTGGTGGCCAAGTATGAAAGCTGATGTTACTAAATACGTAGGAGAATGTTTGACGTGTTCTATGGTCAAAGCGGAGCATCAGAAACCATCAGGTCTACTACAACAACTTGAAATCCCGGAATGGAAATGGGAAAACATTACCATGGATTTCATTACTAAATTGCCAAGGACTGCAAGTTGTTATGATACTATTTGGGTAATAGTTGATCATCTCACCAAGTCAGCACACTTCCTGCCAATAAGAGAAGATGACAAGATGGAGAAGTTAGCACGACTGTATTTGAAGGAAGTCGTCTCCAGACATGGAATACCAATCTCTATTATCTCTGATAGGGATGGCAGATTTATTTCAAGATTCTGACAGACATTACAGCAAGCATTAGGAACTCGTCTAGACATGAGTACTGCCTATCATCCACAAACTGATGGGCAGAGTGAAAGGATGATACAAACGCTTGAAGTCATGCTACGAGCATGTGTTATTGATTTCGGAAACAGTTGGGACCGACATCTACCGTTAGCAGAATTTTCCTACAACAACAGCTACCATTCAAGCATTGAGATGGCGCCGTTTGAAGCACTTTATGGTAGAAAGTGCAGGTCTCCGATTTGTTGGAGTGAAGTGGGGGATAGACAGATTACGGGTCCGGAGATAATACAAGAAACTACTGAGAAGATCATCCAAATTCAACAACGGTTGAAAACCGCCCAAAGTCGACAAAAGAGCTACGCTGACATTAAAAGAAAAGATATAGAATTTGAAATTGGAGAGATGGTCATGCTTAAAGTTGCACCTTAGAAAGGTGTTGTTCGATTTGGTAGACGAGGGAAATTAAATCCAAGGTATATTGGACCATTCAAGATTATTGATCGTGTCGAACCAGTAGCTTACCGACTTGAGTTACCTCAACAGCTCGCGGCTGTGCATAACACTTTCCACCTCTCGAATTTGAAGAGATGTTTTGCTAAAGAAGATCTCACTATTCCATTGGACGAAATCCAAATCAACGAAAAACTTCAATTCATCGAAGAACCCGTCGAAATAATGGATCGTGAGGTTAAAAGACTTAAGCAAAACAAGATACCAATTGTTAAGGTTCGATGGAATGCTCGTAGAGGACCCGAGTTCACCTGGGAGCATGAAGATCAGATGAAGAAGAAATATCCGCATCTATTTCCAGAAGATTCGTCAACACCTTCAACAGCTTAAAATTTCGGGACGAAATTTATTTAACGGGTAGGTACTGTAGTGACCCGAACTTTTCCATGTTTATATATATTAATTGAGATTGATATTTACATGACTAAATTTTTCCAACGTGTTAAGCAATCAAACTTGTTAAGACTTGATTAAATGAAATAAGTTTCATATAGACAATTGATCACCCAAGTTGACCGGCGATTCACGAACGTTACAAATTTGTAAAAACTACATGTTGTGGTATATATAGACATATATATATGGTTGACATGAGATTATGATGAGTAAGTATCTCACTAAGTATATTAACAATGTGTGATATACATAAGAAATGAGATTACTAAGTTAAGAAACTCGAAATGATATATATAACGATTATCGTTATGATAACGTCTACTAAATACATATGTATCATATTAAGATATTGATACACTATATTTAACATGATAAAATGATATTTAAATATATCATTAAGTGTGTTAACAATGAACTACATATGTAAAAACAAGACTACTAATTCAAGAATTACGAAACGAGACTTATATGTAACGATTATCGTTGTAACGATATTTTAATGTATATATCATATTAAGAGATATTCATACATCATAATATCATGATAATATAATAATTTAACATCTCATTTGATTTAATAAATAATGGGTTAACAACATTTAACAAGACCATTAACCTAAAGGTTTCAAAACAACACCTACATGTAACGACTAACGATGACTTAACGACTCTGTTAAAATGTATATACATGTAGTGTTTTAATATGTATTCATACACTTTTGAAAGACTTCAAGACACTTATCAAAATACTTCTACTTAACAAAAATGCTTACAGTTACATCCTCGTTCAGTTTCATCAACAATTCTACTCGTATGCACCCGTATTCGTATTCGTACTCGTACAATTCACAGCTTTTAGATGTATGTACTATTGGTATATACACTCCAATGATCAGCTCTTAGTAGCCCATGTGAGTCACCTAACACATGTGGGAACCATCATTTGGCAACTAGCATGAAATATCTCATAAAATTACCAAAATATGAGTAATCATTCATGACTTATTTACATGAAAACAAAATTACATATCCTTTATATCTAATCCATACACCAACGACCAAAAACACGTACAAACACTTTCATTCTTCAATTTTATTCATCTAATTAATCTCTCTCAAGTTCTTACTTCAAGTTCTAAGTGTTCTTCATAAATTCTACAAGTTCTAGTTACATAAAATCAAGAATACTTCCAAGTTTGCTAGCTTACTTCCAATCTTGTAAAGTGATCATCCAACCTCAAGAAATCTTTCTCATTTATAGTAAGATATCTTTCTAATACAAGGTAATACTCATATTCAAACTTTGATTCAATTTCTATAACTATAACAATCTTATTTCGGGTGGAAATCTTACTTGAACTTGTTTTCAGGTTATGATTCTGCTTCAAGAAATTTCAAGCCATCCAAGGATCCTTTGAAGCTAGATCCATTTTTTCCATTTCCAGTAGCTTTATCCAGAAAACTTGAGGTAGTAATGATGTTCATAACATCATTCGATTCATACATATAAAGCTATCTTATTCGAAGGTTTAAACTTGTAATCACTAGAACATAGTTTAGTTAATTATAAACTTGTTTACAAACAAAAGTTAATCCTTCTAACTTGACTTTTAAAATCAACTAAACACATGTTCTATATCTATATGATATGCTAACTTAATGATTTAAAATCTGGAAACACGAAGAACACCGTAAAACCGGACATACGCCGTCGTAGTAACACCGCGGGCTGTTTTGGGTTAATTAATTAAAAACTATCATAAACTTTGATTTAAAAGTTGTTCTTTTGGGAAAATGATTTTTCTTATGAACATGAAACTATATCCAAAAGTCATGGTTAAACTCAAAGTGAAAGTATGTTTTCCAAAATGATCATAAAGATGTCGTTTTTTCGACGGAAATGACTACCTCTTTAGTAATTGACATTTAACTTAAATTTCCTACAATAAACCTATACCTTTTCTGTTTAGATTCTTAAAATAGAGTTCAATATGAAACCATAGCAATTTGATTCACTCAAAACGGATTAGAAACGAAGAAATGGCGAGCAAAACAAAATTGGTAAAAACTACTCATTTTAGCTATGTGAAAATTGGTAACAAATCTATTCCAACCATAACTTAATCAACTTGTATTGTATATTATGTAATCTTGAGATACCATAGACACGTATACAATGTTTCGACCTATCATGTCGACACATCTATATATATTTCGGAACAACCATAGACACTCTATATGTGAATGTTGGAGTTAGCTATACAGGGTTGAGGTTGATTCCAAAATATATATAGTTTGAGTTGTGATCAATACTGAGATATGTATACACTGGGTCGTGGATTGATTCAAGATAATATATATCAATTTATTTCTGTACATCTAAATGTGGACAACTAGTTGTAGGTTACTAACGAGGACAGCTGACTTAATAAACTTAAAACATCAAAATGTATTAAAAGTGTTGTAAATATATTTTGAACATACTTTGATATATATGTACATATTTGTTATAGGTTCGTGAATCGACCAGTGGCCAAGTCTTACTTCCCGACGAAGTAAAAAAAATCTGTGAAAGTGAGTTATAGTCCCACTTTTAAAATCTAATATTTTTGGGATGAGAATACATGCAGGTTTTATAAATGATTTACAAAATAGACACAAGTACGTGAAACTACATTCTATGGTTGAATTATCAAAATCGAATATGCCCCTTTTTATTAAGTCTGGTAATCTAAGAATTAGGGAACAGACACCCTAATTGACGCGAATCCTAAAGATAGATCTATTGTGCCTAACAAACCCCATCCAAAGTACCGGATGCTTTAGTACTTCGAAATTTATATCATATCCGAAGGGTGTCCCGGAATGATGGGGATATTCTTATATATGCATCTTGTTAATGTCGGTTACCAGGTGTTCACCATATGAATGATTTTTATCTCTATGTATGGGATGTGTATTGAAATATGAAATCTTGTGGTCTATTGTTACGATTTGATATATATAGGTTAAACCTATAACTCACCAACATTTTTGTTGACGTTTAAAGCATGTTTATTCTTAGGTGAATACTAAGAGCTTCCGCTGTTGCATACTAATATAAGGACAAGATTTGGAGTCCATGCTTGTATGATATTGTATAAAAACTGCATTCAAGAAACGTATTTCGATGTAACATATTTGTATTGTAAACCATTATGTAATGGTCGTGTGTAAACAGGATATTTTAGATTATCATTATTTGATAATCTACGTAAAGCTTTTTAAACCTTTATTGACGAAATAAAGGTTATGGTTTGTTTTAAAAATGAATGCAGTCTTTGGAAAAACGTCTCATATAGAGGTCAAAACCTCGCAACGAAATCAATTAATATGGAACGTTTTTAATCAATAAGAACGGGACATTTCACAAACATATAAACATCGAAGTACTAAAGCAGTTCAAATTCTCTGACTAGGGCGTGTCAAAGTCCATAGATATATCTTTAGAATTCGCGTCAATTGGTGGCAATTATAATAAACACCAATTCTTAGGCTACCAAGTTCAACAAGGGTGATATCCGGTATAACCATTCAACCATAGAATGTAGTTTCGATTACTTGTGTCTATTTCGTAAAGCATTTATAAAAGCAGCGCATTTATTCTCAATTCCAAAAATATATATTGCAAAATCATTTAAAGGGGGAGCAAATGAAACTCACAATACAATATTTTGTAGTAGAAATATTCATACGACGGAACTGAACAAAGCAAGGTTGGCCTCGGATTCACGAACCTATATTCAATTATGTATATTAACATATGTAATGGTAATCGAACAATTTTATATATTATTATTAGTGATATATCTGTTATTTTAATGATTTATGTGTTCCATTAGTAGCTTACATATATTTATTTATATATCTTACTTATTATAAAAATAGAGTTAGGTTGTATGTATTAGATATATTTTTATGTAACTAATATTTATTTGGTAAAATAATACGGATAAATGAAAAGTTGTGATATCTTTATAACGATAATAATAACAATAACTAATAATCATTTTAAAAATAGTAATAATAGTAATAATAATGGTAATTTTTATAAAATAATATTAATGATAAAATAATAATAATAATAATAATATTAGTGAAAACACTATTAGTAATTATAATTATACTTACTTAATGATAATAATATTTATAATACTAATAATAATAATAATAATAATAATAATAATAATAATAATAATAATAATAATAATAATAATAATAATAATAATAATAATAATAATAATAATAATAATAATAATAATAATAAGTTTTGGGTAAAGAAATCTACCTTCCAAAGCTTTTATAAAAAAAAATGTCCAAGTCCGGATTTGAACCCTCGACGTCCCGCTAACCCGATAACATCTATAACCATTACGCTATGTGTTTCAATTCTGAAATAATACCCAACTTAAATTGTTCTTAACTTTTACTTCTGTTTCCATCTTCTTCTTTTTCTAAAAAAAAAAATGCCAGAGCCTAAGCTCGAACCCGAGACCTCTCGTTCAACAAACACACCCCTAATCCATTGAGCTAACTCGTTTTTCTGGAATAAAGCCTATACTAAATATATGTAACCATTAACTGACTTCTTCTTCTTCTTTATTATTTCATGTATCACTTTTTATTTTTACAGCATAATCATCATATTTTATTAACATCATTCACATCATCTATCATATTATCATCACCATTACTTCGATCATTACCAATACTTCCTTCGGAACTTATTATCATCATGTATCATTATCATTATCCTTATCATACCCTAACCCTAAACATCATCCTAATCATGTTACACCCCATCATAATCTTCGAATATCATCATAAACATAATCCTATCTCAATATCACCTTCCACGCATTCTGTTATCATCAACACTATTATCATTCATCATATAGCAACTAAATCTCAGTTTCCTCATATCAAGATCATAATCGTTATCTATTTCTTGGCTCAAAAGAAAAATTGATCTTGGCCCAAATGTGCTTATAAGTCCACGGTTCTAAAAGGGAAAGCAACATGGTGGACCAACTCAAATACCCATTTAAAATTCTATTTGGCTCAATCTTCATTTGATTAACGCGTGATTTATAAAAAAATAAGGGGCCGTAATTAGTGCAGCACTCTTCCCATCCTTTTCTTTCATAAAGTGGAACATGCCTACAATCAATTTATGATTCTTCTTATCCGTCCACAAATCATTCCTCGGTCCCAAACAAACTAAATAATTCACGGCTCATCATGGTTTTATAAAGGGACTCGATAGCAGCTCAATTACAGTCCAAAAGTAGTACACTTCAGTCAAAATTTAATAATTGTAATGGATAACAAGTGGGTGTTGGTATATAGCTTTTATAATAGAAACATAATAAACCCTTTACCGTCTTAATCATCACCTATTGTATTATAATATTCGGCCAAAAGAATTATAAAGCAAGTCCATGCGAGTTGTTGTTCAATCTTAGTGGATTAGATCAAACGACAGGAAAACGTGGTGGGGTTTTTTGGTCCATCAAATAATTCTTTACCAAGCCACTATCTCCTTTATATATATTCATTGTCAATTTTAATCACCTCATCATTTTTATATTCGTATGATTTAGGAGAATAGGAACTTACACGTATAGTAGTAGCAGCACAATTAAGCAGGTTTTTGAAAACACCAACGGAAGTGGTTATAGGTTGGCCAGGTTTCGAACGAGACAGAAGAAAAATCTAAGTGGGTGTCGTTTAGGATTTGGAGAGAGAAGATGAGAGAAAGAAGAAAATAGTGGTTTTCCATGGTGTTCGAAGGTGGTGTTTAAGTAGTGTCGTGATGGTTCATGAGTTTGGTTCTCGGCTAACAATAGAAGCAAAAGTGAAGTGATGTTTCATTATGGTGATCGAAGCTTGAGCAGGGAAACAAATGAAGTTAGTGGTGGTGTTCTTGGTTCGAACAAACAACAATAAAATGATGGTTTTCGTATACCATGAAGATGTGTTATTGGGTGAGTTTAATCGGTCCATAAATAGAATTGAGTGCGGGTTCAAATGGCTATAAACGAGAGTAATATCCATAAGAATAAAGAAGGTGATGGATTGTTTTATAGCAAAGAAGGGTTCGAAAGATATATTCGATCCAGAGAGGAACAAACAAAACTATATCAAGTGCATGTGAGTTTAATACAGCTACAAGATTCGTTACTTTTTGCTTTGTAGCTTGATTGGTACGACAAAATCTTCAATTAGTAGCAGAGGAATAAAGAAAAAAAAATCAAAGCAGATAGAGACGGGTAAAGTAATTTGGATACATCTTATTTTGATTTCGAATCTTATAACAGAATTGGAGACAAGAAAAATCAACTCAGTTACAGAGTGAAAACGATTTGAAACAGAATACGATATTCTCTATAGTTATAAATGTATTTAACTGTTTTTACATATATATGTATATATCTGTATACCTATTTGTATATACATATAACTTTATTTTGTATACGTATAAGTATTTATTTATATATATGTATTTGTATAGCTGTATATAGTCTATATCTATATCTGTATTTTAGGTAAATATAATAATAATAATTATACATCATTAATGTTTAGTATTAATTTTAATAATAATAATGGAACTAATAATAAAAAATAAATTAATAATAATATCAATAATATCAATAATTCTAATAAATATATTAATAGTAATAATAGTTAATAATGATACTAATAATCAAAAAATGAGAATTTTAATAAATTTAATGATAATAATCATAATAAATAATGCTATAATGGTTTATATATATTTATTTATAAACCATTGTTCGTGAATCATCAGGCACAGTCAGAGGGTAATTGGTCATATGAACATAGTTTCGAAATTTTCGAGACTCGCCATTACAGACTTTGCTTATCGTGTCTATATCATATAAATATTAAGTTTAAATTTGGTCGGAAATCTCCGGGTCGTCACAAATTTCATGGACCATTCCTTCGGATTTGATCCTACAGTTTTCTCTAGAATACGTTTTAATGCTCGGTTGGTGTTTTCAACTTGTCCACTTGTTTTTGGATGATAAGCAGTTGAGATTTTATGAGTTACTCCATATCTTTTGAGAACTTTTTCAAGTTGATTATTATAGAAATGAGTACCCCGATCACTTATTAAAGCTTTCGGTGTTCCGAACCTAGCAAAAAGACATTTTAAGAAGTTGATTACAACTCGTGCATCGTTAGTTGGGAGAGCTTGTGCTTCCGCCCATTTAGATACATAATCAATGGCAACGAGAATGTAGAGATTATTATGAGATTTTGGAAATGGGCCCATAAAGTCAATACCTCAAACGTCAAATACTTCACATACTTGAATGACATTTTGTGGAATTTCATCACGTTGACTTATTTTTCCGACCCTTTGACATGCATTACAGGATTTACAAAGAAGGTGTGCGTCTTTGAAAATTGTAGGCCAATAAAATCTAGCGTCGTAGACTTTCCTTACTGTGAGTTGAGGCCCATAATGCCCTCCTGTTGGTCATGTGTGACAATGGTTTAATATTTGACTAGCTTCATTTCTGAATATGCATCGATGTATTATTCCATCGGGACATCTCTTAAACAAATGTGGATCCTCTCAAATATAGTGTTTTATATCACTAAAGAATTTCTTTCGTTTTTGGTACGACAACCCTTTTTCAAGGAATCCACATACTAAGTAGTTTGCATAGTCTGCAAACCATGGAATTTCATTATAATCGATCTTCAATAGATATTCATCAGGAAAGTTATCTTGTATGGCCGATTCATTTAGAACTTCTAATTCAGGATTTTTAAGGCGAGAAAGATGATCAGCTGGGAGATTTTCTGCTCCCTTTTTGTCTCAGATTTCAATATCGAACTCTTGTAAGAGTAAGATCCAACGGATTAATCGTGGTTTGGTATCTTGTTTTGAAAATAGATATCTAAGAGCAGAATGATCAGTATAGACCACCGTTTAGCTAAAACGATATATGAACGAAATTTGTCAAAAGCAAAGACAATAGCAAGGAGTTCTTTTTCAGTAGTTGTGTAATTCATTTGTGCTCCTTGTAACTTCTTACTAGCTTAATAGATAGGTTGAAATCGTTTTTCAATTCTTTGACCTAAAACGGCTCCCATTGTGAAATCACTTGCATCGCACATGAGTTCAAATGGTAGATTCCAATTTGGAGTTATCATGATCGGCGCATTAGTGAGTTTTTCTGTAAGAATATTAAAAGATTTGATGCATTCATCTGAAAAGATGAATTGAGCATCTTTTTCAAGGAGTTTATTCATAGGAGTGGCAATTTTAGAAAAATCTTTTATGAAACATCGGTAAAACCCGGCATGCCCTAGAAAACTCCTAACTCCTCTAACATTGGTCGGATGTGGAAGTTTAGCAATTACATTTACTTTATTTCTATCCACTTTAATTCCTTCACCTAAAATTTTATGACCAAGAACGATGCCTTCTTAAATCATGAAATTGCATTTCTCCCAATTAAGTACTATATTTGATTGCTCGCATCTAATAAGCATTCGTTCAAGATTAACTAGACATGTTTCAAATGTATCACCGAAGACTGAAAAGTCATCCATGAAAACTTCCATGCATTCTTCTATCATGTCGTGAAAAATCGCCATCATGCACCTTTGAAAGGTTGCAGGGGCGTTGCAAAGTCCAAATGGCATGCGTTTGTAAGCAAAAGTACCATAAGGGCACGTGAATGTGGTTTTCTCTTGGTCCTCGGGTGCGATTGGAATTTGAAAGTATCCAGAGAAATCGTCAAGAAAACAATAGTAACGGTTCCCATCTAACCTTTCCAACATTTGATCAATGAAAGGTAAGGGAAAGTGATTTTTTCTGGTGGTGTCATTTAATTTTATATAATCAATACAAATACGCCATCCTGTTACAGTCCTAGTAGGAATAAGCTCATCTTTTTCATTTGTGATGACAGTGATGCCACCCTTCTTAGGTACGCATTGAACTGGGCTTACCCATGGACTATCAGAGATTGGATAAATTAAACCTGCATCTAGCAGTTTAATTATTTCTTTCTTAACAACATCTTGCATATTAGGATTTAGTCTTCGTTGGCGTTGCACATAGGTTTTATGACCCTCTTCCATAAGGATTTTATGTGTGCAATACGAAGGACTTATACCTTTAATATCATGAATTTTCCATGCAGTAGCTGGTTTATGAGCTTTTAGCACAGAAATGAGTTGAGATTTTTCATTTTCCGTAAGAGAAGACGAGATTATTACAGGTAATTTAGATTCACCATGTAAATAAGCGTATTCCAAATGGGTTGGAAGTGACTTTAACTCTAATATCGGTGGTTCTTCTATTGATGATTTGTATCGATATTTGTCTTCCTCTTTTAGCATTTGAAGTTCTTCTATTGTTATTTCGTATTCATTAGCTATAAGTGTGGCTAACATTTCAGTTTCATCAATTGGTTCAATTCCTTCTCCTAAAGAACACTCTCATGTTCCTTGTAATTCTGGAAATTCTTGTAACAATTCAGCATGTGAATCTATAGTTTGAATATAATAACAGGTATCATCTGCAGATTGCGGTTGTTGCATGGCTCTATCAACAGAAAAAGTAACACTCTCGTCCTCTATACTTAGGGTCAGTTTCTTACCAAACACGTCTATTATTGCTTTAGCCGTGTTTAACAATGGTCTTCCTAATATAAGAGGAACTCGAGAATCTTCTTCCATGTCCAGAATAACAAAGTCTACTGGAAATACTAAAGTACCAACTTTAACTAGCATGTTTTTCATTATTCCTCTAGGATATTTTACTGATCGATCGGCTAGTTGTATGCTTATTCGTGTTAGTTTCAATTCTCCAAGGTCTAGTTTAGTATATAATGAATATGGCATTAAATTTATACTAGCACCTAAGTCTGCCAATGCTTCTATTGAATTAAGACTACCCAGAAAATATGGAATTGTGAAACTTCCAGGATCAGAGAGTTTTTCTGGTATCTTATTCAACAACACTGCGGAACAATTAGCATTCATAGTAACAGCCAAAGTTCTTCCATTTTCTTTCTATTTGTGATTAGATCTTTCAGGAATTTAGCATATCTAGACATTCCTGAAATCACATCAATGAAAGTAAGATTGAAATTTATTTGTTTAAAAATATCCAAAAATTTGGATTGCTCAGCTTCAATTCTTTCTTTTCTCATTTTACTCGGGTAAGGAAGTGGTGGTTGGTATGGTTTAACATAAGGCTTTGACTTAACTTTGTTATCTTCATTAACCTTTTCAACTACTGGTTCTATTTTTTTATATTGCTCAGGCTGTGGTGCATGTGTAGTAGGAATAGAGTCATCAGAAATTATAGGCATTTCAGGTGGTTTGAGTGTAATGCCACTTCTTGTGGTAATGGCTTTAGCTGTTTCATTTCGGGGGTTAGCATTTGTATCGCTAGGTAGACTCCTCGGTTTTCTTTCACCTATCAACCTTGCTAGGTTGCTCACTTCTTATTCCAGATTTTGGATTGAAGCTTGTTGATTTCTAAATGCTTGAGCATTTTGTTCATTAGTTTGTTTCTGAGATGTGAAAAATTGAGTTTAAGATTCAACTAGCTTCGACATCATATCTTCTAAATTTGGCTTTTTATTATCGGTTTGTGGTGGTTTATTTGGAAAAATAGGTCTTTGCTGGTTGTAAGTATTATTAGATACTTGTTGATTGCTAGGACCTTGTTGGTTGTTGTATGGAACATTTCGGTTATAATTCTGATTTTGATTGTAGTTTGTTCTTGGCGATTGATAATTACCTTGATAATTATTTCCAGGCCTTTGGTTTATGTATGAAACATTCTCTCTTTGTTCCATTGTTTGTTCAATACTGAGACAATCTTTTGTCAAATGTGGTCCTCCGCACTGCTCACAACTAATTCGTATTGCATGAATATCTTTAGTCATCTTTTCCAATCATCTCTCGAAAGCATCTAACTTTGCGGAAATGGAATCAAAGTCATGGCTAGAATCGGCTCTAGCCGCTTTAGATGAACGAAAGATATCTTTTTCTTGATGTCACTCATGTGAGTGGGAGGCTGTGTTATCGATAATTTTGTGATCTTCAGTTGCAGTTTTCTTCATAATGGAACCACCAGCTGCTGTGTCGATGTCTTTTCGTGTAGCAACGTCGCATCCTTGGTATAATATTTGCACTATTTGATAAGTTTCTAAACCGTGTTGAGGACATCCTCTCAACAACTTTTCGAATCTTGTCCACGCCTCATATAATGTTTCATTTGGCTTTTGCATGAACGTAACAATTTCTCCTTGAAGTCTCACGGCTTTAGATGCCGGAAAGAATCTTTTAAGAAATTTCTCAACTAAGACATCCCATGTATCAATCGCTCCTTCGGGTAACGATTCTAACCAATCTTTGGCTTCTCCCTTTAAAGTCCAGGGAAATAACATGAGATAGATCTGTTCATCCTCAACTTCTTTGATTTTAAATAAAGTACAGATCCTATTAAAGGTTCGAAGATGTCTTGATCGCGTTATAGGTGGTGAACGTATGAAAGGTGCTGAACGTTTTGCTCGGTGCATTCACTGAATATCCTATTAGTTATAAAAATAAAAACTATATAAATTATCAAATTAATAGTCTTTTCTGATTTTGCTCACGTTTTGAATAGCCAATAGATGCAGCAGGTAGCCAGGACCCTTTAAATCGGAAGCCCACAACTCGCCACTAACAAATCCAACTATTACTACGAACCAGAAAATTTTGGATGTCTATCAATTTAACCGCTTAAAATAATTTTTCGTCGAAATTTTGAAATAAAAAACTATGTCCTAAAAACTAGAGCGTAGAAATGAGAAAGAAAAAGCGCGTCAAAAAATAAGAGTCGAAAAACAAACGTCAAAAAATAATAATAAGAAAGTAAAGCGTCGAAACTTAAAAGTCTAAAAACTAAATATTAAAACTTGCGTCTAAAGGTATTAAAGCTTAAAAGGAATTCTATATCTAAAACGGCAATAACTTAAAAGGCACTTAAATCTTAAAACAGCGTCGCAAAATTCTAGAGCACCTAAATTTTAATCTAAAGAAAAAGCATTTAAGGAATTTTACGGCAAAGCCTAAAAATCTAGAAATATAAAAAAAAACTACGGCAAAAACTAAGTTTAAAACTAATTACGAATGATAAATATAGAAATTACGAATTTTAACGATAAAAAATACAAAAAGAAGCTAAGTTGATAAAAATACAATTTTATAAAAATATTATTTTTATTTTATAAAAATATTATTCTATATATTTAATAATAATATTTAAACTTAATATTACAAATTATAAATTAAAACTAGAAATAAATATATATTAAAAAATTAAAAACCCTAATTAGGTTTAATAATAATTATTATAATTAATTAAAACCCTAAACCGTATTTAATGCAGTCAAAGGTTTAACCTGTCAGACAGGCTCCGCAACTGCGATGATTTCTGCCCAAGGATCTCCGCGACTGCGGAGTTATGCAGGTTCAAAATTCGTGCAGAATTAAAACTGGTTCAGCAGTTTCAGTTTATTTTTTTACTTTTTTATATATTTAATTTAAAAAAAAAATTACAAAATAAAAGACAAAAATAAATTTATATTT
Organism: Rutidosis leptorrhynchoides; assembly: GCF_046630445.1. Lineage (NCBI taxonomy): Eukaryota > Viridiplantae > Streptophyta > Magnoliopsida > Asterales > Asteraceae > Rutidosis > Rutidosis leptorrhynchoides. The sequence continues at coordinate 345,765,007 of NC_092340.1, read as the reverse complement.
TAAAAACTTAAAAAAATACTTTTTATAGATAAATTCTTATATATATATATATATATATATATATATATATATATATATATATATATATATATATATATATATATATATATATATATATATTATGTTTAAAACTTATTATATTTTTACAGAAATAGATTAAACACTTAAAATATATATAAAAAAATTAGAATATAGCATTTCACTTCAGCGTTCGGTCCCCGGCAGCGGCGCCAAAAATACTTGATGTGTGCGAGGGGTAGTACGAAATACTTTATATTTTTAATACGAAATACTATTAAATACGATACAATTTTACACAAGTTATTTATTTATTTATTGAATGGATAGACCTAAACCTTGCTACAACACTTATAGGCAGTGTACCTAATCGTAAAGTAGTGTAGTTTTTAGTAAGTCCAGTTCGTTCCACAGGGAGCTGGCTGAGTTTAACGCTATATTTTTCACAACTATATTTGTGTGTGTATATATATATATATATATATATATATATATATATATATATATATATATATATATATATATATATATATATATATATATATATATATATATATATATATATATATATATATATATATATATATAAGTAGTGTTATTATTAAGTAGTGTTATTATTATTATAATCAATTACCCTTGACTATCTCCGACGATTCACGAACAATTAATTGTAAATAGATATGTGTGTATATATATAAATAATAATTTGAAATATAAATTGAAATATTATATGTTATTGCTATTAAAATTTAATTATGTAAAATAAAATAAAAATAAGATATTATAATAATTATTATTTAAAATATATCTCTATATGTAAATAAGGTATATTAAAAATAAATATTAAATGAGTATAATACTCGTTTGATATTTCGATGGATATTAAGTGTTGTGACCCGAACTTTTCCATGTTTATATATATTAAATGAAATTGTTATTTACATGATTAAGTGTTTCCAACATGTTAAACAATCAAACTTGTTAAGACTTGATTAATTGAAATAGGTTTCATATAGACATTTGACCACCAAGTTGACCGGTGATTCACGAACGTTAAAGCTTGTAAAAACTATATGATGACATATATATATATATATATATATATATATATATATATATATATATATATATATATATATATATATATATATATATATATATATATATATATATATATAGTTAACATGATATTATGATAAGTAAACATATCATTAAGTATATTAACAATGAACTACATATGTAAAAACAAGACTACTAACTTAATGATTTTGAAACGAGACATATATGTAACGATTATCGTTGTAATGACATTTAATGTATGTATATCATATTAAGATATATTAATACATCATGATATCATGATAATGTAATAATTTAATATCTCATTTGATTTAATAAACAATGGGTTAACAACATTTAACAAGATCGTTAACCTAAAGGTTTTAAAACAACACTTACATGTAACGACTAACGATGACTTAACGACTCAGTTAAAATGTATATACATGTAGTGTTTTAATATGTATTCATACACTTTTGAAAGACTTCAAGACACTTATCAAAATACTTCCACTTAACAAAAATACTTACAATTACATCCTCGTTCTGTTTCATCAACAATTCTACTCGTATGCACATGTATTCGTACTCGTACAATACACAGCTTTTTGATGTATGTACTATTGGTATATACACTCCAATGATCAGCTCTTAGCAGTCCATGTGAGTCACCTAACACATGTGGGAACCATCATATGGCAACTAGCATGAAATATCTCATAAAATTACAAAAATATGAGTAATCATTCATGACTTATTTACATGAAAACAAAATTACATATCCTTTATATCTAATCCATATACCAACGACCAAAAACAACTACAAACACTTTCATTTTTCAATTTTATTCATCTAATTGATCTCTCTCAAGTTCCATCTTCAAGTTCTAAGTGTTCTTCATAAATTCTACAAGTTCTAGTTTCATAAAATCAAGAATACTTCCAAGTTTACTAGCTCACTACCAATCTTGTAAGGTGATCATCCAACCTCAAGAAATCCTTGTTGTTTACAGTAAGATATCATTCTAAATCAAGGTAATACTCATATACAAACTTTGATTCAATTTCTACAACTATAACAATCTTATTTCGAGTGAAAATCTTACTTGAACTGTTTTCGTGTCATGATTCTGCTTCAAGAACTTTCAAGCCATCCAAGGATCCTTTGAAGCTAGATCCATTTTTCTCATTTCCAGTAGCTTTATCCAGAAAACTTTAGGTAGTAATGATGTTCATAACATCATTCGATTCATACATATAAAGCTATCTTATTCGAAGGTTTAAACTTGTAATCACTAGAACATAGTTTAGTTAATTCTAAACTTGTTCACAAACAAAAGTTAATCCTTAGATATGCTAACTTAATTATTTAAAACCCGGAAACACGAAGAACACCTTAAAACCGGATATACGCCGTCGTAGTGAAACGGGGGGCTGTTTTGGGTTAGAAAAATAAAAACTATCTTAATCTTTGATTTAAAAGTTGTTCTTCTGGGAAAATGATTTTTCTTATGAACATGAAACTATATCCAAAAATCATGGTTAAACTCAAAGTGAAAGTATGTTTTCCAAAATGGTCATCAAGATGTCGTTTTTTCAACGGAAATGACTACCTCTTTAGTAATTGACATGTAACTTAAATTTCCGACTATAAACCTATACCTTTTCTGTTTAGATTCTTAAATTAGAGTTTAATATGAAATCATACCAATTTGATTCACTCAAAATGGATTTAAAATGAAGAAGTTATGGGTAAAACAAGATTTGATAATTTTTCTTGTTGTAGCTACGTGAAAATTGGTAACAAACCTATATTAATCATATCCTAGCTAACTTATATTGTATTATACATGTATTCTAATATATTATGTAATCTTGAGATACGATAGACACGTATGCAAATGTTTTGACATATCATACTGTGACGACCCGGAAAATTTCGACTAATTTTAAACCAAACTCTCGATACGATTTCATAATTCTGACATGATAAGCAAAGTCCGTTATGTTGCGTTTCAAAATTTTTTTAACTATTTTCGTACATTCATTTGACTTCGACCAGTTTCGATGATTCACGAACAATTAATTATAAATAGATATGTGTATGTGTGTGTGTGTGTGTATATATATATATATATATATATATATATATATATATATATATATATATATATATATATATATATATAAATGATGTCGAACTTAACCAGTCAACGGTTGTAATACTCGATTGACATTTCGTTAGTAATCATATAAAGTTAATAACGAATATACATATATTAACAATTGTAGGTAAATATATTTAAATTATATACATAATTGTATATATGAATATTGTAAAGTAAGTAAATATTATATATAGAAATATGTAATATCTCATTTTATGTAAATAATTATGTATTAATATTAATTTGTTATATTAGTGTTAATAACATTATTATTAATATTAAGTATTGTTAATATTCTCGCAACTCAATACATGTCATTGTCTTCTATAACAGCTAAAACTCATATTAATATGACTCACATCATGGATAAACCTTTAAGTATGATATTTTCTATCCTAGTCAAATACGGGGCCAAGCAAATTGTGATTCTTATCCACATGGACCATATCCCTACCCAAAAGCCGGATCTCCAACCCGAGAGAGATGCAAATTGCTGAATTTGCCAAACACAAAATACAAATAATTTGTTAACTATCAACTTCAACTCTTATTTTCCTGATTACTGTAGTCTAGGATTCCATGTCAATTAACTAGAAGTTAAATGGAAAAAGGAAGTGTCAGGAAGTTGAATACAAAAGTTAATCACAGAATGAGATTTAGTCGTGTGCCATTGGGGTGGGGCTCGATTGATATAAATTTTTAACTTTTCTGCACGATAAAATATACCCATAAATATGATAATATGCAGTTCACAACCCACCATCTCTTTTATATATATATATATACATATGGTTTTGCATCTAAATTAGATATATAGATAGAAAGTTAAAGCATTCAAATAAGTCATAAACACCACTTAACATGATCACTACAAACTACCACCATCAAATAAACTACTTCATCACCTTTCTTTCTTCCATTCTTTTATTTTGATTTCCGTCTCCATCGAACAACACCATAAACAACCGTCACCCTTCTTTCTCTCCTTCTTCATCTCTCTCTTTTGTTCTTTTTACAACCGTCGTAAACACTATCATCTTTTATGACCAAAACAACCATTATGCTGTTCGAATTGAGCAGCTGTAAAACCATTCAAACCACTTTTCTTCTCCACTCATCATCACAACCGATCACCACCTCAACCCACTTCAATCGTGGACACAACCAACGACCACAAAACACCACCACTTATGCTTCATGACTTCTACATTTATTATTTATAATGTTCTGTAAGCCGGTAATCGTCCTTGGGTTGCTACTCCATGAAACCTACACAAAAATCATCTTTGTCTTTCTCTTAAAACCACAACTAAACCACGATTCAAAAACCCTTTTCCTATCCTTCTGATTGTTCGACAAAACTGTCGGTACTTGCATTGTATTCAGATTGTTTTGTTGCAATATCGTGTGAAACGATGAAGATGGTAAATTAGTGGTACTCAATGATATTATGTTAGTACTGTAACTAATTGATAGAGAGGATGATATGATATTTGCTGCTGCTCCGTACCTGTTCTATCGCCACTCAACACCAACGCAAACCACCTCACAACCACTATCACTCGAATCATTGTTCCTGCTACTCGCATATCCTGCTGTTATAAATATACTAAGTGAAGAATAGTAATGGTAGGTCATGATCTAAGAAAGGTTGATGATACATATAATGATTAATGATAACGGTGACTTTAATAATTAACAATGAGTTTTGCTAGTGGATAAGTGAGCTGTAAGATACACATGATCATACCTAATTATTATTTAAGTCGATGCATTATTATTCCTTGCTGGGATCGATTTTTAAAATAGGGTTGTTGGGCTGTTACAATAGCCTTGAAGTGGGCTTATGCATCGATCCATATATATATATATATATATATATATATATATATATATATATATATATATATATATATATATATATATATATATATTTGTGTTGGGCCTGCTTTATCTTGGGTGGTGATGTTAGTAACATATACAAATAATGAGATATCATGATGATGATGTTTGGAGTATGATGATAATGATATAATGATGATGATCATGTATGATATGAGTGATAAATCACGATGAAGGGAAAATCGTGATACAATGATGATACGTAAAGATTAAAAGATGATGATGATTGTAAACGATGGGTTAATTTAACTAAAGGTCAAACTTGAACAGAAAAGCCTAGACATAACAGATGGTTAGGGGCGTTTGTGCTTAAACGAGAGGTCTCGGGTTCGAGCCTGGACACTAACATTTGTTTTTATTTCTTTCATGGGAACTACAAACTTAATTAAGGTAGTCACATTCCTAATGTTTATTATTACTTATTATTATTATTAATATTATTTATTGTTATTATTAATATCATTAAAAGTATCCTTATTATCATTATTTTTATCATTATTATCATTAAACATGATTTTAGTATCATTATTAATATTAATATTATTATTATCATTATTACTATTACTTCAAATAAAACAACTAGTATTATTATCAAAAATTTATGTTTCCATTATTAAACCTAATTATTACTATTACCAACACTATTTTAGTATCATTAAAATCGTTATTTTTAAGAAACAAAAGTTATTTATATAAAAATATACATATATGATAACTATATAAATATTACATTTCTATTTTAAATAAGTAATATATAATTAATATATACAAACAGATTTGATGTTTATTACATGTTAAATATATATGTGTTAATATATATATATAAATTATATAGGTTCGTGAATCCGAGGTCAAACCTACACTTGTTAAATGACGTCATATGTATTTTTACTACAAAATACAGTATGGTGAGTTTCATTTGCTCCCTTTTTAATTGCTTTTGCAATATATATTTTTGGGCTGAGAATACATGCGCTGCTTTTATAAATGTTTACGAAATAGACACAAGTACTTAAAAATATATTCTACGTTGAGTTGTACCACTGGCATACTTCCCTGTAGCTTGGTAACTAATATTTACATGGGTATTGTAAACGCGAATCCTGTTGATAGATCTATCGGGCCTGACAACCCCAACCGGACTGGACGACCAGTATTCAACGGTTGCACAGTACTTCGTTTTGGTGACTACACTTGGTACGGTGTAGTGAGATTTCATAATAAAGGGAATATGCGACGTTGATTAAATGTTAAGTATGGTTACCAAGTGCTCAAACACTTAGAATGCTTTACATACACTTGCGAGTGTATTATGTTTATGATTATGAAATCTTGTGGTCTATTAACATATTGAAATGATTGTTATGATAAACCTATGAACTCACCAACCTTTTGGTTGACACTTTAAAGCATGTTTATTCTCAGGTACGAATTAAGTGTTCCGCTGTGCATTTGCTCAATATAAGGACATTACATGGAGCCGATCATCGCAATGGGACCAAATGTTGATGACTTCGTCCAGGTGGATTAGGACGGGTCGTTACACATATCGACCCATGTGTATATATTATTTGGAACAACCATAGACACTCTATATGCAGTAATGTGGGAGTTAGCTACACAGGGTTGAGGTTGATTTCAAAAATATATATACTTTGAGTTGTGATCTAGCCTGAGACGTGTATACACTGGGTCGTGTATTGATTCAATATAATATATATATATATATATATATATATATATATATATATATATATATATATATATATATATATATATATATATATATATATATATATATATATATATATATCGATTTATTTCTGTACATCTAACTGTAGACAACTAGTTGTAGGTTACTAACGAGGACAGCTGACTTAATACACACGAATCTTTAAAACGTAATAAAAATGGTTGTAATTATATTTTGATCATAATTTGATATATATGTACATATTTGTATAGGTTCGTGAATCGATCCGTGGCCAAGTCTTATTTCCGAGGAAGGAAATATCTGTGAAAGTGAGTTATAGTCCCACTTTTAAAATCTAATATTTTTGGGATGAGAATACATGCAGGTTTTATAAATGATTTACAAAATTGACACAAGTACGTGAAACTACATTCTATGGTTGAATTATCGAAATCGAATATGCCCCTTTTTATTATGTCTGGTAATCTAAGAATTAGGGAATAGACACCCTAATTGACGCGAATCCTAAAGATAGATCTATTGGGCCTAACAAACCCCATCCAAAGTACTGGATGCTTTAGTACTTCGAAATTTATATCATATCCGAAGGGTGTCCCGGAATGATGGGGATATTCTTATATATGCATCTTGTTAATGTCGGTTACCAGGTGTTCACCATATGAATGATTTTTATCTCTATGTATGGGATGTGTATTGAAATATGAAATCTTGTGGTCTATTGTTACGATTTGATATATATAGGTTAAACATATAACTCACCAACATTTTTGTTGACGTTTAAAGCATGTTTATTCTCAGGTGAATACTAAGAGCTTCCGCTGTTGCATACTAAAATAAGGACAAGATTTGGAGTCCATGTTTGTATGATATTGTGTAAAAACTGCATTCAAGAAACATATGTCGATGTAATATATTTCTATTGTAAACCATTATGTAATGGTCGTGTGTAAACAGTATATTTTAGATTATCATTATTTGATAATCTACGTAATGCTTTTGAAACCTTTATTGATAAAATAAAGGTTATGGTTGTTTTAAAAATGAATGCAGTCTTTGAAAAACGTCTCATATAGAGGACAAAACCTCGCAACGAAATCAATTAATATGGAACGTTTATAATCAATATGAACGGGACATTTCATTAAGCAAGTTAAATTCAAACTTATGTAATTTTAAAATAAATAGTGATACGAAAATGAGTTTTATAAATTTTAGGCTTATTAATAATATATTTAGATGTTATTTGTCAAATTTTAAGACTTTTTATTTTTGCTTGGGGGTTGGGAGTGAATAATTAATGTAATTTTTATTTAATAGTTAATGCTCGAAATTTATACCATAATGACCAAAATAAATAAATAAAGTTAATTTAAAAATTTGGGATTTTTTTGAAGACTTTTATCCGCCACTGATTAACAACAGGGTATGATATAACACTGCATGGGAAAACTGTCGGTATAAGAAACCAAAAAGTGTGGCTGCTAAGAATTTTCAACACATTTTTTTTAATTAATTTAGGATGTAGTGTTTTTATATATTATTAATATTAATATTAATATTATATAAATACTAGACACTTGACATATATTCATGCATCTATCCACCTAAACAACCTGCAATTATTTTTCCTTTCTATGTTATTTGACTACTAGACCACCATTAGACCCCATCATCGTGAGCCACCCCACTGCCGTAAACCATCTATCCTCCACCATCGTCGAACCATCTACAATCGCCACCACCACCAAGCCACCTTGTAACACCAATAACCACCTAAACCCACCACCTCCGTCCACCTTCACAACCATCATTTTCCATATTTTTTTCTGTCCGAATAGTGACTTCAACCACAACCATGTAATTCAAAACTACACAAACCAAATTTAGTTATAACCAATACATCAACAAGCTTGATTGTAAAGATGAATACATTCCTTTTAAGTTTTAACGCACATTTAACGTACTGCAAGATGACGTGCAACATGTAAACATTTAGTGATTTAATTGCTTCATTTTTTTATTTCTTTTGCATATGGGTACATAAAATATTGGTGTATGTTACAGTTGCTCACATACGCGTGACTACACATATGATGATACGCACAATGGTATGCAAGCGGCATGACATGATCGAGACCACACCTTTAAAGATCATTTAAATAGTTGCCATTTAAATGAGAGGGTACACACCTATTGATACTAGCCTGTTTATATTTTTTTTCTTTCTCCCGACCGATACTGTTGTACGCAACCATCACCCTCGATCAACCATCATAAAACGCATACTTACTATTTCTTCTTTTGCTATTATGACGAGATGGAGTTACAGCAAGATATCGATGAGGATGGTGTCACGGTGATGGCAACGATGATGATGATAATGAATATTGGTGATGAGGTGATGATGAGATAATAATGGTGTTGATTCAGACATTTTTCCAACCAAACTTATTGATTCCTTCGGTAATACAAGTATTGAGTTTGTAGTATGTGGCGAGTATCATACATGTGCTGTAACATTATCCAACGATCTTTACACATAGGGTAATGGGCATTTTGGGATACTCGGACATGGGAACGAAGAAGATAATGATGCTAGAAATAATGTTTCGATGATGGTGATGAATTTTTAAGAAAGATGAAAAAAGTTAGGTATATGTTAAATAAATAAAAATGTGAATCATAACAAGATTTCAAGAGCGCTTCAGTGGTTTGGTAGTTGTTTGTTGGACAATTGGTCCTGAGTTCGAGCCTAGCCTCCTGAATTCTTATTTTTTTTTATAAATAAACAACAGCAACCTGACTGCCTGTTCTGTTGGGCCGTAATTGAATTGGGTCATGGAGTTGGTGTAGTCGGCCGAGATCCAGCTTGATGTTGGGCCAAATGATGAGAGGTGATGGGCTGTAAACTTAAGAAAAAGAAACAAAAATATACGGGCTTTATATAATTAAATCCGAAAATAATCTAAGAAACACGGAATGGAGGAATGCTGGGTTTGTTTGTTGGCTTAACGAGAGGTCTCGGGTTTGAGGCCCGTCTGGAGCATTCTTTTTAGACAAAGCTTTAAAGGTATACACAATTACTTTTATTATTATTATTATTATTATTATTATTATTATTATTATTATTATTATTATTATTATTATTATTATTATTATTATTATTATTATTATTATTATTATTATTATTATTATTATTATTATTATTATTATTATTATTATTATTATTATTAGTATTATTATTACTATTATTATTATTATTATTATTATTATTAGTATTATGTGAATTATTAATTATTTTTATGATTACGATTATTATTATTATGATTGTTAGAATTATAATTATTATTACTAATGTCACATTTATATTTATAAGTATTAAAGACGTTATTATCATTAGTACATTTTTAGCCTTATCATTTATTTATTACATTATTATTATTATTATTATTATTATGATTATGCTTATTAATGTTATCATTATTTTTAATTAATATTAGTATTAGTATCATTTTTTTTAAACATTAGTATTATTAACCTACTTATAATTAATATTACTAAACTTTTCATTTAAAAACTGTTATTATCATTAATATAAGATTTATTAATAAAACTATCATTAATAATATTATTATGAGAATCATTAATATTATTATAATTATTATTAATACTAGTATTATCATTATTATCATTATAATCACTACTAATATCATTATAGTATTGTTATAATTACTATTTTAACAAACAAATGAATATATATATATATATATATATATATATATATATATTATTATTAGTGATATAATTTTTATATTAGTAACTTTTATATTTCATTATTAATATATATTAATTTTATATATATATATAAAAATATAAGTTTTGTCATGTCATATGTATTAAATGTTTTATATATATAAAACATTTAATACATATGACACGACAAAACTTATATTTATATATATATATATATATATATATATATATATATATATATATATATATATATATATATATATATATATATATATATATATATAATATATATTAATAATGAAATATAAAAGTTACTAATATAAAAATTATATCACTAATAATAACATATATATTTGTTCGATTACAAATATAGGTTTTAATAAATATATGAATAATATAGGTTCGTGAATCCGAGGCCAACCCTACACTTGTTCAATGATGTCATATGTATTTTTACTACAAAATACAGTATGGTGAGTTTCATTTGCCTTTTTACCCTTTATATTTTTGGTCTGAGAATACATGCAAAATTTTTATAAATGTTTTACGAAATAGATATAAGTAATCGAAACTATATTATATGGTTGAATGATCGAAGCCGAATATGCCCCTTTTTGCTTGGTAACCTAAGAATTAGTAAACCGATCTACTAATTGACGCGAATCCTAAAGATAGATCTATTGGGCCTAACGAACCCCATCCAAAGTACCGAATGCTATAGTACTTCGATGTTGTTTTATTATGTCCGAAGGATTTCCCGGAATGATAGGGGATATTCTTATATGCAACTTGTTAATGTCGGTTACCAGGTGTTCACCATATGAATGATTATATTTGTCTTTATGCATAGGACATATATTTATGAAAACTGGAAATGAAATTCTTGTGGTCTATTAAAATGATGGAAATGATTATTTATGTTAAACTAATGAACTCACCAACCTTTTGGTTGACACTTTAAAGCATGTTTATTCTCAGGTATGAAAGAAATCTTCCGCTGTGCATTTGCTCATTTTAGAGATATTACTTGGAGTCATTCATGACATATTTCAAAAGACGTTGCATTCGAGTCGTTGATTTCATCAAGATTATTGTTAAGTTGTTTATAGTTGGATATATTATGAAATGGTATGCATGCCAGTTAACTTTCAATGAAATGAAAGTTTTTCTTTTAAAGACGAATGCAATGTTTGTAAAATGTATCATATAGAGGTCAAGTACCTCTCGATGTAACCAATTATAATGTATTCGTCCAGATGGATTAGGAAGGGTCGTTATAGGTAGTATCAGAGCGGTGGTCTTAGCGAACCAGGTCTTGCATTAGTGTGTCTAACTAGTAGTTGTTAGCATGCATTAATGAGTCTGGACTTCGACCGTGTCTGCATGTCAAAAGTTTTGCTTATCATTTTTGTCGAAAATCATATGCTTATTATCCTTAGGAAATTACCTGCTCATTATTCTTAGTCTAGACATGTTTTACTGCATTGACTGCATGAATAGTGTATAGACAAAATTCATATCTTAGCGTATCTGTTATTGTTACCTTTGCCAGACAGCTTCCGTAGATTCCTCCGTAACTTATGGGATTTTAGTATTATATATGCATATGTAAATTATGCATTGCAGGATACTAATCTACATCCTATAATCTACTTCTTATAGAAAATACTTCATCTAATCGTACGAGATGAATCCCTCAACCAGTTCGAGTCCCTCAGATTTCGATAGCTATTCCGATAGATATTCCGACAGCTATTCCGATATGGATTTCACTCGAGCTCTGAAAGCATTGTAACCGGAATGAATCAACCAATTAGCCATCATCTATTCTGGATGAATTGGAGATGGGTTTGTAGTCGACTTAATAAATGGAGATGCGAAGAAGGCGATTCTTTCCACCAACCAATTTACCCTCTTGACGATGAACCTGAAGCACTTACCGGCGAACCTGTTCGAGACACCATTTTCTCTCTCATTTCCAGAGTATCTCGTCACAATCATATTCTATCCATAATTCTAAACCTTATTCATCCACTCATTTCGACCGAAAATTATCCCGGAGTAATACAAGAAGTCAACGAACTTCGTGCTCGAGTAATAGTTTTGGAAAATATGGTGCAAAACGTACAAGCTTCAACAACATCACCGGCACCAACAGTACCACCAACAACCCAAGTTTCAACATTACACGCCTCAACATCTCATTCTGTACCTCGAGTATAATCATCGTTCTACGTATCATTCTACGTATCGTTCTACATCAATTATCTTCGTTCTTCATGGCGATTATGTAATCTCTAATGTTTTAGAGATTATGTACTCTAGTTCTAGCCGTAAATCTGATGAGTTTAATATTACATTGACTCATTAAATCCATGAGTACGTCTGAAGAAAATATATATGTATATATGTTTTCATAAAGATTGTAATTAAAATTTTTATTGTACAAACTGTTAATGGTGAAAATATTTTAACGGGTAGGTAATACCCGAGGAATATTTAGATTTCACATTAATAAGTTACAATGTACATTCTTCGAATCTGATTCAACAAGTCATTTACTATCGTACTTACAACCACAGCTATACGAATTCGTTCACCGTAGAATAACCATTTCCATTCGATTTCATATTTGGATTTTGACTTATCAGAATCCAACAAGTGGCATAATGAAGAAAACATTGGACAAAATAAAATTTGTTAGAAACAAAAAAATTAACTATGAGAAATTTTGTTAAGAATCCACGCTAACAAAATCCTAGCTAACTGTTCCTAGCTAACTGTTAATTCAGTATTACATTTTATTTATCGTAATTTAATTATCGCAATTTATTTTATCGCAATTTATTTTATCGCAATTTAATTCTCGCAATTTTATTTATTGTAATTTAATTTCTGATATTTACTTTACGCACTTTATTTATCGTCATTTAATTTCTGTTATTTATTTTACGCACTTTAAATATCGGGACACGTATACAAGGTTTTGACATATCATATCGACGCATCTATATATATTATTTGGAATCACCATAGACACTCTATATGTTGTAATGTTCGAGCTCGCTATACAGGGTTGAGGTTGATTCTACAATAATATATATACTTTGAGTTGTGATCGAGTTTGAGACATGTACACGGGTCACGATACGTATTAATTAATTCGAATATTATATATTAAACTATATATGAATTATTGGACTGTTAACTGTGGACTATCGACTGTGGACTACCATCATTGGATAATTAAAATGAATTAAAATATTAATTATAACATATGAAACTAAACATTTCTTCAAGTTTGCCACTTGATCTCATCTTAAACCTCATTTGTATCTTGACGATTACAAACTGCGTTCACACCTTTCATGATTCTTGAAAACATTTCAATCGAGAGGATGAACCAACCACATTTCATCTACAGAAGAAAAGATTGATGCATATGGTTATGCACCTGAAAACACTCGGAACCTGGGTAAACGTTTAACATGTAGCTGTGCTAGCTCCTTTGGCATTGTTATTACCGAAAATAATGTTGCATTTATTTTTTCAAAGTAGCCAATTTTGTCACAGCTCCAGCAAATCAACTTCAATTTCTCATTCGGATAAGCCTCATCACAACAAATATTCCTTCATCATCATTACTGAAGAACCGTTTATGTCCCACTACATTAGTAGTAAACTTACCAACAATTTTGTTGATCCTTAATTTTCCAAAAAATCATTATCTTTATCGAAACCTTATCATATACTCATCCACATCTTGTAACGAGAATTGCCATACTAGTTACTGTGAATCAGCAATCAGTATTTTGAAATCTCGTAGCATATCTACATCAATAGTTATATGTGTACATATAACCTTTACCTCTTAGAATTATGATCTCTCATCCTGAAATTCTGAAAAGCACTCTAATCTATGAATCAGTTCTTTGAATTTTGAGAAAGCTGATAAAGCAGTGAAAACTGAAGACTACCTTAACAGTCAAAAGTTTGATGATAAAGAATAGAGTGTTGAAAAAGCTCAAAGATTTTGATACCGAAGAATGAATTGAGCAAATTATGAAGGAGACTCTGAACAAATCACAAGGACTAAACTTGTACATAAAGAATCCTGATGATTATGTTCCTGATGAAATCTTTAGCGAATACCTTACTCCTTAACCGCTCTAAATCATCGTGAATGAATTTCTTCATCACAATTTGATTCTGAAATTCTAAGATATCATCGTATCTTTCTTTATTAATATCCTCGATATTTATGAAGATATCTTCATAAATATTCTCGTCCGATATTAATTATCTCTTTGCGCTATCTGTGTTATCTCATAAAAGGAAATTGTTTTAATTTCTATATTATGTAAACCATTGAGCTAAAAATATGAATGTTTTTGAAGTAGTGTTGGAAACTGATGCATGAGTTAGTATAATATAATGACACTTGATCAACGTGATTATATTACAGTAAGTCATGCTGAGTTTTTAATGAAACGTGATGATTTACAGATCTTAATGTCATCATGTGCCATATTACACGACTCTTACATTCTATGTAATCTATAAACAAATCAAGAACATATTTTCTTGATAGTTCTATCTTTTCCATGATTCCAGCAGTTGCTAATTTCATCGTGCTATTACAAATCATTTCTGCTTAAGAATATTATTAGGTTCATTTGAAACTCCATACTTACGAATTCTGGACCGTTACTCGCTTTAATAGAGGTCGAGAAGATAATAAAAGGCAAAGAGCTCCAAAATATAAGGGGAGATATAGAGCCCAACAACAATTCAGAAATTACAAACCGTGGATATTAATACGAATAGCAATATAAAGATACAGTATAATTAAGAATAGTATCACCCCAAGGTAATAGTGGAAGTAAACAGATTTCTGGTGGTAGATTGAAAAGAAGGATGACAGAAATGATGATTAGGAAAATATCAAGAATTAGAACGGGATTAAGCATTTTCATAATCTTTTGGATGTATGAACTAAGAAAGAAAGTATAGGAATGGTGAGAATAATGGAATGGAAGAGTTTAATTTATAATGAAAATATCAGACAGAGTAATCGAGGCAGATCACTGTATTTAATTATAGAGATCTTAATTTTCTTACTCGTAGAAGAATCAAATCTTTTATATTTCAAAGATTTTCTTTTATTTCCTTGAATTCCAGAATTCAACCATGACTACGTCAAAAGTTAAGACGAATTTTTTTACTCTTTTGTGATAACGTCACTCGTACGCTTCACATGATCGAATCGTTTTATCTATATTAATAAATAATGATAAAACTCTATTTTATCAACTCATATTCGTCATGAAAATATTTTTATTGTTAGCCATGAAGACCTCACTCAAATTTCGAGACGAAATTTCTTTAACGGGTAGGTACTGTGACGACCCGCAAATTTTTGACCAAATTTAAACTTAATCTTTATATTATTTCGACACGATAAGCAAAGTTTGTAATGTTGAGTCTAAAAAAAAAATTAACTATATTCATGTAATCAATTACCCATGACTATCTCCGACGATTCACGAACAATTAATTGTAAATAGATATGTGTGTATATATATAAATAATAATTTCAAATATAAATTGAAATATTATATGTTATTGCTATTAAAATTTAATTATGTAAAATAAAATAAAAATAAGATATTATAATAATTATTATTTAAAATATATCTCTATATGTAAATAAGGTATATTAAAAATAAATATTAAATGAGTATAATACTCGTTTGATGTTTCGATGGATATTAAGCAAGTTAAATTCAAACTTATGTAATTTTAAAATAAATAGTGATACGAAAATGAGTTTTATAAATTTTAGGCTTATTAATAATATATTTAGATGTTGTTTGTCAAATTTTAAGACTTTTTATTTTTGCTTGGGGGTTGGGAGTGAATAATTAATGTAATTTTTATTTAATAGTTAATGCTCGAAATTTATACTATAATGACCAAAATAAATAAATATAGTTAATTTAAAATTTTAGAATTTTTTTGAAGACTTTTATCCGCCACTGATTAACAACAGGGTACGATATAACACTGCATGGGAAAACTGTCGGTATAAGAAACTAAAAAGTGTGGCTGCTAAGAATTTTCAACACGTTTTTTTTAATTAATTTAGGATGTAGTGTTTTTATATATTATTAATATTAATATTAATATTATATAAATACTTGACACTTGACATATATTCATGCATCTATCCACCTAAACAACCTGCAATTATTTTTCCTTTCTATGTTATTTGACTACTAGACCACCATTAGAACCCATCATCATGAGCCACCCCACTGCCGTAAACCATCTATCCTCCACCATCGTCGAACCATCTACAATCGCCACCACCACCATGCCACCTTGTAACACCAATAACCACCTAAACCCACCACCTCTGTCCACCTTCACAACCATCATTTTCCATATTTTTTTCTGTCTGAATAGTGACTTCAACCACAACCATGTAATTCAAAACTACACAAACCAAATTTAGTTATAACCAATACATCAACAAGCTTGATTGTAAAGATGAATACATTCCTTTTAAGTTTTAACGCACATTTAACGTACTGCAAGATGACGTGCAACATGTAAACATTTAGTGATTTAATTGCTTCATTTTTTTATTTCTTTCGCATATGGGTACATAAAAGATTGGTGTATGTTACAGTTGCTCACATACGCGTGACTACACATATGATGATACGCACAATGGTATGCAAGTGGCATGACATGATCGAGACCACACCTTTAAAGATCATTTAAATTGTGGCCATTTAAATGAGAGGGTACACACCTATTGATACTAGACTGTTTATATTTTTTTCTTTCTCCCTACCGATACTGTTGTACGCAACCATCACCCTCGATCAACCATCATAAAATGTATACTTACTATTTCCTCTTCTGCTATTACGATGAGATGGAGTTACAGCAAGATATCGATGAGGATGGTGTCACGGTGATGGAAACGATGATGATGATAATGAATATTGGTGATGAGGTGATAATGAGTATTGATGATGAGATAATAATGGTGTTGATTCAGACGTTTTTCCAACCAAACTTATCAATTCCTTCGGTATTACAAGTATTAAGTTTGTAGTATGTGGCGAGTATCATACATGTGTTGTAACATTATCCAACGATCTTTACACATGGGGTAATGGGCATTTTGGGATACTCGGACATGGGAACGAAGAAGATAATGATGCTGGAAATAATGTTTCGATGATGGTGATGAATTTTTTAGAAAGATGAAAACAGTTAGGTATATGTTAAATAAATAAAAACGTGAATCATAACAAGATTTAAAGAGCGCTTCAGTGGTTTGGTAGTTGTTTGTTGGACAATTGGTCCTGAGTTCGAGCCTAGCCTCCTGCATTCTTATTTTTTTATTAATAAACAACAGCAACCTGACTGCCTGTTCTGTTAGGCCGTAATTGAATTGGGTCGTGGAGTTAGTGTAGTGGGCCGAGATCCAGCTTGATGTTGGGCCAAATGATGAGAGGTGATGGGCTGTAAACTTAAGAAAAAGAAACAAAAATATAAGGGCTTTATATAATTAAATCCAAATATAATCTAAGAAACACGGAATGGAGGAATGCTGGGTTTGTTTGTTGGCTTAACGAGAGGTCTCGGGTTCGAGTCCCGTCTGGAGCATTCTTTTTAGACAAAGCTTTAAGGGTATACACAATTACTTTTATTATTATTATTATTATTATTATTATTATTATTATTATTATTATTATTATTATTATTATTATTATTATTATTATTATTATTATTATTATTATTATTATTATTATTATTATTATTATTATTATGTGAATTATTAATTATTGTTATGATTACGATTATTATTATTATGATTGTTAGAATTATAATTATTATTACTAATGTCACATTTATATTTATAAGTATTAAAGACGTTATTATCATTAGTACATTTTTAGTCTTATCATTTAGGTATTATTATTATTATTATTATTATTATTATGATTATGCTTATTAATGTTATCATTATTTTTAATTAATATTAGTATTAGTATCATTTTTTTTAAACATTAGTATTATTAACCTACTTATAATTAATATTACTAAACTTTTCATTTAAAAACTGTTATTATCATTATTATAAGATTTATTAATAAAACTATCATTAATAATATTATTATGAGAATCATTAATATTATTATCATTATTATTAATACTAGTATTATCATTATAATCACTACTAATATCATTATAGTATTGTTATAATTACTATTTTAACAAACAAATGAAATATATATATATATATATATTATATATATATATATATATATATATATATATATATATATATATATATATATATATATATAACAATTAATACATATGACATGACAAAAATTATATTTTTATATATATATAAAATTAATATATATTAATAATGAAATATAAAAGTTACTAATATAAAAATTATATCACTAATAATAATATATATATATATTTGTTCGATTACAAGTATAGGTTTTAATAAATATATGAATAATATAGGTTCGTGAATCCGAGGTCAACCCTACACTTGTTCAATAACGTCATATGTATTTTTACTACAAAATACAGTATGGTGAGTTTCATTTGCCTTTTTTCCCTTTATATTTTTAGGCTGAGAATACATGCGAAATTTTTATAAATGTTTTACGAAATAGATACAAGTAATCGAAACTACATTATATGGTTGAATGATCGAAGCTGAATATGCCCCTTTTTGCTTGGTAACCTAAGAATTAGTAAACCGATCTACTAATTGACGCGAATCCTAAAGATAGATCTATTGGGCCTAACGAACCCCATCCAAAGTACCAGATGCTTTAGTACTTCGATGTTGTTTTATCATGTCCGAAGGATTTCCCGGAATGATAGGGGATATTCTTATATGCATCTTGTTAATGTCGGTTACCAGGTGTTCACCATATGAATGATTATTTTTGTCTCTGTGCATGGGACGTATATTTATGAGAACTGGAAATGAAATTCTTGTGGTCTATTAAAATGATGAAAATGATTATTTATGTTAAACTAATGAACTCACCAACCTTTTAGTTGACGCTTTAAAGCATGTTTATTCTCAGGTATGAAAGAAATCTTCCGCTGTGCATTTGCTCATTTTAGAGATATTACTTGGAGTCATTCATGACATATTTCAAAAGAAGTTGCATTCGAGTCGTTGAGTTCATCAAGATTATTGTTAAGTCATTTATAGTTGGATATATTATGAAATGGTATGCATGCCTGTCAACTTTCAATGAAATGAAAGTTTGTATTTTAAAAACGAATGCAATGTTTGTAAAATGTATCATATATAGGTCAAGTACCTCGCTATGTAACCAATTGTAATGTATTCATCCAGATGGATTAGGACGAGTCGTTATATAATCCACCCCTGTTTTAATGAGTCCATTGACTATTAATCCATCCCCGTGTCCGGTCAAATGAACGATTATTAGTATTTATAAATATCCCGCCCATCGTATCTGATCGAGTGTATGTGGTTATTTATAGATACGTCAAATTGTAATTATCTATATTAAATTAACGAACTATCATTCAGTTAAACAAATATAAAGCCCATTAATAGCCCATAGTCCAATTTCTACAAGTGTCGGTCTTTTGTCCAAACCCCAATTATGGTCCAAAGCCCAATAACCCCGTCTTAATATTTAGTCCAACATCACGATTACTTCAGCTTAAATAAGCATAATAATAACTTAGCTACGAGATATTAATTTAAAAAGGTTGAACATAACTTACCTTGAGTATTAATCGCATAGTGTTACACGGACAGAGTTTCGACTTTACAAAACCTTAAAACATTCGCTACAATAACCCAATTATTATTAATTTAATTAAAATTAAAATTAAAATTATATATATATTTTACGTATATAGAAAAGAAAGAAAAGGGATGATAAGTTCGGCAGAATGCGCGACCTTTTATAGGCCCATTTTAAATTGTACAGCTCCACGACTGCAGAGGTTTTTCTCCTCACAGCTCCGCAACTGCGGAGCTTTGGATTCCAGCTCATTAAAATGAAATAAATGTGGGCTGCTGATAAATATAATATATAATATTATATATAATTAATTATATATTATATTATATTCTTGTGCATAGTTGACTTGTACTTTTAGCTCCGTTGAGTTGCACATTGATAGTTGGTTCATGTCTCAGTTCCAGATTTTCGAACGTCCTTTAATACGATTTAATATCTTGTACTTTGCATTTTGCGGCTTGTACTCTTGTAATTTTGAGACGTTTCTCATCAATAAATTGAACCACTTGGATTGTACTTTGTACTTTTAAGCTTTTTGGTCATTTGTATCTTCAAATCGTCGAATCTGTCTTTTGTCTTCACCTTTTATTATTTAAACGAATATCACTTGTAAATCGAACAATTGCAACTAAAAGCTTGTCTTTCTGGAAGGATAATGCTATGAAATATGTGTTCGTTTTTAGCATTATCATGCATAATCAACAATAAAATTAATCAACAATAAAAACAATGATTAATTGATATTCTAAATTATTATTTAATAAAATATAATAGAATAATAGATTCTATGAAAAGTTATTAGGAATAACGTGTTTGAAGTCTGGTTGATCAAACATAAGCTAATTGTTATGAACTCTGAATCTATAGATTCAAACATCGTTTTAAAATAGTATCTGATGTGTGATAACCTTAACCGTTTGGGCTTGCCTGCAAATAATATGAACTGATTATGTTTGCCTAATTGCTAATCATTTGCATATGATTTTGAAAGGTTTCAACCATGGTTACTGGAGAATTGTATACCAAAATGGAACATTTTTCTGGATTTGGATGACCTTTTTAATGTTATTAGGCTTCTAATGGCCCGTTTAATAAGACAAATGTGTGCTTCATGTTAATTGTTTCCATAAGAGCTAATGGCCTTTGGTGATGGTTATCCATTTGTAAAACTAAAATTTCATTATCAATGTCTTTATATCTAAAGCTACTTTACTTAAACCATCAAACTTTTCATAAACCTCATACAATAGTGCTCGTGAAATCGCGGGCCTTAAGCTAGTAAGTTAATTATACTTAAAATTGGAATATCTTATATGTATGTAACTAGAGGGGGGGTGAATAGTTACTTAATACGTTTTTAACACTTTTTTGATTGATCATCAAATTCGATTAACTATGATCAACCAATTCAACTCAAACTTGATGTGTGTAGTGTATATGTTCAAAATGATGAATAAAGTAATGTAAACAACATAGACACAAGGATTTATAGTGGTTCGGGTGGATTTTAACTAATCCACCTTAATCCACTCCCCGATTACACTAATCGGGATTTGTTGCTTCACTAAGCACTTTTCTCCAAACCCGGTGGAGATCCGATTTACAAGTCTTCAACTTCTTTGGTAGACAACAAACCTAATCTCTCTATCCCTTTGAAAGATCAACTCCAATCTAGATCAACTTGTCTTCACCTTGGACAAGTATTAATCTCCAAATAAGATTAATCAACTTCCTAAGTCCCTTTAAGGAAGTAGATCACTAAGCTAGCCTATGCTTCTACTAATTGAAGTTACAAGACTTATACACTTTGCAATGATGATCCTAAGACAATACTAGGACATACATTACACTAAGTAAACTCACAAGATTAATGATTTTGATTAATAAGTTTACAACAACCAAATTCTATATCTATAAGATCATAGAATCTTCTCTTGCTTGATCACATTTGAGTAGTAATTAGAGCCCTTGTGATCTCTGGAAATAGGCTTTTGAAATATGCAAGAGGGTCAGCTTCAAATGCTCTTCAATGCTTGCCTTTATAGCAGGATTCAAAAAATAGCCTTTGACACACACTTGCCAGCACGGTCGACCGTGGTTCGACCGTGCGTGCTCCAGTCCAAAATGTATATCCGTTGTATAGCCATTTCACTCAAATTTGAACACCACATTTTGGCACCTTTACTCCATCTAGCACCTGCAAAAGAAACCCAACATCCTATACAAGTACTATATGCATTAAGTGTGTGAGATTTGGTCTTATTGAGTGAAAGTGACATAACACTCCAATAGTGGTAAACCCAACATTCTTGGAGAAGTGTCTTGATAGATATTTTGGGAAATCTCAGTTTGGTCAAGACTTAGTTAGTCACATTAATGCATTTGGTTCAAATCTAAAGACTAGTCAATATGTCATTAATTTCCCAGTTTCAATTAATCACAAGTCATGTTCATTTTAAGATTAGGCAGAGATTAATTGAATGATGTCTTTCTAAGATAATCATTAAGTGTGTAGAGACATCAAAGTTAAGTCATACTTGAATAAGAAATCACAACTTGTTACTTAGACAAGACCAAATAAACAACAGATCATAATTCCATTGTGAACCATTTTACACTTAATTTATTGGAGTAGGCTAGTTACTTGAATCCTAGTATTCTAACTAGTAAGCACATAGCAAGCATATTAGTTAAGTTGACAAATTTATGAGTATTAAACATATTAGCAAGTAGCAAGTAATACTCACACATAGCAAGAGATAGTTACTCTAAGATCAATCATATAGATATTTGCACAACTTGTAATTTAAGCTTTTAACAACTTACTTGCAATATAACATATTGCATGATTAATGTGTAAGCACACATTAATATTCAACACATGCACAAGGGAAGAGCAATCTCTAGTTGGGACTTGGTGACCATCCTAAATGTATCTAAGTGTATTTTAGGATTACAAGTCTTTACTAGTTACACTTGAAAGTATTATTCTTCATTTAGTCTTAATTAGTCACTAAGTCATCTTTAATAGTAATTATTGTTCTAATGACATTGGCTTAAGTGTGTTGGTACTTGATGATCATACTAAGGATGTCTAGATAAGATTTATGATCACAAGATGTTTAACACTTATGTGTTATGCCTAATCTTGGTTAATTTGTCATTAAGATGTCATTAGGTGTAATTAACCACAATTAGTGTTATTATAACCAAAACTCAATTGAGTATGGAGAAGGCATCTATTCTAAGCAAGTTGAGAAAGGTTTTATGAATTATAGATGTCAGGAACTAGTCAAACTTAATTTGATCAAAAGTGGTGACAGAGAAAACTGCGATCGCACTACGGTTGACCGTGGTAGTGACCGTGCAACTTGTTTTCATAAAACTGCGTTGCAATTCAGTTTGGGGTTCTACGGCTGGCTATGCGGTCGACCGTACCTTGACCGTGTATTTTGCTGATCTTTAATTCTATTCTTTAAGATATGTTTGACTTGTTCATTTGCAAGATAAAATATGGATTAGTGACCTTGCGTGTTTTATGTTAAGATATCGGTCATCACTTATGCATATGTATGTGTCATCATCAAAACATATTCTTTAGTTAATCATCATAATTAACTTTGTCGTTTAGTTCATTAACCAACATTCAACCAACATTATAAACTATACATTTAACTAACCTATCTTAAGATGAATCGAAAATTTGTTAAGATACAATATTTTTAGAGAGAGAATTAAGACCTTATTTAGTGGTAATGGCGTGATAGAGAGTGATAGAGGACTTTTGTGAGATATAGTAGTAATGTGGCAAATGTGATAGAAAAAAAGTTCTTACCTTTTTTTAGTAATTTTATTTATTTAAGTAAATTATAATCGTTATTCTCTTTTTTATGTCTGGTTAAAACCCCCTCACGCCCCATTTTGTTTGTGTTATGGAAACCATCATGCCGACTATTATTTTTCTCGATCATACCACGTTAGTGGCGCGATGATGACGTTATGGTGATAATTTTGTTAGATCACGCTGCGTTAAAAATGGTCTAAATGAGTGACTAATGCACTTAAAATATTAAATATTATTAAATAAATAATAATGCGGTTACATATCAAAATAAATGCATTTAAAATATTAAATATTAAATATATCATAATGTGGTTACATATCAAACTAGTATTATAAGTAATAAATAAAATTAATTGCTAAATGTTATAATATATAGAATATAAATATAATAGAGTGGATAGTCAATTTTGATACACAAAATTAATGTTATTGTATTACCTAAAGTACTTGAATTCTTTCTATAAATAGACCTTCAAGCAAGCATAATACTTGCTCATTCTTACAAGAAAATTTCTCTCTTTACTCATATACTCTTGTTCTTAAGATTTTCAAAGTCTATATTCAAGAACCGATCCACTAAAGGTAGTTATAAGCCTACTGAATTATAACATGTTATCAGCACGAAGTGCTCCGTATAATCAAGGTTTATCTAAGCAAGTACAAGTCACTAATCAAGGCAAGTGTTCAAGTCCGGCAGTACGCTGCTTCGGACCGGTGTACCCTGGGAACATACACATAATCTGTTTAAGGGAATTGTGTCAAACACAAGCCCAGTTCAACCTTCAATTCAGTTAGATCGTTTAACTTTACGCTCTTATCTTGATTATTTATTATACATATTATTATGTTTGTGATTATATGTATACTTGTTTTCAGTTTAGTATATATTTTACTTACAAACTTAAACAGAATCGAGTTCCCATTAACGAAACTGAATTTAATTATTTTAATTGATATATGCAAATTCATGAAACTAATATGCATTAATTGATTATGATTATGAGTTTCTTATATTCTAATACATGTTATAACTTGTAATCAGTTATAAACAAATTATTTTTTCGTTTTATTAATTTGACATTGGTTATCAGTTCTTCATATATTTGAATCATAGATAATAGATAAATAACAATGGCCACTGTTTAACTTGTTATATTTATTATCTACCTATGAATAAGCTTCGATTAGTGCTGTTACCTTCCATTATTAACTGTTAAACAAATAATTAGCTCTCTTTTAATAAGTGGCTCTTTTTGTTATTTATACTCCATATAACGTTATAGGAGTAGTTGGTTATTTATTTAATTTAGGGAGTAGGATAATATATGAGTTTATTTTTGTAATTTATAAACTCTTTTGGCAGAGGTTGTTGGCTTGTTGCATAATAGTCGGCTACTTTGAATCTTTTGCTTTGTGGATTAGTTATTTATAACTTAAATAATTTAGACATAAAGATATATAGATTATTATTCTATTTCAAATAATCGTTTATTTTATTTATTTATATGGATGGATTATGGATTAATTGTATTCATATATTAAATTAAATATATAAATTAAGAAAAGAAAAAGGACGAATGATTGAAAGGGCATTAAGAAGCGTGGAAGAAAAAGAAAGAAAAATGATGATAGTACTTGTCACATGTTTTTTATGATAATAATAATAACCACTCCATACATGATTAATAAAAAAATTTATATTTATATTAACATATATGTGACAATATCATTTTCATGTGGTATTATTATCTATTTCTGTGAGTGATGTCACTTAAAATCCTTATGCTATGTTATGCACCCTAATACAAATTATAAATTATATTTTATTGTTGGGTAAAATATTGAGATATATAATTTGTGGACTGATTGCGTTAGAATATATTATGTGGACTTAATATATTATGTTGACCTTCCATCATATATGTGCTAGATGCATGTTATATATTATTATATGTATGCTAGCTAATTGATGTGTAAACTAAGATAGTTTACTGCCACGAATATTACATATTTGATTATATATGTATATAAACAAGATTGTTTAGAAGATGTAAGAATCGGTTTATTCATATGCACATGTTCAAGGAAAATATTTGTGTTATTTAATCTGCCGAGTTGCCTTATATATGGACTTTTATTCAGATGTATGAATATAAGGAATAATAATAATGCATATTTGATAAAGATCATGACTTTAGAAGATATGAAATATAATCGGGCCTATATATACATATCATCTTGTTACTTATATCAATGATAAATAATAATTTAATGGAATTATTACCTATAATATGTTATGCCAACATATTATGTAGATAATTTAATGTGGCTAATATGATACTGATAGTACATATAAAAATGTTCTGGATCAAGCTATTAACTTATGCCTAATGATAAGGATAATGAGATCATGGTTTTTGTTAGTTAATAATTATTATAGTGCTTATTAACTATGTTGTGATTCTGGTATGATCCTTAAATAGTGCTTACTCATGTTGAGAAACCTGAGAAGTTCACTTGTGTGAACTTTAAACGTTGGTAGTAAAAGATGTTCTTTTAGCTGATCACGTTGAACCCTGCGAGGTTCTTGACTGAACCTTGCGAGGTTCTTGGTTGAACCGCTCCCCAAGTTAATGAAAGGGAAGATGATGCTCAAATTGTGAGCGCGATTAAAGTTTGGAATCATTTGAATTCCTTGTGCGTAACTGTTTCTTGAATACATGAACATATTATTTAGCTCTACAAATAAGTCCCAAAAAGAAAAGAAAACGAGAGTGAATCTGTTGAAAAATCTTAATTAAATAAATCCTGAGCTACCTTGAGACTTGAATGGTTTGAATTTTCTAAGATTCCTAGCTTGTTATGTATCACTCATAAATAAATGGTTTTAGATCATAAAGCATATGATTAAAAGCGCATATGATTAAAAGCGCATCTGATAAAAAGCACATATGATGATTAATGAAAAGCACATATGGTGATTAATGAAAAAGCACATATGGTGATTAATGAAAAGGCACATATGGTGATTAATGAAAAGCACATATGGTGATTAATGAAAAAGCACATATGATGATTAATGAAAAGCACATATGGTGATTAATGAAAAAATACATATGGTGATTAATGAAAAGGCACATATGGTGATTAATGAAAAGCACATATGGTGATTAATGAAAAAGCACATATGGTGATTAATGAAAAAGCATTAATTAAAAGCACATATGGTGATTAATGAAAAACACATTGAGAAAGAATCACCAATGTTTCTTGAAAGAATTCAAGGTGATATATATGGGGACATACAAATTTACATGCTGCGATATTATTTTACATTAGACAAAGTGCAACTCATAAATATTCTCCCCTACAACTTTATTTTGGCCGAGAGCCAACTATTTCCAACCATTAGAACATTTGATTGTGCAGTGTATATTCTAGTTACACAACCACAACGCACTAAAATGGGTCCTTAAAGGAGGATGGGGATATATATATATATATATATATATATATATATATATATATATATATATATATATATATATATATATATATATATATATATATATATATTAAATATGAAACATCTTCAATCATAAGATATATTGAACCTATAACGGGTGATGTTTTTACAGCACGTTTTGCTGATTAACATTGTTCCCTAGATTAGGGAGAGAAATGAAAAATAAAGAAAAAGATGTTTCATGGTGTGAACATAAATTAATGTATCTTGATCATCGCACAAAAGAATGCGAAAAGAAAGTTAAAAAATAATGCATATGCAAGAACTTGCAAATAAATTACCTGATGCATTTACAGATACAAAAAGGAGTGACTAAATCATATATACCAGCAGTAAATGCTTCAGCTAGAATTGAAATTCTAAAAGCTTGAAATGTCACTCATGAGTCTTTGCCACGCCTGAAATGTGGGAGACCAATTGGTTCCAAAGATAAAAATCCTCGAAAAGAAAAATCAGCTGATAATGAGGTAAAAGAAAGTGTTCAAGAAGAACCACAAATCAATATTCCTTCTGCAGAGGATATTGATAAATGTAAATACATAAATTGCAATAAATTATGCAATAATATGGAATCGAAATGGAATGACAAATATTGATGAGAATTTTTCATATAATGATATCATGAATAAAGATGATGAGCTGGAACCAAAATCTGTCATTGAATGTCAAAATAGACATGACTATATACGAGCTGAATTAGAATTGCTCAATATAAGAAAAGTTTTCGGATAAATCATTTTCACTTTAAAGATGTGAAACGTATGGGACACAAATGAATTTTTACCCGAAAAGGAAATGAGAAAAATGAAGTTACAAGGTAAAGCTATACTTGTAACTCAAGACTTCTCTCAAAGACCAGAATTTGATTATGTGGAAACTTATTCTCATGTTATGCATGCAATTACTTTTAGATACTTAATCAGCCTAATAGTTTCTAAAAAAAAAAAATTAGAAATGCATGAAGTATCTAATGCAAAACCCAAAGAAATGTATTCCATTGAATCACAAAGATTTTTGTATGAGTTGATACAATAGTGTAACTGATTAAGTGATTACTTAACAAGAAAAAGGGGTATACAAATAATCTTATTTGAACATGTGTTCTTATTAAGAAAACAACATCCAGATATGTGATCATAGTCGTTTATGTCGATAATCTTAACATCATAGGTACAAATAAAGAGATCCATGAAGCCATTCAACTTCTAAAGAAAGAATTTGAAATGAAAGTTCTCGGAAAAACCAAGTATTGCCTTGGTTTGCAGATTGAGCATATGCCTAATGGTTTACTTGTACATCAAACAACTTATACAAAAAAGATTTTAAAACGTTTCAATATGGACAAGGCAAAACCATTAAGTACTCCTATGGTTGTTAGATCACTTAATGTTGACACTGATCCATTTCGTCCCTGTGAAGATCATGAAGATATCCTAGAACCAGAAGTACCATATCTTAGTGCAATTGGGGCTCTTATGTATCTTACAAATTGTACAAGACCTGACATTTCTTTTGCAGTTAATTTGTTAGCAATGTTCATCTCAGCTCCTACCAAAAGACACTTAAATGGGATCAAACACATATTTCGATACCTTCGAGGAACTGCTGATTTAAGATTATTTTATTCTAACGAATCAAAACAAGATTTGGTTGGTTATGCAGATGCAAGTTATTTATCTGATCCACATAAAGCTAAATCTCAAACTAAATATGTATTCCTAAATGGAGGTACCACAAAATCATGGCGTTCTTAAAACAAACACTTGTTGCAACATCATCAAATCATGATGAATTAATTGCATTACATGAAGTTACTCGAGAATGTTTTTGGTTGAGATCAATGACATAACTCATTACTAATTCTTGTGGACTAGAACACGATAAAAGCTCAACAACTATCTATGAAGATAATGCAGCTTGCACAGCACAGATGAAAGAAGTGTATATCAAAAGTGACCGAACAAAACACATACCTCCTAGATTCTTCTCATACACTCAAGATCTCATTAAGGACAACCAGATTGAAATGAGATATGTTCAATCCAGTAAACTCTGCTGATCTTTTCACCAAATCACTTCCAACTGCTATTTTCAGAATACATGCTCACAATATTGGCATGAGGCATGTTCAAAAGATGTAACAGCTCAGCAATGTCTAATTGAGGGGGAGACAACTACATACTGCACTCTTTTTCCCTTAACTAAAGTTTTTTCCCACCGGGTTTTCTTTAGCAAGGTTTTTAACGAGGCAGTACTAGTTTATTTCTAATGAATCAAAATTGCTATCCAAGGGGGAGTGTTATAATATATAGAATATAAATATAATAGAGTGGATAGTCAATTTTGATACACAAAATTAATGTTATTGTATTACCTAAAGTACTTGAATTCTTGCTATAAATAGACTTTCAAGCAAGCATAATACTTGCTCATTCTTACAAGAAAATTTCTCTCTTTACTCATATACTCTTGTAACCGATCCACTAAAGGTAGTTATAAGCCTACTGAATTATAACACTAAAGACAAAGTAAATAATCACACAACTCATCATCTATAAGAAAGAATCCAAATCATATGCTCCATACAGTATTACTCATTCATCTAAATGGTTAATATTAGCTGGAGGTGTCCTGCTCTCTTGCTCATTGTCATCGTTTCTTTTTCCCTGATCAATGAATGTATGTACCTCTCTTTTTTTTTCTCTCCACACATACACACACTGGTATATGCGTATTAATTCAATTGTAGTTATAATGAAAAAAATTCCATTGAGAAGTAAATGTTATTGAGAACCAAGAAAACTTCACCGGCATATATTTGTTTTAACCTATTTAATACGGAGTAATATGTTCTACACCTACTTAGACCAATTCTCACAGTTTGGGGAATGTTGTGAAATTATTGTGTGATATGTCAATGTTGTGAGAAAAAAAGAGTTGTTACGGGTAATGTTATGGAAGATTATAAATGACGTGATAAAATATAATTGGTAGGTGTGCAAAAAGGATAAAAGTAATAAAATAATAGTTAATAAGCAATAAAAAATTTGCTCGTTTTTAATCCAAACTCATTTGATGATCATGGCTAATCTTCGATCCATGCATTAATGTGATGTGGTGTTCCCGTCTACTGTTTCTATACATCTTAGTGTGTATATTCCAAATGCTTGTGTGTATTCATAGGACAGATATTAACTTTTGTAGCTTATAAGCGTG
Organism: Rutidosis leptorrhynchoides; assembly: GCF_046630445.1. Classification (NCBI taxonomy): domain Eukaryota; kingdom Viridiplantae; phylum Streptophyta; class Magnoliopsida; order Asterales; family Asteraceae; genus Rutidosis; species Rutidosis leptorrhynchoides. Next base: position 345,733,962 of record NC_092340.1, on the reverse strand, counting down.
CTCTCACATGCTTAGTTCCCTCTTGTAATTCTCTTTTAAGTAATAAAAGTTGTTTGCCTTTGTTGGTGATTTTAGCATGATCCAACGTCATTTTAGTTGATTGGATTGCTAAATTGAAAGTGCTCGAACCATTGAAACGCTACACGGATTTGGGGAGTGTGGAGTACATGTTCGTAAAGTGTAAAATGGTTTGAGGATATGTTAGTGAGCTTGGAAATAACATTTGGAACTTAAGGAATGCGAAACGAGACTTGAAAAGGCCATGCGCACGGAAAACCTTAAATTGGAAATTTGAACTGCTGGGCAGGTTTAGGCCGCGGCGCGGCCTCGCGACCCGCGGCGCGGCTTAAGGCGTAAATTTCAGGTCGAGGGTTTTGGCGTATTTTCAAGTGTGGTTCTTTGTTAGCCCGCGGTGAGGCTCTCAGGCCTGCGGCGCGGCTTAACACTGGTTCGCTGAAAAGGTGTTTTTTCATCCCAAAAGGCACATTTGAAACCCAAACGTTATGGGGTTGTTCCAGGACATTTATGAACGGTTTTTTAATGTAGTTGGACTTGTTTAAGCACAAATACATGGGTGTGACATTCCAAGCATTGTATGGGTTCATATGAAAAGGTGTGACTCTTCAAAGACACTTTTTGACCCATTATAAATATATGGATTGATTTCCATATGAATGGTTAGACTTTTTACATAATGTTTCAGATTTTGAACATGTCTAACACACTTTCAACACAAAACTTACTGATTATACTTTCTAGAATTGCAAGGAACAATTATCTTTTGGTCAAGAATATTGTTCATACTAGTCTTATCCTAATAGTGATTTCGTGTAACCCGTGACCAAGTGGGTCGAAATACTCTATTAAGAAAGTGTTCACAAAATTCTAGTATCAATCCGGTTGTTGATTCTTTACCCACTAATCCATATTTTTTCCAACAATTTAATAGAGTATTTCTAGGAATCAAGACCGGGGTGAATCAGTGAAGGAAAAGACTTTCAATTTGGTGTGAAGTGTGAAGGAATTGAATTGTGTTGATGGCAGAATTCCTGTGAACTTATGGGATTCTTTTAGATGTTCTAAGGAAGATTTATTATCAAGATTGATGGGTTGAAGATTCAAGTGTCTCTTTACACTTTGGTTCAACCTTCATGACAAGTACACAATTCCTTATCCTTTATTATTTCTATTTTGATGCAAATATAGATAAGGACTAATGGCATGATAGTAAAATTGATTAAATCAAATTTTCACTGATATATGAATGCCGACGTATATATGTTCTTTATGGAATTTGATGCCATGAATTCATACAGTGAATTAACTTGAATTACACGTGTGAATTAAATTACATGACACCTGTATGCATGTATTTTTGTTGTGTTTCTTTTAAGTTTTCGCATTACAAAATAAAGAGGATTTTGATCTAATCGTGTGGAGGGTTACTACATGGGGCAAAATAATGCATACATGCTATGTAATTAGTATAATACTTGTCATTAAGGGTCTGTTGATTTATAAATCTTATAGAAAATGATGTTGTGACCATGTGATGAAAACGGATCGGGGTTGCCGCCAAAGGAATTTTGTTGGTAAATTTTTCCCCAAACATTTGGCGGTTAATTGTCAACCATCAAACTTGTCGGTTCAAACAAATTATTTTAAGTGATATTTGTGATGGTTGATGTTTAAGATCTTTCAAAAGTTACAATGGTACAAGTATTTTGGATTCATTTTAAATCATTTATTTAGATATTATGATGGTGTGGTTTTATTCACATGGTGAAAGTTAATATTTTACATATTAACGGGTAGAGATTGGTTCCCATAATAATTTGTGCATTAAGTTGCTAAAATTTTTATGAAATTTAGGAACTGTAATTTTGGGATATATCTTGATCACATGTTCAACAGAGTGTCAATAAAAGAATGTTGTGATCATATTCTTTGGATATTGACACGAAAAACCCCCATGGTCATTAATAATTGTGATTGTGATATATGTAGATCACGACAATGATTTAATAGGTAACAATTGTTAGATTATTTACGGGTGGTTATAATCCGTGGAAAAGTCATAAGACAACATTGTATGTTTGTAAAGTGACTGGTTTTGTTGCCAAATAAAATGTCCATGAAATACTTATTTATTGATGAGATATGTCCATAAATCTTTTGATGTTTATAAAATGGTACAAGTTAGTGGAACTAATATGTTTTTAATATGAAGGATTAGATGTTGCTTAATTGTTTTCGACTATCGGTATGCCATGGAAATTGGTGGTACGATGTATGTGATTACATCAAGTGACCAATATAGCATGGTACTAGAAAGATTAAACATGGTCTAGTGGAATTCATTGTGATGGGACTTAAGTATTTTAATACTTGTAAAAGTTAACCATGGACTATGGTTTAATTCACAATATGAATCCTTAAGACATATTAAATTATGTAGAGTTTGTTATTGATCAAAAGGATTGTACATCTACAAGTTGTTGGATTTTAACACTTGGTATAGATGGGGTATCTTGGATCAAAAAGGTTGATGTTGAGATTATGGATGTCATAAATTAATTGTCATTACTTCTTGGTTTTAGAAGTGGATTGACTAGGGTATGTTTATAATAATAATCTCACTATCTAATGTAATGACAATAATTGTGTACACAAGGATAATGGGGGTACATTATCAAGGGTGTATGAATTATAGATTTACATTAGTGACTTGTGGAAGGTGGACATATATAATGACTAATCAATTAATTGTTTTGAGTACGTACGATTTCTTATGGTATAATAAGAACTTGGTGAATCCTTGGTTTAAAGGATTGCAAAAAGAAGGGAAATTGATTGAAGTCATAATAAATGAGATTAAAGTTCATGGTGATCCCTAGTAATGGGATATTTTTGACTAAGGCATGTATTTTAACAAGTGAAAGTCTAGACACTTATGCCTTAGACAAATTATATTTCTGAGGTTAATTACGAATGAAGTGATGTATGTGGATTCTGTTGGGTCATAACAAAATTTGACTAAATCACTTGAGAAAAGCATTAGCCGGTAGTGCGCACAAGTTGGCTAATGTTGTGGGATTGAAGTCCATTTAAATCTTTCATAGTGGAATACCCAATTCCCTTCTAGTACAACACTAGGAGCTGAATTCAATGAGAAAAACCTACTATCTGAAAATTGAAACACATTTAATATATGATCCCAAGGTATGTGTTCGGACCCGTGAGATAAAGAAGGTTGAAGTTAAATACTTCTTAATAGCTGTCTTGAAAAATTGCATCGCGGGAGCAAGATTAAAAGAAACTACCTATGTGAACATGAGGTTAAACCGCCTCAAGAAAGCTTGGGACTTAGCTTTTGATATGTTCATGAGAGGATTGGGACACATGGCTTATAATAGTGTCGGGTTAATTGTAGAAAGTATGGAACTAGTGTGTATGTTATCGACAGGTTTTCAAATGAATTGATGGGTTCAAACTATTAGAGCACCCTGATTTTCGAATTCTTGCGCGTGTAATATACTATGTGTAAATTCAATCCATGTGATATTTACACTTATGCATTAGTTATCTGTTTGTTGGTATTTTAGTAATCAAGGATCATACTAAAATGGGGGGAATTGTTGGTGATTTTAGCATGATCCAACGTCATTTTAGTTGATTGGATTGCTAAGTTGAAAGTGCCCGAACCATTGAAACGCTACACGGATTTGGGGAGTGTGGAGTACACGTTCATAAAGTGTAAAATGGTTTGAGGATATGTTAGTGAGCTTGGAAATAACATTTGGAACTTAAGGAATGCGAAACGAGACTTGAAAAGGCCATACGCACGGAAAACCTTAAATTGGAAATTTGAACTGTTGGGCAGGTTTAGGCCGCGACGCGGCTTAAGGCGTAAATTTTAGGTCGAGGGTTTTGGCGTATTTTCAAGTGTGGTTCTTTGTTAGCCCGCGGTGAGGCTCTCAGGCCCGCGGCGCGGCTTAACACTGGTTCGCTAAAAAGGTGTTTTTTCATCCCAAAAGGCACATTTGAACCCCAAACGTTATGGGGTTGTTCCAGGACATTTATGAACGGTTTTTTAATGTATTTGAACTTGTTTAAGCACAAATACATGGGTGTGACATTCCAAGCATTGTATGGGTTCATATGAAAAGGTGTGACTCTTCAAAGACACTTTTTGACCCATTATAAATATATGGATTGATTTCCATATGAATTGTTAGACTTTTTACATAATGTTTCAGATTTTGAACATGTCTAACACACTTTCAACACAAAACTTACTGATTATACTTTCTAGAATTGCAAGGAACAATTATCTTTTGGTCAAGAAGATTGTTCATACTAGTCTTATCCTAATAGTGATTTCGTGTAACTCGTGACCAAGTGGGTCGAAATAATCTATTAAGAAAGTGTTCACACGATTCTAGTATCAATCCGGTTGTTGATTATTTACCCACTAATCCATATTTTTTTCCAACAGCCTTAAAAAAAAAAAAAAAAAAAAAAAAAAAAAAAAAAAAAAAATTGCTCGTAATCTTTTATGTTGAAATATAAGCCCCGGAGCGGTTGTGGGCATTGTAGCCACAACATTCGCCCAACAACATGCTTTAGAAAATGGTTTATGTTTGTTTTGCACTGTTTTCACAACTATTAAAATCTCACGAGATCTTCGTTGTATACTTATATGGAGTAATATTTTACTTATATAAACTTATACTCCGTATATGCTATAGTTTAGGTAATTCTTATCCGAATTTGTAATGTTGTTGTGATCAGGCATATCAAACAATGTTGGCAACAAAGCAACGACCTCAAGTGAAAAAATTGCTATTGGTCCATGTTTTAGACTATCTTGTCCTTCACCAGCAAAGGGAAAGTATTATTGCTGCTTGGAAAAGAAACTTTGCTGGAAAGCTCGAGAAGATTGTGAGCAAAATTGTCAGCAGTAAAAATGATATTTGAATAATAAGTCCGGTATAGGGATGGTTTAAATTTTTTCGTTTGCCCGGGTCCCGAGATGATTTTAGACACAAACCTGATTCCTCGACTCGTATAACCGAAAATGACGTGAGTCATATACGCGACACGTAAACCCGATAACTCGGCCCGTATACCTGATTACCCAGCTCGTATACCCGAAACAAAGAATCGAATACATGTGAGAGAACTCGTTTACCCGATAGTTTGTTAGTAAATGGGACCTGAATAACTGAGGAGAAACTCAGTTACCGTTAGTAACTAAATGAGAACATGACAGGTCCGGATCCGACTTCAGGACGGATTTCTTTATCGGACTCGAGTAGGGAATTACCTAAATTCGGCCCAAAACCGATTTGATGTCATCCCAAATCAAATATTACTTTATAAACATTAACCATGATTGCATAGTAGTAATAAATAAGTTAGAAATTACTCCGTAATTTATTAAATATTAAAATGAAAAAAGATGTATCGAGAAGCGTAGAGACTTGGAGAGCAAGAAGCAGCCGAAGCTAACACTACCAGTTTTTTCGGGGCGGGAAAAAACAATTTTTTGAACATTTTTTATTCCCGCCAATTAACTCAATGGGGCAGACCGGGCAGCTCCAATTTCATAGTTAAACCGCGTCTCATACCTCCATTTTTTCAAAAGCGTTTTCCATTTGTTGAAAATTGTACGGAGTAATTAACTTTATAATCATTGACTAATCCGTAAATTAAACCCTGTCATATATCTTTGCAAGAATATATTATTCGTTAATATTGTAACCCAAAGAAAGCCATATTGATATTTTTTATAACAACATATAGAATAGAATTATAAATCACGTTCTGAATGTATGTCTGTATCTTTGTAAGTCTTGGGTTTTAAAGAATATTTAGCTTCGGTACTACGTCATTTGTGTCCTTTAGTCTCGATAGCATTGTCTTCCTTAATGTGTCAGACTTCGACTTGATGATATGTTGAAATTACATTTTTGATATCATTCAATGATTATCTTTATTCTCTTTATTCTGAATATACTTCTCCGATATTCTTGAATCATGTCATCGATCTCCGATATTCTTCAATTCGGATGTAAAATATAAGGTGTAACATGATTTTAAGGTTCTCCATATGAACTCAAGAATGTTATGCACTAAGACATTTTACATCGGTCTAGCAACTCTTTTCTCGATGAATGATCAAGCCAAAATTGACTTGAGTGCAATTAGTTGAATGACTAACCTTCGGACGGGTTTCCTTCGATTTGCGTGATGAGTATGAGGGGTGTTGTGGTGGTTAACTTTTGCTGAGCCTCCAAGGTGAGCTTAGAAGAGTAATCAGCGGTGGTAAGTGTAAAATGTTGATTGATGCCTAAATGTATGATTATGAGCAGTATTTATAGGCATAAGATGGCGGTTACCAAGGATAACCACTACTAGCCCACTAAACCACGATTACCACTCCTGAAATCCTCTAATAATGCTCACTAACTGCTCCACGTTCTCCTGATTTGTCGCACGGACAAGTAGCTGTGCAAACCAAGTCAAATGCTAACGGCACGCTACGGGTGGTGTAGCGTAGGGGTAGTTGTGGCCTGAGAGCGGTGTTGACTTGGTATCCAACCAGGAGCTGAAGCTAAACGTCCAGCTACAGGATACGCCATGCGTCTCACGTGACGGCCATGGCGGGACGTACATCATTAAGTCCCCTCAGTTTGGTTGGAATCAAATTGTCTTTGATTGTAACCAAACTATATTGAATAAAATATTATAAAAGGCCATCATTACTGACACGCCGTAAACGTCAAATCATGTTTCCTCGTAGGGTGTGCTAGGGGATGATGTCAGCAATCATTACGTTTTACAGCTGTAAAAATGAAACGCCACGAATCCAATGGCTATGGTTCAACATCCCTAGGACAGGTGTTCGATCAGGATCAAAGCCCATGAACTGAGCCCACAGTAAGTTTCTTCTATAAATATGGCGTTTTTACCTCCTCATTGTTACATCTCTTTCTCCGCTTCCTTATTATTAGACAATTTCTTATCTCCTCTCAATATGCGTGTCGTTTTCATTCTAAGGCAAACCAAAATGTCTAAGGCTAACGTTTCTACGGAAGACACGACCGTTATGACGGAAGAGATGGAGAAATTTATAGCCGAGTATCCGGTACTTCGAGACGTACCGACAATGGTAGCGATACCCGGCCAGCGTGCCGACGAGCCGCCACAAGGATACTTTACCTTGTATTGGAAAGCCGTGGCGTTGGGCAACTTGCGTTTTCCGTTGAGCCCATTTGTGGCGGATGTACTAGACCATTATCACATTAGCGTCTCGCAATTACATCATCACGCATGGCAGCGTGTTACTATTTTCGAGATGTTTTTTAGGGCACAAAATAGACCCGCTAGTCTGAACGTTTTTATAGCGACGTTCAAACTCACTGCTTCCGGAAAGGGGTTGTACACTTTTGAGAAAAAGTGTAACTTTACCACCAAGAAGTCTCCGTTCCTCCATGATTGGAGGGGAATGTTCTTTTTTTCCGGGACCGAACTGCTGGGCGAAGGGCGTGCCCACCTCGCACAATGGCATTCCAAGCGTTCTCCAGACGTCTCCAAGACTCCAGACCTTGACCAAGGGAAGCGGGAGCTTTTTAATTTGTGTAAGGACGCTACGCTAGAGATGCGTCCTTACGGCGAGGTGATGCTGAAACTATGCAATGTTCAGCATTATTGGCCATGGAGTGACAGAGTGCCATTGATCATGTGCGACAGAAGGGGTATGCTCTTCGTTCCGCTACGTCTTTAAACTTGTAAGTATTCTGCTCATGTAATTTTTCTAACTCAATTTCTTTTGCAGAGATGGATTTCAACAGAGTTCTCCGCCACCCTACTCTTGATGGCATTTCCTTCAAGAGATTCCCAAAGGCCAACCTTCCGGAAGGTCATCCTTTGAAGGGAGATGATGTTGCTACTGGTTCATCCACCAATGCTGCCAGCGACGTGGCAATGACACAACCTACAACAGGCTCAACTCCTATCACCTATCCGGATCCGATATCCATCGCTGTTCCCACAATTCAGTCGGAACAACAACTTCAACAGCAGAAACGCCCTCATTCTCCCCCAAAAGTGACCATCCCGACTGGAGGTCACAAGAAGAGGAAAACGCCACGAGAAGTTGCAGAAAGCAACTTAAAAACTTTTGAAGAGATTCCCAGCCAAGGTGGGTATTATGAAAACCCTGATAATAACCCCGCTACGTTACCAGAATCCCAATGGGAGAAACTAATCAAGTTTGTTATTTCTCCAGGGTTACGCATGGGAGTCCCTATTGTCCATCTTCAGGATTCATACGACGCCCAAGGAAAGGCGTCGGAAAAAGACGTACTGATGGCATCCGGTTCTGGCGGCGCGTCCGGCCAACGTTCTACTTCTTTGGAGGAGCCTTATTCTCCTGGTTTTGGTAAATAACCCACCTTCAGCCACATGGAGACCATGTGGAATGTCTCACACAGCGACGCTCTATCACAGTTTGAGAATCTGCAACGGATTTGCCCTCCGGTACTTTATGAGGCGGTCCGAAAAATGCCCGATAGCGTCGTTCGTCGCGCCAGGGTTCAGCACATTTATGAAGGATTGGTGTTGACCCAGGACGAGCTACAGCGGACTATTGATCTGGACCAACGTGCCCGTCGCGCGGAGGCTGACGGTAAAGAGCTGAATGTTGAAATTGTCAAGGTCAGGGAGGAGCTGGAACAGGCTAAGCAAGCCGCTGCCACATCAGAGGTGGAAAAGAAGCAGACCCTAAGGGAGGCCCAAAAGTCTATCAAAGAGATGGCCTTGCGCGCCGAAAAGAACAAACTGCGCTAAAGGACTTGGAGGCGGCACATAAAGAGCTGGCGGATGAGAGAGCCAGTAAGGATCTCCTCACTGTAACGACCCGACTTTTTCGACTTGCTTTTATGCCTTGTATTTTTGCGAAACTGCGTATTTGTGCGTACTGCGTTACTTTATGCTTCGAAAACTTGATATACGTGTTTTATATTCGTATATACCTTAAAACGTGCCTTAGTGTATGTGGAATGCTTAACTTGTTCATTGGATGCCTTTATAACCGTTAGTGTTACTTGCCGTTACGGAGACTGCGCGTACGTTTGACTTTTGTCGTAACCGAAACTTTTGGACTGCGAAATATTAATTATTATTTTATAATAATAATTACATGGGCTTTTGGATGCTTAATTTTATCTATTTAATTGCTAAAGCCCAATAGCTAGTCTTGTTAGACTTTCTACCTTGTTAGGCTCAAGCCCACCCTACTCTAGCTAGTGACCCAATTAATTAGCCCAAGTATTATCACTAGTGACCCATAATAATAAATAAATAATAAATAAATAATTTAGTGAGTCATACTAGCATAATGGATAATGTTTATCTATTTGTCACATGGGATTCTAGCAAAAGGACACACTTTAGACAACCATGATCCATAAAGCAATGAGGTGTCTCCCTCCCCCTCCCCTCAAAATCACGGCACCAAGGGTGCCATGTCACCAATCCATGTGATACTCATTTGCCTATAAATACTAGCCTTTAGTCTCTCATTTCCACACTTGATCATTTTGGTTTTTCACACACTTGTTCTTTCTTTCTTTCTTTCCTTTCTAGCATTACTTGTAAGTCTTCTTTTCCTTCTTCTTTTCCTTTCAAATTCGTGGCCATCATCATCATTATATGGAGATCAAAGTTCCTTGTAGCTTTGATCTTGATTATATCTTGTTGATTCAAGCATGAATCTTTCAAGAACATGGAAGATTCAAGCTTTCTAGCTTGAATCTTCATATCTTTTGTAGATCTACTTCTTTTATACTTTAATCTTTCTATTTTATGATAAAGATTCAAACTTTTGTTTGTAATCTTCATGCATCTTCAAGATCCAAGCTTTATGCTTCAAGATCTTCAAGAACAAACAAGATGCAAGCTTTCTAGCTTGAATCTTCATATCTTTTTGTTAGATCTAAGTTCTTTTGGCTTTGATCATGTTGTTTTGTGAAAAAGATTCAAACTTGTGTTTGTTATCTTCATATATCTTAAAGATCCAAGTTTTATGCTTCAAGATCTTCAAGAACACTTAAAGGTTCAAGCTTTCAAGCTTTGCAACCTTGTAACTTGTGTGAAATGAATCCAAGCTCTCTATCTTAGGGTTCCATCACCTCATTTGACTTAGATTGTGCTTATACTTGTTGAATTAATGTAAAGTTTGTAACTTTAGTTGTTATTGTGAATTGAAATTGTGCTAAGACTAAGGATATGATGTAACCTTGGTTCATCATCCATCTAAGACTCATGAATGAGTTGTGTTCTTACTTGGTCTTAACATATTGTGTATTGATGGTGAATCTTGGTCAAAGTGATGCTAAACCATCAACGGGTTGTACACTTGAAGCTACAAGCATCAAGGATGAGAACCGTGATGAGCATCAAGCACCAAGAACCCCACCAGAGCACTTGTCCACTGCTTTTCGTATCTGATCATACCACTTGGGCTACTGGAAAGTTGATTTTCAGTTAGTTCGGTTCGAGTAGATGAATTTCCGGTTAGGCCTCGTCTTAATCCGAGTTACGGTTTAGGATTTATGGTCCTCCGAGAGTCACTACACCCTATTAACGTTGTGCTAAAATTTCTGACCTACTCGAACTTAAACCGTCGCCACGGTCAAACCAAGACGAGTTAGGTTTTGAAAATTGGTCAGCTGTTAGGGGACTCATATACGGAGCCATAGCCACTGACTATGTGTCTTTTTGATTTACGTAGAGGTCGTAGCAGCTGACCGAAGTCAGCCTATTGTTTCGATCTCTATTCTTGTCGAACTTACTTAGCTTTTATGATGATGAATGATGATGATGATGACACTTAAACTTATTTTATGCACTATTAGAAATTATAAAGACAACCTACTGACCTAGTAACCTTGATTTAGGTTGACGACCTTTCGGACCGACTTACTACTTGCGTACTTTCATTACCGACTTTACCCCTTTTATCACTGTGAGTTATAGCATCCCTTTTTACCACTTTTACTATTTTTGGGCCTGAGAATACATGCGCTTTTTACGATTTACATGTTAGGCACGAGTACTTAAACTTTATATGTGTGTGGGTTATATAACGGCATAAACATTCCCCTTAGCACGGTAACGTTTAATCATTGGTTTTTTAACCGATGAACGTGAATCTTAGATATGGATCCATAGGGTTTGACATCCCCACTCGGGCTAGTCGCGCTAGCATTTAACGGGTGTTTAATACTTCGTGAACATACGCACTCGCCAAGTGTACTTTCAGGGGGTTATAAACGTTAAGTCTAGTTACCGGGTGCCCACGGTTATGCATATACTTTTCATACGTTTTGATACGCTGTTGCAGCACTGAAATCTCGTGGCCTATCTTATGTTACTATTACAACTTAAACTATAGCTCACCAACATTCGTGTTGACTTTTTAAGCGTGTATTTCTCAGGTGCCTAGAGGTTTATTGCTTCCGCTGTTACACTTGCTGTCATGCTGTTATTGAATTGCTGTTATGGACCTACTGTACTAGTTATCCGCTGCATTACTAGAGATGTCTCAAATTATGAAACTTATGTTTTGCATTCGTAAACTTATGTTATTTTGGAGCAATGGTTTGTAATAAGTCTTATTACATGTTATCTTTGTAAAACGTTATCTTTTTAAGGAATGCAAAAAGTTTTTTAAACAGCATATAGTGTTTGACCTTGTAATGTTCCTGTTGTTGATGATCCGTACACGATGATTTTGTACGGGGCGTCACAGTTGGTATCAGAGCATTGGTTGTAGGGAATTAGGTTGCATTAGTGAGTCTGGACTGAGCCGAGTAGGATTCGCTAATACGACTAATCTACAACTTGCTTGTTTACCTGTTTCTGCGGAACTGTTGCATGCTACTGTATTATATTATTGCATGCTACCGCTTACTACTACTGCATGCTACTGTTTACTTCTACTGCTGTATGAACTTACTGCATGCTACCGTTTCCTTTTACTGCTATGTAAACTCGCTGTATGCTTTTGCTTATTCTCGTTACTGCATGCTACTACCTACTTTTGCATGTTACTTCTGTTTAGAACTATTTTCATTGCCATGCTATGCACTGCTGTAGACGATCTAGGCTGTTGTAGTTACTATGCCGATTACGTGATTGCTACCCGTCTGCTTTTTGCTGTACCGACTTGAAGAACTCATCTTTCCTAGTTCAGATGTTTTTCTGAACCCTTTTCCCACTCGTCTAACCCTGATGACTAGTATTGTAATCCACCTGTTACTACCGTTCCACCGTTTTAGAGATCGAAATATTACTTCACGCAATCTAGGAGGAGTACCCCTCGGATTACTCGCCCACTAAAGTTGATCCTCGGAGGAGGAGATATGTGAGGACTTGTCGGAGTAACCGCACCCCAAGCTCACTCTAATTAGCCACGTACAACGTATGAACATCAGAAGGTTGTTCAGTTTCTGTAAGTTGACCCATATCCCGTACGATTTCATGACCGTCACTTCTCTCTTTCATTCTTCACCACTACGTGAAGATCTAACGACACTTCTGGACTTAGGTTCCTAACACTCTTAGGTATTGGAGAAGTCGGAAGGGCATCTCCTTTCACAAGGTCATAGTGTCTTCTACTGATGCTCAGCCATACCCAAAGACTTGGGAGTTACCTCAAGACATATCATATTACTTCTTACTACACATACAACTCGACGCGAGGCCCAGATTGAATTTATAGAAAGGAACCTAACAACGTTACATGAACCCGAACATTTTGAAGAAATTTCGGGACATTTAGGCATTGATGCATGACCTATGGAACCTACGCACCCACACCGAGAAACCGTGAGATTAATTATGTAGATTTTGTTTTGAGATAGCATAGATAAAGCACCGTTAGATGAAATTTAGTAGAACTTGGAAGTGATCACGTTACATTGACCATATGGAGTGATATTGGAATGAACGTACGATTTAGAACAATATAATGACGCCAGGCCAGCGTGGTTATATTGAAGTAAATCATGCAGAAGTCCCAATGTTACTAGATAAGGAATATGAAGTGATTGAAAGAAAATTTTGGTAGGAACCACTCGAGTGTACGCATTACGATCTGTTAGAGGTAGGAATAACCACTAGGCCTAGATACTGTACAAGAAGGGCCTTGATTGCAAAATTGATAACCCGTTAGTCTGTTATGAATATAGACACTCTAGACACTTAAGGAAAAAGTTCTCAAATAGGGAAAACTTTGGACTTACTTGCGGTAGAGCAATCGTTATCTCAGCTATGGAGACTCGCATAGATCCTGATTTTAGTTAGGGTACGTTTAGTCACAATGTTTTATTGTCTCGGAGTTGTTTAATACTAGAGCGATAGAAACCTTATATCTAAGAACCTTAGTGACTAATAAGCCATTAACAACCATGAGAGTTAAGTATCCTAGAGGACAAGCTAATGGTAAGCTGGCAGAGATAGAGGGATAAATTAAGGTAGTACCTTAAAATTAACAGGTGGGTCATTTGGAGATGACCTGATGCCAACAAAACTTGGAAGTTTTATAGTAGTAGTTGGAAAGGATTATTTACCCAAGCACAAGCAGATATTATTTGAGAAATTAATAGAATTTTTCACGGCAGTATAATATGATTTGGTTGGAATGGACCTTAAGATTAACCTAATACTCATCAAGTTAGGAAGCTTGATGTAAAAGTTGAAATGAACTTTAGGGTTAACCTAATACTCATCGAGTTAGGAAGCTTTGATGAGATAGTTGGAATGAACTGGCTTTCAAGGATGAAAGCAAAAGTTATTTATAGTAAGCAAGATTATTCGTATACCTCGCGAGAATGGTGAGCCAAAAGCCATCTGGGTTACTTCAATAACCCGAGATCCCACAATGGAAATGGGAAGGGATGACGATGGATTTCATCCAGAAGTTACCGAAAACAATAGGCAGTTATGACACTATCTGGATTATCGTTGACCGCCTCACCAAATCTGCTCACTTTCTAGCCATAAAAGAAACCGATACAATGGATAAACTTGCACAACGATACATAAAGGAAATTGTATCCCGTCACTTCTGCGATTCAAATTCTATCTTAAGGACTACCCAAGAATCTTATTTGATACTCATCCTTACGCGACTCTGAATCCTAACTTATTCCGAGAGAATTCTTAATCGATGATAACCACACCATCACCCTTCTTACGTCAATATTAGTCGTACCAGTTCAAAATTTCCAAAATCAATGGGAAGTTAATTCCCATCCTCCTACTCCCCCTTTCGTACCTCGCATATAAACAACAACTTCACACTTAAACATTTTTGGTCGAAGGACTTATGCCTTACTAATAATCATCAACCATATTTAAATTCAATAGTTTTATTACCTCAAATATCACCCAAAATTTTCAAAATCTTTTACTCAGTCCTCATCAATCTCTTTCCAACTTGTAACCTTCGAAATATGAAAATTTTGTTTGCCAAAAATTTTTCACACTATTTTACGGTACGATCCTCTCAAGTTTTATAAAAGTAAATTTATTTTATTTGCCATTCGTGCAAATTTTTGAAATCGTATATGTTATATAAAATAAAGTAAATGATTACTCATTTTGACAAATACATATGAATTTTTTACTTTCACTTTTACAAATCCAATTTTTTTATTCAAAAGATATTTTACCTTGAATGGTACGTGTCGTACATAACCCTAGTTTGCTAAGAACTTCGTTTCTTTTCTTACATTGTCACCTAAAACGGTTTCTATAAAACTTTCGTTGCTTATTATATAAAATTTTTTGTTGCTTATTGGTATCCAAGTCATCATGAAGACTTTACAACCGTCGAAATCGAGAGATTCATGTGTATGTATGTGATGAAGGCACTTACTACCACGTCATGCAGAGTCTTCGGTCATCCACTAACACTTAAACCATTTAAAAATTTTTGCATTACCCCAAGGATCGTATTTGCCACACCTGTTGGAACGATGCTCCTTCTTACGTAACTCTAAGTCCTGGCTTATTCCAGGGGATTCTCATCTAGTGATATTAACATCATCAGTATTCCGACTTTGATATTAGTCATAACCTGATTGGCATTCTGCAAAGTCAAGAAGCGATTAACTTCTCATCCTCACGTTTTATCCTTCGTACCTCACTTTTTAGCAACGGCTTCACACGTGAACATTTTTGCCCAAAGACTTATGTTATCAAAACCACATTTAATTCATTAGTTTTCATTACCTAGTAATGTGTCACCCGATGATTCAAAGATTTTTCACTCAAACTTTTTCAACTCGTAACCTCTGAAATGCGAAAAACTATGTTTATCAAAATTTTTACACGATGTTTATTTACGCGGTCCTCGCGAGATTTATGGACAAATGAAAGTACTAAAAACTTTTCTGTCACTTATGCGATTTATAAAGTCATATATGTATAAATTTACCCTTAATTATTTTGGTTAGTACATACCAAGTTATACCACCAAATTATTTAAAAATCGCTCCTTTGTTAAGCTGTTTAACTTAAGTCAAAATAGTTTTGTGCAAAATGGTACTCGTTGTACATACTTCTAAATTTACCAAGAACTTCGTTCCGTTTGTGTTGTTACATCAAACGTTTAAAGGTGTTTCAAAACTTTCTTGGTTGATTTTATTAAAGGTTTTCATATTAAACTACACCATGTATGGATCACACTTCTTCTCGTCCCCCGTTTAGGGGTGAAGCTTACTATTAAGATCTTTGTTAAAACTCTTGAGCCACTTTGGATGGCAGTTTTATAAAACTTGTTAGGAAGTCTTTGCGCTCATAAAATGTTCCTTTTAAGGTTAGACATGGCAAGAACGCGGGCCGATAAATCCATCTTCTGAGGTACACTTATTGGTCACCCTATCGTAGGAAGGGCACTAGGTGGGTTTCTACTCTCAATGTTTCATGACTAATCACAACACTCTCGTAAACATCATCTTTATCAATCAGTATGTTGAGGTAAAAGAATCATTTTTGAGATTCTTTTCACTCGGAGAAAACCATTCTTTATGACCAAGAGTTCATGTATCTTCTTATCCGCGCATCCCCTAAGTATAAGGATAAATTCAAGACGAACCGCTCGAAGAGTTCACCCTCGTTCAAAGACCACATCTTTCGTGCGATTCTCTTTAGGAAATGTAATGATAAATACTTTAGGAATCTATGAATCTTGTTATCCTCTTGGAAGGGGACCGCTTAAGACATCTACGACACTGATGTGGTTACTCTACATATTCCTTCCTTCGTTGGTTATAACTATACGTTGTTCTAGTTAATGTTAACCCTAACTTCAACATGTAACTGAAAGGATAAAGTTACATTATAGAACTGTGCTTTCATTCCATCTAAGGGCAAGTTCACCTGTAGTATGGTAAACTGGGTGATATCCTTCATTATTCGTTCAGACCGTCCTGAAGACACTATAAATAATTATGGCTTGTATTACATATAAGTCTGATTAGTCACTTTCGGCAAAAATTTCAATTCATTTATCAAATGAAACGTTCTTAAATATCGAATTCCTCATACCTATGGTCTCCTTTTGAAATCAAGGGGTTAGTAAAAATCTGTGGCTAACACTATCTAGACATCAGATCTCATGGTTATGATCATCATGTTTTCCATTCTACCTGTCAGCTTTGTATTGCGACATAAGCGCTCAATGTTTTAGATAAGTTTAGTAACATTCATGGTGTATTTCATGCACCCAGCTTACTGAAGATGCCGGTAAGGCAAAAAACATCATCTATCCTTTTGTGGGTATATACATTCAGAGGATATACTCATGTTAACCAGAAACGAAATAAATTTGTTGATCTCTTCAGACAAGAGACTTAGTTAATAGCATATACCTATTCTTACTTTTATACGCCCGAGTACCTTTTAAGGTAAATAGCTCACTTCTGAGTCCACGAATCTTTCGGAACTTTGACACGCTACTTCTTATTTAAATACGATACCATTTTTAGTCACTTCTCAAATTTCTGGACGAAATTTCCATTAACCGGTGGGTAATGTAACGACCCGACTTTTTCGACTTGCTTTTATGCCTTGTATTTTTGCGAAACTGCGTATTTGTGTGTACTGCGTTGCTTTATGCTTCGAAAACTTGATATACGTGTTTTATATTCGTATATACCTTAAAACGTGCCTTAGTATATGTGGAATGCTTAACTTGTTCATTGGATGCCTTTATAACCGTTAGTGTTACTTGCCGTTACGGAGACTGCGCGCACGTTTGACTTTTGTCGTAACCGAAACTTTTGGACTGCGAAATATTAATTATTATTTTATAATAATAATTACCTGGGCTTTTGGATGCTTAATTTTATTTATTTAATTGCTAAAGCCCAATAGCTAGTCTTGTAGGACTTTCTACCTTGTTGGGCTCAAGCCCACCCTACTCTAGCTAGTGACCCAATTAATTAGCCCAAGTATTATCACTACTGACCCATAATAATAAATAAATAATAAATAAATTATTTAGTGAGTCATACTAGCATAATGGATAAGGTTTATCTATTTATCACATGGGATTCTAGCAAAAGGTCACACTTTAGACAACCATGATCCATAAAGCAATGAGGTCTCCCTCCCCCTCCCCTCAAAATCACGGCACCAAGGGTGCCATGTCACCAATCCATGTGATACTCATTTGCCTATAAATACTAGCCTTTAGTCTCTCATTTCCACACTTAATAATTTGGGTTTTTCACACTTGTTCTTTCTTTCTTTCTTTCCTTTCTAGCATTACTTGTAAGTCTTCTTTTCCTTTTTCTTTTCCTTTCAAATTCGTGGCCATCATCATCATTATATGGAGATCAAAGTTCCTTGTAGCTTTGATCTTGATTATATCTTGTTGATTCAAGCATGAATCTTTCAAGAACATGGAAGATTCAAGCTTTCTAGCTTGAATCTTCATATCTTTTGTAGATATACTTCTTTTATACTTTAATCTTTCTATTTTATGATAAATATTTAAACTTTTGTTTGTAATCTTCATGCATCTTCAATATCCAAGCTTTATGCTTCAAGATCTTCAAGAACAAACAAGATGCAAGCTTTCTAGCTTAAATCTTCATATCTTTTTGTTAGATCTAAGTTCTTTTTGCATTGATCATGTTGTTTTGTGAAAAAGATTCAAACTTGTGTTTGTTATCTTCATATATCTTAAAGATCCAAGCTTTATGCTTCAAGATCTTCAAGAACACTTAAAGGTTCAAGCTTTCTAGCTTTCTAACCTTGTAACTTGTGTGAAATGAATCCAAGCTCTCTATCTTAGGGTTCCATCACCTCATTTGACTTAGATTGTGCTTATATTTGTTGAATTAATGTAAAGTTTGTAACTTTAGTTGTTATTGTGAATTGAAATTGTGCTAAGACTAAGGATATGATGTAACCTTGGTTCATCATCCATCTAAGACTCATGAATGAGTTGTGTTCTTACTTGGTCTTAACATATTATGTATTGATGGTGAATCTTGGTCAAAGTGATGCTAAACCATCAACGGGTTGTACACTTGAAGCTACAAGCATCAAGGATGAGAACCGTGATGAGCATCAAGCACCAAGAACCCCACCAGAGCATTGTCCACTGATTTTCGTATCTGATCATACCACTTGGGCTATTGGAAAGTTGATTTTCAGTTATTTCGGTTCGAGTAGATGATTTTCCGTTTAGGCCTCGTCTTAATCCGATTTACGGTTTAGGATTTATGGTCCTCCGAGAGTCACTACACCCTATTAACGTTGTGCTGAAATTTCTGACCTACTCGCACTTAAACCGTCGCCATGGTCAAACGAAGACGAGTTAGGTTTTGAAAATTGGTCAGCTGTTAGGGGACTCATATACGGAGCCATAGCCACTGACTATGCGTCTTTTTGATTTACGTAGAGGTTGTAGCAACTGACCGAAGTCATCCTATTGTTTCGATCTCTATTCTTGTCGAACTTACTTAGCTTTTATGATGATGAATGATGATGATGATGACACTTAAACTTATTTTATGCACTATTAGAAATTATAAAGACAACCTACTGACCTAGTAACCTTGATTTAGGTTGACGACCTTTCGGACCGACTTACTACTTGCGTACTTTCATTACCGACTTTACCGCTTTTATCACTGTGAGTTATAACATCCCTTTTTACCACTTTTACTATTTTTGGGACTGAGAATACATGCGTTTTTTTACATTTTACATGTTAGGCATGAGTACTTAAACTTTATATGTGTGTGGGTTATATAACGGCATAAACATTTCCCTTAGCACGGTAACGTTTAGTCATTGGTTTTTTAACCGGTGAACGCGAATCTTAGATATGGATCCATAGGGTTTGACATCCCCACTCGGGCTAGTCACGCTAGCATTTAACGGGTGTTTAATACTTCCTGAACATACGCACTCGCCAAGTGTACTTTCAGGGGGTTATAAACGTTAAGTCTAGTTACCGGGTGCCCACGGTTATGCATATACTTTTCATACTGTTTTGATACGCTGTTGCAGCACTGAAATCTCGTGGCCTATCTTACGTTACTATTACAACTTAAACTATAGCTCACCAACATTCGTGTTGACTTTTTAAGCGTGTATTTCTCAGGTGCCTAGAGGTTTATTGCTTCCGCTGTTACACTTGCTGTCATGCTGTTATTGAATTGCTGTTATGGACCTACTGTACTAGTTATCCGCTGCAATACTAGAGATGTCTCAAATTATGAAACTTATGTTTTGCATTCGTAAACTTATGTTATTTTGGAGCAATGGTTTGTAATATGTCTTATGACATGTTATCTTTGTAAAACGTTATCTTTTTAATGAATGCAAATCGGTTTTCAAACAGCATATAGTGTTTGACCTAGTAATGTTACTGTTGTTGATGATCCGTACACGATGGTTTTGTACGGTGTAGTGACCCGAACTTTTCCATGTTTATATATATATATTAAATGAAATTGTTATTTACATGATTAAGTGTTTCCAATATGTTAAGCAATCAAACTTGTTAAGACTTGATTAATTGAAATAGGTTTCATATAGACAATTGACCACCCAAGTTGACCGGTGATTCACGAACGTTAAAACTTGTAAAAACTATACGATGACATATATATGGTTATATATATAGTTAACATGATTTTATTATAAGTATGTATCTCATTAGGTATTTTAACAATGAGTTATATACATAAAAATGAGACTATTAATTTAAGAAACTCGAAAACGATATATTTAACGATTATCGTTATAACAACGTCTTACTAGGTACATATGAATCATATTAAGATATTGATACACTTGATTAATTATGTTAAATGATAAGTAAATATATTATTAAGTGTATTAACAATGAAATACATATGTAAAAATAAGACTACTAACTTAATGATTTCGAAACGAGACATATATGTAACGATTATCGTTGTAACGACATTTAACTGTATATACATCATACTAAGATATATTATATATCATAATATCATGATAATATAAAAATTTAACATCTCATTTGTTATAATAAACAATGGGTTAACAACATTCAACAAGATCGTTAACCTAAAGGTTTCAAAACAACATTTACATGTAACGACTAACGATGACTTAACGACTCAGTTAAAATGTATATACATGTAGTGTTTTAATATGTATTCATACACTTTTGAAAGACTTCAAGACACTTATCAAAATACTTCTACTTAACAAAAATGCTTACAATTACATCCTCGTTCAGTTTCATCAACAATTCTACTCGTATGCACCCGTATTCGTACTCGTACAATACACAGCTTTTAGATGTATGTACTATTGGTATATACACTCCAATGATCAGCTCTTTGCAGCCCATGTGAGTCACCTAACACATGTGGGAACCATCATTTGGCAACTAGCATGAAATATCTCATAAAATTACAAAAATATGAGTAATCATTCATGACTTATTTACATGAAAACAAAATTACATATCCTTTATATCTAATCCATACACCAACGACCAAAAACACCTACAAATACTTTAATTCTTCAATTTTCTTCATCTAATTGATCTCTCTCAAGTTCTATCTTCGAGTTCTAAGTGTTCTTCATAAATTCCAAAAGTTCTAGTTTCATAAAATCAAGAATACTTCCAAGATTGCAAGTTTACTTCCAAGTTTTCTAAATCCATTCCAAGTAATCATCCAAGATCAAGAAACCTTTGTTAATTATAGTAGGTTATCTTTCTAATACAAGGTAATAATCATATTCAAACTTTAATTCAATTTCTATAACTATAACAATCTTATTTCGAGTGGAAATCTTACTTGAAATTGTTTTCGTGTCTTGATTCTGCTTTAAGAACTTTCAAGCCATCCAAGGATCCTTTGAAGTTAGATCTATTTTTCTCATTTCCAGTAGGTTTATCCAAGGAACTTGAGGTAGTAATGATGTTCATAACATCATTCGATTCATACATATAAAGCTATCTTATTCGAAGGTTTAAACTTGTAATCACTAGAACATAGTTTAGTTAATTCTAAACTTGTTCGCAAATAAAAGTTAATCCTTCTAACTTGACTTTTAAAATCAACTAAACACATGTTCTATATCTATATGATATGCTAACTTAATGATTTAAAACCTGGAAACACGAAAAACACCGTAAAACCGGATTTACGCCGTCGTAGTAACACCGCGGGCTGTTTTGGGTTAGTTAATTAAAAACTATGATAAACTTTGATTTAAAAGTTGTTATTCTGAGAAAATGATTTTTATTATGAACATGAACTATATCCAAAAATTATGGTTAAACTCAAAGTGGAAGTATGTTTTCTAAAATGGTCATCTAGACGTCGTTCTTTCGACTGAAATGACTACCTTTACAAAAAAGACTTGTAACTTATTTTTTCGACTACAAACCTATACTTTTTCTGTTTAGTTTCATAAAATAGAGTTCAATATGAAACCATAGCAATTTGATTCACTCAAAACGGATTTAAAATGAAGAAGTTATGGGTAAAACAAGATTGGATAATTTTTCTCATTTTAGCTACGTGAAAATTGGTAACAAATCTATTCCAACCATAACTTAATCAACTTGTATTGTATATTATGTAATCTTGAGATACCATAGACACGTATACAATATTTCAACCTATCATGTTGACACATCTATATATATTTCGGAACAACCATTGACACTCTATATGTGAATGTTGGAGTTAGCTATACTGAAATGTCCCGTTCTTATTGATTAAAAACGTTCCATATTAATTGATTTCGTTGCGAGGTTTTGACCTCTATATGAGACGTTTTTCAAAGACTGCATTCATTTTTAAAACAAACCATAACCTTTATTTCATAAATAAAGGTTTAAAAAGCTTTACGTAGATTATCAAATAATGATAATCTAAAATATCCTGTTTACACACGACCATTACATAATGGTTTACAATACAAATATGTTACATCGAAATCAGTTTCTTGAATGCAGTTTTTACACACTATCATACAAACATGGACTCCAAATCTTGTCCTTATTTTAGTATGCAACAGCGGAAGCTCTTAATATTCACCTGAGAATAAACATGCTTTAAACGTCAACAAAAAAATGTTGGTGAGTTATAGGTTTAACGTATATATATCAAATCATAATAATAGACCACAAGATTTCATATTTCAATACACATCCCATACATAGAGATAAAAATCATTCATATGGTGAACACCTGGTAACCGACATTAACAAGATGCATATATAAGAATATCCCCATCATTCCGGGACACCCTTCGGATATGATATAAATTTCGAAGTACTAAAGCATCCGGTACTTTGGATGGGGCTTGTTGGGCCCGATAGATCTATCTTTAGGATTCGCGTCAATTAGGGTGTCTGTTCCCTAATTCTTAGATTACCAGACTTAATAAAAAGGGGCATATTCGATTTCGATAATTCAACCATAGAATGTAGTTTCACGTACTTGTGTCTATTTTGTAAATCATTTATAAAGCCTGCATGTATTCTCATCCCAAAAATATTAGATTTTAAAAGTGGGACTATAAGTCACTTTCACAGATTTTTACTTCGTCGAGAAGTAAGACTTGGCCACTGTTGATTCACGAACCTATAACAATATATACATATATATTAAAGTATGTTCAAAATATATTTACAACACTTTTAATATATTTTGATGTTTTAAGTTTATTAAGTCAGCTGTCCTCG
This sequence comes from Rutidosis leptorrhynchoides, assembly GCF_046630445.1. NCBI lineage: Eukaryota > Viridiplantae > Streptophyta > Magnoliopsida > Asterales > Asteraceae > Rutidosis > Rutidosis leptorrhynchoides. Next base: position 345,710,666 of record NC_092340.1, on the reverse strand, counting down.
TTAGTAACCTACAACTAGTTGTCCACAGTTAGATGTACAGAAATAAATCGATAAATATTATCTTGAATCAATCCACGACCCAGTGTATACGTATCTCAGTATTGATCACAACTCAAACTATATATATTTTGGAATCAACCTCAACCCTGTATAGCTAACTCCAACATTCACATATAGAGTGTCTATGGTTGTTCCGAAATATATATAGATGTGTCGACATGATAGGTCGAAACATTGTATACGTGTCTATGGTATCTCAAGATTACATAATATACAATACAAGTTGATTAAGTTATGGTTGGAATAGATTTGTTACCAATTTTCACGTAGCTAAAATGAGAAAAATTATCCAATCTTGTTTTACCCATAACTTCTTCATTTTAAATCCGTTTTGAGTGAATCAAATTGCTATGTTTTCATATTGAACTCTATTTTATGAATCTAAATAGAAAAAGTATAGGTTTATAGTCGTAAAAATAAGTTACAAGTCGTTTTTGTAAAGGTAGTCATTTCAGTCGAAAGAACGACGTCTAGATGACCATTTTAGAAAACATACTTCCACTTTGAGTTTAACCATAATTTTTGGATATAGTTTCATGTTCATAATAAAAATCATTTTCTCAGAATAACAACTTTTAAATCAAAGTTTATGATAGTTTTTAATTAACTAACCCAAAACAGCCCGCGGTGTTACTACGACGGCGTAAATCCGGTTTTACGGTGTTTTTCGTGTTTCCAGGTTTTAAATCATTAAGTTAGCATATTATATAGATATAGAACATGTGTTTAGTTAATTTTAAAAGTCAATTTAGAAGGATTAACTTTTGTTTGCGAACAAGTTTAGAATTAACTAAACTATGTTCTAGTGATTACGAATTTAAACCTTCGAATAAGATAGTTTTATATATATGAATCGAATGATGTTATGAACATCATTACTACCTCAAGTTTAGTAGGTAAACCTACTGGAAGTGACAAGAAATGATCTAGCTTCAAAGGATCTTGTATGGCTTGAAAGTTCTTGAAGTAGGATCATGACACAAAAACAAGTTCAAGTAAGATTTTTACTCGAATTAAGATAGTTTATAGTTATAGAAATTGAATCAAAGTTTGAATATGAATATTACCTTGAATAAGAAAGATAACCTACTGTATATAACAAAGGTTTCTTGATCTTAGATGATTACTTGGAATGGATTAGAAAGCTTGGAAGTAAATTAGTAAACTTGAAGGGATTTTTGAAGTGTTCTTGAAGTGTTCTTCCTATGATGATTATAGCTTGATTCTTGAAGTGATTTTTGATGAAGATGATGATTAACTACTGGAAAAATATGTTCATAATAGTGTGTGTGTGTGTGTGTTGAGAGAGAATTAGAAAGAGAATTGGAAGTGAAATGGAGTGAATGATGAGTGGTAATTAGTGAGTGGTGATTGGGGTTAAAAGGAGTTCTAGTTAGTTGACTAGCTCATGGTAGAAGTTAAAATTTATTATTCATACATGACATAATCAAGAGTGGAATCCCATGCTAGTTCCTATTGGTATATACCCATAGTAAGTACGTTTTGAAGCTGTGTATAATACGGGTAAGAATACGACTAGAATTCTTGATGAATGAAAAGAATGGGAAAGTAACTGTAACCATTTTCATTAAGTATGAGTGTTTTGATATATGTCTTGAAGTCTTCCAAAAGTATTTTAATACATCTAAATACACTACATGTATATACATTTTAACTGAGTCATTAAGTCATCGTTAGTTGTTACATGTAAGTGTTGTTTTGAAACCTTTAAGTTAACGATCTCAGTTAATGTTGTTAACCCATTGTTTATTATATCTAATGAGATGTTAAATTATTATATTATCATGATATTATGATATATTAATATATCTTAATATGATATATATATATTTAAATATCGTTACAACGATAATCGTTACATATATGTCTCGTTTCGAAATCCTTAAGTTAGTAGTCTTGTTTATATGTATATAACTCATTGTTAATATACTTATGAAGATACTTACTTATAATAATCTCATGTTAACCATATGTATATCCATATATATATCGTCATGTCGTTTTTACAAGTTTTAACGTTCGTGAATCGCCAGTCAACTTGGGTGGTCAATTGTCTATATGAAACATATTTCAATTAATCAAGTCTTAACAAGTTTGATTGCTTAACATGTTGGAAACATTTAATCATGTAAATATCAATCTCAATTAATATATATAAACATGGAAAATTTCGGGTCACTACAGTACCTACCCGTTAAATAAATTTCGTCCCGAAATTTTAAGCTGTTGAAGGTGTTGACGAATCTTCTGGAAATAGATGCGGGTATTTCTTCTTCATCTGATCTTCACGCTCCCAGATGAACTCGGGTCCTCTACGAGCATTCCATCGAACCTTAACAATTGGTATCTTGTTTTGCTTAAGTCTTTTAACCTCACGGTCCATTATTTCGACGGGTTCTTCGATGAATTGGAGTTTTTCGTTGATTTGGATTTCATCTAACGGAATAGTGAGATCTTCTTTAGCAAAACATTTCTTCAAATTCGAGACGTGGAAAGTGTTATGTACAGCCGCGAGTTGTTGAGGTAACTCAAGTCGGTAAGCTACTGGTCCGACACGATCAATAATCTTGAATGGTCCAATATACCTTGGATTTAATTTCCCTCGTTTACCAAATCGAACAACGCCTTTCCAAGGTGCAACTTTAAGCATGACCATCTCTCCAATTTCAAATTCTATATCTTTTCTTTTAATGTCAGTGTAGCTCTTTTGTCGACTTTGGGCGATTTTCAACCGTTGTTGAATTTGGATGATCTTCTCGGTAGTTTCTTGTATAATCTCCGGACCCGTAATCTGTCTATCCCCCACTTCACTCCAACAAACCGGAGACCTGCACTTTCTACCATAAAGTGCTTCAAACGGCGCCATCTCAATGCTTGAATGGTAGCTGTTGTTGTAGGAAAATTCTGCTAATGGTAGATGTCGATCCCAACTGTTTCCGAAATCAATAACATATGCTCGTAGCATGTCTTCAAGCGTTTGTATCGTCCTTTCACTCTGCCCATCAGTTTGTGGATGATAGGCAGTACTCATGTCTAGACGAGTTCCTAATGCTTGCTGTAATGTCTGCCAGAATCTTGAAATAAATCTGCCATCCCTATCAGAGATAATAGAGATTGGTATTCCATGTCTGGAGACGACTTCCTTCAAATACAGTCATGCTAACTTCTCCATCTTGTCATCTTCTCTTATTGGCAGGAAGTGTGCTGATTTGGTGAGACGATCAACTATTACCCAAATAGTATCAAAACCACTTGCAGTCCTTGGCAATTTAGTGATGAAATCCATGGTAATGTTTTCCCATTTCCATTCTGGGATTTCGGGTTGTTGAAGTAGACCTGATAGTTTCTGATGCTCAGCTTTGACCTTAGAACACGTCAAACATTCTCCTACGTATTTAGCAACATCGGCTTTCATACCCGGCCACCAAAAATGTTTCTTGAGATCCTTGTACATCTTCCCCGTTCCAGGATGTATTGAGTATCTAGTTTTATGAGCTTCTCTAAGTACCATTTCTCTCATATCTCCAAATTTTGGTAACCAAATCCTTTCAGCCCTATACCGGGTTCCGTCTTCCCGAATATTAAGATGCTGCTCCGATCCTTTGGGTATTTCATCCTTTAAATTTCCTTCTTTTAAAACTCCTTGTTGCGCATCCTTTATTTGAGTAGTAAGGTTATTATGAATCATTATATTCATAGATTTTACTCGAATGGGTTCTCTGTCCTTCCTGCTCAAGGCATCGGCTACCACATTTGCCTTCCCCGGGTGGTAACGAATCTCAAAGTCGTAGTCATTCAATAATTCAATCCACCTACGCTGCCTCATATTCAGTTGTTTCTGATTAAATATGTGTTTAAGACTTTTGTGGTCGGTATATATAATACTTTTGACCCCATATAAGTAGTGCCTTCAAGTCTTTAATGCAAAAACAACCGCGCCTAATTCCAAATCATGCGTTGTATAATTTTGTTCGTGAATCTTCAATTGTCTAGACGCATAAGCAATCACCTTCGTTCGTTGCATTAATACACAACCGAGACCTTGCTTTGATGCGTCACAATAAATCACAAAATCATCATTCCCTTCAGGCAATGACAATATAGGTGCCGTAGTTAGCTTTTTTTTCAATAACTGAAACGCTTTCTCTTGTTCATCATTCCATTCAAATTTCTTCCCTTTATGCGTTAATGCAGTCAAGGGTTTTGCTATTCTGGAAAAGTCTTGGATGAACCTTCTGTAGTAACCAGCTAGTCCTAAAAACTGGCGTATGTGTTTCAGAGTTTTCGGGGTTTCCCACTTTTCAACAGTTTCTATCTTTGATGGATCCACCTTAATACCTTCTTTGTTCACTATGTGACCGAGGAATTGAACTTCTTCCAACCAAAATGCACACTTTGAAAACTTAGCGTACAATTCTTCCTTCCTCAATACTTCTAACACCTTTCTCAAATGTTCACCGTGTTCTTGGTCATTCTTTGAGTAAATAAGTATGTCATCAATGAAAACAATGACAAACTTGTCAAGGTATGGTCCACACACTCGGTTCATAAGGTCCATGAACACAGCTGGTGCATTAGTTAAACCAAACGGCATGACCATAAACTCGTAATGACCGTAACGTGTTCTGAAAGCAGTCTTTGGAATATCATCTTCTTTCACCCGCATTTGATGATACCCGGAACGTAAGTCAATCTTTGAATAAACAGACGAGCCTTGTAGTTGATCAAATAAGTCGTCGATTCTCGGTAGTGGGTAGCGGTTCTTGATGGTAAGTTTGTTCAACTCTCGGTAGTCGATACACAACCTGAATGTACCATCTTTCTTCTTGACAAACAAAACAGGAGCTCCCCACGGTGATGTGATTGGTCGAATGAAACCACGCTCTAAAAGTTCTTGTAATTGGCTTTGCAGTTCTTTTATCTCGCTGGGTGCGAGTCTGTAAGGAGCACGAGCTATTGGTGCAGCTCCTAGTACAAGATCTATTTGAAATTCAACGGATCGATGTGGGGGTAATCCCGGTAATTCTTTCGGAAATACATCTGGAAATTCTTTTGCAATGGGAACGTCATTGATGCTCTTTTCTTCAGTTTGTACTTTTTCGACGTGTGCTAGAACAGCATAGCAACCTTTTCTTATTAGTTTTTGTGCCTTCAAATTACTAATAAGATGTAGCTTCGTGTTGCCCTTTTCTCCGTACACCATTAAGGGTTTTCCTTTTTCTCGTATAATGCGAATTGCATTTTTGCAACAAACGATCTCTGCTTTCACTTCTTTCAACCACTCCATACTGATTATCACATCAAAACTCCCTAACTCTACAGGTATCAAATCAATCTTAAATGTTTCGCTAACCAGTTTAATTTCTCGATTCTGACATATATTATCTGCTGAAATTAATTTACCATTTGCTAATTCGAGTAAAAATTTACTATCCAAAGGCGTCAATGGACAACTTAATTTAGCACAAAAATCTCTACTCATATAGCTTCTATCCGCACCCGAATCAAATAAAACGTAAGCAGATTTATTGTCAATAAGAAATGTACCCGTAACAAGCTCCGGGTCTTCCTGTGTCTCTGCCGCATTAATATTGAAAACTCTTCCGCGGCCTTGTCCATTCGTGTTCTCCTGGTTCGGGCAATTTCTAATAATGTGGCCCGGTTTTCCACATTTATAACAAACTACATTGGCATAACTTGCTCTGACACTACTTGCTCCGCCATTACTCATTCCGACACCATTAGTTCCTTTCGTTCTATTAACCCCTGGTCCGTAGACCTCACACTTCGCCGCGCTATGACCATTTCTTTTACACTTGTTGCAAAATTTGGTTCAGAACCCCGAGTGATACTTTTCACACCTTTGGCATAGCTGCTTCTGATTGTTGTTGTTGTTGTGGCGGTTATTATTGTTGTTGGGATGATTGTTGTAGTTGCTGTTGTGTTGTTGTTGTTGTTGCTATTGTTGTTGTTGTTGTTGGGCCGTTTGTTGTAGTTGCGATTGTTGGGATAATTGTTGCGATTATTGTTGTAATTGCTGTTGTTGTTGTATTGGTGATTCTTATCACCGTTTTCCTCCCACTTTCTTTTGACTTGCTTCACATTGGCCTCTTCAGCAGTCTGTTCTTTAATTCTTTCTTCAATCTGGTTCACTAGTTTGTGAGCCATTCTACATGCCTGTTGTATGGAGGTGGGCTCATGTGAACTTATATCTTCTTGGATTCTTTCAGGTAATCCTTTCACAAACGCGTGGATCTTCTCTTCCTCATCTTCGAATGCTCCCGGACACAATAGGCACAATTATGTGAATCATCTTTCGTACGTGGTAATATCAAATCCTTGGGTTCGTAACCCTCTAAGTTCTGTCTTGAGCTTATTGACCTCGGTTCTGGGACGGTACTTCTCGTTCATCAAGTGCTTGAATGCTGACCACGGTAGTGCGTACGCATCGTCTTGTCCCACTTGCACTAGATAGGTATTCCACCATGTTAACGCAGAACCTGTGAAGGTATGAGTAGCGTTCTTCACTTTGTCCTCTTCAGTAGACTTACTTATGGCAAACACCGATTCGACCTTCTCGGTCCACCGTTTCAATCCGATCGGTCCTTCGGTTCCATCAAATTTCAAAGGTTTGCAGGCAGTGAATTCTTTGTAGGTGCATCCTACATGATTTCCTGTACTGCTAGATCCAAGGTTATTGTTGGTATGTAGCGCAACCTGTACTGCGGCTATGTTTGAAGCTAGAAAAATACGGAATTCCTCTTCATTCATATTCACGGTGTGTCGAGTAGTCGGTGCCATTTCCTTCAAAATAGTCAAATGGAACAAGTTAATCCTACAGAATATTAAGAGTAGTTAATAGTATTTCGTAGCATAATATGAACTCATTTATAAAAGCTTTTTCTTCATATTAGCGTTTTATAAGTTTAAATTCGGGTAGTACCTACCCGTTAAGTTCATACTTAGTAGCTAATATACAATTCAACTACTACAATTCTATATGAAAAACTGATTATAATAATATTTCACGTTCAAACTTTTATACAATATTTTACAAACTTACAATACCGCTTATTTTACATAAAGCAGGAAATATAGCACACAATAACTTTGATACAAGATAGTTGTGAAGATAATTCTAGCTAGTACACAAGTCGTTCAGCAAAGGCAATAAAGACACGTAATTCATACGTCCAGAAATAAGTCATGCATTCTGGTTTTACTAGGATTACTTCCCATCCTTGGTCTTGTGGAACATAACCGTTATGGCCATTGATAAGACAGCGTGTTGTAACGTCGTCAAAGGGACGAGGGTTACGTAATGTCCAACAGTCCCGTAACAATCTAAAAACCTCATTTCTTACCCCAATTACCGACTCCGTCACTTGTGGGAACGTTTTGTTTAATAGTTGTAGGCCGATGTTCTTGTTCTCACTTTGGTGAGAAGCGAACATTACTAATCCGTAAGCATAACATGCTTCTTTATGTTGCATGTTAGCCGCTTTTTCTAAATCACGAAGTCCAATATTCGGATATATTGAGTCAAAATAATTTCTTAACCCATTGCGTAAAATAGCATTTGGGTTCCCCGCAATATATGCGTCAAAGTAAACACATCGTAACTTATGGATTTCCCAATGTGATATCCCCCATCTTTTGAACGAAAGCCTTTTATAAACCAAGGCATTCTTGGAACGTTCTTCGAATGTCTTACAAACTGATCTCACCTTAAATAGTTGTGCCGAAGAATTCTGACCGACTCTAGACAAGATTTCATCAATCATGTCTCCGGGTAGGTCTCTTAAAATATTGGGTTGTCTATCCATTTTGTGTTTTTATACTGTAAAATAGACAAGAGTTAGATTCATAAAAAAAAATACTTATTAATACAAGCAATTTTTACATATATCATAAAGCATAAGCACACTATATTACATATATTACACCACACGAATACAACTATCTTATTCCGACTCGCTTGTTTCTTCTTCTTCGGTTTTGGTTCGTTTTGCCAAGTTTCTAGGGATATATGATGTTCCCCTAATACGAGCCGTCGTTTTCCACATTGGTTTAGAAAAACCTGGTGGTTTAGAGGTTCCCGGGTCATTGTTACAACTTAAGGACTTCGGGGGTTGACGATACATATAAAGTTCATCGGGGTTGGAATTAGATTTCTCTATTTTTATGCCCTTTCCCTTATTATTTTCTTTTGCCTTTTTAAATTCAGTTGGGGTAATTTCTATAACATCATCGGAATTTGTAATGACCCGCACTTTTTCGATCAATTTATACTTATAAGATTAATATTTACATAAATTAAACCTTACCAACATGATAAACAATCCAAATTGTTGAGACTTATGTTTTCAAAGAGAGTTTTACACAACGATTGACCGTCTAGTTTGACCGATGATATCACGAACTATATAATATATGATAATTATACGTTTGTGTATATATATGTATATATACATATTTAACATGATCTAAGGATGTTTTAATATCTCATTTTGTATTAATAACAATAAGTTATAAGTATATTTTGAAACTACTAATTTAAGTTTTCAAAACAATAACCATACGTAACGTTATTTGACATAAAAACTTATAACCTATAATGTTTATACATATATCGTATATGTAATGTATTTAATCACTTTTTAAAGACTTAAATACATAAAACAATATAAGTATATTCACAAAAGATAGCTATATTTGAATTCTCATTCCATTTTTCACAAAATTTCTATACGTATATCTAGAGTACATGTACTCGTATCATACCTAGCTTCTATACGTATTTACTATTGGTATATACACATCAAATCACCACCAACCAGCCCTTGTTCATACCTTATGTATAAGGTAACTCTCTTGTTCATGCCTTATGTATAAGGTAACTACTTTTGATGTTTAGTATGACTAATTACATAAAAATACAACATGAAATTTTGTCCATGTTTTTCCATTAATCATGTTTTTATGGCCTTAAATACATCTTCCATTTTCAAATTTTACTACCTCATTTCTTTAACCAAAAACACACTCTTAAGAAACTCCATAACCATTCAGCTAAAATCCATGAAGATCTAGCCATAAAAAAACATCACTTAATCACCATAAGAAAACTCTTACAAAAACACTTCAAGAATCCTTCCAAGAACACAAGTTTACTTCCAATCTTTCATCCAACTCCACCACTCTTTTGGTTCTAGGTTTTTACTTCTCTTTTACAGCAATCTTGTCCAAGTAACTTGAGGTAGTAACTTTGTTCATAACCTTATTCGATTCATATATATATAGCTATCTTATTTTATGGTATACAATTTTAACAACAAGAACATAGTTTGAATGATTTCAAACTTGTTTGCAAACTAAATAGATCCTTCTAACTTAACTTTTAAAATACTTCAATACCTGTAATATATCATAAATATATGCTAATTTAGCAAGGTATAACTTGGTTTTTCAAAGAACACCTTAAAAACTGAATTTACGATGTCGGAGTGTAACCGGGGGCTGTTTTGGGTTGGATAATTAAAAACTATCTTGAACTTTGAATTGGAGGCTTATTTTCTGGAAAATTGATATTTACTATGAATATGATAACACATAAAAATTTCATGATTTAACTCAAAGTATAAGTATTTTTAGAAAAATAATCATTTATTGTTGTTTACATAAGGGAAAATGATCAACTTCATAAGTTTCACCAAAGTTTGACCTTTGACCTGTGATTTAGAATACAAACTAAGGTATTTACAGTTCATATTCTTAAAGAGGGACTCGATCCAAGGAAGTGGCAAGTTGAACCAACGAAAACGGAGTTGTAACGAAGAAACTATGACCAAAACAAAATCGGATATCCAAGACTTGTTTAGTCACGAAAATAATTGGAGAAAAATTAAATAAATCACATCTTTTTAAAATAACATGACATTTTATATAAATGTACTCATAATTTAATTTTATATGGTTCAGGATCACCCGTAAACAATACGAGAAGATTAATCATAAGATCCCAGGATTGTACGCAACACGTCATTTGACAACACCGGTACTTTATGTACGCAACACGTCATTTGACAACACCGGTACCATGGGTCAAGATTAATCCCGACCAATACAAATACGATGGGGTTTTATTTATTTCGATGGGGGTTTTATTTATTAAACACCTAAATATGAACCATTGAAATTGAATTACTAACATCGGACTGCTAACTACGGACTAAGAAATTATTAAAACTATTAAAAGTATAATAAGTATATATATGTGACGATTGTTTAAAATGGAAATATATTGATAAACTATATATGGATAGGTTCGTGATATCAATCGGAGACCAAGTCGAAATTACATATCTTCAAGACAAAAGTGAGTATATAGTCCCACTTTTAAACTCTAAATATTTCGGGATGAGAATACATGTATTTTATGTTTTACGATATGGACACAAGTAACTGAAAAATATATTCTACGTTGAGTTGTACCACTGGCATACTTCCCTGTAGCTTGGTAACTATTATTTACAGCGGTATTGTAAACGCGAATCCTGTTGATAGATCTATCGGGCCTGACAACCCCAACCGGACTGGACGACCAGTATTCAACGGTTGCACAGTACTTCGTTTCGTAACTACACTTGGTACGGTGTAGTAAGATTTCATAATAAAGGGAATATGCGACGTGATTAAATGTTAAGTATGGTTACCAAGTGCTCTACCACTTAGAATATTTTTATTAAAATGTTTATATATGAAATCTTGTGGTCTATATTTATATCGCTGCCGGCATTAAACCTATATCTCACCAACTTTATGTTGACGTTTTAAACATGTCTATTCTCAGGTAATAATTAGAAGCTTCCGCTGCAGTATGTTGAATTTAAGCAAGATCTTGCGTACGCATATTTGTGTCAAAAATAAAACTGCATATCCGAGGATTTGTATTGTAAAATATGCTAGAAATCGTGTTGTTATCATCATTTGTAAAGTTTGTAAGTCTAAGATTATCGCTAAACGATAATCATCTTTATGTTGTCTAAAGCTTGTACTAAAATAAGAATCATGGTTTGTAATGTATAATATATGCAGTTGATCTTTTAAAAATGTCGCATATAGAGGTCAATACCTCGCAATGAAATCATACATTATCTAACACGTTCTTATGGTTAAGGACGGGTTATGACATGTGGTATCAGAGCGGTGGTCTTAGCGAACCAGGTTTGCATTAGTGTGTCTAACTGATAAGTCGTTAGGATACATTAGTAAGTCTGGACTTTGACCGGGTCTGATTTAAAAACCATTGCTTATCATTGTTGGTTAAAATTTATATGTAAATATTATGTATTACTAATGGGTTAGTTGTTGTGTGATAGATGTCGGGCTCAAAACTTGTTATCACATTCAGCGACTCCAAACCAGAATCTTCAGATGGTGTTCCAGTCATTAACCTATCCGATGACGAAAATGATATCTTTGAGGAAGACTCACAAATTCCGGATGAACCAACTATAGGGAACCCGGAAAGTGAACCCGAGGAGGAAAGTGAACCCGAGGAAGAAAGTGAACCCGAGGAAGAAATACAGGAAATTACGAAAGACAAGTTCGAAATAGGAAAGAAACGAAAGGCTAATGAATTAGAAAATTCAAATCCCGAGTTTAGTAATGATGATGTGGCACCAACCCCACTAGACACTACCACCCCTATTCCCGCTATTCCTATTCGTTCTATCCCGGCATCCAGTTCTTCAGCCCCACCGCCAAAATATAGGCAGACAGCTAGGATAAGCGTTAGGCCATTCCTTGAACCTAAACGTCCTAGAAAATAGACCAAACGATGCACTGCCGTATTAAACCATGGGATCATATAATGTTTTGTATAATATTATTAGTGTGGTGTGCTTAATATTCGATGTAAGATAAGCATATGTAAAATAGTAAAGTATGAAATGCAATAATTTTCCATGGTTAAGTATTATTTAGATTGTAGTAATTGATTCTGTACTAAGCTATTAAGTATGGACATTAACGGGTAGGTACTACCCTAGATATAATTATAAAACGCTAATAAGAAGAAAAGGCTTTTATAATAATACCTGGTTCATATTATTAATAAGCTATAATGTACTGTAAATATACACTACATCTATAATATTCCATGTGAATAATTATTTTTTTTCATTCTTATAGAAGAATATGGCGCGATTGAACCGAATGACGGAACAAGAAATCCAGGAATTCATCAATCAGCGAGTGAACGACAGAATGTTATGGGTCGAGGCTGCAAGAGGTGCTGCAGTTAACCCAAATCCTCGTGTGGGGTGCACTTACAAAACTTTTCAAGCTTACAAGCCCTCATCATTCAGTGGAACAGAAGGACCGATCGGTTTAACCCGGTGGATAGAAAAGATGGAGACTGTGTTTAAAATCAGTGGTTGTGTTGAAAAGGACATGACCAAGTATGCATCGTGCACTTTACAAGATAGTGCACTCACGTGGTGGAAAAATTATGTGAAGGCTGTAGGAGGAGATGTAGCTTATGATACCCCATGGGAAGAATTCAAAATAATGTTAATCAACGAGTATTGTCCAAGGAACGAGGTTAGGAAGTTGGAAGATGAATTACGAAGCCTGAAGGTTGTTGGTACTGAAATCACCAACTACAATCAGCGATTCATGGAATTAGTTTTGCTATGTCCTGAATTGGTTCCAACCGAAGAACGGAAGATTGAAATGTACAAAGATGGTTTGCCCAAAAAGGTTAAGGCAAACGTTACAGCATCGAAACCTAAGACAATTCATGAAGCTATAACCATGGCAAACGAGCTAATGGATCAGGTCATCATGGATAAGAAAGTATCCAATACTGATGTGAAGGTATCAGGTAACAAAAGAAAGTGGAATGGAAATTATGATTGAGGTAACCAACAACAATCTTTTAAGAAACAAGAAATCACGCAAGGTGCGGGTAGTGGTTTAAGCTTTGGTTACAAAGGACAAAATCCTTTATGTAACCGATGCCACAAACATCACTCTGGCTACTGTAATGTGGTATGCAACAAATGTAATCGAAAGGGTCATCTTGCTGAAGATTGTAGGGCTCTCGTTACAAATACAAATGGTACCAAGACTCCTGCCACCAATGCAAATAGAACTGCTTTGGCTACCATTACTTGTTATGGGTGTGGAAAACAAGGTCACTATAAGAGCCAGTGCCCGAATCCAGAGAAGAATATCGGACCTGCACGTGGAAGAGCATTTGTTATTAATGCTAGAGAGGCGTGTGAAGACCCGGAGCTTGTTACGGGTACGTTTACCATTAATAACTTATCCGCATCTATTATATTTGATACTGGTGCCGATAGAAGTTACGTGAGTAGAGGCTTTTATGCTAAATTGAATTGTTCATCATTACCTCTAGATGCTAAGTACATGATTGAGTTAGCTAATGGTAAACTAATTAAAGCCGATAAAATTTGCCGTGATTCTAAAATAAATTTAGCCGGAGAAACGTTTAAAATTGACTTGATACCCGTAGAATTAGGAAGTTTTGATGTAATAGTCGGCATGGACTGGATGTCCAAAATAGGAGCTGAAGTTGTGTGCGCCAAGAAGGCAATTCGCATTCCTCGTAAGAATAAAACGCCAGTAATGATTTATGGAGAGAAGGGTAACTCAAAGCTAAAACTCATTAGTTATTTGAAAGCTCAAAAGAGCTTGAAGAAAGGGTGCTATGCTATCTTAGCACATGTTAATAAAGTTGAAAAGAAATAAAAAGAGAAGTGCATCAATGACGTGCCTGTGGCAAGAGATTTTCCTGAAGTATTTCCGGAAGAGTTGCCGGGATTACCTCCATTTAGATCTGTAGAATTTCAAATAGATTTAGTACCAGGAGCTGCACCAGTTGCCCGTGCTCCATATAGACTTGCACCGTCCGAGTTAAAAGAACTTCAGAGTCAGTTAAAAGAATTACTGGATCGTGGATTCATATGACCAAGTACTTCACCGTGGGGAGCTCCGATTCTATTTGTTAAAAAGAAAGATGGATCTTTTAGGATGTGTATAGATTATCGTGAACTAAATAAGATAACTATCAAAAATCGGTATCCACTACCGAGAATTGACGACTTATTTGATCAACTCCAAGGATCATGTGTGTACTCGAAAATTGACCTAAGATCGGGCTATCATCAATTACGCGTCAAAGAAGAAGATATACCGAAAACTGCTTTTCGGACACGTTATGGTCATTACGAATTTTTGGTCATGCCGTTTGGGTTGACAAATGCGCCAGCTGTATTCATGGACCTCATGAATCGAGTTTGTAGTCCGTATTTAGATAAGTTTGTTATCGTTTTCATTGATGATATTCTTATCTATTCCAAGAGTGAGCAAGAGCATGAGCAGCATTTAAGGTTGATATTAGAGTTGTTGAGAAAAGAACAGCTATATGCTAAATTTTCTAAATGTGCTTTCTGGTTGAAAGAAGTGCAATTTCTTGGCCACGTTGTTAGTAGCAAAGGAATTCAGGTTGATCCAGCAAAAATTGAAGCCATCGAAAAATGGGAGACTCCTAAGACACCAACGCAGATACGCCAATTTTTGGGTTTAGCCGGTTATTATAGAAGGTTTATTCAAGATTTTTCCCGAAGAGCTAAGCCGTTGACAGCGTTAACGCAAAAAGGGAAGAAATATGAATGGACCTCTGAGCAGGAGAGTGCATTTCAATTACTAAAGAAGAAGTTAACTACGACGCCTATTTTATCGTTACCAGAAGGGAACGATGATTTTGAAATATATTGTGACGCTTCGCGACAAGGTTTTGGTTGCGTTCTTATGCAACGGAAGAAAGTTATTGCATACGCATCCCGACAATTGAAGATTCACGAGCGGAATTATACGACGCATGATCTAGAATTGGGAGCAGTCGTGTTTGCATTAAAGATATGGAGACACTACTTGTATGGGGTTAAATGCACTGTGTTTACTGATCATAAAAGTCTTCAACATATATTTGATCAGAAACAGCTGAACATGAGGCAACGTAGGTGGGTCGAGTTAATAAACGACTATGATTGTGAAATTCGTTATCATCCAGGGAAAGCGAATGTGGTGGCTGACGCACTAAGCAGAAAGGAACGAGAACCAATTCGAGTACGAGCGATGAACATAAAAATTCGTATGAATCTCAACTCACAAATCAAAGAAGTTCAACGAGAAGCACTTACTAAAGAAAACATAAGAAATGAAATAATGAAGAAGTATGAGAAGCAACTCGTTATACGGGAAGACGGAATTCGATATTTTGCAAACCGTATTTGGGTACCAAAGTTGGGTGGATTAAGGAAGTTAATATTGAATGAGGCACATAAGACAAGATACTCGATACATCCTGGAGTTGGAAAGATGTATCAAGATCTTAAGACGCATTATTGGTGGCCTAATTTGAAGACAGACGTTGCAACATATGTTGGGGAATGTTTAACTTGTTCCAAAGTCAAAGCAGAACACCAGAAGCCGTCAGGATTACTTCAACAACCAGAAATCCCAGAATGGAAATGGGACGGTATTACCATGGATTTCATCACGAAGTTACCAAAGACTGCCTGGGGATACGACACTATTTGGGTAATTGTTGATCGTCTTACCAAATCTGCACATTTCTTGCCTATAAAGGAAACGGATAGAATGGAGAAATTATTACGATTATATATAAAGGAAATAGTTTCAAGGCATGGAATACCTATTTCTGGCAATCACTACAGGAGGCACTAGGAACTCGTTTGGATATGAGTACCGCATATCATCCGCAAACCGACGGGCAGAGTGAAAGAACAATTCAAACTCTTGAAGACATGCTCAGGGCATGTGTGATCGATTTTGGAAACGGATGGGATAAGTATTTACCGTTAGCAGAATTCTCGTATAATAATAGTTATCATGCGAGCATTAAAGCTGCGCCATTTGAAGCACTGTATGGGAGGAAGTGTAGATCTCCTATCTGTTGGAATGAAGTAGGAGATCGACAATTAACTGGTCCCGAGATCATACACGAAACGACTGAGAAGATAGTACAAATCAAGGAGAGATTGAAAACAGCCCGTAGTCGCCAAAAGAGCTACGCCGATGTCCGAAGGAAACCATTAGAGTTTCAGATTGGGGACATGGTTATGTTAAAAGTGTCACCATGGAAAGGTGTAATACGTTTCGGCAAAAGGGGTAAATTGAACCCAAGGTACGTAGGCCCGTTCAAGATCATCGAACGCATTGGACCGGTAGCTTATCGACTCGAGTTACCGCAACAACTCGCCGGAGTACATAATACCTTTCACGTCTCAAACCTTAAGAAGTGTCTTGCAAAGGAAGATCTCACCATTCCTCTTGAAGAAATCCATGTCGACGAGAAACTACAATTCGTCGAAGAACCAATCGAAATCATGGACCGTGAAGTTAAACAGCTCAAGTAGAGCAACATACCGATCGTTAAGGTTCGTTGGAATGCTCGAAGAGGTCCTGAGTTTACTTGGGAACGAGAGGATCAGATGAAACAAAAGTATCCACACTTGTTTCTCGATGACGCAAAATAGGTACAATTTTAAAATTTCGGGACGAAATTTATTTAACGGGTAGGTACTGTAATGACCCGCACTTTTTCGATCAATTTATACTTATAAGATTAATATTTACATAAATTAAACCTTACCAACATGATAAGCAATCCAAATTGTTGAGACTTATGTTTTCAAAGAGAGTTTTACACAACGATTGACCGTCTAGTTTGACCGATGATATCACGAACTATATAATATATGATAATTATACGTTTGTGTATATATATGTATATATACATATTTAACATGATCTAAGGATGTTTTAATATCTCATTTTGTATTAATAACAATAAGTTATAAGTATATTTTGAAACTACTAATTTAAGTTTTCAAAACAATAACCATACGTAACGTTATTTGACATAAAAACTTATAACCTATAATGTTTATACATATATCGTATATGTAATGTATTTAATCACTTTTTAAAGACTTAAATACATAAAAAAATATAAGTATATTCACAAAAGATAGCTATATTTGAATTCTCATTCCATTTTTCACAAAATTTCTATACGTATATCTAGAGTACATGTACTCGTATCATACCTAGCTTCTATACGTATTTACTATTGGTATATACACATCAAATCACCACCAACCAGCCCTTGTTCATGCCTTATGTATAAGGTAACTCTCTTGTTCATGCCTTATGTATAAGGTAACTACTTTTGATGTTTAGTATGACTAATTACATAAAAATACAACATGAAATTTTGTCCATGTTTTTCCATTAATCATGTTTTTATGGCCTTAAATACATCTTCCATTTTCAAATTTTACTACCTCATTTCTTTAACCAAAAACACACTCTTAAGAAACTCCATAACCATTCAGCTAAAATCCATGAAGATCTAGCCATAAAAAACATCACTTAATCACCATAAGAAAACTCTTACAAAAACACTTCAAGAATCCTTCCAAGAACACAAGTTTACTTCCAATCTTTCATCCAACTCCGCCGCTCTTTTGGTTCTAGGTTTTTACTTCTCTTTTACAGCAATCTTGTCCAAGTAACTTGAGGTAGTAACTTTGTTCATAACCTTATTCGATTCATATATATATAGCTATCTTATTTTATGGTATACAATTTTAACAACAAGAACATAGTTTGAATGATTTCAAACTTGTTTGCAAACTAAATAGATCCTTCTAACTTAACTTTTAAAATACTTCAAGACCTGTAATATATCATAAATATATGCTAATTTAGCAAGGTATAACTTGGTTTTTCAAAGAACACCTTAAAAACTGAATTTACGACGTCGGAGTGTAACCGGGGGCTGTTTTGGGTTGGATAATTAAAAACTATCTTGAACTTTGAATTGGAGGCTTATTTTCTGGAAAATTGATATTTACTATGAATATGATAACACATAAAAATTTCATGATTTAACTCAAAGTATAAGTATTTTTAGAAAAATAATCATTTATTGTTGTTTACATAAGGGAAAATGATCAACTTCATAAGTTTCACCAAAGTTTGACCTTTGACCTGTGATTTAGAATACAAATTAAGGTATTTACAGTTCATATTCTTAAAGAGGGACTCGATCCAAGGAAGTGGCAAGTTGAACCAACGAAAACGGAGTTGTAACGAAGAAACTATGACCAAAACAAAATCGGATATCCAAGACTTGTTTAGTCACGAAAATAATTGGAGAAAAATTAAATAAATCACATATTTTTAAAATAACATGATATTTTATATAAATGTACTCATAATTTAATTTTATATGGTTCAGGATCACCCGTAAACAATACGAGAAGATTAATCATAAGATCCCATGATTGTACGCAACACGTCATTTGACAACACCGATACTTTATGTACGCAACACGTCATTTGACAACACCGGTACCATGGGTCAAGATTAATCCCGACCAATACAAATACGATGGGGTTTTATTTATTTCGATGGGGGTTTTATTTATTAAACACCTAAATATGAACCATTAAAATTGAATTACTAACATCGGACTGCTAACTACGGACTAAGAAATTATTAAAACTATTAAAAGTATAATAAGTATATATATGTGACAATTGTTTAAAATGGAAATATATTGATAAACTATATATGGATAGGTTCGTGATATCAATCGGAGACCAAGTCGAAATTACATATCTTCAAGACAAAAGTGAGTATATAGTCCCACTTTTAAACTCTAAATATTTCGGGATGAGAATACATGTATTTTATGTTTTACGATATGGACACAAGTAACTGAAAAATATATTCTACGTTGAGTTGTACCACTGGCATACTTCCCTGTAGCTTGGTAACTATTATTTACAGCGGTATTGTAAACGCGAATCCTGTTGATAGATCTATCGGGCCTGACAACCCCAACCGGACTGGACGACCAGTATTCAACGGTTGCACATTACTTTGTTTCGTAACTACACTTGGTACAGTGTAGTAAGATTTCATAATAAAGGGAATATGCGACGTGATTAAATGTTAAGTATGGTTACCAAGTGCTTAACCACTTAGAATATTTTTATTAAAATGTTTATATATGAAATCTTGTGGTCTATATTTATATCGCTGCCGGCATTAAACCTATATCTCACCAACTTTATGTTGACGTTTTAAACATGTCTATTCTCAGGTAATAATTAGAAGCTTCCGCTGCAGTATGTTGAATTTAAGCAAGATCTTGCGTACGCATATTTGTGTCAAAAATAAAACTGCATATCCGAGGATTTGTATTGTAAAATATGCTAGAAATCGTGTTGTTATCATCATTTGTAAAGTTTGTAAGTCTAAGATTATCGCTAAACGATAATCATCTTTATGTTGTCTAAAGCTTGTACTAAAATAAGAATCATGGTTTGTAATGTATAATATATGCAGTTGATCTTTTAAAAATGTCGCATATAGAGGTCAATACCTCGCAATGAAATCATACGTTATCTAACACGTTCTTATGGTTAAGGACGGGTTATGACAGAATTCTCGTCAGAATCCGATTCATCGGAGAATTGGTAATCCTCCCAATATTTTGCTTCCTTAGCGGAAACACCATTGACCATAATTAACCTTGGTCGGTTGGTTGAGGATTTTCTTTTACTTAACCGTTTTATTATTTCCCCCACCGGTTCTATTTCTTCATCCGGTTCCGATTCTTCTTCCGGTTCCGATTCTTCTTCTGGTTCCGACTCTTCTTCCGGTTCCTCTTCGGGAACTTGTGAATCAGTCCACGAATCATTCCAATTTACATTTGACTCTTCATTATTATTAGGTGAGTCAATGGGACTTGTTCTAGAGGTAGATATCTATCACATAATATCAAACGCGTTAAGAGATTAATATATCACATAATATTCACATGTTAAAAATATATAGTTTCCAACAAAATTTGTTAAGCAATCATTTTTCAAGTAAACACGGTCGAAGTCAATGTAACATCCCGCGTTTTTCCGTTAAATTTAATTTTAACACCGTCTTTTTTTTTTTTAAAAACATAATCTTTCGTATTTAAATTAATAGTTTCCGTGAGTAACGTTCATTATATTTCCGCTATTTAATTTTGACATCACCCGTTTACTCGAGCGTTTTAAAAATATTCGTTTGGTTAATTCCCGCACCCGCTTTGAAACTCGAGGGACTAAAATTGACACGGGGCAAACTAGTTGACTAGGTCAACTAGTCCACCCCAATCACCACCATTCAATCACCTCCCTCTCTCTCTCTTTCTTTCTTTTTTTCTCTCAAGAACACAAACATAATTCATCATCTAAATTCGGATCGGGAAGCAAACTTCAAAACAAATTACATATTCGTGATCCTCTCATCATCCTCTTCGATTTGGTACAAATTTCATCCATTTTGGGTAACATTTCTAAAACTCTAGATTTCTTTAAATTCGTGTTTTTGACTTGAAATGTTGTTAGTTAGTGTCTATGGCTCGTGTCTAGCATGATTATATGATTTGTATGCTCGATCTTGATGTTTTGGTGTAACTAGCTTGAAAATGAAAAGTGTATGCTTAATCTTTGATTTTGGATGATGAAATGTGTTTAGATGTTAATGTTTGTGTGTTCAAAGTGTTAGTTACTTCAATAGCTCCGTTTTGGTGTGTTGATTGACATGAAAACCTTACATTAACATGATTAGTGATTTTGAGATTTTAGTTAGGGTTTGATAGGCCTTATATGAATTTTTTTTGATGCATCAAATGCTAGGAAATGTTGTTAGTAAGTGTTTAGTTGTATTGTATGATTCATTACCTTCAAAACGGCATATCATATGTGTGGATTGGATTCCCGAATCATAAAATACGTTTTACGAACTTGAAACTTTGAAAATAAACCTTTCTTGATCAATTGACGAGTTTTCGGTTATTGTAAATGATGTTTTTGATTGATGATATGTGGTTAGTTGTATTCCTCGTCAAAATACCTTTTCGACGATATATGATAGGCATTATAAGTGTTTGCGGGTCAAGAGTTGGGTTGGAAAATGTTTTGGTTCGTGCATACTTTGAAAAACAGAAAAGTGTCTGCCCAGATGGTGGCGCGGCGCGCCCCATCCCCGCGCGGCGCGCGGATTGGCCTGGCCAGATTCTGCTTTGTTTGGCGCATTTCACGCGAAATGTTTGACTAGCTATCGACCTCCGATTCACATGAAACTTGTTTTAATATACTTGTATATGAATATTTAGCATAGAAAAATAGTCCGGGACCCGACCCGAACGCGTTGACTTTTTCGTTGACTTTGACCAAGTTTGACTTTTAGTCAAACTTAACCAAACTTTTATACAATCATTCTAACATGCTTTTATACTTGTTTCTTGTATGAAACTTGACAACGTGATTCACATGCTATACTTAATCGAGTCGTAACGAGCCATAGGACTAATTGAACACATTTCGCCCGACCTTGTGTCGTAACCGGTTAATTGATATAACTTACTTGTTTAGGTCAAGGCTAAGCAACTTTCATGCACACGTTTACTTGTTGAAGTACCTTTATACTCGTGCACTCGAGGTGAGATCATAGTCCCACCTTTTCAACAACTTTTATTCTTTTAAATCGTGGGCTGAGAAACATATACATTACATACTTATATACATTTCACATGTATATATACTTTTCATACTTTTATACTTTGAACACAAATACGAATACAAAGATACAGACGAGTTAGAACAAAAGTCCTCAATCCAATTATCATTAGTTCCACTTGCAGGGTGTAAGTGTAAGCGAGTGATTATGTTGTGTGGCCATACGGGTTTAACGAACCCTCATTCAGACGGTTCGCTACCGTTAGTGGATGAAATATAATTTCAACGTGCATAGTGTATGTTCTAACACTATATTCAAAATTCAGAGGGAAGATTCAGTTAAGCTTTGGTAATTGGGTGCTCGCAATACAAACTACATTCTTCGGAATAAATACGATTTGGATAATCATCTATACAAACTATTGTGGTTCAAAAACAACGTTTACAAATACATCTATGATTTCACCAACGTTTTTCGTTGACAGTTTTCTATATGTTTCTCAGGTTCATACTCGGCTACTTGATACATGCTTCCGCACTCTTTGATTACTTGATTGGAGTCTACCATGCATGCATACGCTAGGGATAGCATTTTTGGATTCAAACTTTTGTCTACTTACTTACGCTATTTATAGCAACTGTGTTTTTAAACTAATTATGTCGCAAGTTATTTCATTTATACTTTATGACTTTTGTAAACTTAAACTTGTTGTCGATCCTTTTGGTAAACTGAACTTTGCAAGTCTTGTACCTTTCAAATGAATGCGACATAATTTTGGTCAAACGAGTCTCATATAGGGACTACGACCACGCAACGGGACCTAAGTTAACGGCGCCGTCAATAACGGTTTTGGTCGGGTCGTTACAAGTGGTATCAGAGCGTTGGTTGTAGGGAACTAGGACGTGCATTAGTGTGTCTAACAGAGTCGTTAGGACGCATTAGTGAGTCTAGACTACAACCGGATAGTTAGCATTTGCATTCTGACATACATTTGCTATAGATAGCACTTACTTGACTACTTGTGCATTATACTTGAATCATTCTTAGGCAAACTTTTTAATGGTACCCAACCTTCATCATACGAACTCGTATTCCGCCACTTTTTGGTAACACACGTAAATTCATGATTCATACACGTATGGATGACGACGACTTCATTAGTCACACTTGTTCGGGAACTCTGTCTCCCGGATTGTTATTTGCCACCATTTCAACTTACTATCGGTCTCCCACTGGTGTTTCTTACTATCTAATTTTTGGTGTTACTACCATCACTACTCTAGGTGAGTATCGTCATCAACATTTATCGCTACGGTTGCATATTACTTGTTATCATGACTCGTTACTCTTTTCATACCTGAATACATTTTTGTCTGACTCGAACCGCATTGACGTGAACAATCATTTATACACTTCCCTCGGGGAACGCTTCTTTATAGTTGCACTAATTCTTTCGATTCAATACGAGTCACGTTAGAGACGTTGTTACACTTTGTTTATTTTAAACTTCACGATTATACGAACTTGAATCTATAGAGTGATGTGGGAATGGAGGTATGAGTTAGCGTAATATAACGACACTCGATCAACGTGGTTATATTACGGTAAGACATACCAAAGTTCTAGTGACGCGTGATGGTGGTTAGACTCGATCAACCTAAACACCACCATGTGCCATGTACATGACTTCATCTTTTCAGGTTTGGACATCCGAAAACTCCGAGAATATTTATAACAACCATACCGGGGACACACTTTCAATTATTGTCAAATTATATTTATGTTTCCGAATGAATTACCGATTCCATTCGACTTCAACCGTATGTCACACAGGTATACTAGCTCGTCCTCGCGCAGTCTTGTTGACTAACTACAATTTACTCGTTATGCTCACATCGGGGCGGAAACTTCTCTTGCATCACCCTCGTACTTCCGGTTCAGGAGGTCCTTATTCTAAATTCTCAATGGAGAGCGACTCTTCACGTCATACAAGTATTCGCCGCGAGGGTGGATAGTCCTAACAATCGTTTTCAAAACCCGATAAGAACTTGCCCCGACGGACGTTTTTGGAAACCGATAAATCTTCCGCGACGCGAATTTTCTTGAGAAACTTGTCCTAGCTAACGTTTTCAATTTCTAGCAAACTTGTTCAATATGCCTTAGGGAAATGTACCCCGTTTCGGATCGAGATCCTCGTTTCACTTCTAGATTTTGGAGTACCTTACAAAAAGCCTCGGGACCGCGTTTAGACATGAGTACCGCGTACCATCCACAACCCGACGGACCGAACAAACATGCGATTTAAACCTTGGAAACCATAATACAAGTTTGTATTACCAACTTCAAATTTACTTGAGAAAAGTATTTTCTTTAACCGAATCCTCGTACTACAATGATTTTCATTCGAGTTTTAACGTCACTCCTTTTGAAACCACATGTGACCGGAAACGTCATTCTCCTTTGTCGAACCAAGTAAACGATGATCAATTCACCGGGGCCGAGCTTATTCATGAGCAACCGAGAAAATTTATTCATATTCAGGTAAAACCCTACGCGACTCGTAATCACCAAGAGCTATGCCAATGTTAGACGTAAACATTTCAAATTCCACGTGGGAAACCGCGTCACGTTAAGAGTCGCACCTTGGAAAGGTGCAATCCATTTCGAGAAAACGTAGGAAGCAAAATCCGTGATATTTTAATCCTTTTGAAATCTTGGGGCGTTTTGGACCCGTTGCTAGCCGTTTAGATTTTCCGACTCATTCTGAGTCTCCGTTTATCCTACATTCGCTGTATCAACTTAAAGACGTGTTTTGTGAAACAAGAACTTGATATCTTTTTAATGAACTTCCTATCGATGATAAACTTAATTTCCTAGGAGGACCGGTTGAAACCATGAATCGTGAAACCAAACTCTAAGACGACGTGAAACCCCGACCGTCGAGTTCGTTGAAATACCCTAGGACGTACTTACCCCTCATTCGTAGAATTGGCAACACAAGATCTCGAGGAAGATTCAACAACTACTACTTCCAACTAAATTTCGGGACGAAATTTCTTTTGAGGTGTGGATAATGTAACATCCCGCGTTTTTCCGTTAAATTTAATTTTAACACCGTCTTTTTTTTTTTAAAAACATAATCTTTCGTATTTAAATTAATAGTTTCCGTGAGTAACGTTCATTATATTTCCGCTATTTAATTTTGACATCACCCGTTTACTCGAGCGTTTTAAAAATATTCGTTTGGTTAATTCCCGCACCCGCTTTGAAACTCGAGGGACTAAAATTGACACGGGGCAAACTAGTTGACTAGGTCAACTAGTCCACCCCAATCACCACCATTCAATCACCTCCCTCTCTCTCTCTTTCTTTCTTTTTTTCTCTCAAGAACACAAACATAATTCATCATCTAAATTCGGATCGGGAAGCAAACTTCAAAACAAATTACATATTCGTGATCCTCTCATCATCCTCTTCGATTTGGTACAAATTTCATCCATTTTGGGTAACATTTCTAAAACTCTAGATTTCTTTAAATTCGTGTTTTTGACTTGAAATGTTGTTAGTTAGTGTCTATGGCTCGTGTCTAGCATGATTATATGATTTGTATGCTCGATCTTGATGTTTTGGTGTAACTAGCTTGAAAATGAAAAGTGTATGCTTAATCTTTGATTTTGGATGATGAAATGTGTTTAGATGTTAATGTTTGTGTGTTCAAAGTGTTAGTTACTTCAATAGCTCCGTTTTGGTGTGTTGATTGACATGAAAACCTTACATTAACATGATTAGTGATTTTGAGATTTTAGTTAGGGTTTGATAGGCCTTATATGAATTTTTTTTGATGCATCAAATGCTAGGAAATGTTGTTAGTAAGTGTTTAGTTGTATTGTATGATTCATTACCTTCAAAACGGCATATCATATGTGTGGATTGGATTCCCGAATCATAAAATACGTTTTACGAACTTGAAACTTTGAAAATAAACCTTTCTTGATCAATTGACGAGTTTTCGGTTATTGTAAATGATGTTTTTGATTGATGATATGTGGTTAGTTGTATTCCTCGTCAAAATACCTTTTCGACGATATATGATAGGCATTATAAGTGTTTGCGGGTCAAGAGTTGGGTTGGAAAATGTTTTGGTTCGTGCATACTTTGAAAAACAGAAAAGTGTCTGCCCAGATGGTGGCGCGGCGCGCCCCATCCCCGCGCGGCGCGCGGATTGGCCTGGCCAGATTCTGCTTTGTTTGGCGCATTTCACGCGAAATGTTTGACTAGCTATCGACCTCCGATTCACATGAAACTTGTTTTAATATACTTGTATATGAATATTTAGCATAGAAAAATAGTCCGGGACCCGACCCGAACGCGTTGACTTTTTCGTTGACTTTGACCAAGTTTGACTTTTAGTCAAACTTAACCAAACTTTTATACAATCATTCTAACATGCTTTTATACTTGTTTCTTGTATGAAACTTGACAACGTGATTCACATGCTATACTTAATCGAGTCGTAACGAGCCATAGGACTAATTGAACACATTTCGCCCGACCTTGTGTCGTAACCGGTTAATTGATATAACTTACTTGTTTAGGTCAAGGCTAAGCAACTTTCATGCACACGTTTACTTGTTGAAGTACCTTTATACTCGTGCACTCGAGGTGAGATCATAGTCCCACCTTTTCAACAACTTTTATTCTTTTAAATCGTAGGCTGAGAAACATATACATTACATACTTATATACATTTCACATGTATATATACTTTTCATACTTTTATACTTTGAACACAAATACGAATACAAAGATACAGACGAGTTAGAACAAAAGTCCTCAATCCAATTATCATTAGTTCCACTTGCAGGGTGTAAGTGTAAGCGAGTGATTATGTTGTGTGGCCATACGGGTTTAACGAACCCTCATTCAGACGGTTCGCTACCGTTAGTGGATGAAATATAATTTCAACGTGCATAGTGTATGTTCTAACACTATATTCAAAATTCAGAGGGAAGATTCAGTTAAGCTTTGGTAATTGGGTGCTCGCAATACAAACTACATTCTTCGGAATAAATACGATTTGGATAATCATCTATACAAACTATTGTGGTTCAAAAACAACGTTTACAAATACATCTATGATTTCACCAACGTTTTTCGTTGACAGTTTTCTATATGTTTCTCAGGTTCATACTCGGCTACTTGATACATGCTTCCGCACTCTTTGATTACTTGATTGGAGCCTACCATGCATGCATACGCTAGGGATAGCATTTTTGGATTCAAACTTTTGTCTACTTACTTACGCTTTTTATAGCAACTGTGTTTTTAAACTAATTATGTCGCAAGTTATTTCATTTATACTTTATGACTTTTGTAAACTTAAACTTGTTGTCGATCCTTTTGGTAAACTGAACTTTGCAAGTCTTGTACCTTTCAAATGAATGCGACATAATTTTGGTCAAACGAGTCTCATATAGGGACTACGACCACGCAACGGGACCTAAGTTAACGGCGCCGTCAATAACGGTTTTGGTCGGGTCGTTACAGTCAAGACTCACTAATGCATCCTAACAAACTCGATAAGACACACTAATGCAAAATTCTGGTTCTCTAAGACCAACGCTCGGATACCAACTGAAATGTCCCGTTCTTATTGATTAAAAACGTTCCATATTAATTGATTTCGTTGCGAGGTTTTGACCTCTATATGAGACGTTTTTCAAAGACTGCATTCATTTTTAAAACAAACCATAACCTTTATTTCATAAATAAAGGTTTAAAAAGCTTTACGTAGATTATCAAATAATGATAATCTAAAATATCCTGTTTACACACGACCATTACATAATGGTTTACAATACAAATATGTTACATCGAAATCAGTTTCTTGAATGCAGTTTTTACACACTATCATACAAACATGGACTCCAAATCTTGTCCTTATTTTAGTATGCAACAGCGGAAGCTCTTAATATTCACCTGAGAATAAACATGCTTTAAACGTCAACAAAAAAATGTTGGTGAGTTATAGGTTTAACCTATATATATCAAATCATAATAATAGACCACAAGATTTCATATTTCAATACACATCCCATACATAGAGATAAAAATCATTCATATGGTGAACACCTGGTAACCGACATTAACAAGATGCATATATAAGAATATCCCCATCATTCCGGGACACCCTTCGGATATGATATAAATTTCGAAGTACTAAAGCATCCGGTACTTTGGATGGGGTTTGTTAGGCCCAATAGATCTATCTTTAGGATTCGCGTCAATTAGGGTCTATGTTCCCTAATTCTTAGATTACCAGACTTAATAAAAAGGGGCATATTCGATTTCGATAATTCAACCATAGAATGTAGTTTCACGTACTTGTGTCTATTTTGTAAATCATTTATAAAACCTGCATGTATTCTCATCCCAAAAATATTAGATTTTAAAAGTGGGACTATAACTCACTTTCACAGATTTTTACTTCGTCGAGAAGTAAGACTTGGCCACTGTTGATTCACGAACCTATAACAATATATACATATATATTAAAGTATGTTCAAAATATATTTACAACACTTTTAATATATTTTGATGTTTTAAGTTTATTAAGTCAGCTGTCCTCGTTAGTAACCTCCAACTAGTTGTCCACAGTTAGATGTACAGAAATAAATCGATAAATATTATCTTGAATCAATCCACGACCCAGTGTATACGTATCTCAGTATTGATCACAACTCAAACTATATATATTTTGGAATCAACCTCAACCCTGTATAGCTAACTCCAACATTCACATATAGAGTGTCTATGGTTGTTCCGAAATATATATAGATGTGTCGACATGATAGGTCGAAACATTGTATACGTGTCTATGGTATCTCAAGATTACATAATATACAATACAAGTTGATTAACTTATGGTTGGAATAGATTTGTTACCAATTTTCACGTAGCTAAAATGAGAAAAATTATCCAATCTTGTTTTACACATAACTTCTTCATTTTAAATCCGTTTTGAGTGAATCAAATTGCTATGGTTTCATATTGAACTCTATTTTATGAATCTAAACAGAAAAAGTATAGGTTTATAGACGGAAAAATAAGTTACAAGTCGTTTTTGTAAAGGTAGTCATTTCAGTCGAAAGAACGACGTCTAGATGACCATTTTAGAAAACATACTTCCACTTTGAGTTTAACCATAATTTTTGAATATAGTTTCATGTTCATAATAAAAATAATTTTCTCAGAATAACAACTTTTAAATCAAATTTTATCATAGTTTTTAATTAACTAACCCAAAACAGCCCGCGGTGTTACTACGACGGCGTAAATCCGGTTTTACGGTGTTTTTCGTGTTTCCAGGTTTTAAATCATTAAGTTAGCATATCATATAGATATAGAACATGTGTTTAGTTAATTTTAAAAGTCAAGTTAGATGGATTAACTTTTGTTTGCGAACAAGTTTAGAATTAACTAAATTATGTTCTAGTGATTACGAGTTTAAACCTTCGAATAAGATAGTTTTATATATATGAATTGAATGATGTTATGAACATCATTACTACCTCCAGTTTAGTAGGTAAACCTACTGGAAGTGACAAGAAATGATCTAGCTTCAAAGGATCTTGTATGGCTTGAAAGTTCTTGAAGTAGGATCATGACACAAAAACAAGTTCAAGTAAGATTTTTACTCGAATTAAGATAGTTTATAGTTATAGAAATTGAATCAAAGTTTGAATATGAATATTACCTTGAATAAGAAAGATAACCTACTGTATATAACAAAGGTTTCTTGATCTTAGATGATTACTTGGAATGGACTAGAAAGCTTGGAAGTAAATTAGTAAACTTGAAGGGATTTTTGAAGTGTTCTTGAAGTGTTCTTCCTATGATGATTATAGCTTGATTCTTGAAGTGATTTTTGATGAAAATGATGATTAACTACTGGAAAAATACGTTCATAATAGTGTGTGTGTGTGTTGAGAGAGAATTAGAAAGAGAATTGGAAGTGAAATGGAGTGAATGATGAGTGGTAATTGGTGAGTGGTGAGTGGGGTTAAAAGGAGTTCTAGTTAGTTGACTAGCTCATGGTAGAAGTTAAAATTGATTAGTCATACATGACATAATCAAGAGTGGAATCCCATGCTAGTTCCTATTGGTATATACCTATAGTAAGTACGTTTTGAAGCTGTGTACAATACGGGTAAGAATACGACTAGAATTCTTGATGAAAGAAAAGAATGGGAAAGTAACTGTAACCATTTTCGTTAAGTATGAGTGTTTTGATATATGTCTTGAAGTCTTCCAAAAGTATTTTAATACATCTAAATACACTACATGTATATACATTTTAACTGAGTCGTTAAGTCATCGTTAGTCGTTACATGTAAGTGTTGTTTTGAAACCTTTAAGTTAACGATCTCAGTTAATGTTGTTAACCCATTGTTTATTATATCTAATGAGATGTTAAATTATTATATTATCATGATATTATGATATATTAATATATCTTAATATGATATATATACATTTAAACGTCGTTACAACGATAATCGTTACATATATGTCTCGTTTCAAAATCCTTAAGTTAGTAGTCTTGTTTATATGTATATAACTCATTGTTAATATACTTATGGAGATACTTACTTATAATAATCTCATGTTAACCATATGTATATCCATATATATATCGTCATGTCGTTTTTACAAGTTTTAACGTTCGTGAATCGCCAGTCAACTTGGGTGGTCAATTGTCTATATGAAACATATTTCAATTAATCAAGTCTTAACAAGTTTGATTGCTTAACATGTTGGAAACATTTAATCATGTAAATATCAATCTCAATTAATATATATAAACATGGAAAAGTTCGGGTCACTACATATACAGGGTTGAGGTTGATTCCAAAATATATATAGTTTGAGTTGTGATCAATACTGAGATACGTATACACTGGGTCGTGGATTGATTCAAGATAATATTTATCGATTTATTTCTGTACATCTAACTGTGGACAACTAGTTGTAGGTTACTAACGAGGACAGCTGACTTAATAAACTTAAAACATCAAAATATGTTAAAAGTATTGCAAATATATTTTGAACATACTTTGATATATATGTATATATTGTTATAGGTTCGTGAATCAACCAGTGGCCAAGTATTTCTTCCCGACGAAGTAAAAATCTGTGAAAGTGAGTTATAGTCCCACTTTTAAAATCTAATATTTTTGGGATGAGAATACATGCAGGTTTTATAAATGATTTACAAAATAGACACAAGTACGTGAAACTACATTCTATGGTTGAATTATCGAAATCGAATATGCCCCTTTTTATTAAGTCTGGTAATCTAAGAATTAGGGAACAGACACCCTAATTGACGCGAATCCTAAAGATAGATCTATTGGGCCTAATAAACCCCATCCAAAGTACCGGATGCTTTAGTACTTCGAAATTTATATCATATCCGAAGGGTGTCCCGGAATGATGGGGATATTCTTATATATGCATCTTGTTAATGTCGGTTACCAGGTGTTCACCATATGAATGATATTTATCTCTATGTATGGGATGTGTATTGAAATATAAAATCTTGTGGTCTATTGTTACGATTTGATATATATAGGTTAAACCTATAACTCACCAACATTTTTGTTGACGTTTAAAGCATGTTTATTCTCAGGTGAATACTAAGAGATTCCACTGTTGCATACTAAAATAAGGACAAGATTTGGAGTCTATGTTTGTATGATATTGTGTAAAAACTGCATTCAAGAAACTGATTTCGATGTAACATATTTGTATTGTAAACCATTATGTAATGGTCGTGTGTAAACAGGATATTTTAGATTATCATTATTTGATAATCTACGTAAAGCTTTTTAAACCTTTATTTATGAAATAAAGGTTATGGTTTATTTTAAAAATGAATGCAGTCTTGAAAAACGTCTCATATAGAGGTCAAAACCTCGCAACGAAATCAATTAATATGGAACGTTTTTAATCAATAAGAACGGGACATTTCAGTTGGTATCCGAGCGTTGGTCTTAGAGAACCAGAAAATTTGCATTAGTGTGTCTTGTCGAGTTTGTTAGGATGCATTAGTGAGTCTGGACTTCGACCGTATTTTCTTTAAAAATGATTGCTTAACATTTTTGTTGGAAACTATATATTATTAACATGTATATATTATGTGATATATTAATCTCTTAACATGTTTGATATTGTGTGATAGATGTCTACCTCTTGCACAAATCCCATTGACTCACCTAATAATAACGAAGAGTCGAATATATATTGGACTGATTCACAAGTTCCCGAAGAGGAACCGGAAGAAGAATCAGAACCGGAAGAGGAGGAACCGGAGGAGGAAATAGAACCGGTGGGGGAAATAATAAAACGGTTAAGTAAAAGAAAATCCTCAACCAACCGACCAAGGTTAATTATGGTCAATGGTGTTTCCGCCAAGGAAGCAAAATATTGGGAGGATTACCAATTCTCCGATGAATCGGATTCCGACGAGAATTCCGATGATGTTATAGAAATTACCCCAACTGAATTTAAAAAAAGCAAAAGAAAATAATAAGGGAAAGGGCATAAAAATAGAGAAATCTAATTCCAACCCCGATGAACTTTATATGTATTGTCAACCCCCGAAGTCCTTAAGTTGTAACAATGACCCGGGAACCTCTAAACCACCAGGTTTTTCTAAACCGTTGTGGAAAACGACAGCTAGTATTAGGGGAACATCATATATCCCTAGAAACTTGGCAAAACGAACCAAAACCGAAGAAGAAGAAGAAACGAGCGAGTCAGAATAAGATAGTTGTATTCGTGTGGTGTAATATATGTAATATAGTGTGCTTATGCTTTATGATATATGTAAAAATTGCTTGTATTAATAAGTATTTTTTTATGAATCTAACTCTTGTCTATTTTACAGTTTAAAAACACAAAATGGTTAGACAACCCAATATTTTAAGAGACCTACCCGGAGACATGATTGATGAAATCTTGTCTAGAGTCGGTCAGATTTCCTCGGCACAACTATTTAAGGCGAGATCAGTTTGTAAGACATTCGAAGAACGTTCCAAGAATGTCTTGGTTTATAAGAGACTTTCGTTTGAAAGATGGGGGATATCACATTGGGAAACCCATAAGTTACGATGTGTTTACTTTGACGCATATATTGCGGGGAACCCAAATGCTATTTTACGCAACGGGTTAAGAAATTATTTTGACTCAATGTATCCGAATATAGGACTTCATGATTTAGAAAAAGCGGCTAACATGCAACATAAAGAAGCATGCTATGCTTACGGGTTAGTAATGTTCGCTTCTCACCAAAGTGAGAAAAAGAACATCGGGCTACAGCTTTTAAACAAAACGTTCCCACAAGTGACGGAGTCGGTAATTGGGGTAAGAAATGAGGTTTTTAGGTTATTATGAGACTGTTGGTCATTACGTAACCCTCGTCCCTTTAACGACGTTACAACACGATGTCTTATCAATGGCCATAACGGTTATGTTCCACAAAACCAAGGATGGGAAGTAGTCCTAGTAAAACCAGAATGCATGACTTGTTTCTGGACGTATGAATTACGTGTCTTTATTGCCTTTGCTGAACGACTTGTGTACTAGCTAGAATTATCTTCACAACTATCTTGTATCAAAGTTATTGTGTGCTATATTTCATGCTTTATGTAAAATAAGCGGTATTGTAAGTTTGTAAAATATTGTATAAAAGTTTGAACGTGAAATATTATTATAATCAGTTTTTCATATAGAATTGTAGTAGTTGAATTGTATATTAGCTACCAAGTATGAACTTAACGGGTAGGTACTACCCGAATTTAAACTTATAAAAAGCTAATATGAAGAAAAAGCTTTTATAAATGAGTTCATATTATGCTACGAAATACTATTAACTACTCTTAATATTCTGTATGATTAACTTGTTCCATTTGACTATTTTGAAGGAAATGGCACCGACTACTCGACACACCGTGAATATGAATGAAGAGGAATTCCGTACTTTTCTAGCTTCAAACATAGCTGCATTACAGGCTGTGCTACATACCAACAATAACCTTGGATCTAGCAGTACAGGAAATCGTGTAGGATGCACCTACAAAGAATTCACTGCCTGCAAACCTTTGGAATTTGATGGAATCGAAGGACCGATCGGATTGAAATGGTGGACCGAGTAGGTCGAATTTGTGTTTTCCATAAGTAAGTGTACTAAAGAGGACAAAGTGAAGTATGCTACGCATACCTTCACAGGTTCTGCGTTAACATGGTGGAATACCTATCTAGAGCAAGTGGGACAAGATGATGCTTACGCACTACCGTGGTCAGCATTCAAGCACTTGATGAACGGGAAGTACCGTCCCAGAACCGAGGTCAATAAGCTCAAGACAGAACTTAGAGGGTTACGAACCCAAGGATTTGATATTACCACGTACGAAAGACGATTCACAGAATTGTGCCTATTGTGTCCGGGAGCGTTCGAAGATGAGGAAGAGAAGATCGACGCGTTTGTGAAAGGATTACCGGAAAGAATCCAAGAAGATATAAGTTCACACGATCCCGCCTCCATACAACAGGCATGTAGAATGGCTCACAAACTAGTGAACCAGATTGAGGAAAGAATTAAAGAACAGACGGCTGAAGAGGCCAATGTGAAGCAAGTCAAAAGAAAGTGGGAGGAAAACGGTGATAAGAATCACCAATGCAACAACAACAGCAATTACAATAATAATCGCAACAATTATCCTAACAATCGCAACATCAATCGCAACTACAACAAACGGCCCAACAACAACAACAACAACAACAACAGCAGCAACTACAACAATCGTCCCAACGACAATAACAAACGCAACAACAAAAACAATCAGAAGCAGCTATGCCAAAGGTGTGAAAAGTCTCACTCGGGGTTCTGCACCAAATTTTGCAACAAGTGTAAAAGAAATGGTCATAGCGCGGCGAAGTGTGAGGTCTACGGACCAGGGGTTAACAGAACGAAAGGAACAAATGGTGTCGGAACGAGTAATGGCGGAGCAAGTAGTGTCGGAGCAAGTTATGCCAATGTAGTTTGTTATAAATGTGGAAAACCGGGCCACATTATTAGAAATTGCCCGAACCAGGAGAACACGAATGGACAAGGCTGCGGAAGAGTTTTCAATATTAATGCGGCAGAGGCACAGGAAGACCCGGAGCTTGTTACGGGTACGTTTCTTATTGACAATAAATCTGCTTACGTTTTATTTGATTCGGGTGCGGATAGAAACTATATGAGTAGTGATTTTTGTGCTAAATTAAGTTGTCCATTGACGCCGTTGGATAGTAAATTTTTACTCGAATTAGCAAATGGTAAATTAATTTCAGCAGATAATATATGTCGGAATCAAGAAATTAAACTGGTTAGCGAAACATTTAAGATTGACTTGATACCAGTAGAGTTAGGGAGTTTTGATGTGATAATCGGTATGGACTGGTTGAAAGAAGTGAAAGAAGAGATCGTTTGTTACAAAAATGCAATTCGCATTATACGAGAAAAAGGAAAACCCTTAATGGTGTACGGAGAAAAGGGCAACACGAAGCTACATCTTATTAGTAATTTGAAGGCACAAAAACTAATAAGAAAAGGTTGTTATGCTGTTCTAGCACACGTCGAGAAAGTACAAACTGAAGAAAAGAGCATCAATGATGTTCCCGTCGCAAAAGAATTTCCCGATGTATTTTCGAAAGAATTACCGGGATTACCCCCACATCGATCCATTGAATTTCAAATAGATCTTGTACCAGGAGCTGCACCAATAGCTCGTGCTCCTTACAGACTCGCACCCAGCGAGATGAAAGAACTGCAAAGCCAATTACAAGAACTTTTAGAGCGTGGTTTCATTCGACCAAGCACATCACCGTGAGGAGCTCCTGTTTTGTTTGTCAAGAAGAAAGATGGTACATTCAGGTTGTGTATCGACTACCGAGAGTTGAACAAACTTACCATCAAGAACCGCTACCCACTACCGAGAATCGACGACTTATTTGATCAACTACAAGGCTCGTCTGTTTATTCAAAGATTGACTTACGTTCCGGGTATCATCAAATGCGGGTGAAAGAAGATGATATTCCAAAGACTGCTTTCAGAACACGTTACGGTCATTACGAGTTTATGGTCATGCCGTTTGGTTTAACTAATGCACCAGCTGTGTTCATGGACCTTATGAACCGAGTGTGTGGACCATACCTTGACAAGTTTGTCATTGTTTTCATTGACGACATACTTATTTACTCAAAGAATGAACAAGAACACGGTGAACATTTGAGAAAGGTGTTAGAAGTATTGAGGAAGGAAGAATTGTACGCTAAATTTTCAAAGTGTGCATTTTGGTTGGAAGAAGTTCAATTCCTCGGTCACATAGCGAACAAAAAAGGTATTAAGGTGGATCCGGCAAAGATAGAAACTGTTGAAAAGTGGGAAACCCCGAAAACTCCGAAACACATACGCCAGTTTTTAGGACTAGCTAGTTACTACAGAAGGTTCATCTAAGACTTTTCCAGAATAGCAAAACCCTTGACTGCATTAACGCATAAAGGGAAGAAATTTGAATGGAAGGATGAACAAGAGAAAGCGTTTCAGTTATTGAAGAAAAAGCTAACTACGGCACCTATATTGTCATTGCCTGAAGGGAATGATGATTTTGTGATTTATTGTGACGCATCAAAGCAAGGTCTCGGTTGTGTATTAATGCAACGAACGAAGGTGATTGCATATGCGTCTAGACAATTGAAGATTCACGAGCAAAATTATATGACGCATGATTTGGAATTAGGCGCGGTTGTTTTTGCATTAAAGACTTGGAGGCACTACTTATATGGGGTCAAAAGTATTATATATACCGACCACAAAAGTCTTCAACACATATTTAATCAGAAACAACTGAATATGAGGCAGCGTAGGTGGATTGAATTGTTGAATGATTACGACTTTGAGATTCGTTACCACCCGGGGAAGGCAAATGTGGTAGCTGACGCCTTGAGCAGGAAGGACAGAGAACCCATTTGAGTAAAATCTATGAATATAATGATTCACAATAACCTTACTACTCAAATAAAGGAGGCGCAACAAGGAGTTTTAAAAGAGGAAAATTTAAAGGATGAAATACCCAAAGGATTGGAGAAGCATCTTAATATTCGGGAAGACGGAACCCGGTATAGGGCTGAAAGGATTTGGGTACCAAAATTTGGAGATATGAGAGAAATGGTACTTAGAGAAGCTCATAAAACCAGATACTCAATACATCCTGGAACGGGGAAGATGTACAAGGATCTCAAGAAACATTTTTGGTGGCCGGGTATGAAAGCCAATGTTGCTAAATACGTAGGAGAATGTTTGACGTGTTCTAAGGTCAAAGCTGAGCATCAGAAACCATCAGGTCTACTTCAACAACCCGAAATCCCGGAATGGAAATGGGAAAACATTACCATGGATTTCATCACTAAATTGCCAAGAACTGCAAGTGGTTTTGATATTATTTGGGTAATAGTTGATCGTCTCACCAAATCAGCACACTTCCTGCCAATAAGAGAAGATGACAAGATGGAGAAGTTAGCACGACTGTATTTGAAGGAAGTCGTCTCCAGACATGGAATACCAATCTCTATTATCTCTTATAGGGATGGCAGATTTATTTCAAGATTCTGGCAGACATTACAGCAAGCATTAGGAACTCGTCTAGAAATGAGTACTGTCTATCATCCACAAACTGATGGGCAGAGCGAAAGGACGATACAAATGCTTGAAGACATGCTACGAGCATGTGTTATTGATTTCGGAAACAGTTGGGATCGGCATCTACCGTTAGCAGAATTTTCCTACAACAACAGCTACCATTCAAGCATTGAGATGGCGCCGTTTGAAGCACTTTATTGTAGAAAGTGCAGGTCTCCGATTTGTTGGAGTGAAGTGGGGGATAGACAGATTTCGGGTCCGGAGATAATACAAGAAACTACCGAGAAGATCATCCAAATTCAACAACGGTTGAAAACCGCCCAAAGTCGACAAAAGAGCTACGCTGACATTAAAAGAAAAGATATAGAATTTGAAATTGGAGAGATGGTCATGCTTAAAGCTGCACCTTGGAAAGGCGTTGTTCGATTTGGTAAACGAGAGAAATTAAATCCAAGGTATATTGGACCATTCAAGATTATTGATCGTGTCGGACCAGTAGCTTACCGACTTGAGTTACCTCAACAACTCGCGGTTGTACATAACACTTTCCACGTCTCGAATTTGAAGAAATGTTTTGCTAAAGAAGATCTCACTATTCCGTTAGATGAAATCCAAATCAACGAAAAACTTTAATTTATCGAAGAACCCGTCGAAATAATGGATCGTGAGGTTAAAAGACTTAAGCAAAACAAGATACCAATTGTTATGGTTCGATGGAATGCTCGTAGAGGACCCGAGTTCACCTGGGAACGAGAAGATCAGATGAAAAAGAAATATCCGCATTTATTTCCAGAAGATACGTCAACACCTCCAACTGCTTAAAATTTCGGGACGAAATTTATTTAACGGGTAGGTACTGTAGTGACCCGAACTTTTCCATGTTTATATATATATATATATATATATATATATATATATATATATATATATATATATTAAATGAAATTGTTATTTACATGATTAAGTGTTTCCAACATGTTAAGCAATCAAACTTGTTAAGACTTGATTAATTGAAATAGGTTTCATATAGACAATTGACCACCCAAGTTGACTGGTGATTCACGAACGTTAAAACTTGTAAAAACTATACGATGACATATATATGGTTATATATATAGTTAACATGATTTTATTATAAGTACGTATCTCATTAGGTATTTTAACAATGAGTTATATACATAAAAATGAGACTATTAATTTAAGAAACTCGAAAACGATATATATAACGATTATCGTTATAACAACGTCTTACTAGGTACATATGAATCATATTAAGATATTGATACACTTGGTTAATTATGTTAAATGATAAGTAAATATATTATTAAGTGTATTAACAATGAAATACATATGTAAAAATAAGACTACTAACTTAATGATTTCGAAACGAGACATATATGTAACGATTATCGTTGTAATGACATTTAACTGTATATACATCATACTAAGATATATTATATATCATAATATCATGATAATATAACAATCTAACATCTCATTTGTTATAATAAACAATGGGTTAACAACATTCAACAAGATCGTTAACATAAAGGTTTCAAAACAACATTTACATGTAACGACTAACGATGACTTAACGACTCAGTTAAAATGTATATACATGTAGTATTTTAATATGTATTCATACACTTTTGAAAGACTTCAAGACACTTATCAAAATACTTCTACTTAACAAAAATGCTTACAAATACATCCTCGTTCAGTTTCATCAACAATTCTACTCGTATGCACCCGTATTCGTACTCGTACAATACACAGCTTTTAGATGTATGTACTATTGGTATATACACTCCAATGATCAGCTCTTAGCAGCCCATGTGAGTCACCTAACACATGTGGGAACCATCATTTGGCAACTAGCATGAAATATCTCATAAAATTACAAAAATATGAGTAATCATTCATGACTTATTTACATGAAAACAAAATTACATATCCTCTATGTCTAATTCATACACCAACGACCAAAAACACCTACAAACACTTTCATTCTTCAATTTTCTTCATCTAATTGATCTCTCTCAAGTTCTATCTTCAAGTTCTAAGTGTTCTTCATAAATTCCAAAAGTTCTAGTTTCATAAAATCAAGATACTTCCAAGATTGCAAGTTTACTTCCAAGTTTTCTAAATCCATTCCAAGTAATCATCCAAGATCAAGAAACCTTTGTTAATTACAGTAGGTTATCTTTCTAATACAAGGTAATAATCATATTCAAACTTTAATTCAATTTCTATAACTATAACAATCTTATTTCGAGTGGAAATCTTACTTGAAATTGTTTTCGTGTCTTGATTCTGCTTCAAGAACTTTCAAGCCATCCAAGGATCCTTTGAAGCTAGATCTATTTTTCTCATTTCCAGTAGGTTTATCCAACGAACTTGAGGTAGTAATGATGTTCATAACATCATTCGATTCATACATATAAAGCTATCTTATTCGAAGGTTTAAACTTGTAATCACTAGAACATAGTTTAGTTAATTCTAAACTTGTTCGCAAATAAAAGTTAATCCTTCTAACTTGACTTTTAAAATCAACTAAACACATGTTCTATATCTATATGATATGCTAACTTAATGATTTAAAACCTGGAAACACCAAAAACATCGTAAAACCGGATTTACGCCGTCGTAGTAACACCGCGGGCTATTTTGGGTTAGTTAATTAAAAACTATGATAAACTTTGATTTAAAAGTTGTTATTCCGAGAAAATGATTTTTATTATGAACATGAAACTATATCCAAAAATTATGGTTAAACTCAAAGTGGAAGTATGTTTTCTAAAATGGTCATCTAGACGTCGTTCTTTCGACTGAAATGACTATCTTTACATAAACGACTTGTAACTTATTTTTCCAACTATAAACCTATACTTTTTATGTTTAGATTCATAAAATAGAGTTCAATATGAAACCATAGCAATTTGATTCACTCAAAACGGATTTAAAATGAAGAAGTTATGGGTAAAACAAGATTGGATAATTTTTCTCATTTTAGCTACGTGAAAATTGGTAACAAATCTATTCCAACCATAACTTAATCAACTTGTATTGTATATTATGTAATCTTGAGATACCATAGACACGTATACAATGTTTCGACCTATCATGTCGACACATCTATATATATTTCGGAACAACCATAGACACTCTATATGTGAATGTTGGAGTTAGCTATACAGGGTTGAGGTTGATTCCAAAATATATATAGTTTGAGTTGTGATCAATACTGAGATACGTATACACTGGGTCGTGGATTGATTCAAGATAATATTTATCGATTTATTTCTGTACATCTAACTGTGGACAACTAGTTGTAGGTTACTAACGAGGACAGCTGACTTAATAAACTTAAAACATCAAAATATGTTAAAAGTATTATAAATATATTTTGAACATACTTTGATATATATGTATATATTGTTATAGGTTCGTGAATCAACCAGTGGCCAAGTCTTACTTCCCGACGAAGTAAAAATCTGTGAAAGTGAGTTATAGTCCCACTTTTAAAATCTAATATTTTTGGGATGAGAATACATGCAGGTTTTATAAATGATTTACAAAATAGACACAAGTACGTGAAACTACATTCTATGGTTGAATTATCGAAATCGAATATGCCCCTTTTTATTAAGTCTGGTAATCTAAGAATTAGGGAACAGACACCCTAATTGACGCGAATCCTAAAGAACTACATTCTATGGTTGAATTATCAAAATCGAATATGCCCCTTTTTATTAAGTCTGGTAATCTAAGAATTAGGGAACAGACACCCTAATTGACGCGAATCCTAAAGATAGATCTATTGGGCCTAACAAACCCCATCCAAAGTACCGGATGCTTTAGTACTTCGAAATTTATATCATATCCGAAGGGTGTCCCGGAATGATGGGGATATTCTTATATATGCATCTTGTTAATGTCGGTTACCAGGTGTTCACCATATGAATGATTTTTATCTCTATGTATGGGATGTGTATTGAAATATGAAATATTGTGGTCTATTGTTACGATTTGATATATATAGGTTAAACCTATAACTCACCAACATTTTTTTTGACGTTTAAAGCATGTTTATTCTCAGGTGAATACTAAGAGCTTCCGCTGTTGCATACTAAAATAAGGACAAGATTTGGAGTCCATGTTTGTATGATATTGTGTAAAAACTGCATTCAAGAAACTGATTTCGATGTAACATATTTGTATTGTAAACCATTATGTAATGGTCGTGTGTAAACAAAATATTTTAGATTATCATTATTTGATAATCTACGTAAAGCTTTTTAAACCTTTATTTATGAAATAAAGGTTATGATTTGTTTTAAAAATGAATGCAGTCTTGAAAAACGTCTCATATAGAGGTCAAAACCTCGCAATGAAATCAATTAATATGGAACGTTTTAAATCAATAAGAACGGGACATTTCATACGGGGCATCACACTCACCGCCCAGAACCAAGAGTTGTCCGCTGCCAACCGAAAGGTAGCGGACGATTTTCAAGAGCTTTGTAGCCTCATCCCCTCTATTTTTTATAAGGCTCTCAAGGTGTCGGAGGTAAAGGAGTCGTTCCAGAATTTGGTTGACGCTACGAGGAAAATGGAGCGTTTGGAAGCGTACACCACGTTGGTGGAACATGTTGAAATAGCAGAACCAATTCCGGAGGCGATCCGAGATATGGCGGATGAGGACGCCTACGACCTCCATGATGCAGCGGTCAATGCTTGCGCGGCCATTAAGGTGCCGTTTATTGAACAGATTGGGTCGACGCCGGACCTTACCTTGGCTAAAGTGAAGAAGATGATCCCGTAGTTGTAGGGATTTTTGTAATTCTGTACTCATTTTTGTTCCTAATGTAATGGTTGTAATTAAATCAATGAAATATCAATTCCTTATGAATCTTATTTTACTGTGTTCCAACTGTAAAATATGTTTATATAAATATGCACGTACCGTCGTCACGGAAACGTACCATTTGTCAAGGTTACACTTGATGATTGTTGACATTGCACTCATCTACTTAGTGCTGGGATTAATGCGACGGATATGAAATTCGGAGGCATCCCGTTCTGAGGGCTAGGCGTACCTCCAATACGCCTAGCGTCGCCAATGCCATTCAAAGATTAGATGATGTCTTTGTTCATGGCATAAGTAACTTGTGAGTGGACTTACATTTATAACACCAAAGCGGGGCCATAATAGTTACACAACACATTAGTAATGAAGATTGAAAAAATGCAATTAATTGAAAACTGAAAACAAAGAAGTCTAATGCGCGATGCGCTTACATTTGTGGAGATCAATCACAAACTTGGTGAAAAGAAAAAAGAAAAATTTTCAACAATGAAACGATTCAAAATATTTAAACATAGAACTTCTTTAAGTAGGTTGCGTGCCAGGTACGCGGTACAAATTTGCGATCATGCGTCTTTAGGTTATAAGCTCCGTTGCCAAGTGCATCTGCAATCACATACGGGCCTTCCCAATTGGGTCCCAATTTTCCAGTATTCTCGACCCGGCTGGCGTTGTTATTACGACACACAAAATCACCGGGGCAGAAAGTACGTTCCTTCACACGTTGATTGTAATACTTGGCAATTTTCTATTTGTTTGAAGCTTCCCTGATAGTGGCGGCGTCACGCCTTTCCTACAACAAGTCCAAATTTTTCTTCAAGCTAATGACGTTGGACTCATCATTGAATTGCACTACACATTGGGTTGGGATAGCAATTTCAGCGGGTATCACCGCCTTGGTACCATATACAAGGCTGAATGGCATTTCTCGATTACTTCCTTTTGGCGTGGTTCGGAACGCCCATAATACTTGTGGAAGCTCATCTGCCCAACCTTTCCTGTCCGTATCCAACTTTGCCCTTATCCCGGCAACGATATCCCTGTTGGTGACTTCGACTTGCCCATTTGCCTGCGGATGGGCAACAGAACTGAAAGTCTGTTTAATATTCAACCCGTCACACCATGAACGAAACGGATTGTGAGCAAACTGTTTGCCGTTATCACTTACAATTTCGTGTGGTATCCCAAAACGGCACACGATTTCCTCCCAAACAAAATTCATAATCTGTTTACCCGTTATGCTCTTTAAAGGTTTAGCTTCAACCCACTTGGTAAAAAAGTCAATTGCAACGACCAAGTGCTTTCCATCCGGGAAGGGGCCTACCAAATCAATTGCCCATTTGTAAAAGGGCCAAGCAGATGTCACGGGGATTAGCTCATGCGCCGGCTTGTGAATTTGCAGGGCGTGATGTTGGCATGAAGCACAAGCTTTGATGATCTCTTTAGTGTCACGGTACATGGACGGCCAAAAATACCCTAGCCGCATTATCTTCACCAGAACAGTCCTAAATCCTGCTTGCATGCCACAAGTCCCTTCATGCACTTCCCTTACGATTGTTTCTGCCTCACTTGGGCCAACACACCTTAAAAGCGGTGCCGTGAAGGATTTCTTGAACAGAACTCCATCCCTTAACATGTACATAGGTGCTTTCATATGAATCTTACGTGTCGTTGCCCCGTCGACTGGCAACGTCCCATTCTTGAGGTACGTAACGATGGGGCTCATCCCCGTCTCGACCTCTTCTACAGTGGCTGCCTCCTGTGATTATTTTGCAAGAAAATAAGGACATGTGTACGTTGTGTTACAAACAGATTATGCGTATAGCGTGTTTGTTATCGAAGCAAGTCGATAGCTGTACCACGTCAGTGGATTTTTGACTAAGGACCTCCACCCAAATGTCCTTGGCGAAGTGGCTGAATACGCTTGATGCGAGTTTGTTGAGTGCGTTGGCCTTTTTGTTCAAGGATCGCGGCATTTACGTTATTGAGAAACGCTCGAATTTGTTGGCCATTTCTTCTGCCAATGCCAAATAATTTTGCATAGCCGGATCCCTAGCTTCAAACGTCCCGTTCATCTGATTCGCCACGAGTTGGGAATCAACCGACACCTTTAGGTATTTTATTCCCATCTTTTCAACCATTCTCAAACCAGACAGCAATGCCTCATATTCCGCTTCATTATTGGAGGCGGGGAACTAAC
Source organism: Rutidosis leptorrhynchoides (assembly GCF_046630445.1). NCBI lineage: Eukaryota > Viridiplantae > Streptophyta > Magnoliopsida > Asterales > Asteraceae > Rutidosis > Rutidosis leptorrhynchoides. Next base: position 345,666,140 of record NC_092340.1, on the reverse strand, counting down.
GCAACGCGTAGGTATGTTCCTCTCCGTCAGGGCCAATTAAAATTAGACCTGCACCCGCTCTGTCAGAACTCGATGCTCCGTCTGTGAATAGTTCCCACGTGACGATATTCAGTACTTCTTCGACGACCGGCGCTAGTGACGCAGCGCATATGAATTCAACCATAAAATCTGCCATGATCTGGCCTTTGACAGCGGTACGGGGGGCGGAATGGATTTCATGTTCACCCAGTTCGATTGCCCACTTGGCTAGCCTGCCAGAAACCTCCTGTTTGCTCAATACCTGCATGCAAAACTTGTTAGAATAACTTTCCTCCAAGGTGCTCCGGTCTCAATCGCCGTACCGTACCTGTTTAATAGGCGAATCAGTTAGCACCAGCATTGGGTGCACTTGAAAGTACCGTCGCAACCGTCTGGCGGTGTGGACCAACGCGAAACTGAGCTTCTCGACCGGTTTGTAGTTGACTTCGCCATGTTGTAGTACTTTGCTCACAAAATAAACTGGCATCTGTGTGCCGCCACGCTCCGCGACAAGCATCGAGCTAACAGCCTCAGTTCCCGCCGCCAAGTAAATTGTCAAAGTTTCGCCTGAGAACTCTTAACATGTTAGCATCACAATATTTATAATTTCGTAAAAAATTATTACGGAACGGCTACTTTACCTGGTACTGGTGTCGTCAACATCGGCAACGTCCTTATCAAAGCCTTCATTTCCTGGAAAGCCTGATCTGCTTCAGGAGTCCAGTCGAAGTTCCGTCCCACGTTGTCTTTCAACACTTTGAAAAATGGAAGTGAACGTTCTGCCGCCTTTGACAGGAATCTGGACAATGCTGCCAACTTGCCGTTCAGACTTTGTACCTCCTTTCTCGTTCGCGGTGCTGCCATTTCATCAATAGCTTGAATTTTCTTAGGGTTTTCCCGTTGTGACGATCGCTCTAAATCCACTTGGACGAACACATCATTCATCGATTTCATTACGAGGTATTTGACCTCTATATGATACGTTTTGTAAACATTGCATTATTTTGAAAAGGCACACCATAAATGAATATTTAAATCAAAGGTTTTCGACATCTGATGATTTCTACATATAGACAATCACCGTAATATAATAATTTACAATAATACTTCCATTGACAATGCAGTCAAAATAAGATACATGGTGATGATTTGGTGAATGCAATGTTTCCTTGAAAAATATGCCATGTATGACTCCATGCACATAGCTTGTCTAACATATAAGCAAACAGCAGAAGACTTCTAGGGAACCTGAGAATAAACATGCTAACAAGTGTCAACACAAAGGTTGGTGAGTTCATAGTTTTAATGTTGCGCATAATCTGTATATAAAGGTGGATCACAAGATTTCAGTTGTTCAATCCATAAACGTTTATCAAAATATTCTACGAAATTGAGCACCCTGGTAACTAAACTTAACGTATATATAATTTGTACCCTTTGTATAATCATCTTAATAATACACGCAAACCAACGTGTACGCTTCTCAAATAGCATACGTCCGTTAAAAGGCTAGTGCTCTAGCTCGGACGGGGATATCAAGCCCTATGGATCCATATACTACTACTCGCGCCCACCAGTTCTTATAACTGGCAGTTACTAGTTAACAAAGCTAAGAGATTTTCGGTTCAAACTCAGTGTAGAATTAAGTATGTACTTGTATCCATTGCGTTTAAAATAAATTGAATGTATTCTCAGACCAAAAATATAGATTACAAAAGCAATTAAAAAGGGAGCAAATGAAACTCACCTTAGCAGTATATAAAGTCGTTCACCAAAATGTGATCGAAACTCGGATTACCAAATAACCGTAGATCTCAAGCTAGAGAACATATGTTGGTCAATAAATATCTATCAAGCTAGGTCAGGTCATAGTGTATCACAATCCTAATACTCGAGATCGACATACAAAAGTTATCCAAAGTCGTTTCAAAAAGTCAATTTTGACAGTTGTTTAACAAAACGAGACATACCTTATATAAGGATTCATTTACTCGGTTGGTAATATTCAAAAATCCAATTTATCAATCTCGTAAACAAGGTTTTTAAATCTTAATTGCAGATTCAAAAGCAATTTCAATTAACGTCAATCATAATTCAGTTGATCATATCTTTTAATCCGTTCATCGAATTTATTCGATATCTAAATGAAAAGTTATTAATTTTTCGCCAGCTTTCGAAAAACATGTTTATCATATACCTTTTACCAGTAATATATGTATTTAATTCGTGATTCATTATAAACTGTTTAATGACGAAATTTAGCATATAAGCATATATAAATATATATACTCGTGCACTAGACATGGATACACAATTAATGTATAAAAGATAAAATATGAGTGCTTACGTATCAATATTGAGATTCAATATTGTAGAAAAGTACGTAGAAGCAACAGAGATGATAAACACTATATTTGATTCACAAATATACCCTCGAACATTACCCATAACCTCCTTGGCACTAACCCATAATTTCCTTAGCTCTATCCCGCTCAAAAACCCATTTTGAAGGTGACACGCTCATAACCTCGTCGTAGTATTTTATGTATATATACTACTAATAATAATATTATAATAAGATTAATAATAATAATATTAATCTTAATAATAATAATAATAATAATAATAATAATAATAATAATAAATAATAATACGAAGGAATGAATCGAGCTTTTATAGTATGTGGCCTGCTACAGTACCTCATGCGATCGCATGAGTTTTCAGTGTTTTTGCCATGCGATCGCATGGCCGCCTTATCCGTTTTTGTTTGCTAGTTCGTCGACATCAAATAGTGTTAAACTGTAGTAAATAGTATTCACTGTAGCAAATAGTGTTTACTGTAGCAAATAGTGTTTACTGTAGCAAATAGTGTTTAACTGTAGCACTGTAGCAAAGTACGATTTCACAGTAGCAAATAGTGTTTTACTGTAGCAAAGTCGTTTCACTGTAGCATTGTAGCAAGTACGGTTTCACTGTAGTAAATAGTGTTTTACTGTAGCAAAGTCATTTTTACTGTAGCAAATAGTGTTTTACTGTAGGAAAGTCGTTTTTACTTGTGCATATATATATATATATACATACATATAATTGTTCATGAATCGTCGAGAGCACTCAAATGTAATGAAACAGTTCTAAAATTTTGAGATTCAACTTCATAGACTTTGGTTATCGTGTCGGAAACGTTAAATCATTTAAAGATAAAGTTTAAATTTGGTCAAAAATTTCCGGGTTGTCACAGTACCTACCCGTTAAAGAAATATCGTCCCAAAATTTGAGTGAGGTCGTCATGGCTGACAATAAAAATGTTTTCATGACGAATATGAGTTGGTAAATAGAATTTTATCACCATTGAAAATACGGATAAAACAATCCGATTACTCGAAGCGTATGTGAGAAGTTATCGTAATAGAGTGAAATGGAGAATAGAGATTCGTCTTATCTCTTGATGTAGTAACGATTGATTTCCGAAATTTAAGGAATAGAAAATTTTCATAATTTAAATAAGATTTGATTCTTCGAAATTTAAGGAAATTAGGATTTTCTTTGATTAAATGCGTAATCTGACTCGATTGCTATGTCTGATATTTTGCTATAAATTAACCTCTTCCGTTTCATTTATTTTCACCACTCCTATAATCTTCTTTCTTATTTCATACTTACAAAAGATTTGTGAAAATGCTTCATCCAGTTCTGATTCTTACTATTTTCTTGGCTATCATATCATTCATTCTTCTTTTTCATCTGCCACCAGAGGAGGTTATTTTCTTCTACTATTACCTTGGGGTTATATTGTTTTTCATTCTCCCGTGTCTTTATATTGCTATACGCATTGATATACACGGTTTGTAATTTCGGGGTTGTTTTCGGGCTTTATATTTTCTATTATATTTCGGAGCTTCATGCTTTCATTTTCTCTTCCCAACTTTAAGTCAAGCGAATAATGATCCAGAATTCGTAGGTATGAATTTCGGAATAAACATAATTAATGTTCTAAGAAAGAAACGATAATGGCACAATCTGACTTGTCAAATTACTAGAATATCCGGAAAAGACCGAATCATCAAGAAATATATTTTCTTGATATATTTAGAGATTATATAGAATGAAAGAGTTATGTAAAATGGTTTATGATGAGGGTGTGATCTGTGAACCTTTGTCACGTTCCATTAGAAACTCAACATGACTTAATGTAATATAATCACGTTGATCAAATGTCATTATATTATACTAACTCATGCTTCAGTTCTCAACATTACTTCAAAACATCCATTTTTTCGAATTTTTCAGATTTTAGAAACTAAAATAATTTATTTTATGATGTAACACAGATAGCGTGAAGAGGTAATGATTTTAGATAAGAATGGTTTCAAAAAATATCTTTAGAAATATGGAGGATATTTATAATGGGAGATACGATGATATCTTAGAATATTTAAGATAAGATGATGATGAAGAATATTGTCTGCAAAGGTTTTAGAGTAAGGAGCAAGGTATTCGCTAATAATTTCAGCAGACTCTGAATCATTTAGATTCTTTGAAGGTAGATTTAGTCTTTGTGATTTGTCCACAGCCTCCTTCATGGTCTGCTCAATCCGTTTTTCAATTCCAAACCTTCTCTTTTTCTTAGCTTTACCACCATACTATTCTTTATCATCAAACTTTTGACTGTTAAGGTCGTTTACAGTTTTTGCTGCTTCATCAACATTTTTCCAAAATTCGGAGAACTAGTTTCGTAGTTTGGGGTATTTTTCGGAAACTTCACATTCGAAGTATGTAAGTCCAGGAGGTAGACGTTATATGTACACATATAACTGTTGGCGTAGACGTGCTACAAGATTTCAAAATACTGATTGCTAATTCCCGATAGTTGGTATGGCAATTGCCGTTACAAGATGTGGATGAGTACATGATACGGTTTCAATGAGTATAAGGATTTTTCGGAAGGTCAAAGATCAATGAAGTTGTTCGTAAATTTACTGCTAATGTAGTGGATCATGAAAGGTTCCCCAGTAACGAAACCGTATATGCCAAAATTACAAGTCTGAAAGGTCGTCGTTGACTGGTTGAATGGTTGATAATACTGGATACTTTGAAAATGAATTGCAAGGTTATTTTCGGTAAAAATAATGCTAAAGGATCTTGCATAGTTTTGAAGTCAAAGTATACCTTTGAAAGATGTAGAGATCTAAGAATGGTGTCACCGGTTCAGAGTTATTGCTTGGATTCTGATCCGTCGATATCAGAATATGTGATTGAATTTGTATGAAATGATTGTGTATCATTGTGAAGATAGTGAGTATAGTTAATGATTTTTGAATCAAAATTGAAGAATGTACAGTGTAACATATTAATTGTGAACTTAAATATTTCTCGAGTAGTACCTACCCATTAAAGATTTCACAATTAATACTTTGTACAAAAGAATTTTTATTACCGTCTTTATGAAAATATATGTATGTATATTTTTTTTTTCAAAACTAATACAGATTTAATGAGTTAGTATCATATTAAGCTCATTTGATTTTCGACTTGACTTAGAAATGATTAATCTCTAAAACATTAAAGATTACATAATCTTTGTGGAGTATTTCGCTAATGTAATCGATACTTCATTATTTATTCTTATTTCTCGGTGAAGGATGTTGATGCTTGTGGAATCTTTGTGAACCTTACAAGGCACAGATGATGTTTTCTGGAAAGTTTCGAGTACATCGAAAATGAAAATGTAAAATCAATTATGTAATTGAATAATACACTTGGTTTATTATGAAATGGAATTCATTAAGTTGAAACAGAGATTGTAGTTAACAATGGTTAAGTTGTTAAGGAAGGATGTACATCATTGCATATTAGTAATATGAACTAACCGAGTAGTACCTACCAGTTAAGATTCAAACGTAATAGCTTAGTACGAAAAGATTTATTTTGATTTCAAAATTCATATATATTAAGTATAAATAAAATTTCTTCAGGGGAAATAAGTTAATACTTCATCGGTTATTGTTGCTGGTATTTCTTGGTAACTATGATGCGTATGACGTTGATGTTCAAGGTACATATTGTGATGTTGAGGCTTGCGGTGCGGATGTTGTTGGTGGTGGTAATGGTACTGTTGGTGTTGTTGTCGGTGGTACTGTTGATGCTGGAGATTCTGCTGGTGCTTGTAACCTTTGCACCATATTCTCCAAAGCCATTACCCGAGCGCGAAGCTCGTTGACTTCTTCTACTACACCGGGATGATTGGCGGTTCGGACGAGCGGATGAATAAGATCCAAAATTTGAGAGATTATATGATCATGACGAGATATTCTGGAGATGAGAGAGAAAATGGTATTGCGAACAGGTTCGCCGGTAAGTGCTTCAGGTTCTTCGCCAAGAGGGCAATGTTGTGGATGGAAGGGATCGCCTTCTTCTTGTCTCCAATAATTAAGTAGGCTACGAACCCATCCCTAATTCATCCAGAATAGATGATGGCTAATTGGTTGATCCATTCCGGTTACACTGTCTTCGGAATTCAGGTGAATATCCATATCGGAATAGCTGTCAGAGTTTAAGGAATTTGAACTAGATACGGGATCCATCTTGTATAATTAGGGAGATGATTTTTTTTTTATATGAATTAGATTATATAATTTAGTTTGGTATTCTTCAATACATAATTTACATATGTATATATAATACCAAATTCCATAAATCACGGAGAAATTTTTGGAAGATGTCAGGAAAAGTTTACAGTAACAGATACCCTAAGATATGAATTTTGTCTATACACTATTCATGCAATCAATGCAGTAAAACGTGTCTAGACTAGGAATGATAAGCAGGTAATTTCCGACAAAAAATGATAAGCAAAACTTTTGACATGCAGACACGGTCGAAGTCCAGACTTACTAATGCATCCTAACAACTATCAGTTAGACACACTTATGCAAGACCTGGTTCGCTAGGACCAACACTTCGATACCAACTGTGACGATCACTCTAAATCCACTTGGACGAACACGTCATTCATCGATTTCATTGTGAGGTATTTGACCTCTATATGATACGTTTTGTAAACATTGCATTATTTTGAAAAGGCACACCATAAATGAATATTTAAATCAAAGTTTTTCGACATTTGATGATTTCTACATATAGACAATCACCGTAATATAATAATTTACAATAATACTTCCGTTGACAATGCAGTCAAAATAAGATACATGGTGATGATTTGGTGAATGCAACGTTTCCTTGAAAAATATGCCATGTATGACTCCATGCACATAGCTTGTCTAACATATAAGCAAACAGCGGAAGACTTCTAGGGAACCTGAGAATAAACATGCTAACAAGTGTCAACACAAAGGTTGGTGAGTTCATAGTTTTAATGTTGCGCATAATCTGTATATAAAGGTGGATCATAAGATTTCAGTTGTTCAATCCATAAACGTTTATCAAAATATTCTACGAAATTGAGCACCCTGGTAACTAAACTTAACGTATGTATAATTTGTACCCTTTGTATAATCATCTTAATAATACACGCAAACCAACATGTACGCTTCTCAAATAGCATACGTCCGTTAAAAGGCTAGTGCTCTAGCTCGGACGGGGATATCAAGCCCTATGGATCCATATACTACTACTCGCGCCCACCAGTTCTTATAAATGGCAGTTACTAGTTACCAAAGCTAAGGGATTTTCGGTTCAAACTCAGTGTAGAATTAAGTATGTACTTGTATCCATTGCGTTTAAAATAAATCGCATGTATTCTCAGCCCAAAAATATAGATTGCAAAAGCAATTAAAAAGGGAGCAAATGAAACTCACCTTAGCAGCATATAAAGTCGTTCACCAAAATGTGATCGAAACTCGGATTACCAAATAACCGTAGATCTCAACCTAGAGAACATATGTTGGTCAATAAACGTCTATCAAGCTAGGTCAGGTCATAGTGTATCACAATCTTAATGCTCGAGATCGACATACAAAAGTTATCCAAAGTCGTTTCAAAAAGTCAATTTTGACAGTTGTTTAACAAAACGAGACGTACCTTATATAAGGATTCATTTACTCGGTTGGTAATATTCAAAAATCCAATTTATCAATCTCGTAAACAAGTTGTTTAAATCTTAATTGCATATTCAAAAGCAATTTCAATTAACGTCAATCATAATTCAGTTGATCATATCTTTTAATCCGTTCATCGAATTTATTGGATATCTAAATGAAAAGTTATTAATTTTTCGCCAGCTTTCCAAAAACATGTATATCATATACCTTTTACCAGTAATATATGTATTTAATTCGTGATTCATTATAAACTGGTTAACGACAAAATTTAGCATATAAGCATATATAAATATATATACTCGTGCACTAGACATGGATACACAATTAATGTATAAAAGATAAAATATGAGTGCTTACGTATCAATATTGAGATTCAATATTGTAGAAAGTACGTAGACGCAACAGAGATGATAAACACTAGATTTGATTCACAATTATACCCTCGAACATTACCCATAACCTCCTTGGCACTAACCCATAATTTCCTTAGTTCTATCCCGCTCAAAAACCCATTTTGAAGGTGACACGCTCATAACTTCGTCGTAGTATTTTATGTATATATACTACTAATAATAATATTATAATAAGATTAATAATAATAATATTAATCTTAATAATAATAATAATAATAATAATAATAATAATAATAATAATAATAATAATAATAATAATAATAATAATATAATAAATAATAATACGGAGGAATGAATCGAGCTTTTATAGTATGTGGCCTGCTACAGTACCTCATGCGATCGCATGAGTTTTCAGTGTTTTTGCCATGCGATCGCATGGCCACCTTATCCGTTTTTGTTTGCTAGTTCGTCGACATCAAATAGTGTTTACTGTAGCAAATAGTGTTTACTGTAGCAAATAGTGTTTAATGTAGCAAATAGTGTTTAATGTAGCACTGTAGCAAAGTATGATTTCACTGTAGCAAACAGTGTTTCACTGTAGCAAAGTCGTTTTTATTGTAGCACTGTAGCAAAGTACTGTAGCAAATAGTGTTTTACTGTAGCAAAGTCATTTTTACTGTAGCAAATAGTGTTTTACTGTAGGAAAGTCATTTTTACTTGTACATATATATATATATATATATATATATATATATATATATATATATATATATATATATACATACATACATATAATTGTTCATGAATCGTCGAGAGCAGTCAAATGTAATGAAACAGTTCTAAAATTTTTAGATTCAACTTCATAGAGTTTGCTTATCGTGTCGGAAACGTTAAATCATTTAAAGATAAAGTTTAAATTTGGTCAAAAATTTCCGGGTTGTCACACCCGTATACCACGCGTTGTGACGACGTGCCCTAAGAACTTTCCCTCCTCGAATCCAAAACTACACTTCTCCAGATTCAGCTTCATGTTGATTTTTCATAGAGAGTCGAACGTTTCCTGAATGTCCTTCAAAAGGTCCGTTTCGGCGTGAATTTTGATTACTATGTCGTCGACGTATGCTTCCATGTTTCGACCGATCTGTTCTTTGAATGCAGCGTCGATGACCCGTTGGTACGTTGCGCCGGCATTTTTTAAACCAAAGGGCATCTTTATGTAACAAAAAATCCCTTGATCTGTGTGGAACGTGGTTTTGTCCTCGTCGCGTTCCGCCATTTGGATCTGGTGATAGCCCTTGTAAGCATCGAAGAAACATTTGAAACGAAAGCCCGCCAATGACTCTACCTTCCAGTCTATCTCTGGTAGCAGATAGTTGTCTTTGGGACAAGCCTTATTGATGTCTTTGAAGTCGACACACATCCGCCATGAGCCGTTCGCTTTTTTGACCAGTACTGGATTGGAAACCCGTGCTTGGTACTTAACCTCTCGCAATATGTCTGCTTGTACCAACTTTTCCACTTCATTCCTTAGGAAGGTGCTACACTCCGGAGCCATGCCCCGTTTCTTTTGCCTTACTGGAGTCATACTTGGGTTGGCGTTTAAACGATGTTCGGCAATGGTACGAGGTACTCCCGTCATGTCTGACTCTTGCCATGCAAACACGTCATCATTCTTTGCCAAGAGTTCACATAACGCACTTTTCGTTGCGTCGGATAGTATGTGTCCAATCTGTATTGCCTTCTCAGGAAAGGAATGGTTGATGATAACGCTTCCCCCTTGCTCAATCGGTGCCGTCTGATGTAACGGCTGTTCGACTTGGCCTACAATCGGGACCCGATCAGAGAAAACAGTTGCAATGCCTAACGGAGTTGGGAATTTCATCATACCATGCACAGTTGATACTATCGCGCTGAATTCGCACAACGCTTCCCGTCCCATGATAATGTTGTACTTCGACTGGCTTCTGACAACCACAAAGTTTAAAGCTACCATTCGCCGTTTCGTATTTTCCTCTAACGTAACGTCAATGCTTACTCGACCCAGAGGCCAAGTCGTTTCGCCTGTGAATCCCGCGACGGGATGGAGTGGGGGTTTTAGTTTGTCCTGCACATCTTGTGGTAGCTGTAAGAAGAAATGTTCATATAAGACGTCAACGGCGCTTCCCGTATCTACATAAATTCTCGAGACCTTGCATCGTCCTACTGTGGCGGTTATCGTTACGGGTAGGTCGGTAGGACAGACTCTCCAGAAAGCAGGAAACGTGATAGGGGCACATTCCCATTCCTCCAAAACTTCCGCCTTACGAACGTGACCCGCGTGCCACATTTGTACCATGTGGATGTGCTTTTCTGGAGCTTTTTCTTTTCCCCATTGTAGGTAAATTTCTTTATCCCGGGGACTTTAACACGCGACGGTTTTAGATGGTCAAGTTCCTCCAATTTCAGCCATTCAACTATCACCTTCTTTAGTTCCCTGCAGTCGTCCACGTCGTGACCTTTATCTTCGTGAAAAATACACCATTTACTTTCATCTACAGTGAAACGGGGCTGCATCGGCTTTGGTGGCGGAAAATCTTTACTTATCTCTTCCGTTGCCAAAATTTCTTTAGGCGTTTTTGACAATGACTTGACCAAACTTTCCTCTTCTGTCGACAACCTCTTGGGTACGTACCGTTCATTAGGACGGTAGCTGTTACGGTGGTCAGACTTATGACTGGAACGTCCGTAGCCCCTGTTGCCGCCGCTACCACTTCCTTTATACTTGTTACCTGCATTACCTTTGTTGTTTCCCTTGTCGTCTTTATCGCTCCGGTCCATTGTGCTGTGATCCCCAACGGCAGCGTCTACAAACTCCTCAGAACGTACATAATCCTTTACCATTTTTACAGCTTCAACGTACGTTTTTGGCAACTTACGCCGCATTGATTTTACCAATGACAAATGACGAGTTTGGCAGATTCCCATGATGTACGTAGAGATCTGCTGTGATTCAGGAAAATCTAGAATTTTTTGGCATTCCGCTGTGAAGCGGAAAGTAAAATTCATTAGGGATTCACGCGACCTCATCTTTATACTGTGCACATCTAGGTGAGTCAGTTCGGTGCGTTTAAAGTTCCAAAAATGCTGCACAAACTTAGTTCTGAGGTACGTGTAGCTGGATATGCTCAAGGCAGGTAATTTGGCAAACCACTCTCTCGCGACGGCTTGGAGCTATCCCGGGAACATGTGGCACGCCGTCGAGCTATCCCAATGTTGCGTCTTGACAGCGTGTTCGAATTGATGCAGGAAGTCTTCCGGATCCGTGGTGCCGTCATATACCCCTAGCGTGAGGGGAGTAGTAAGGACGACGGGCAACGGATGGGTGGCTATCTCTCGGGTAAACTTCTCAGACGTCGAGGAAACTTCGAACGCCCTCTTAACGTTGTCTCCCATCATAGCGTACAAATTGTTCAACATGTTGTCCGCCACGCCAGGCTGATCGGCCTGAGCACTCATAGATTCCGGCGCGGCTAGAATTAAATTCTCAATTAAGTCCTTTCGTGCTTCCTCTCGGGTTTTTCCAGAACTTTTACCAACGTCTGACGCCAGACGTGTAGAGCTTCGTGGTTAAACTTTGGACATACCAGTTGGCCTTTCGCCTCCTTTGGACATGAGTGATGGTAATACGAATCCCCCTTTTGCTAGAAAACGTATCGCTTCTGCTCCGTCGATGGGTTTAAGCTGGCTTAAATTCGTTTCTGGGTTTTCCGTCTCCTCGGCGTCACGCCTATTGGTTTCATCATCATCGTCAAATTGCAACCTGGTACGCTTGATGGAGTCATCTGGTGTCTCAAAAGAGCTGTCGTCATTGGGCTTCAAAGGGTCATACGGTCCTTTGCCGGTATTGGCATTTGGTGACGGATTGGAATCGCCTGTCATCTTGTGTGAAAGTATTGATCAAACGGTCCTACGGATGGCGCCTAATGATCAAGCCAAAATTGACTTGAGTGCAATTAGTTGAATGACTAACCTTCGGAAGGGTTTCCTTCGGTTTGCGTGATGAGTATGAGGGGTGTTGTGGTGGTTAATTTTTGATGAGCCTCCAAGGTGAGCTTAGAAGAGTAATCAGCAGTGGTAACTGTAAAATGTTGATTGATGCCTAAATGTGTGATTATGAGCAGTATTTATAGGCATAAGATGGCGGTTACCAAAGATAACCACCACTAGCCCACTAAACGACAATTACTACTCCTTGAATCCTCTAATCATGCCCAGTAACTGCTCCACGTTCTCCTGATTTGTCGGACGGACAAGTAGCTGTGCAAACCAAGTCAAATGTTAACGGCATGCTACGGGTGGCGTAACGTAGGGGTAGTCGTGGCCTGAGAGCGGCTTTGACTTGGTATCCAACCAGGAGCTGAAGCTAAACGTCCAGCTAAAGGATACGCCATGCGTCTCACGTGACGGTCATGGCGGGACGTACGTCATTAATGAATATGAGCTCTAAGATCACCATTAACCCTGACTTTAACGTAGAGTTAAAAGATACATTCTTTTTGATAAAAAAAAAGGGTTTGTTGAGTTAAGTTAAATAATGGTGAATTTAAAATTTCAATGTTAAATTTGTGTTAAAAGGGATTTTGAGTGATGTGGTGTAATGACCCGGAATTTTCCGACCAAATTATACTTATGAGATTAATATTTACATAAATTAAACCATACCAGCATGATAAGCAATCCAAATTGTTGAGACTTGTATTTTTGAAAAGAGTTTTACACAACGTTTGACCGTCCAATATGACCGATGATATCACGAACTATATAACATACGATAATTATATGTTTGTGTATATATATGTATTTATATATATTTAACATGATCTAAGGATGGTTTAACATCTCATTGTGTACTAATGACAATGAGTTATAAGTATATTTTGAAACTACTAACTTAAGTTTTCAAAACGATAACTATACGTAACATTCTTTGATATATATACGTATAATCTAATGCTTATACATGTATCGCATATATAATGTATTTAATCACTTTTTAAGGACTTAAATACATAAAACAATATAAGTATATTCATAAAATATAGCTATATTTGAATTCTCGTTTCGTTTCCTCAATATTTCTATACGTATATCTAGGGTATATGTACCCGTATCATACCCAGCTTCTATACGTATTTACTATTGGTATATACACATCAAATCAACATCCTAATCAACATTATTACTGCCCTAGATATGAGGTAACTAGGATTTGTCAAGTAGTATGAATTATTAGTAAGAAAACAAAATTAAGAATCCTTTTCTTTCTTTATAAACTAAAAACGTTTTTATAAATGAACACCATTTCTTCACTCCATTTTCTCATACCTACACCCTCATTTCTCTCTCAAAATACACCTAACTTCATACTTGATCATCTCCAAGCAGTTTCCCCATCATTTAGCTTCAATTATAAGCCTTAAATACCATAAGAAAACTCTTTCAAGAACATATCAAAATACCCACCCATTTGAAGAAGTTTACTTCCAACCTTTTGATCTAACTCCACCACTCTTTGATTCCAAAATTATTTCTTATCTTTTTCAGTAACTTTGTCCAAGTAACTTGAGGTAGTAACCTTATTCATAATCTTATTCAATTCATATTCATATAGCTATCTTATTTTGTGGTATAAAATTTTAACAACAAGAACATAGTTTGAATGATTTCAAACTTGTTCGCAAACTAAATAGATCCTTCTAACTTGACTTTTAAAACACTTCAAGACCTGTAATATATCATAATGATATGCTAACCTAATAAGATATAACTTGGTTTTACAAAGAACATCTTAAAAACTGAATCTACGTCGTCGTAGTGCAACCGGGGGCTGTTTTGGGTTGGATAATTAAAAACCATCTTGAACTTTGAATTGAAAGTTCATGTTCTGGAAAAATGATATTTCTTATGAATATGTTAACACATAAAAATTTCATGGTTTAACTCAAAGTGTAAGTATTTTTAGAAAAATGATCATTAAATGTTGTTTTTATAATGGAAAATGATCACTTTCATAAGTTTCACCAAAGTTTAACCTATAACCTATGACTTCGAATACAAACTAAGGTATTTTCAGTTCATATTCTTAATATTTGACTCGATCCAAGGAAGTGGCAAGTTGAAACAACAAAAATGGAGTTGTAATGAAGAAACTACGGCTAAAACAAGATTGGGTATCCGAAGCTAGTTTAGCTACGAAAATATTTGGAGAAAAAGTAAATTAATCATATCTTTTCTAATTAATATGATATTTTATATATAATTACATATGATTTGATTTTATATATTTCAGGACCACCCGTAAACAACACGAGAAGATTAATCATAAGACCTCATGATTGTACGCAACACGTCATTTGACAACACGGTACTTTATGTACGCAACACGTCATTTGACAACATGGTACCATGGGTCGAGATTAATTCTGATCAATACGAATACGATGGAGTCTTTATTTATTTTATTTAAGCAACTAATTGTGGACCACTAACATTGGACTGCTAACTACGGACTAAGAAAATATTAAAAGTATTAAAAGTATATATATATATGTAACGATTACTTAAAAAGAAAATATGTTGATATATTATATATATGGTTAGGTTCGTGATATCTATCGGAGACCAAGTCGAATTAAATACCTTCAAGGCAAAAGTGAGTTTCATTACTCCCTTTTTATATATATTTTTGGGCTGAGAATACATGCGCCGTTTTATAAATGTTTTACGAAATAGGCACAAGTACTAAAACTAATTCTATGTGGGTTTAAACCAGAAATATACCCTTAGCTTGGTAACATTAAACTACTTGTCTAGGTACGGTAGGCGCGAATCCTAAAGATAGATCTATTGGGTCTGACAAACCCCATCCTGACTATGGGATGCTTTAGTACTTCGAGGTTATTTTAAACACACCTGATCTGGTGTACTTCAGAAGGTAAAACATGAACGTTAAGGCTTGTTACTGGGTGCCTACAACTTATAGAATACTTTTATACATTTGCGAGTGTACATATATTTATAAATGGAAATCTTGTGGTCTATTAACATATTGAAATGATTGTCATGATAAACCTATGAACTCACCAACCTTTTGGTTGACACTTTAAAGCATGTTTATTCTCAGGTACGAATTAAGTCTTCCGCTGTGAATTTGCTCTATATAAGGGCATTACTTGGAGCCGATCATCGCAATGGGACCAAATGTTGATGACTTCGTCCAGGTGGATTAGGACGGGTCCTTTCAGTTGGTATCAGAGCGGTGGTCGTAGCGAACCAGGCCTTGCATTAGTGTGTCTATCTAGTAGTTGTTAGGATGCATTAATGAGTCTGGACTTCGACCGTGTCTACATGTCAAAAGTTTTGCTTATCATTTCTAGTCGAAAATCATCTGCTTATCATCCTTAGGAAATTACCTGCTTATCATTCATAAGTCTAGACACGTTTTACCGCATTTACTGCATTGATAGTGTATAGACGAATTCTTATCTTAGCATATCTGTTATTGCGAACTTTGACTGATACCTTTTCAAAGATTCTCCGTAATTTCGGGATTTTGGTATTATATATACATATGTAAATTATGTATTGAAGAGTACCAAATCTAACTCCTATAATCTATTCCATACCAAAAATTCATTTTCCCCTTTATACAAGATGGATTCCGCATCTAGTTCGAATTCTTCAGATTCCGACAGTTATGCCGATATGGATTTCCATTCGGGCTCCGAAAGCAGCGTCACCGGAATGGATCAACCAATTTCCCTTCATCTATTCTGGATGAATTGGGGATGGGTTCCTAATATACTAAATCACTGGAGACAAGAAGAAGGTGATCCATTCCATCCACCAAATTGCCCTCTTGGCGATGAACCTGAAGCACTTACCGGCGAACCTATTCGAAACACCATTTTCTCTCTCATTTCTAGAGTATCTCGTCACGATTATATACTATCCCATATTACAAATCTTGTTCATTCGCTCACTCCAACCGCCAATCATCCCGGTGTACTAGCAGAAGTTAACGAACTTTGCGCTCGCGTGACGGCTTTGGAGAACATGGTGCGAAGGTTGCAAACACCAGTAGCAGCACCAGCAGCATAATCAGCACCACCATCAATAACATCAACAATACCATCATCACCACTAACAAACAACATCCGCATCACACGTCTCGACATCATAATCTGTCCCACAAACATCAACATCATACGCACCATAGATACCAGGGAGTACTAATAATAATGAACGATGAAGTATTGATGCATAACTTCATTGATATTCTGCGAAGAATATGTGGTTTCAAAAAGTTTTAGAGATTTCTTATTCTAGCTCAAACCGAAAAGCAAATGAGATTAATATCATATTAACTCATTAAATTCATGATTTCATCTGAAGAAAATATATATGTATATATGTTTTCATAAAGATTGTAATTAAAAGTTCTTTTGTACAAAATATTAATGGTGAAATTTTTTTTTTAACGGGTAGGTAATACCCGAGGAATAATTAGATTTCATCTTAATAAGTTACATTGTACATTCGTCGAAGCTGATTCAACAGTCATTTACTATCCTACTTACAACCACCGATATACGTATCCGTTCACCGCAGAATAACCATTTTCATTCAATTTCATATTTAGATTTTGACTTCCCAGAATCCAATGAGTGGCATATGAAGAAAACATATGACAAAATAAAATCTGTTAGAAACAAACAAATTAACTATGAAAAATTTTGTTAAGAATCCACGCTAACTGTTCCAGCTAACTGATTACATTTTATTTATCGCAGTTTATTTATCGCAATTTAATTATCACACTTTTATTTATCGTCATTTAATTTCTGTAATTATTTTACGCACTTTAAATATCGGGACACGTATACAATGTTTTGACATACCATATCGACGCATCTATATATATTATTTGGAATCACCATAGACACTCTATATGCAGTAATGATCGAGTTCTCTATACAGGGTTGAGGTTGATTCTACAATAATATATATAGTTTGAGTTGTGATCGAGTCTGAGACGTATACGGGTCACGACACGTATTAATTAATTCGTATATTATATATTAAACTATATATGAATTATTGGACTGTTACTGTGAACTATCGACTGTGGACTAATGACATTGGACAATTAAAATGAATTAAAATATTGATTATAACATATGAAACTAAACATTTCTTCAAGATTGCCACTTGATTTCATCTTAAACCTCATTGTATCTCGACGATTACAATCAGCGTTCAAATCTATCATGATTCTTAAAAACACCTCAATCGAGAGGATAAACCAACCGCACTTCATCTAAGGAAGAAAAGATTGATGCATATAGCTATGCACCTGAAAAACCCTCAGAAACTGAGTAAACGTTTGACACGTATCTGTTCTAGTTCCTTTGACATTGTTATTACCGAAGATCATTTTGCAATCCCTTTCTAAAGTAGCTAATTTTGTCACAGCTCCAGCAAGTCAACTCCGACTTTTCATCCGAAACAAATTTATTATAACCGCGATATATATGCATACTCTTTATTGTTACTGGGGAACCTTTTATATTCCACAATATTACCATCAGCGATTAATCATTCTAAAAACACAATTCTCCTGAAACTACCTCGATTTGATAACCGATGACCCAGATCAGTTAACTTTGAAAATGCTGACGAAGCAGCATGTTGTAGATGATCTTAATGGCCAAAAGTTTGATGATAAAGAAAGGAGTGTTAGGAACGCTCGACAGAAAATTTAGTACCGAAAAGCGGATTATGTGAAACTATGAAGAAAGCCGTGGACAAATCACAAAGAATAAGTTTGCCTTCAAAGAATCCAAATGATTCTGTGCCTGCTGAAATCGTTAGCAAACATATTATTTCTCATTCTAAACCTTCACAGACAAATCTTCTTCATCATCCATTGATATTAGAAATTCTAAGATATTCTCGTATGTTCTATTATAAATATCCTCCATATTTCTGGCGATATTTTCACAACTATTCTTATCTGGGATCATTTATCTCTCTGTAATATCTGCAAAATAAAAGAAACTGTGTTAGTTTCTAAATTCTGAAACCTTCGAGTTTAAAATATGAATGTTTTGAAGTAGTGTTGGGAACTGAAGCATGGATTAGTATAATATAATGACACTTGATCAACGTCATTATATTACAGTAAGTCATGCTGAGTTTCTAATGAAGCATGATGATTCACAGTACCGTCATCATGTGCCATTTACACGACTCTTACATTCTATCTAATCTCTAAACATATCAAGAGAATATTTTTCTGGATGACTCGGTCTTCTCCAGGGTATTCTGGTAATTTAACAAATCAAAATCGTTCTATTACCATTTTCTTCTTAGAGCATTAGCTATGTTCATTCTGAATTTCATATCTACGAATTCCGGACCATTACTCGCTTGACTCGAAGTTGGGAAGAGAAAACGAAAGCATGAAGCTCCGAAAAATAATGAAGAATATAAACTCCGATAATAACCCCGAAATTACAAACCGTATATATCGATGCAGATAGCAATTCAGAGACACGGGAGAATTAGAAACACTATAAACACAAGAGTATAGCAGAAGTAAATAGATTCTTCTGGTGGTAGATGAAAAAGAAGAATGACAGATATAAAAGTTAGGAGTATATCAAGAATCAGGACTGGATGGAACATATTGATGAATGCTTTAAAGTAAGAATCAAGGGAGAAAGAATAGAAGGTGTGAGTCGTGGAAAATAAGGAAACGAAGGGGTGAATTTATAGTGAAATATCCGACAGAGCAATCGAAACAGATTATTGCATATAATCAAAGAAGATCCTGATTTCCTTAATCACCAAAGAACCAAACCTTATTACGTAAGATTCTCTTTAAAACCCTTAAATCCCGGAAATCAATCATAACTACGTCAGCGGTTAAGACGAATATATTTTACTCATCTCACTCTTTTACGATAGTCTCATTTATATTCTTCGCATAATCGAATCGTTTTATCTACATTACTCAATGATGATAAAACTCCATTATCACCTTATATTTGTCATGAAAACCTTCTTATTGTTATCCATAACAACCTCTATCAAATTTCGGGGACGAAATTTCTTTAACGGGTAGGTACTGTAATGACCCGGAATTTTCCGACCAAATTATACTTATGAGATTAATATTTACATAAATTAAATCATACCAACATGATAAGCACTCCAAATTGTTGAGAATTGTGTTTTTGAAAAGAGTTTTACACAACGTTTGACCGTCCAATATGACCGATGATATCACGAACTATATAACATACGATAATTATACGTTTGTGTATATATATGTATTTATATATATTTAACATGATCTAAGGATGGTTTAACATCTCATTGTGTACTAATGACAATGAGTTATAAGTATATTTTGAAACTACTAACTTAAGTTTTCAAAACGATAACTATACGTAACATTCTTTGATATATATACTTATAATCTATAATGCTTATACATGTATCGTATATATAATGTATTTAATCACTTTTTAAGGACTTAAATACATAAAACAATATAAGTATATTCATAAAAGATAGCTATATTTGAATTCTCGTTCCGTTTCCTCAAGATTTCTATACGTATATCTAGGGTATATGTACCCGTATCTGCTTCTATACGTATTTACTATTGGTATATACACATCAAATCAACATTATTACTGCCCTAGATATGAGGTAACTAGGATTTGTCAAGTAGTATGAATTATTAGTAAGAAAACAAAATTAGGAATCCTTTTCTTTCTTTATAAACTAAAAACGTTTTTATAAATGAACACCATTTCTTCACTCCATTTTCCCATACCTACACCCTCATTTCTCTCTCAAAATACTCCTAACTTCATACTTGATCATCTCCAAGCATTTTCCCCATCATTTAGCTTCAATTATAAGCCTTAAACACCATAAGAAAACTCTTTCAAGAACATATCAAAATACCCAATCATTTGAAGAAGTTTACTTCCAACCTTTTGATCTAACTCCACCACTCTTTGATTCCAAGATTATTTCTTATCTTTTGTAGTAACTTTGTCCAAGTAACTTGAGGTAGTAACCTTGTTCATAATCTTATTCAATTCATATTCATATAGCTATCTTATTTTGTGGTATAAAATTTTAACAACAAGAACATAGTTTGAATGATTTCAAACTCAAACTAAATAGATCCTTCTAAATTGACTTTTAAAATACTTCAAGACCTGTAATATATCATAATGATATGCTAACCTAATAAGATATAACTTGGTTTTACAAAGAACATCTTAAAAGCTGAATCTACGTCGTCGGAGTGCAACCGGGGGCTGTTTTGGGTTGGATAATTAAAAACCATCTTGAACTTTAAATTGGAAGTTTATGTTCTGGAAAAATGATATTTCTTATGAATATGTTAACACATAAAAATTTCATGGTTTAACTCAAAGTGTAAGTATTTTTAGAAAAATGATCATTAAATGTTGTTTTTATGATGAAAAATGATCACTTTCATAAGTTTCACCAAAGTTTAACCTATAACCTATGATTTCGAATACAAACTAAGGTATTTTCAGTTCATATTCTTAATATTTGACTCGATCCAAGGAAGTGGCAAGTTGAACCAACAAAAACGGAGTTGTAATGAAGAAACTACGACTAAAACAAGATTGGGTATCCGAAGCTAGTTTAGCTACGAAAATATTTGAAGAAAAAGTAAATTAATCATATCTTTTCTAATTAATATGATATTTTATATATAATTACATATGATTTGATTTTATATATTTCAGGACCACCCGTAAACAACACGAGAAGATTAATCATAAGACCTCATGATTGTACGCAACACGTCATTTGACAACACGGTACTTTATGTACGCAACACGTCATTTGACAACATGGTACCATGGGTCGAGATTATTTCTGATCAATATAAATACGATGGGGTCTTTATTTATTTTATTTAAGCAACTAATTGTGGACCACTAACATCGGACTACTAACTACGGACTAAGAAAATATTAAAAGTATTAAAAGTATATATATATGTAACGATTACTTAAAAAGAAAATATGTTGATATATTATATATATGGTTAGGTTCGTGATATCTATCGGAGACCAAGTCGAATTAAATACCTTCAAGGCAAAAGTGAGTTTCATTACTCCCTTTTTATATATATTTTTGGGCTGAGAATACATGCGCTGTTTTATAAATGTTTTACGAAATAGGCACAAGTACTAAAACTAATTCTATGTGGGTTTAAACCAGAAATATACCCTTAGCTTGGTAACATTAAACTACTTGTCTAGGTACGGTAGGCGCGAATCCTAAAGATAGATCTATTGGATCTGACAAACCCCATCCTGTCTATGGGATGCTTTAGTACTTCGAGGTTATTTTAAACACACCTGATCTGGAGTACTTCAGAGGGTAAAACATGAACGTTAAGGCTTGTTACTGGGTGCCTACAACTTATAGAATACTTTTATACACTTGCGAGTGTACATATATTTATAAATGGAAATCTTGTGGTCTATTAACATATTGAAATGATTGTCATGATAAACCTATGAACTCACCAACCTTTTGGTTGACACTTTAAAGCATGTTTATTCTCAGGTACGAATTAAGTCTTCCGCTGTGCATTTGCTCAATATATGGGCATTACTTGGAGCCGATCATCGCAATGGGACTAAATGTTGATGACTTCGTCCAGGTGGATTAGGACGGGTCCTTTCATGTGGTAAATATGATTAGTTGTTGAGTAAATAAAAAAATTAAAGTAATACTCCGATATATATTTATAGGTGTTAATATTGATCGGGAAAAAAGAGTTATGGTTAAAAAAATTTCCATCAGGGCACTGAGCGTCACTCTTGGAACGTCACTCCTGACACCGTGTTTAATGGCGTCAGGCAGTTCCCACCTAGGTGCCAGCTTGGCTTGGCATTACCTTTTACGATTGACGATGCTTTAAGTTTGGTCTAAGCACAGTGGAGAATCTAAGATCAAAACTCAATAGGGTTCTGAAATATTTTTCTAATACGAGTTATGTTTGCAGGGTATTTTACTGGTAATTTATTTTCAAAAATCTACAAATCATGAATATATATGGAGTTATTTATTTAAATTTAGTGGTGTTATATACAATTTGAATAGTACATTATTAAAAAAAAAAATTAAACATGTGGGGTCATACGACCCCATAGTCTTCAAGTAGGCTCGCCACTGTATAAGCGGTTACTATTGATCAAGCAAGCCTCACCATCTAACATCGAACTTTTCAGTTTGCAGATTATTATATTATTATAATTATTATAAGCAATACTAATTGTCATGAGAACTTTACTATTCACCATGGCATTAATGTAAAAACCCCCAAGTTTAGGGCTGTTTTCCCTTAACATCGATTTTGTTTAGGTAAAAAAAAAATTGTTCATGATAATCTATCATGGTACCAATTAGTTACTAAAACACTTAGGTGATGGTACGATTTAGTTGATAATGGTACGAATTAGTTAACGAAACACTTAGGTAATGATCATCTTAATACAACACACAATCGTGCTTGAATATTTTATTCATGGTCATTATTGTTGGTGATTTTAGCATGATCCAACGTCATTTTAGTTGATTGGATTGCTAAGTTGAAAGTGATCGAACCATTGAAACGCTACACGGATTTGGGGAGTGTGGAGTACACGTTCGTAAAACGTAAAATGGTTTGAGGTTATGTTAGTGAGCTTGGAAATAACATTTGGAACATAAGGAATGCGAAACGAGACTTGAAAAGGCCATACGCGCGAAAATCCTTAAACTGGAAATTTGATTTGCTGGGTAGTGTTAGGCCGCGGCGCGGCCTCATCCCCCGTGGCGCGGCTTAAAGCTTGGTTTTGAGGTCGAGCTTTTTGGCCTGTTTTCAAGTGTGATTCTTTGTTAGCCCGCGGCGCGGCTATCAGGCCCGCGGCGCGGCTTAACACTGGTTCGCTGAAAAGGTGTCTTTTCAACCCAAAAGGCACATTTGAACCCCAAACGTTATGGGGTTGTTCCAGGACATTTAAGGACAGTTTTTATATGTATTTGGACTTGTTTAAGCACAAATACATGGGTATTATCTTCCAAGCATTGTATGGGTTCATATGAAAAGGTGTGACTTTTCAAAGACACCTTTTGACCCGTTATAAATATATGGATTCATTTCCATATGAAGGGTTAGACTTTTTACACAATGTTCCAGATTTTTGGACATGTCTAACACACTTTCAACACAAAACTTACAGATTTATGCAATCTACAATTGCAAGGAACAATTATCTTTTGGTCAAGACGATTGTTCATACTAGTCTTATCCTAATAGTGATTTCGTGTAACCCGTGACCAAGTTGGTCGAAATACTCTATTAAGAAAGTGTTTCACGATTCTAGTATCAATCCGGTTGTTGATTCTTTACCCACTAATTCAATATTTCCCCAACAATTTAATAGAGTATTTTGATAATCAAGGCTTGGGTGAATTTGTGAAGAATGTTGTAGACTTGGCACAAGAATCGTGTAAGATAGAATCGGATAAGAAGACTCAAATGGGTGTAGGATATTTTTGGCTCCAATATCATCCAGATACGTTTTCTGTTCCTTTTATATTATAGTTTGTTATGATACTGATAATCATATGAATACGTATTTACCATCTGTGACACATAAACATGTATGAATCAAATAATATATGTTGGTATTCATACTGGAACAATTAATGATTGATACTATTAATGGTTGGTTATATAATATAATATAATATCAATAATTATATCAATGATT
This sequence comes from Rutidosis leptorrhynchoides, assembly GCF_046630445.1. Taxonomy (NCBI): domain Eukaryota; kingdom Viridiplantae; phylum Streptophyta; class Magnoliopsida; order Asterales; family Asteraceae; genus Rutidosis; species Rutidosis leptorrhynchoides. The sequence goes on along the minus strand of NC_092340.1, from coordinate 345,641,840 downwards.
GATATTTTGTGATATTTTGTGTCTGCAAGTGATGAATGGTCAAACGTTGTGACTATGATAAAATTGTAACCGTTGAATCCATAGTCAAACGTTGAATTTAGTTGTCAAACTGACTTTATCATGGATTAAAGATTTGTGAATATGAAAAGTTGTACTTGGTACAATTGGCACAAAAGTCAAAATTTTCATGGGTGAATTCAATGTTCACTAAATTCTTTATATGAATATGAATGATCTTTAAAATGAATCCATGTGTATCGATGTGTATGATTACAGTGATTTTAGACCAACACCTTATTATAATACTCAGACAAATTCTTACAAGATGGAAATTATGGGTAGTTATTTCTTGTTGTTGGTTAATGGTAGTTATGGTTTATTAAATGGCGTGACTGTAAGTCACTACCATTAGGAAAGAAATAACGGTGCTCGGTACTATCCATTGGTTCTTGATATGAGTATTGCCGACATAAGTTCCCATGTTAATCGTTGGTCATATAAGGAAGTTTGTGTTCATTTTATAACAATATGTTATATGTTATTGTCTGAATGTGTGTGGTGTTAATTAAAAAGAATGATTTAATATTCTTTTCGATATTAACATGGAATCCCCTCATGGGTTGTTACTAAATATTGTGATTGTTGATAAAACAATGGTGTTTAGTAACGATTGTTAAGATATTTAACGGGTGGTAATAATCTGTTGGATAAGTCACAAAATAATCTTCATCATTGTGAAGTGACTATTTGTTATTAAATAAAACTACCATGAAGTCTTGTTCCATTGTTGAGTTATGTCCATTACTCTTTTGATGTCTATCAAAAGATATGAGTTAGTAAAACAAATATGTTTTAATATGGAATGGGATTAGATGTTGCTTAATTGTTTTCAAATACCTTTTTGCTATTGAAATTGGTGATATGATGTATGATATGACATCAAGTGTCCAATATAGCATGGTGTTAAAAAGGTCAAGCAAGGTCTAGGATAATTTATTATGATGGGACTTAAGTATTTCAATACTTGTAAAAGCCAACCATGGATTATGGTTTAGTTCACAATGTGAAATCCTTAAGGCATATTAAATTTATTAAGTTTAGTATTGATCAAGAAGATAATGCATCTTCAAGTTGTTGGATTTTACACTTGGTATAGATGAGATATCTTGGATCAAAAAGGTTGATGTTGAGATTATGGATATTATAAACTTGTTGTCATTACTTCTTGGTTTTAGAAGTGTATTGACTAGGGTATGTTTATAATTATAATCTCATGCCTAATGTAATGGTAATAATTGTGTACGTAAGGATAATAGGGATACATTATCAAGGTGTAAAAATTATAAGTTTACATTGGTGACTTGTGAAAAGTTGGACATGTACAATGACTAATCAATCAATTGATTTGAATACTCATAAGTTTCTTATGGTGAAATAAGGACTTGGTAAATCCTTGGTTTAAAGGATTGCAAAAGAAAGAAAATTGATTGAAGTTATAATGAATGAGATGAAAGTTCATGGTGATCTCTAGTGATGGGATGACTTTGACTGAGGCATGTATTTGAAACAAGTGAAAGTCTAGACACTTATGCCTTAGACAAATTATGTTTCGTGAGGTCCATCACGAATGAAGTGATGTTTGTGGATTTTGTTGGGTCAAAACAAAGTTTGACTAAATCACTTGATAAAAGCATTAGATGGATGCGCGCAAAAGTTGACTAATGTTGTGGGATTGAAGTCCATTTAGATCTTCCATAGTGGGATACCCAATTCCCTTTTAGTACAACGCTAGGAGCTGAATTCAATGAGGAAAGCCTACTATCTGAAGATTGGAACACATTTAAATATATGATCCCAAAGTATGTGTTCGGACCCGTGAGATAAAGGAGGTTGAAGTTAAATACTTCTTAATAGTTGTCTTGAAAAATTGCATCGCGGGAGCAAGATTAAAGAAACTACCCATGTGAACATGAGGTTAAGCCGCCTCAAGAAAGCTTGGGACTTAGCTTTTGATATGTTCATGAGAGGATTGGGACACATGGCTTATAATAGTGTCGGGTTAATTGTAGAAAGCATGGAGCTAGTGTGTATATTATCGACAGGTTTTCAAATGAATTGATGGGTTCAAACTATTAGAGCACCCTGATTTTCGAATTCTTGCACGTGTAATATACTATGTGTAAATTCAATCCATGTGACATTTACACTTATGCACTAGTTATCTGTTAGTTGGTATTTTAGTAATCAAGCATCATACTAAAATGGGGGAGAATTGTTGGTGATTTTAGCATTATCCAACGTCATTTTAGTTGATTGGATTGCTAAGTTGAAAGTGATCGAACCATTGAAACGCTACACGGATTTGGGGAGTGTGGAGTACACGTTCGTAAAACGTAAAATGGTTTGAGGTTATGTTAGTGAGCTTGGAAATAATATTTGGAACATAAGGAATGCGAAACGAGACTTGAAAAGGCCATACGCGCGAAAATCCTTAAACTGGAAATTTGATTTGCTGGGTAGTGTTAGGCCACGGCGCGGCCTCATCCCCCGCGGCGCGGCTTAAAGCTTGGTTTTGAGGTTTAGCTTTTTGGCCTGTTTTCAAGTGTGATTCTTTGTTAGCCCGCGGCGCGGCTTAACACTGGTTCGCTGAAAAGGTGTCTTTTCAACCCAAAAGGCACATTTGAACCCCAAACGTTATGGGGTTGTTCCAGGACATTTAAGAACGGTTTTTATATGTATTTGGACTTGTTTAAGCACAAATACATGGGTATTATCTTCCAAGCATTGTATGGGTTCATATGAAAAGGTGTGACTTTTCAAAGACACCTTTTGACCCATTATAAATATATGGATTCATTTCCATATGAAGGGTTAGACTTTTTACACAATGTTCCAGATTTTTGGACATGTCTAACACACTTTCAATACAAAACTTACAGATTTATGCAATCTACAATTGCAAGGAACAATTATCTTTTGGTCAAGACGATTGTTCATACTAGTCTTATCCTAATAGTGATTTCGTGTAACCCGTGACCAAGTGGGTCGAAATACTCTATTAAGAAAGTGTTTCACGATTCTAGTATCAATCCGGTTGTTGATTCTTTACTCACTAATTCAATATTTCCCCAACAATTATAGCCATCTTTAGTAAAAAAATTTACTCATAAGAGTTTAGATGTTTAACCTGTTAAATTTTTTAAACCAATCAGTGTTATAATTTAAACTTGTAAAGATTTATTTTAAGTTGTATAGAATTTCTAATGCATCTTATGAAAAAATGACTCTAAATGTGACAAATATGTAAGTGGGAATTCAGTAGTTAGTTTTGACAAATACGAGAAAACTAAACCTGTATTTTTGTCTTAAACTTGTGACAAATGAAACAGCATATTCCACTATGAAAAGAAACCATCTATACTAACTTTAACGTTTTCTGGTTATTCATTTTCATTATAATATTTTAATTGAATAGATAAGTTTCATGTTATGGACTTAAGTGATATAACACCAAATGACACCGTAAAAGAAACATAAGCAATGAAAATTCAGTGCGGACTGGGATAAGGGAATCTTACATAGGATTCTTGACATTGGATGCTCCTTTCATCATATAATATTTAATTTTAATATACAAATTAATTACCGCACTTAATCATCTCATTACTCTTACAGAGTAAATAGTGATGTAATTAGTATAGTAGTATTTACTGATTATCATTTGTTATATATTAATCTCAATTTTTTGTAGTATTAACCACTGTAGCTTCGCTTAAGATGATACAAATATCAAAGTGTACGTCTGTTGTTGCATGCGCCTGAAAGAAATAAGAGTGAATTTTCATGAGTAGTCAATTGACCCCTGTTGAATTTTGTACTCGCTTTTTTTTATCCCTGTTTTCATCTGATTTGATTTGAATTTTAATAAACCAAAGCAATTTATTTATATTTATTACAGTACTTTATTAATACGGAGTACTATACTACATAAATATAATATAAATGAATAGTAGTTTTAGCCCTCAATTTTGAAGTATTTACGATTTTGGGCTAATGGAATAGTGCCACTGTTTTTTTTTTTTTTTTTGTCTTTTTCCCTTTTCTAAATGAATCTATATATAATAAAATAATCATAATCAATTAATCAATTAATAATATTATATATGTGAAGAGGAATATTCATTTGAGTCCATAAATTAAGTTGAGATTCAAGGGACCAATGAGAGCGCGACATGTGTCGCGAAAATCACATGTGATTGAAAAAAAAAAATTCAAAAATTTTTTTTCGAAAAAAAAATTTTAAATTTTTTTTTCGAAATTTTTTTTTTAAATTTTTTTTCAAAATTTTTTTTTTTACAATCACATGTGATTTACCTGCACAATCACATGTGATTGAATTGTACAATCACATGTGATTGGATTTGCCATGCATAATCACATGTGATTGGGTTTACAATCACATGTGATTGGGTTTACAATCACATGTGATTGACAATGATAATCACATATAATTTTAAAAAAAAAGTCGAAAAAAAAAATTTCGAAAAAAAATTTCGAAAAAAAAAAATTTCAATAAAAAAAAAATTTTTGAATTTTTTTTTTCAATCACATGTGATTTTCGCGCCACATGTCGCGTTCTCATTGGTCCCTTTGTTTTCAAGCAAATTTATGGATGCAAGTGATTACAACTCTATATGTGAAACTTAGTACTCCGTATAATTTCTTTTGTCAAAATTTGTTTTATATCTTTCTCGATGAATATCATGCATTATGATGAGTTTCCAAATAAATTTCACATTGATAAACATGATCAAAAATAATATGTAATATGATTGTATACTGTATTGAAATTTAAACACATACTCGCAAGACAAGATCTAGATTCTTTAGCATCAAACGGTGAAGTTTAATCTTGATTATTTTGTTTTCGGAATGTTTAAAATTAGGCTTAAGGCTATTCAAGGGTCATATCTTTTTTTTTGTCCCGATGTAAGTCATGTACCCAAAAAATACTATTATAGGCTATAAACTTTTAAAAAATGTGTTAATGTAAATCAACTTAACTTGTTGACCTGATAAATAAGGTTGTTCGTTTGACTTTTTTTCTCGAAACTTTGACTTCGAAATTCGGATTCATTTCTACGGTTTAAGAGCTGTAAATTTACAAATAGTTTCACGAAGAGATTTCGATCACATCTGTATTTTTACATTTCGCTATAACCTCTCAGATTGATCCGGTGCTCAAATCGGGCACGTTTTTCGGTGAAGGATAAACTCGAGATCAAACTCTATGAATTTGTTGTTGATTATCAGTTCTGATGATGTGCGAAACTTCGATTGATGTTATGATTCACTAATCTGAAGTCAGTTTGTTAAAAGAATTATATTTGATCGATTTTGTAGATTGATCTTAAAAAAAAGTTTACTTTATTTTTTGTTCCAATATAAGCTATATATCCAAAAAATACTAATGTAAGTCACATACTTTCAAAAAGTGTATTGATGTAAACAAAAGGTGACATGTTTAGCCGGTAACATGTTACCTTTTGTTTACATCGATACACTTTTTGAAAGTATATGACCTACATTAATATTTTTTTTGGGTACATGACCTACATTGGGACAAAAAAAAAGTATATGACCCTTTGAGTAGCATTAACCCTTAAAATTATTTTGTTTTTTTAGATTAACAAATTATATCGGAGAATAATGAAATTTTATTGGTTGACATTGTAATTATATTTTTTTTTTTTTTTTTTTTTGAAAGGCAATGTTAGTGGTTAGCACACGAAGTTAATTCACGAAAATCCCCTCCCCCCGAGACTCGAACCCTGGTCTCCTCGAACACCATGTTAACATGGTGACCAATGAGGCAAAGCCCCATTGGCCATTGTAATTATATTACCTTTTTAAAAAACTTATTTACATATTTGTAGATAATAGTTAACTTAGATTGAGATGAAATAAGAAGAAAAAAATGGATCATCTCTTGATGAATAATTTAACGTGTGTTACTCGAAGTTTCTTAAATCTAACAGGTAAAATAAAAACTTTGTGATTGTATTGAATGTGAAGATTGGTCATTCTAGAAGATAACAAAGTTAAACGTTGAAAAGCATCTATGTTGAATTTGTAGAATTTTTCGGTTTAAAAGGGAACTTGAAATGAGGTACATCATCTTCAATTAGTTTTCAGAACTCGCGTTTGATAAAATAATTTTTTTTCCCTTTATGATAGAAACAAAAATCAAATGTGTAGACCCATCGATCTACATTAGATGACCACACTCGTCAAAAAACGAGCAAATACTGCAACAATATTGTAAAATACAGCCAATGGGGCTTTGCCTCATTGGTCACCATGTTAACATGGTGTTCGAGGAGACCAAGGGTTCGAGTCTCGGGAGGGGGGGGGGGATTTTTCGTGAATTAACTCTAACCACTAACATTGCCTTTCAAAAAAAAAAAAATACAAATAGGAACCTCACTGAACTAAACTCTACAGCAGGAAGATAGAAACAGGAACATGAGTTGGGTTCGATGGGATTCGATTTTGACGGCTTATGAAAAAGTTGGATTGAATATAGAGAGCCTTAAAGCATTTAACATTGCTCTTATTTTTGAAATGGAAGTGAAAATTTGTTAGCAATCCTAACGCGTTATGGGTAATTGTTTTAAAAGCTATACATGGAATTTTTTGGGTCTGCTATTTCCAAGACTATTTGTATCGGTGTAGAGAAACGCCATATTGTGCCGACAGGGGCGGAGCCAGAAAATATGTTCAGTGGTGGCACAAAAATAAAATTTTACCTCTTGGCCTTAAGTAAAAATTAACGTTAATTATAATAGCAAAATTCAATGTGGTTGACTTGTGTAATTGATTATAAAGTTCAGATTTGATTATAACATGTTGTTATTAGTGAATCCAACTTACGATTATTATGGCTATAGTGATTTAAAGTGTAAATTGCAAGAAACGTTAAAATGAGAGCGAACAAAGGAAAAACGATATAGCACATAATGTGTAAAACAGTAAAAGTATTGATTTTGTGACTTCACATTTTTACTATATGATCTGTTTCAGCTACCTCGTTTAATGTATTGCATGTGTAAAGTGTTCTCCATGGGACCTAATGTGTATAACTTGGTTTACTTTTTATATTTGATAAATATTGCTCTAATATATATATTTTAAGATGTCAGCCACTTAAATAGAGGGTCCCATCTTTGATGTTGGTATACTACACTTTATAAGTTGAGGGCTCATATAGGCAAACAATAATATATACTCTCTTTTTACGGTGGCACAGTATATTAGTACTGAAGACATACTTAATATATGGAGGATATAGGTGTTGAGTGGGGCACGTGCAACCACTCTCACATGCATAGCTCCGCCCCTGTGTGCCGATGTGGAGGGAAAGAAACGCCACTTTGTGGCCTAGTGTGTTTCTTCCAGGCATTTCATAGGCTCCCGTTCGATTCTAACGTTTGAAGAAACGTGTGTTTCTTTGTTTTTCTTTTTTATTATTAATTTAAAAAATACTATTTTTATTCCCTTTTAATATTTATCTCAATTGTATTTTAACACATTATCACAATACTCCTAACTAACACCAAAAACCAGCACCACCACTATTTCACCCAAAAAAACATGTCATAGTCACCAAAAAGTGCAAAAAGCAATAAATACGACTAAGAAACGCCTAGCACCGTTACAAATGGTCTAATGGATTGTGGTCACTTATAATATACTTATGTAGCAGTATGAAAAATAACAATCTGATTCCCAACAATGCTATTTCGAAGAAACTTGGCGATAATAGTTAGGTTAAATTATGGCACAATTTATGGCTAGGGAATGACATTCTGCGTAACCGATTCAATAGGTTATACCATATGAAAACCAACTAAAATACTCTTGTTGCTAGTCGATTCGTAGGTGGTGAATGAAAATGGGAGCGGAGTCAAAAATGGATAAACGTTTAGTTAAAAAACATTCAAGATAAGTATTCATTCTTGATTTGGATGCGAACGATGAAATATTTTCAAATTGTGCAACTTGCCCACGAAGCAAGTCAATAATCAATACAAGTTATACCATCATGAATCTATATATCAAGGGATCGTGAATGGGCCACACAACGTTAATGGGATGACTAGTTTTCGGATACGCCAAAGTATCTTTCTAATGTATATGTGTTTTCATCTTTCTCTGCAGATTGTACACTGTATTTCTTAATGTTTTTTCCGAAAATATTCTCGGTCATGGTTTGTTTTTAACAACGATGGTCGGCAAGGTTAACAACACTACAACAATGCACATCATCCATGCGTCAATTGGGCTATGAAACGACGTCAGTTATGTTTAACGAATACATACTAATGACTGATACAACATCATACGTCTGTCTTCACAACTTTCGTTAATGTGTTCACCATCTATACCATATAGAATATTTGAGGTAGCCTATTGAAGACATTAAACGTTTATGTAGTGCACACAAAGAGAAACATGGTTTTAAGGGGACGCTCGTGAGTACTAACAAGGGGAGCTCCGGAGGGAGAGCAACCCAATCGACCGCTCGGGTCACAGGAATTTAAGGGAGCCAATTTTTTATATTTTGATATATACAGACATAATCGGAGATTTGAGAAACATGAGAACTAGGGAAATACGAATGAAGCAGCGAAGGCGAAACACAATAGTCCCAAAAACATCAATCAAAGGTCCTAGAAAAAAGGAAATAAAAGTCTACTAGCAATCTAACAAAGCCGAAAGGATCTTTTTTAAATAGATTATATTATTAGTTAGTGCCTAAGAAGTTTTTGTAATAACTTATATTATTTGCTATGGCACAAGGGCCCTTATTCATTGACTTTTTATGGAAAAAATGTTTTGACCCACATTGAAAGTAACCATTTTTTTATTGGCCCAACCCACCTTACACAGCCGGTTAATTTTATGGGCCTTGTTCGATAAATAAAATTGGGCCTTTTATATACGAAATTTTTCATATATAATATACTGGGCCCTATGCGGCCGCACGCCTTGCACGCCTCAATATCCGGCCCTGGGCACCTTACACAGCGACTTTTTATGGAAAAAAATAGTATTGACATTCTTCTACAGAATCGTTACATTTACATCTTCATGGTTTTTGATATTGTTGCAGGAACTTGTATCGTATTGGGTTTTGTTAGAGGCGGGCTTACAGAGCTTTGGAATTATAATGCAAATGAATAGAAGCAAACTTTGATAGGAGAAGAAGCAGCTTGATTCATATCATGTATTCCGTGTGTTATTTACTTACCGTATATATGTATCTTAAGTATCAATATTTTATGTGCCAGTGGCTCTAATTCATTTCTTATGAATGTAAGCATAAACCTCTTTGCAGATTAAATGTAAGGGAAAGTCAGAATTTGTTAGAATAACTGTTCTACCCGTACAAATGGAGCTCCAAATGGAGCTCTCCCGTTAGTTCTCTCATTCTCACTAAAATTATGTCTTCATTGAATTGAATTTAACTCTATACCTATATAACAAAACGCTTTGATGCGAATAGTACATGTTACCTTAGAAGCAGGGTTTGCTATATGAAATCTCTTTACAAATAAGAATATGCACCTATGTGGGGTATTCGGTGTGATTTTCAACGGACATCCGACTCTTGTGTGGTGTGTTTGGTGGGTTTCCATAGGAAACACCGGGTTTGAGTGTTTAATCTACACATTTTGCTAACTGTAAATGAAATGGTATCGACTTTTTAGTTATGTTATAAATGCGTGATTTCCTTTTTGCATGATATGGATGTAAACATTACTCAATGATTACTACGTATGTGCTGTTAGCCAAGTGAATTTGTTATAGTAATTAGTAATTTTACAATATGTATTAGTATGTTATAGCCTCGCAAAATCGCCGATCATAAACTAGTTACCATCATTATGAACATTATGGCATGATTTTAGTTTTTTTTTTTTTTTTTTTTTAGTTCGCGTCTATTACATGTTGTATTCGTGTTGTATTGTGTTTATTGGTTTGCGCTTTGCAAACCAATTGATGAATATGTTTTTCGTGTATATTGGGGTGGCTTGGGTCTCTTCTTGATCCTGCCTCCCGACTCTTGTTAATATTGGTAATATAATTTGTTTTTCAAAAACAAAAATATGAACATTATAAATTTTAGTTATTATGATTCATTACTAAAATTTATTTAATTTAACACCCTTCTACAACTCAAACTTAGGAATAGTATACTTTCAAGGTTTTACAATATAGCACAAAAGTTTTCAACTTCGCAATTTAACACAAAAGTTTTCAACATTATCTAAATCTAATATACTTTCCAACTTTTACAATTTGACACAAAAGTTTACAACTACACACGAAAGAATTTGACACAAAATTATTCACTTTTTATAAATCAACCATAAAACTTTTCACAAAACTTTTCATTTACAACAAATCAACCACATAACTTAAATTAACTCCAAACATTTCACTTTTGACGAATCAACCACATAACTATTACCTTATTATCTTGCCTTCTTTTTTTTTTTAATAAAAAAATTGGGTTTTTTACCCATTTCAATCTATGTTATCTCTCTCTTTTCTCAATCAAATTAAGTTAACGGTCCCCGACGCAAAACGATGGCACCCCAACTTGTTAATATCAAAGCTCAAAATTTGAAAGATAATAAATGAATTATGAAATTACGTGAAACATTTGAAGAGTTTCTGCATAGGTTAAGTATTGATTTAATTTCAACCGAAGTTTATATCAAATAAAATGAAGCACTCGAAGAGTTACTGTAAAGGTTAACTACTGATTATAACTTTATTAAAAACTACTGTATTATTTATCATTATTTTACGAAAAATTTGAGGAGTTCTAGTATAATATAATTTATCTTTAAAAAAAATATTGTATGAGTAAGTTTTAATTCTAATTTTTCTTACTATTTTACTAACATTCATTAAACCTCATTATTCATTAAACCTCATTTACTATCAAGAACTCAATTATTTTACATAAAATTTAAAGAGTTCTAGCATAATTTATCTAAAAAAAATATTCAGTGTATGAGTAAGTTTGAATTCTAATTTTTCCTTATTACTATTTTACTAATTACTACTCCGTAACATTTATTAAATCTCGGTTATTATCAAAAACTCAATCTTTATATAGTTATATTATTATTATTATTATTATTATTATTATTATTATTATTATTATTATTATTATTATTATTATTATTATTATTATTATTATTATTATTATTATTATTATTATTATTATTATTATTATTATTATTATTATTATTATTAGAGATAGCTATGTTACCATTTCTTACTTAAGAAAGTGAAGAAGCATAGTTATACTAAACAAACAATTAAGTTAATAGGCTAAATATGCAAAGTAAAATGTTGAGTATATATATATGGTAAAGATCAAGCGCTAAATGGGAGTTGGTGGGATAAGGGGATAAGTGATTTTGTGATTTTTATATCTTTATTTCTACAGCTCTGAATTAAAAAAAAAAATTGCTGGTATCTATTTTCAGTTTGCAGATTCAGAAAAAAATAATTTTTTTTAACTGGAGCGTTAAGATGCATCTGATGCATGTTATCCGCTGTTTGATGCATGTTAACTGTCTTTCATGCAGCAGATGCATCTTAACAAAAAACAAAGAAAAAATGAATTTTGATTAAAAAAAACAGTGTTTAGGGTTTAGTAATTAGGGTTTAGAAATTATGGTTAGGGTTTAGAAATTAGGGTTTTAGAACGAGTTTTTAAACGAACGGTTTAGAGTTTAGGGTTTGGGGGTTAAGGTTTAGGTTTTAGGGTTGAGGGTTTACGGAGTAAACCCGAAAACCCTAAACTTTAAGCTCTAAATCGGGCTAAATCCTAAAAAAAAACTCAAAAAAACCTCAAAAAACGTTAACATGCATCAGGTGCATTTTAAGCTCCTGTTGAAAAAAAATTATGAATCTACACAATGTCAGTAGATCACAGATTTTTTTTTAAATTGGAGCTCTAATGTAAAAGATATAAAAATATCATTTTACTTATCCACTTATCCCAAAAAAGTCACTTATCCATATATATATATATATATATATATATATATATATATATATATATATATATATATATATATATATATATATATATATATAAACAACTTAGAATAAATCTGCTACTTATTTATAATTATGCAACGGTTAATGATGAATATAAATATTTATTAAGACTTAATAACAATTAATTTAAGCGCTTTTAGTTTTTTCAAATTAAGTTACTAATTTATTAAGTTTAAATACGTACATAATACACAATAACACACAACAACGAGGGTGGTTTTCTATTTTTTTACTTTTTTTTTTTATCATTTTTACTATCACTTTTTACATTAGTAATTAACTATAATGTTATAAAAATATACTTATTACACCATACTTAATAATCTAAGACTCAATATTTAGATAGATATATTATTAAAATAATAATAATAATAATAATAATAATAATAATAATAATAATAATAGTAGTAGTAATAATAATAATAATAATAATAATAATAATAATAATAATAATAATAATTATTATTATTATTATTATTATTATTATTATTATTATTATTATGTTATACTAAATTGCAAAACATTCGAGTAGTTCACGTAATTTATCCTATCACAAAAGGGAGTTGATATATCCACTCACATTTTTCATGCATCCAACACTTTTTCATGTAACTACTCAATAAAGGAGGTGATTTCTACACATCACCTTTTGATATATGTATACTTTTATCTTATAAAATTACAGTTTTGCCTCTAAAGAGTTAAACTTATATTATTATTATAAGTATAATTAAGGGTAAAATAGATAATTAGGTGTACATGAATCAAAAAGTGATGTGTGAGGATCATCTCCCACCGAAAATACCCTTTAGAATTGATAATTATATTCTCCCTTTTGACACTACTTCCCTGTACATTTTGTCACTCACTCTTCCCAACTCAATGTTCGTCTCTTTCACCTCTCAATCTCTCACCCATTTTTTTTTCTTCAAAAGGCAACATAATTTTATTAATAACTTGGTAGAAGTTCAAGGATAGGTATGCCAATATAAAGCAACCCAATAACACGAAAGAAAATAAATTAGCTACACTAGGAGGATGCTAAGCTAGTAACCTAACAAGAATAGCTAAATATGCACGAAAGAGTCACGTAAGAAAGACTTGCGTGTTATTTCGCCAATTATGCCAATCGATCACCTTTCCATTGCACCTCTTTGAAATCCACTCGTAAGAAGTAACTTGAATTTCACAAAGGGCATTCGGAGAGGTCCAACACTTATTCTTGAACACCTTTTGATTTCGGTTCTTCCATATGCGGTAACCACTCGTCGAAATTACCGCTTGCAATATCTTCGCACCATTGCCCGAAACTTGTGTACCAAAACCATCACTAAATAATTCCATGATGCTAGTAGTTGTGTGAAAGGACCCGTTCATATACATTATAAACGATTCACAATAGTTGATTACATCGCGAGGTATTTAACCTCTATATGATACGTTTTACAAACATTGCATTCGTTTTTAAAAGACAAACTTTCTTTACATCAAAAATTGACGGCATGCATACCATTTCATATTACATCCAACTATAATTGACTTAATATTAATCTTGATGAACTCAACGACTCGAATGCAACGTGTTTCAAAGTATGTCTTGAATGACTCCAAGTAATATCCTTAAAATGAGCTAATGCACAGCGGAAGATTTCTTTAATACCTGAGAATAAACATGCTTTAAAGTGTCAACCAAAAGGTTGGTGAGTTCATTAGTTTATCATAATCCATCATTTCCGTAATAGTAATAGACCACAAGATTTCAATTTCTATAAATATTCGTACACTCGCAAGTGTATAAAAGTATTCTATAAGTTGTAGGCACCTGGTAACAAGCCTTAACGTTCATGTTTTACCCTCTGAAGTACACCAGATCAGGTGTGTTTAAAATAACCTCGAAGTACTAAAGCATCCCATAGTCAGGATGGGGTTTGTCAGGCCCAATAGATCTATCTTTAGGATTCGCGCCTACCGTACATAGACAAGTAGTTTAATGTTACCAAGCTAAGGGTATATTTCTGGTTTAAACTCACATAGAATTAGTTTTAGTACTTGTGCCTATTTCGTAAAATATTTATAAATCAGCGCATGTATTCTCAGCCCAAAAATATATATAAAAAGGGAGCAAATGAAACTCACAATACTGTATTTCGTAGCAATTATGTATATGACGGCACTGAACAAGTGCAGAGTTTGTCTCGGATTCACGAACCTATATTAAGTATATATATTTATATGTTGGTCAATATATGTCTAACAATTTAGGTCAAGTCGTAGTGTATCACAATCCTAATGCTCGAGACCGACATGCAAAAGTCAACAAAAGTCAACTTGACCCAAAATGACTTCCAAAATCTATACATGTTTATTATATAACTTATATATAGTAGTTTTATATATTTAAATATATTTATCAGATCTTATTATACTAAATAATACAAGTCATTTATTAATAAATAAAAATTTATATTAAAATTCATATATGATAAAAATATACTTTTATATATCTCAAGTAATAAAATTCATAAAATTCACTTAATATCATAAAAATATAGTGGTATGTATTATTAATGTAATTACATTACGTGTGGTAAAAATATCTTTGTACGCATATTTATTTGATAAATAATATTGATTATAATAATAATGATAGAAATAATAAAATGATAGTTTCAATAAAAATATTAATTTTTAGTAATAAAGATAATTTTAGTAATAACATCAACTGATAACAGTTATAATAATCGTTTTAATAATAATATTAAAATTAATGATAATTCAGTTGACCATATCTTTTAATCCGTTCATCGAAACCACACGATTTCTAAATAAAAAGTTATTAATTTTTTTTCTTCGGCTTTTCAACGACATGCATATCATATAACTTATCTCAGTAGCATATGTATCAAATTCGTGATTTATCATAAGCTATTTAACGACGAAACTAAGCATACAAACATGCATAATCATATATACTCGAGCACTAGTCAGGGATACACTATTAATATATAAAAGATAAGATATGAATGCTCACGTATCAATATTGTGATTCAATATTGCAGGAAAGTACGTTGACGCAACGAAAATGATAAACGTTAGGTTGACCTCACGAGCAATACCCTCGATCAATACCCATAACCTTCATAGCTATAACCCATAATTTCCTTAGCTCTATCTCATTTGAAAACTTATTTTGAAATCGTATGAATATAACTCCGTCGTAGTATTTTATGTATACTAATAATATCTTGAAATAATACTAAGTATATATATATATATATATATATATATATATATATATATATATATATATATATATATATATATATATATATATATATATATATATATATATATATATATATATATATATATATATATATATATATATATATATATATGTAATTCGATTGAGAGAGTTTAGATAAATATATTTTTAAGTTTCTATGAAATAATGAAACCTATTGAATTCTATTTATAATAGATTTTTGAATTATTAAAGTGAATTATTAAAGTATGAATTATTAAAATAAATTATTAAAGTATGAATTATTAAAGTGAATTATTAAAGTATGAATTATTAAAGTGAATTATTAAAGTATGAATTATTAAAGTAAATTATTAAAGTATGAATTATTAAAGTTAAAGTAAAGTAAAAGTAAAGTAAAGGTAAAGTTAAAGTATAGTAAAAGTATAAAACTATGTACGTATAATACGCGTATAAAAATATATATAATATTAATTTAAATCGTTATATAAATTTAATAAAATAAAATATAAATATCGCTATCTTTATCATACTGGTTAAGTAATGAGTTGTCAAAAAAGAATAGATTTCTTAAATCACAGTGGACCTCATAACATAGGCCCGTAATCATATCATAATGTATCTGATAATTCAATCATTTGATATTATCTCTTAATTCTGTCGATAAATATATCGAAACAAATATGTTCATGTAAAGTATCATATATCTAATACTTTGTTAATTTTTTCAGTTAATATTATATATTATATATACATATCTATATACACATAATTGTTCGTGAATCGTCGAACACGGTCAAAGGGTAATTGATTACATGAATGTAGTTCCAAACTTTTTGAGAATCAACATTACAAATTCTGCTTATCGTGTCGGAAACATATAAAGGTTAAATTTAAATTTGGTCGAAAATTTCCGGGTTGTCACAGTACCTACCCGTTAAAGAAATTTCGTCCCGAAATTTGATCGAGGTCGTCATGGCTAACTATAAAAATGTTTTCATGACGAATATGAGTTGATAAATAGAGTTTTATCATCATTGAGTAATATAGATAAAACAATTTGATTACGCGAAGAGTATAAGTGAAGCTATCGCAAGAGTGTGAAATGAGTAAACGTATATTCGTTTTAACCGATGACGTAGTTATGATTGATTTCCGGAATTCATGGGATTTAAAGAAAATCTTTGCAATAAGATTTGGTTCTTCGGCGATTAAGGAAATCAGGATCTTCTTTGATTAAATGCGATAATCTATCTCGATTTCTCTGTCTGATATTTTACTATAAATCCACCCCCTTCGTCTCTTTATTTCCACAGCTCACACCTTCTAGTCTTTCTTCCCAATTCATACTTTAAAGCATTCGTTAATATGCTTCATCCAGTATTGATTCTTGATATACTCTTAACTTTCATATCTGTCATTCTTCTTTTTCATCTACCACCAGAGGAAGTTATTTTCTTCTGCCATTACCTTGGGGTTATTGTGTTTTTCATTCTCCCGTGTCTTTATATTACTATACGCATTGATATACACGGTTTGTAATTTTGGGGTTGTTATCGGGCTTTATATTCTCCATTATATTTCGGAGCTTCATGCTTTCGTTTTCTCTTCCCGACCTTAAGTCAAGCGGATAATGGTCCAGAATTCGTAGATATGAATTTTTGGATAAACATAGTTAATGTTCCAAGAAGAAAATTATAATGGCACGATTTTGATTTGGTAAATTACTAGAATATCCAAAAATATAGAGCTATCAAGATGATATGTTCTTAATATGTATGGAAATTAGGTAGAATGTAAGAGTCGTGTAAACAGTACATGATGACGGTATGTTCTGTGAATCATCACGTTCCATTAGAAACTCAGCATGACTTACTATAATATAATCACGTTGATCAAGTGTCATTATATTATACTAATTCATGCTTCAGTTCCCAACACTACTTCAAAAACATTCATATTTTAAATTCAAATTTTTTTTTTTTTAGAATTTAGAAACTAACACAGTTTCTTTTTATGTTGTAACGCAGATATTGCGAAGAGATAAAAGATTTTGGATAAGAATAGTTGTGAAAATATCTTCAGGAATATCGAAGATATTATAATAAAAGATACGATAATATGGATGATAAAGAAGATTTGTCTGTGAAGGTTTAGAATAAGAAGTAAGGTGTTTGCTAACGATTTCAGTAGATACTGAATCATTTGGATCCTTTGAAGGCAGGTTTAGTCTTTGTGATTTGTCCACAGCCTTCTTCATGGTCTGTTCAATCCGTTTTCCAGTTTCAAACCTTCTCTTTTTCTCAGCTTTACCACCATACTATTCTTTATCATCAAACTTTTGACTGTTAAAGTCGTTTACAGTTTTTGCTGCTTCATCAGCATTTTTTCCAATTTCGGAGAACTAGTTCATAGTTTGGGATGTTTTTCAGAAAATTCACATCCGAAGTATGTAAGTCTAGGAGATAGACGTTATATGTATAACTTTTGACGTAAAATTGTCGCGAAATTCAAAATACTGTTTGCTAATTCCCAGTAGTTGGTGTGACAATTATTGTTACAGGATGTAGGTGAGTACATGATGAGGTTTTAATGAATAAGTATAGTGGCTTTTCGGAGAGGCTTAAGTCGAAGGTTAATGAAGTTGTTGATAAGTTTACTGCTAATGTGTCGAGATATGAAAGGTTCCTCGGTAACAATGATGAAGGGGTAATTGTTATAATAAGGTTTATTCGTATAAACAAATGAAGGTGATTTGCTGGAGCTGTGACAAAACTGTCTATTTTGGAAAGAGATTGAAAAATTATATTTGGTAATAAATATCAAAGGATCTGACACGGATACGTGTTAAACTATAACTTTGGTTTCGAGAGCTTTTCAGATGAATGACAGTGGGTAATATGTGGTTGGATCATCATCTCGCATGTATTTAGGAATTTCGAAGTGTTTGAACACATATTGTAATTGTTAATATACATATGATGTTCTAAGATTTTGAATGATACAAATATTTTTGTGAGTTCCATGAATAGAAATGAGGTTCTAGGACAGTTTTGAAGTCAAAGTATAGTTTTGAAAGATGTAGGAATCTAAGAGTGATGATTTCAGTTATATCTTGAATCGAATTCTGAGATTTCAAAATCAGAATATGTAATTAGATTTTGAATGAGTATGGTTGTTTTGATTTCTATAAAAGAATATATATTGTTGTGAAAGTAGGGAGTATAATGGATGATTTGCTGAATCAGATTCGAAGAATGTAACATATTAATTATGAATTTATATATCTCTCGGGTGTTACCTACCCGTTAAAAAAACTTTCACAATTAATATTTTGTACAAAAGAATTTTATTACAGTCTTTATGGAAATATATATGTGTATATTTCTTCAGATGTAATATTGATTTAATGAGTTAATATTAAATTAAACTCATTTGATTTATAGTTAAGGCTAGGATAGATAATTTCTAAACTTTAGAAATTACATAATCGTCGTAGAATGTTTCCCCATGAAGTTATGAATCAATACTTCATCGTTGTAGTATTCCTTGGTATCTACATGGCGTATGACGTCGATGCTCGTGGGACAGATTGTGAAGTTGAGGTTTGCGATGCGGTTGTTGTTGGTGGTGGTAATGGTACAGTTGATGTTGTTGATGGTGGTACTGGTTATGCTGCTGGTGCTGCTGCTGGTGTTTGTAACCTTTGCACCATATTCTCCAAAGCCACTACCTGAGCGCGAAGCTCGTTGACTTCTTCTATTACACAGGGGTGATTGTCGGTTCGGACGAGCGGATAAATAAGATCTAGAATTTGGTGTAGTATATAATCATGACGAGATACTCTGGAAATGAGAGAGAAAATGGTGTTTCAGACAGGTTCGCCGGTAAGTGCTTCAGGTTCATTGCCAAGAGGGCAATGTGGTGGATGAAAGGGATCACCTTCTTCTTGTCTCCAATGGTTAAGTAGATTACGAACCCATCCCCAATTCATCCAAAATAGATGATGGCTAATTGGTTGATCCATTCCGGTCACGCTGCTTTCGGAGCTCATGTGGAAATCCATATCGGCATAGCGGTCAGAATTCGAGGAACTCGAACTGGTTGAGGGATCCATCTTGTATGATCAGGGAAAGAATTTTTGGTATGAAATAGATTGTAGAAATTAGATTTGGTATTCTTCAATAAATAATTTACATATATATATATATATATATATATATATATATATATATATATATATATATATATATATATATATATATATATATATATATATATATATATATATATATAATACTAAAATCCCATAAATTACGGAGGAATCTTTGAAAGATGTCACTCAAAGTTCACAGTAACAGATATGCTAAGATAAGAATTCGTCTATACACTATTATACAATAAATGTAGGAAAATGCATCTAGACTTAAGAATGATAAGCAGGTAATTTTCTAAGGATGGTAAGTAGATGATTTTCGACTAAAAATGATAAGCAAAACTTTTGACATGCAGATACGGTCAAAGTCCAGACTCACTAATGCATCTTAACAACTATCAATTAGACACACTAATGCAAGACCTGGTTCGCTAAGACCACCGCTCTGATACCAACTGAAAGGACACGTTCATATATATTATAAACGATTCACAATAGTTGATTACATCGCGAGGTATTTGACCTCTATATGATACGTTTTACAAACATTGCATTCGTTTTTAAAAGACAAACTTTCTTTACATCAAAAATTGACGGCATGCATACCATTTCATATTACATCCAACTATAATTGACTTAATATTAATCTTGATGAACTCAACGACTCGAATGCAACGTGTTTCAAAGTATGTCTTGAATGACTCCAAGTAATATCCTTAAAATGAGCTAATGCACAGCGGAAGATTTCTTTAATACCTGAGAATAAACATGCTTTAAAGTGTCAACCAAAAGGTTGGTGAGTTCATTAGTTTATCATAATCCATCATTTCTGTAATAGTAATAGACCACAAGATTTCAATTTCTATAAATATCCGTACACTCGTAAGTGTATAAAAGTATTCTATAAGTTGTAGGCACCTGGTAACAAGCCTTAACGTTCATGTTTTACCCTCTGAAGTACACTAGATCAGGTGTGTTTAAAATAACCTCGAAGTACTAAAGCATCCCATAGTCAGGATGAGGTTTGTCAGGCCCAATAGATCTATCTTTAGGATTCGCGCCTACCGTACATAGACAAGTAGTTTAATGTTACCAAGCTAAGGGTATATTTCTGGTTTAAACCCATATAGAATTAGTTTTAGTACTTGTGCCTATTTCGTAAAACATTTATAAATCGGCGCATGTATTCTCAGCCCAAAAATATATATAAAAAGGGAGCAAATGAAACTCACAATACTGTATTTCATAGCAATTATGTATATGACGGCACTGAACAAGTGCAGGGTTTGTCTCGGATTCACGAACCTATATTAAGTATATATATTTATATGTTGGTCAATATATGTCTAACAATTTAGGTCAAGTCGTAGTGTATCACAATCCTAATGCTCGAGACCGACATGCAAAAGTCAACAAAAGTCAACTTGACCCAAAATGACTTCCGAAATCTATACATGTTTATTATATAACTTATATATAGTAGTTTTTTATATTTAAATATATTTATCAGATCTTATTATACTAAATAATACAAGTCATTTATTAATAAATAAAAATTTATATTAAAATTCATATATGATAAAAATATACTTTTATATATCTCAAGTAATAAAATTCATAAAATTCACTTAATATCATAAAAATATAGTGGTATGTATTATTAATGTAATTACATTACGTGTAGTAAAAATATCTTTGTACGCATATTTATTTGATACAATAATATTGATAATAATAATAATGATAGAAATAATAAAATGATAGTTTCAATAAAAATATTAATTTTTAGTAATAAAGATAATTTTAGTAATAACATCAACTGATAACAGTTATAATAATCGTTTTAATAATAATATTAAAATTAATGATAATTCAGTTGACCATATCTTTTAATTCGTTCATCGAAACCACACGATTTCTAAATGAAAAGTTATTAATTTTTTTTTCTTCGGCTTTTCAACGACATGCATATCATATAACTTATCTCAGTAGCATATGTATCAAATTCGTGATTTATCATAAACTATTTAACGACGAAACTAAGCATACAAACATGCATAATCATATATACTCGAGCACTAGTCAGGGATACACTATTAATATATAAAAGATAAGATATGAATGCTCACGTATCAATATTGTGATTCAATATTGCAGGAAAGTACGTAGACGCAACGAAAATGATAAACGTTAGGTTGACCTCACGAGCAATACCCTCGATTAATACCAATAACCTTCATAGCTATAACCCATAATTTCCTTAGCTCTATCTCATTTGAAAACTTATTTTGAAATCGTCTGAATATAACTCCGTCGAAGTATTTTATGTATACTAATAATATCTTGAAATAATACTAAGTAAATATATATATATATATATATATATATATATATATATATATATATATATATATATATATATATATATATATATATATATATATATATATATATATATATATATATATATATATATATATATATATATATATATATATATATGTAATTTGATTGAGAGAGTTTAGAGAAATATATTTTCAAGTTTCTATGAAATAATGAAACCTATTGAATTCTATTTATAATAGATTTTTGAATTATTAAAGTGAATTATTAAAGTATGAATTATTAAAGTGAATTATTAAAGTATGAATTATTAAAGTGAATTATTAAAGTATGAATTATTAAAGTGAATTATTAAAGTATGAATTATTAAAGTGAATTATTAAAGTAAATTATTAAAGTATGAATTATTAAAGTTAAAGTAAAGTAAAAGTAAAGTAAATGTAAAGTTAAAGTATAGTAAAGTATAAAACTATGTACGTATAATACGCGTATAAAAATATATATAATATTAATTTATATCGTTATATATATATTTAATAAAATAAAATATAAATATCGCTATCTTTATCATACTGGTTAAGTTATGAGTTATCAAAAAAGAATAGATTTCTTAAATCACAGTGGACCTCATAACATAGGCCCGTAATCATATCATAATGTATCTGATAATTCAATCATTTGATATTATCTCTTAATTCTGTCGATAAATATATCGAAACAAATATGTTCATGTAAAGTATCATATATCTAATACTTTGTTAATGTTTTCAGTTAATATTATATATTATATATACATATCTATATACACATAATTGTTCGTGAATCGTCGAACACGGTCAAAGGGTAATTGATTACATGAATGTAGTTCCAAACTTTTTGAGATTCAACATTACAAATTCTGCTTATCGTGTAGGAAACATATAAAGGTTAAGTTTAAATTTGGTCAGAAATTTCCGGGTTGTCACATTGTGAAACCATTAAGACCCCACCAATCGAAAACCTTCGACCAAATATCGAAAGATTTGATACAAAAAATGATAGAATGATCAACCGTCTCAATGTCATCATCACAAATGGGACACCGGACCGAATTAAGATCAATGCCTCGTTTGTCAAGTTCTATTAAGACGTGTAACCATTTTTTCCTTAATCTCCACACGAAAAGCTCGACCTTTTTCGGGACCAAACTGTTCCTCATAGTCACGCTTAAATTTGTACCACCACTAAGTAACCGTGAATCAATATTGCCCAATAGAACCCCCGTAATGTCACACCCCCAAATAGGACCTGGGGTATTCGTGACTAATTATATCAAATCATAGTTGTATAAACGAGAACGACTCTATATGAGACGTTTTGAATAAAACATTTATTAATAAAACAGCGGAAGCATTAAAAGTTTTTACATCAAATCCAAACCGAAATAGTATTAGTTTTAACATGCAAAGTAAATGTAATAAAATGAAGACTCCATGCAGCAGCATTCAATTCATCATGTAGCATTCATAGCAATCACCTTATTCGTCACCTGAGACAAAACATGCTTAAAGTGTCAACCAAAAAGGTTGAGTGAAATTCATAGGTTTTTATAATATGCATTAGACCACAAGATTTAGTTTAAAGCTGATTGATACCAATTATATCAATCTAAAAAGAGTTGCTGTAGTTTGTAATATCGCTACTAGACAAAAGTTTACCCCGCAACACCTTGAACAGTCAGTGTCAGTTGAATCATTATTATGTAACCAAAGACCATTAGTCAAATAGTTAGAGACGTCACTCTCAGTAGCGCTACTCACAATAACTAAGTTTGCATCTTATACCTCAGTAATTAACGATATTACGGTGGGGATTTGCATGACAAAGCACGACAGCACAATAACATTTTAGTACTTGTGTCTAAACGTAAAACAGTTATAAAGCAAGCATGTGTCTCACCCCAAAAGTTATAAATAGTTAAGTAAACAGTAAAAGTGAGGCTATGAAAATAGCTTAAATAGTTGTTGAAGTATTCCACGCAAGAAAGGAAAGTAAAGCAAGTAAGGGACCGAGATATCAACCTAGAGATAGAATGTATGATTAGATGTTGTCTAATAGTCAAAAGTATAGTAATTATACTAATGATAATGGTTTTTTTAAAAGAAATTCTATTTTCGGAAAGGTTACTATTTATGGAAAGTTTTAACTTTTAGTAACTTTTCAATTATAGAAAATTCGGGTTATAATCTTCAACAAGACATTGTACGGCTATCTCAAATCTCATTGCTATCATACAAGTCACTTAAATGATCAGTTGTTACCGGTCGCCCAGGATTCTTGACCAGAATCTATGTCCTGGCATTCAAAATCCACAAGCGATTCCCATAAGGCAACAAGGACCACCCTAGGCCATATGTAGAGGTGAGGTTCATATATAGTGCACGTTATCTTGATTATAACTGTAGTGACCCGAACTTTTCCATATATATATATATATATATATATATATATATATATATATATATATATATATATATATATATATATATATATATATATATATATATATATATATATATATATATATATTAAATGAAATTGTTATTTACATGATTAAGTGTTTCCAACATGTTAAGCAATCAAACTTGTTAAGACTTGATTAATTGAAATAGGTTTCATATAGACAATTGACCACCCAAGTTGATCGGTGATTCACGAATGTTAAAACTTGTAAAAACTATACGATGACATATATATATATATATATATATATATATATATATATATATATATATATATATATATATATATATATATATATATATATATATATATATATATATATATAGTTAACATGATTTTATTATAAGTATGTATCTCATTAGGTATTTTAACAATGAGTTATATACATAAAAATGAGACTATTAATTTAAGAAACTCGAAAACGATATATATAACGATTATCGTTATAACAACGTCTTACTAGGTACATATGAATCATATTAAGATATTGATACACTTGGTTAATTATGTTAAATGATAAGTAAATATATTATTAAGTGTATTAACAATGAAATACATATGTAAAAATAAGACTACTAACTTAATGATTTCGAAACGAGACATATATGTAACGATTATCGTTGTAACGACATTTAACTGTATATATATCATACTAAGATATATTATATATCATAATATCATGATAACATAACAATTTTACATCTCATTTGTTATAATAAACAATGGGTTAACAACATTCAACAAGATCGTTAACCTAAAGGTTTCAAAACAACGTTTACATGTAACGACTAACGATGACTTAACGACTCAGTTAAAATGTATATACATGTAGTGTTTTAATATGTATTCATACACTTTGGAAAGACTTCAAGACACTTATCAAAATACTTCTACTTAACAAAAATGCTTACAATTACATCCTCGTTCAGTTTCATCAACAATTCTACTCGTATGCACCCGTATTTGTACTCGTACAATACACAGCTTTTAGATGTATGTACTATTGGTATATACACTCCAATGATCAGCTCTTAGCAGCCAATGTGAGTCACCTAACACATGTGGGAGCCATCATTTGGCAACTAGCATGAAATATCTCATAAAATTACAAAAATATGAGTAATCATTCATGACTTATTTACATGAAAACAAAATTACATATCCTTTATATCTAATCCATACACCAACGACCAAAAACACCTACAAACACTTTCATCTTCAATTTTCTTCATCTAATTTATCTCTCTCAAGTTCTATCTTCAAGTTCTAAGTGTTCTTCATAAATTCCAAAAGTTCTAGTTTCATAAAATCAAGAATACTTCCAAGATTGCAAGTTTACTTCCAAGTTTTCTAAATCCATTCCAAGTAATCATCCAATATCAAGAAACCTTTGTTACTTACAGTAAGTTATCTTTCTAATACAATGTAATAATCATATTCAAACTTTAATTCAATTTCTATAACTATAACAATCTTATTTCGAGTGGAAATCTTACTTGAAATTGTTTTCGTGTCATGATTCTGCTTCAAGAACTTTCAAGCCATCCAAGGATCCTTTGAAGCTAGATCTATTTTTCTCATTTCTAGTAGGTTTATCCAAGGAACTTGAGGTAGTAATGATGTTCATAACATCATTCAATTAATACATATAAAGCTATCTTATTCGAAGGTTTAAACTTGTAATCACTAGAACATAGTTTAGTTAATTCTAAACTTGTTCGCAAATAAAAGTTAATCCTTCTAACTTGACTTTTAAAATCAACTAAACACATGTTCTATATCTATATGATATGCTAACTTAATGATTTAAAACCTGGAAACACGAAAAACACCGTAAAACCGGATTTACGCCGTCGTAGTAACACCGCGGGCTGTTTTGGGTTAGTTAATTAAAAACTATGATAAACTTTGATTTAAAAGTTGTTATTCTGGGAAAATGATTTTTATTATGAACATGAAACTATATCCAAAAATTATGGTTAAACTCAAAGTGGAAGTATGTTTTCTAAAATGGTCATCTAGACGTCGTTCTTTCGACTGAAATGACTACCTTTACAAAAATGACTTGTAACTTATTTTTCCGACTATAAACCTATAATTTTTCTGTTTAGATTCATAAAATAGAGTTCAATATGAAACCATAGCAATTTGATTCACTCAAAACGGATTTAAAATGAAGAAGTTATGGGTAAAACAAGATTGGATAATTTTTCTCATTTTAGCTACGTGAAAATTGGTAACAAATCTATTCCAACCATAACTTAATCAACTTGTATTGTATATTATGTAATCTTGAGATACCATAGACACGTATACAATGTTTCGACCTATCATGTCGACACATCTATATATATTTCGGAACAACCATAGACACTCTATATGTGAATGTTGGAGTTAGCTATACAGGGTTGAGGTTGATTCCAAAATATATATAGTTTGAGTTGTGATCAATACTGAGATACGTATACACTGGGTCGTGGATTGATTCAAGATAATATTTATCGATTTATTTCTGTACATCTAACTGTGGACAACTAGTTGTAGGTTACTAACGAGGACAGCTGACTTAATAAACTTAAAACATCAAAATATATTAAAAGTGTTGTAAATATATTTTGAACATACTTTGATATATATGTATATATTGTTATAGGTTCGTGAATCAACCAGTGGCCAAGTCTTACTTCCCGACGAAGTAAAAATCTGTGAAAGTGAGTTATAGTCCCACTTTTAAAATCTAATATTTTTGGGATGAGAATACATGCAGGTTTTATAAATGATTTACAAAATAGACACAAGTACGTGAAACTACATTCTATGGTTGAATTATCGAAATCGAATATGCCCCTTTTTATTAAGTCTGGTAATCTAAGAATTAGGGAACAGACACCCTAATTGACGCGAATCCTAAAGATAGATCTATTGGGCCTAACAAACCCCATCCAAAGTACCGGATGCTTTAGTACTTCGAAATTTATATCATATCCGAAGGGTGTCCAGGAATGATGGGGATATTCTTATATATGCATCTTGTTAATGTTGGTTAACAGGTGTTCACCATATGAATGATTTTTATCTCTATGTATGGGATGTGTATTGAAATATGAAATCTTGTGGTCTATTATTACGATTTGATATATATAGGTTAAACCTATAACTCACCAACATTTTTGTTGACGTTTAAAACATGTTTATTCTCAGGTGAATACTAAGAGCTTCCGCTGTTGCATACTAAAATAAGGACAAGATTTGGAGTCCATGTTTGTATGATATTGTGTAAAAATTGCATTCAAGAAACTGATTTCGATGTAACATATTTGTATTGTAAACCATTATGTAATGGTCATGTGTAAACATGATATTTTAGATTAACATTATTTGATAATCTACGTAAAGCTTTTTGAACCTTTATTTATGAAATAAAGGTTATGGTTTGTTTTAAAAATGAATGCAGTCTTTGAAAAATGTCTCATATAGAGGTCAAAACCTCGCAACGAAATCAATTAATATGGAACGTTTTTAATCAATAAGAACGGGACATTTCAGTTGGTATCCGAGCGTTGGTCTTAGAGAACCAGAATTTTGCATTAGTATGTCTTATCGAGTTTGTTAGGATGCATTGGTGAGTCTGGACTTCGACCGTGTTTACTTGAAAAATGATTGCTTAACAAATTTTGTTGGAAACTATATATTTTTAACATGTGAATATTAAGTGATATATTAATCTCTTAACGTGTTTGATATTATGTGATAGATGTCTACCTCTAGAACAAGTCCCATTGACTCACCTAATAATAATGAAGAGTCAAATGTAAATTGGAATAATTCGTGGACTGATTCACAAGTTCCCGAAGAGGAACAGGAAGAAGAGTCGGAACCGGAAGAAGAATCGAAACCGGAAGAAGAATCGGAACCGAAAGAAGAAATAGAACCAGTGGGGGAAATAATAAAACGGTTAAGTAGAAGAAAATCCTCCACCAACCGACCAAAGTTAATTATGGTCAATGGTGTTTCCGCCAAGGAAGCAAAGTATTGGGAGGATTACCAATTCTCCGATTAATCGGATCCCGACAAGGAATCCGATGATGTTATAGAAATTACCCCAACACAATTTAATAAGGCAAAAGAGAACAATAAGGGAAAGGGCATAAAAATAGAGAAATTTGATTCCAAACCCGATGAACTTTATATGTATCGTCAACGCCCGTATTTCTTAAGTTGTGACAATAACCCGAGAACCTCTAAACCACCAGGTTTTTCTAAACCAATGTGGAAAACGACGGCTCGTATTAGGGGAACATCATATATCCCTAGAAACTTGGCAAAACGAACCAAAATCGAAGAAGAATAAACGAGCTAGTCGAAATAAGATAGTTGTATTCGTGTGGTGTAATATATGTAATATAGTGTGCTTATGCTTTATGATATATGTAAAAAAATTGCTTGTATTAATAAGTATTTTTTTTATGAATCTAACTCTTGTCTATTTTACAGTATAAAAACACAAAATGGATAGACAACCCAATATTTTAAGAGACCTACCCGGAGACATGATTGATGAAATCTTGTAGAGAGTCGGTCAGAATTCTTCGGCACAACTATTTACGGCGAAATCAGTTTGTAAGACATTCGAAGAACGTTCCAAGAATGTCTTGGTTTATAAGAGACTTTCGTTTGAAATGTTGGGATTTAACAAGTTTGATAAGTCTTAAAACCTTTTAAGAATCTTAATAAACGAAAGCGTGTAATTATCAAATTTTACTTGTTAAACTTTAAGCCAATTAAAGTTAAATCACAATTAGGATCAAGTTGTGAAACATACTTACAAACTACAAGTAAGAAAAGTGTTTATACCTTCTCCTAGCTTGTGGATAGATGATGATGAAGATGATGATGAATGGAGCTCCAAAACAATGAAACCTCAAGTAGTTATACCCCAAACTATGCACCAACACCCTTGCTATTAGTTAGGATTTTGTTTGACACTTGAATGACCAAAACCCAAGCTTGAAGATCCCTTCTTTCTGCCCAAAAAAGCCGAACAGCAGCAGCAGTTTTGGACAGCAATATTCAGCTGGTTTTTTACTTCAAAATGTTATATATTTTGAGTCTTTCTTTGGTCTATTAAAACTAGCATGCACTTAGGGAGTTGTGGTCTTTAAAAGTCACAAGAATAAGCATGGGTGGACTCTTCTTGGAGCCTACAAAACTGCCCACACTTGCACATTTATTTTATACAAGATTCAATTTTATAAAACTTGTATATAAGTTTATAAAACTTATATAAAACAAACATGTATTTGTTACTTGCAACAATTTTATAAACCATTTTATAAAATATAACACAACATAATTATTTAAACCTATAAATAATTACATATAAATTATCCAAATAATTTATCCCAAGTGATGATATTTTAGAAAACCGATTTTCTAAAATCCAAGTGTCGCGTATTTGATCAATGATCCAATCGTTAAGATTAAATACGAATAATGTGTTGGTAAGCTTGTTATTGGGTATGACCCGACTTGGATCAAAACATATTAGCCACGTTAATTCAATATGTCTCTCGGGCATACGAAAATCCTTCAATCTCCCACTTGCACGAGAAACATAAGAAATTAATGCAAGTGATGGATACCACCTAACGACCGTCCATCACCCCCAATATGTTATGACTTTGTGCCATTCAATAACATCATCCTTTTCGAGTTCCCATCTCGAATATGAATAGGTGAATCTTTCATCACATCCTTTCGTCCTAGATGTCATGTTAAATCCAAGAGACATAGAGTGATCACTCTCTTCTAGATTTAACTTTATCAGGCCTTTAGACATCTGACTCTCAACGAATAAGAGGGACAAATTCCATCTTGACTACATATGTCCTAAATATATACCTTGCATTATACCTGAGCTCCTCCTTATGAACTACCATATTTCAGAATAGCGAAGGAAAGAATCAAGGCACAATACTTGGCAAATATCTGAACCCAATATGTATCTCAGGTCAGAGGATACAATGATATTCGCCTTTACTCAAGATTACATGTGATCAACCACAAAGGCTCCATTTTGTAAATCTTGAGGGCGGGTCTTCCAATATTTGTATCCCACAAATATCTATGAACCTTGGTTGCAACCTTGCCCCACATTCATCCCGTGAATGTACACCAATCCAAGTTCATAATAGTCTAAACCTCACACTTGTTCCCACAAATGTGATCGACTACGGAATTTAGAATAATTACTTATTCATGGATAAAATATGCAAAATAAGAACATAACTCAAAATAAATTAATACCATAATTATATTAATGAGTTTGAACAATTTCGTTCCATTACAATACTTAAAACAGATCATGACCAATCACTAGAATATCGAAGCCCTAATGCACAAACATGTCCTGCATGTTTTGGTCCATGTAAGAGCTTCGTGAGAGGATCCGCTATATTAAGATCTGTGTGAACTTTGCGAATACATATCTTTCCCTTTTCAACTTCATCCCTTATGTAGTTGAATCTCCGCTCAATGTGACGGGTCTTTTGGTGAGCACGAGGTTCTTTGATTTGAGCAATCGCACCCTCGTTGTCACAAAAGATCTCAAGAGGGTCCTGAATGGAAGGGACTACTCCTAAGTCGTCGATGAATTTCTTCATCCATGCAGCTTCCTGAGCTGCTAATGATGCGGCGATGTACTCCGACTCTGTAGTGGATAGAGCAACAACATCCTGTTTTGAACTCTTCCAAGAGACCGCACCTCCATTTAATGTGAAGACATAACCGGATTGTGATCGAGAATCATCACGATCAGTTTGGAAACTCGCATCCACGTAACCTTTTACAGCGAGTTCCTCCTCACCAGACCCATATATCAGAAACATATCCTTAGTCCTCCTAAGGTATTTCAATATACTTTTAACAGCAATCCAATGACTGTTTCCTGGGTTATTCTGGTATCTACTTGTCAGGCTAAGAGCGCATGACACATCCGGTCTAGTGCATATCATTGCATACATGATTGACCCAATGGCAGACGCATATGGGACTTTCTTCATTCTCTCTTGTTCATCTTTCGTGGTGGGGCACTGAGATAAACTGAGGAGTGTTCCTCTTTGAATAGGTACCAAACCTTTCTTAGAGTTTTCCATCTTGAACCTTTTCAAGATCTTTTCAATGTATGCACTTTGATTCAAACCTATCAGTTTCTTGGATCTATCCCTGTAGATCCCAATCCCCAAAACGTATTGTGCTTCTCCAAGATCCTTAATGGAGAAGCATTTACTTAGCCAAGTTTTAACTCTTTGCATTGCGGGAATATCATTTCCAAATAACAATATATCATCCACATATAGTACAAGGAACATGATAGTGCTCCCACTGGCTTTCTTATATACACAAGCTTCATCACCATTTTTAATGAAGCCAAATTTCACGGCTTCCTCATTAAAACGATGATTCCACATTCTAGATGCTTGTTTCAATCCGTAGATTGACTTCTTTAACTTGCATACCTTTTTAGGATAATTCGGATCAACAAAACCCTCAGGCTGAACCATATAGACATCTTCCTCAAGATGTCCATTTAGGAAAGCGGTCTTGACATCCATTTGCCATATTTCATAATCATAATGAGCAGCAATGGCAAGTAATATCCTAATAGACTTTAGCATTGCCACAGGCGAAAAAGTTTCATCATAGTCAACCCCTTGAGTTTGAGTGAAACCTTTTGCTACAAGTCTAGCTTTATATGTATCCAAGTTTCCATGTATGTCGGTTTTCATCTTGAAAAGCCATTTACAATCAACTAGCCTTGAGCTAGTAGGTTGTTCAACAAGTTCCCAAACTTGGTTGTCATACATGGATTGCATCTCAGCGTTCATGGCTTCCTGCCATTTATCCTTATCAATCCTTGATAAAGCATCTTGGTAGTTTGTTGGTTCATCCAAATCAACCACATAGCAACCATCCATGAGAAACCCATATCTCTCAGGAGGATTACTAATCCTACCAGATCTGCGAACGTCTTGTGTATTTTGATCATCCATTTGATCACTCTCAACATTTTCATGTTGAGTGCTAGTGTCAACAAATTGTGTATCATCTACTTGATCTTGAACTTCTTCAAGATCTATCTTCCTCTCACTATTTCCTTCCATTAGGAACTTAGTTTCAAGGAATTCATCCTTTCGAGCAACAAATACATTTTGCTCGGTTTGATCATAGAAATAGTATCCCATATCATCCTTGGGATATCCTATGAAGATACACTTCGTGGATCGAGCATTCAACTTATTAGGGACGTAACGCTTAGGATAAGCTTCACATCCCCATACCTTTAAGTATGATAGAGACGGAGGTTTTCCAAACCACATCTCATGAGGAGTTCGTTCCACTTTCTTGGTTGGGGCCATATTTAAAATACGAGCCGCGGAGCATAGACAATAACCCCAAAACGATAGAGGTAACGAGCTTCTTGCCATCATAGATCGAACCATATCCATTAGGGTTCGGTTCCTCCTTTCGGAAACTCCATTAAGTTGGGGTGTTCCTGGTGGAGTAAGTTGTGAGATAATCCCACAACTTCTAAGATGATCTTGGAAAGCATCACTTAGGTATTCACCTCCTCTATCGGTACGAAGTACCTTGATTGTCTTATTGAGTTGATTTTGTACTTCGCTTTGATACTCTTTGAATGCTTCAAAAGTTTCGTCCTTATGTCTTAACAAGTAGACATATCCAAAACGACTGAAGTCATCAATGAAAGTAACGAAGTATCTTTCACCATTCCTAGCTATAGGCTTAAAGGGTCCACATACATCCGAATGTATTAATCCCAATAAGTCCTTAGCCCTTTCATAGGTCCCTTTGAAAGGTGCTTTAGTCATTTTGCCTTGTAAACAAGATTCACACACATCAAACGAGTCCATCTCATTTGATTTCAAGAGTCCATTCCTTTGAAGTGTATGCATTCGGTTCTTGTTTATGTGACCAAGGTGACAATGCCATAAGTAGGAATCACTCAAATCCCTTTTGAGTTTCTTGGTAGTTGTATGGTACATTGAGCTACTAGATGATGTGTCATCATGAATCAATTCATAAATTCCATTTGAAGGCGAAGCCTTAAAATAGAATACATTATCTAAATAAACATGGATATCATCATTAACAAAATTAAGATTAAAACCACATTGTTTCAAACGGGAAACGGAAATAATGTTTCGACATAAATCGGGTGCATACAAAACATCTTTCAAAATAAGTTCCAAACCACTTGGAAGCTTTAACACAAAGTCTCCTTGAGCCTTCACATGCACTTTGGCTCCATTACCCATGTAGAGACTTGATGTTCCCGTTTGCTCGCTACTTCCTTTGAACCCCTGCAATGAATTGCAAATGTGAGTTCCACATCCAGTGTCTAATACCCATGTATTAGAAGAAGTAATACTAAGCTCTATATATACCATATATATATTACCTGAGGATTGCCCCGCATCCCTCTTTTCCTTCAACTCCTTAAGGTAGACCGGGCAGTTTCGTTTCCAGTGACCCATTTCACCGCAACCGAAACATGGGTCTTCCTTGGGGTTTGCTTGTCCGGCAACCTTTTGTTTCTTATTCTTGTTTTTGGTTGGGGTAGGCATCTTTCCCTTTCCCTTGCCTTGATGGGCGGGTCCTTTCCTCTTAGCCGCCCTAGGCTTAGAGGTGTTGTTACCTTTGGACCCACCATCATTGATCACTAGCACGGGTGAAGCCCTTTTACCCATGCTAGTTTCGGCCGTCCTTAACATGCCATGAAGCTCACCAATGGTCTTATCCATCCCATTCATATTGTAATTAATTACAAATTGGTCAAACCTCTTTGACAAGGAGTTTAGGATAAGATCGGTGGCTAGCTCATTGGATATGTTGAGATTGAGACGGTTAGCGCGATCAATGAGGCTTTTCATTTTGAGGACATAGGAGGAGACGGATTGGGTGTCATCCATACGACATGCATGTAGCGCTCGAACCGTTTCGAAGCGCTCGACACGTGCTTGTTGAAGGAACATCTCCTTCAATTGCGTAATCATGTCATATGCACTATGATGTTCGAAATCCTTTTGGAGTTCGGGTATCATAGTCCCAAGCATTAGGCAACCAACTTGCACCGAATCGGCACAATATTTGTCATAGTAGGCCATGCCCTCCGTATCATCCATGTCGGGTTGATCGGGAATGGGGTCCTCCAACACATACGCTTTATCCTCGAGTTTGAGGACAATCCTAAGATTACGGAACCAATCCATAAAGTTCGTATGGTTGAGTTTGTCTTTCTCAAGTAGAGACCTTAACGATAGGTTGTTTAGGTTAAGTGGTGCGTTTTGCATGTTGTTGTTGTTATTAGCGGCCATCTACAAAATTAACAAAGTTCATTTAAGTATTGATTTCAAATTTAATAAACAATACCCTTTTATATTATAATTGTCTTATTAAATATTAGAATCCAACGGTAAATCAAATTTCGGTTAGGTGACCTTTATCCCGTTATTTGATTTAGCTAGGTAGTCATTTATATGACAATTGCAATCCTTTTGCAACTTCTAAATTATGGGATCATGCAATCCTTTTTCATGGCATATTTATCCCATCAACGCCTATTTGTTCCTCATGCTTCGGTGACCCTAAGTTCGTGATTCCCAAATCAAGTCGTCCTACTTGTGTAAACATGTAAAATTAACATACAAGTGGTTAGGTGACCTTTATCCCACAAGCATGCGAATTTTACCTTAAGCATATTAGTTAGTTCATAATGGTTAGGTGACCTTTATCCCATTATGAGTTCCCTACTATGTTCAAGTGTTCCCACAAAAGGATGGCGTTAAACTTGTTTACCTTGTTTTAGTTAAGGGATTTTAAGTTTTCATTAATTCTAGTTTGAGAAAACTTTTATGCCATACACTAACATGCATTTAGTGTATGGTCCATTTGAAATCCATTTTCATGTCTATAAACCATTTTATATATATGATCCTAATCATGATCTTAATAACCGTTTATTAATGTCCTTTTAGCCATTTTTAATTTAACCAATTAAATTGTCATTTTGCATGTCGTTAATTAATGTATAATTTAACCAATTAAATTGCCATTTTGCTTGTTGTTAACTTGTGTGATTAACTTGTAGCATACAACCATACAATAAACAACCATGCATGCAAAACAAATATGTTCACAATCAAGCCAATTTGGTAGACATTTGTTTAGCCGAAAACAAATGCCACCGGATAAGGGGTTATAACACAAAGTAGGAGATTTCAAATCTCCCACTTAACCTTGCATCCAAATGCTTCTTCATGTGTTCTTCAAGTCTTCATCATTCTTCATCATTTTACAAAATATATCCTAATACATTTTGTCTAAAAAATGAAATTACAACCTAATCTATTTTACATATCAAATATAAAATAAATTACATAACCAAATGAATTATTACATGTCAAATGAATAAATATTATTACAAACCAATTGAATAAATATTAATCAACCATGCATGCAACCAAACACAAGGTCAAGGCTTAGATTGTGAACATCATCAACATAAGTGATAGGCAATACAGAATCACAAGTGATTGGAAACACAGAATCACAAGTGATCTGCAACACAGAATCACAAGTGATTGGCAATACAGAATCACAAGTGATCGGCAACACAGAATCACAAGTGATCTGCAACACAGAATCACAAGTGATTGGCAATACAGAATGCAGAATCACAAGTGATTTTGGCAGTATAGAATCACAAGTGATTTTGGCAGTATAGAATCACAAGTGATTTGCAGTACAGAATGCAGAATCACAAGTGATTTTGGCCAAAATGACAAACCACCCAAAACCAAAAATTTTACATTCTACTTCATGCATGTTCATAGAATGCAAAATTATAGTGGGTTTAATAACCATCTCGAAGCATATTTCAACAACTTCGGCTCTAGATACCATTGTTGGGATTTAACAAGTTTGATAAGTCTTAAAACCTTTTAAGAATCTTAATAAACGGAAGCGTGTAATTATCAAATTTTACTTGTTAAACTTTAAGCCAATTAAAGTTAAATCCCAATTAGGATCAAGTTGTGAAACATACTTACAAACTACAAGTAAGAAAAGTGTTTATACCTTCTCCTAGCTTGTTGATAGATGATGATGAAGATGATGATGAATGGAGCTCCAAAACAATGAAACCTCAAGTAGTTATACCCCAAACTATGCACCAACACCCTTGCTATTAGTTAGGATTTTGTTTGACACTTGAATGACCAAAACCCAAGCTTGAAGATCCCTTCTTTCTGCCCAAAAAAGTCGAACAGCAGCAGCAGTTTTGGACAGCAATATTCAGCTGGTTTTTTACTTCAAAATGTTATATATTTTGAGTCTTTCTTTGGTCTATTAAAACTAGCATGCACTTAGGGAGTTGTGGTCTTTAAAAGTCACAAGAATAAGCATGGGTGGACTCTTCTTGGAGCCTACAAAACTGCCCACACTTGCACATTTATTTTATACAAGATTCAATTTTATAAAACTTGTATATAAGTTTATAAAACTTATATAAAACAAACATGTATTTGTTACTTGCAACAATTTTATAAACCATCTTATAAAATATAACACAACATAATTATTTAAACCTATAAATAATTACATATAAATTATCCAAATAATTTATCCCAAGTGATGATATTTTAGAAAACCGATTTTCTAAAATCCAAGTGTCGCGTATTTGATCAATGATCCAATCGTTAAGATTAAATACGAATAATGTGTTGGTAAGCTTGTTATTGGGTATGACCCGACTTGGATCAAAACATATTAGCCACGTTAATTCAATATGTCTCTCGGGCATACGAAAATCCTTCATGAAAGATGGGGGATATCACATTGGGAAACCCATAAGTTACGATGTGTTTACTTTGACGCATATATTGCGGGGAACCCAAATGCTATTTTATGCAACGGGTTAAGAAATTATTTTGACTCAATGTATCCGAATATAGGACTTCATGATTTAGAAAAAGCGGCTAACATGCAACATAAAGAAGCATGCTATGCTTACGGGTTAGTAATGTTCGCTTCTCACCAAAGTGAGAAAAAGAACATCGGGCTACAACTATTAAACAAAACGTTCCCACAAGTGACGGAGTCGGTAATTGGGGTAAGAAATGAGGTTTTTAGGTTATTACGAGACTGTTGGTCATTACATAACCCTCGTCCCATTGACGACATTACAACACACTGTCTTATCAACGGCCATAACGGTTATGTTCCACAAGACCAAGGATGGGAAGTAGTCCTAGTAAAACCAGAATGCATGACTTGTTTCTGGACGTATGAATTACGTGTCTTTATTGCCTTTGCTGAACGACTTGTGTACTAGCTAGAATTATCTTCACAACTATCTTGTATCAAAGTTATTGTGTGCTATATTTCATGCTTTATGTAAGGTAAGCGGTATTGTAAGTTTGTAAAATATTGTATAAAAGTTTGAACGCGAAATATTATTATAATCAGTTTTTCATATAGAATTGTAGTAGTTGAATTGTATATTAGCTACTAAGTATGAACTTAACGGGTAGGTACTACCCGAATTTAAACTTATAAAACGCTAATATGAAGAAAAGCTTTTATAAATGAGTTCATATTATGCTACGAAATACTATTAACTACTCTTAATATTCTGTATGATTAACTTGTTCCATTTGAATATTTTGAAGGAAATGGCACCGACTACTCGACACACCGTGAATATGAATGAAGAGGAATTCCGTACTTTTCTAGCTTCAAACATAGCCGCAGTACAGGCTGCGCTACATACCAACAATAACCTTGGATCTAGCAGTACAGGAAATCGTGTAGGATGCACCTACAAAGAATTCAATGCCTGCAAACCTTTGGAATGTGATGGAACCGAAGGACCGATCAGATTGAAACGGTGGACCGAGAAGGTCGAATTGGTGTTTGCCATAAGTAAGTGTACTGAAGAGGACAAAGTGAAGTACGCTACGCATACCTTCACAGGTTCTGCGTTAACATGGTGGAATACCTATCTAGAGCAAGTGGGACAAGATGATGCGTACGCACTACCGTGGTCAGCATTCAAGCTCTTGATGAACGAGAAGTACCGTCCCAGAACCGAGGTCAATAAGCTCAAGACAGAACTTAGAGGGTTACGAACCCAAGGATTTGATATTACCACGTAAAAAGACGATTCACAGAATTGTGCCTATTATGT
The DNA here is from genome assembly GCF_046630445.1 of Rutidosis leptorrhynchoides. Lineage (NCBI taxonomy): Eukaryota > Viridiplantae > Streptophyta > Magnoliopsida > Asterales > Asteraceae > Rutidosis > Rutidosis leptorrhynchoides. The sequence continues at coordinate 345,603,155 of NC_092340.1, read as the reverse complement.
CCAGGAGCGTTCGAAGATGAGGAAGAGAAGATCGACGCGTTTGTGAAAGGATTACCGGAAAGAATCCAAGAAGATATAAGTTCACACGAGCCCGCCTCCATACAACAGGCATGTAGAATGGCTCACAAACTAGTGAATCAGATTGAAGAAAGAATTAAAGAATAGACTGCTGAAGAGGCCAATGTGAAGCAAGTCAAAAGAAAGTGGGAGGAAAACGGTGATAAGAATCACTAATACAACAACAACAGCAATTACAACAATAATCGCAACAACTATCCCAACAATCGCAACATCAATCGCAACTACAACAAACGGCCCAACATCAACAACAACAACAGCAACAACAACAACAACAACAACAACAACAACAACAACAACAACAACAACAACAACAGCAACTACAACAATCATCCCAACAACAATAATAACCGCAACAACAACAACAATCAGAAGCAGCTATGCCAAAGGTGTGAAAAGTATCACTCGGGGTTCTGCACCAAATTTTGCAACAAGTGTAAAAGAAATGGTCATAGCACAACGAAGTGTGAGGTCTACGGACCAGGGGTTAACAGAATGAAAGGAACAAATGGTGTCGGAACGAGTAATGGCAGAGCAAGTAGTGTCGGAGCAAGTTATGCCAATGTAGTTTGTTATAAATGTGGAAAACTGGGTCACATTATTATAAATTGCCCGAACCAGGAGAACACGAATGGACAAGGCCGCGGAAGAGTTTTCAATATTAATGCGGCAGAGGCACAGGAAGACCCGGAGCTTGTTACGGGTACGTTTCTTATTGACAATAAATCTGCTTACTTTTTATTTGATTCGGGTTCGGATAGAAGCTATATGAGTATTTGTGCTAAATTAAGTTGTCCATTGACGCCGTTGGATAGTAAATTTTTACTCGAATTAGCAAACGGTAAATTAATTTCAGCAGATAATATATGCCGGAATCGAGAAATTAAACTGGGTAGCGAAATATTTAAGATTGATTTGATACCAGTAGAGTTAGGGAGTTTTGATGTAATAGTTGGCATGGACTGGCTGAAGAAGGTGAAAGCAGAGATCGTATGTTATAAAAATGCAATTCGCATTGTACGAGAAGAAGGAGAACCCTTAATGATGTACGGAGAAAAGGGCAACATGAAGCTACATCTTATTAGTAATTTGAAGGCATAAAAACTAATAAGAAAAGGTTGCTATGCTGTTCTAGCACACGTCGAGAAAGTACAAACTGAAGAAAAGAGCATCAATGATGTTTTCGTCGCAAAAGAATTTCCCGATGTATTTACGAAAGAATTACCGGGACTACCTCCACATCGATCTGTTGAATTTCAAATAGATCTTATACCAGGAGCTGCACCAATAGCTCGTGCTCCTTATAGACTCGCACCCAGCGAGATGAAAGAACTGCAAAGCCAACTGCAAGAACTATTAGAACATGGTTTCATTCGACCAAGCACATCACCATGGGGAGCTCCTGTTTTGTTTGTCAAGAAGAAGGATGGTACATTTAGGTTGTGTATTGACTACAGAGAGTTGAACAAACTTACCATCAAAAACCGTTATCCACTACCGAGAATTGACGACTTGTTTGATCAACTACAAGGCTCGTCAGTTTATTCAAAGATTGATTTACGTTCTGGATATCATCAAATGCGAGTAAAGGAGGATGATATTCCGAAAACTGCTTTTAGGACGCGTTATGGTCATTACGAGTTTATGGTTATGCCATTTGGGTTGACTAATGCACCAGCTGTGTTCATGGACCTCATGAACCGAGTGTGTGGGCCATATCTTGACAAGTTTGTCATTGTTTTCATCGATGACATACTTATTTACTCAAAGAATGATCAAGAGCACGAAGAACATTTAAGAAAAGTGCTAGAAGTATCGAGGAAAGAAAAACTGTACGCTAAGTTTTCAAAGTGTGCATTTTGGTTGGAAGAAGTTCAATTCCTCGGTCACATAGTGAACAAAGAAGGTATCCAGGTGGACCCGGCAAAGATCGAAATCGTTGAAAAGTGGGAAACCCCAAAAACTCCGAAGCATATACGTCAATTTTTAGGATTGGCTGGTTACTACAGAAGATTCATCCAAGATTTCTCCAAAATAGCAAAACCCTTGACTGCATTAACGCATAAAGGGAAGAAATTTGAATGGAAGGATGAACAAGAGAAGGCGTTTTAATTATTGAAGAAAAAGCTAACTACGGCACCTATATTGTCATTGCCTGAAGGAAATGATGATTTTGTGATTTATTGTGACGCATCAAAGCAAGGTCTCGGTTGTGTATTAATGCAACGGATGAAGGTGATTGCTTATGCGTCTAGACAATTGAAGATTCACGAGCAAAATTATACGACGCATGATTTGGAATTAGGCGCGGTTGTTTTTGCATTAAAGACTTGGAGGCACTACTTATATGGGGTTAAAAGTATTATATATACCGACCACAAAAGTCTTCAACACATATTTAATCAGAAACAACTGAATATGAGGCAGCGTAGGTGGATTGAATTGTTGAATGATTACGACTTTGAGATTCGTTACCACCCGGGGAAGGCAAATGTAGTAGCCGACGCCTTGAGCAGAAAGGACAGAGAACCCATTCGAGTAAAATCTATGAATATAATGATTCACACTAATCTTACTACTCAAATAAAGGAGGCGCAACAAGGAGTTTTAAAAGAGGGAAATTTAAAGGATGAAATACCCAAAGGATCGGAGAAACATCTTAATATTCGGGAAGACGGAACCCGGTATAGGGCTGAAAGAATTTGGGTACCAAAATTTGGAGATATGAGAGAAATGGTACTTAGAGAAGCTCATAAAACCAGATACTCAATACATCCTGGAACGGGGAAGATGTACAAGGATCTCAAGAAACATTTTTGGTGGCCGGGTATGAAAGCCGATGTTGCTAAATACGTAGGAGAATGTTTGATGTGTTCTAAGGTCAAAGATGAGCATCAGAAACCATCAGGTCTACTTCAACAACCCAAAATTTCGGAGTGGAAATGGGAAAACATTACCATGGATTTCATCACTAAATTGCCAAGGACTGCAAGTGGTTTTGATACTATTTGGGTAATAGTTGATCGTCTCACCAAATCAGCACACTTCCTGCCAATAAGAGAAGATGACAAGATGGAGAAGTTAGCACGACTGTATTTGAAGGAAGTCGTCTCCAGACATGGAATACCAATCTCTATTATCTCTGATAGGGATGGCAGATTTATTTCAAGATTCTGGCAGACATTACAGCAAGCATTGGGAACTCGTCTAGACATGAGTACTGCCTATCATCCACAAACTGATGGGCAGAGCGAAAGGACGATACAAATGCTTGAAGACATGCTACGAGCTTGTGTTATTGATTTCGGAAACAGTTGGCATCGACATCTACCGTTAGTAGAATTTTCCTACAACAACAGCTACCATTCAAGCATTGAGATGGCGCCGTTTGAAGCACTTTATGGTAGAAAGTGCAGGTCTCTGATTTGTTGGAGTGAAGTGGGGGATAGACAGATTACGGGTCCGGAGATAATACAAGAAACTACAGAGAAAATTATCCAAATTCAACAAAGATTGAAAACCGCCCAGAGTCGACAAAAGAGCTACGCGGACAGTAAAAGAAAAGATATAGAGTTTGAAATTGGAGAAATGGTCATGCTTAAGGTTTCACCTTGGAAAGGTGTTGTTCGATTTGGTAAACGGGGGAAACTAAATCCAAGGTACATTGGACCATTCAAGATTATAGATCGTGTCGGACCAGTAGCTTACCAACTGGAGCTACCTCAACAACTCGCGGCTGTACATAACACTTTCCACGTCTCAAATTTGAAGAAATGTTTTGCTAAAGAAGATCTCACTATTCCGTTGGACGAAATCCAAATCAATGAAAAACTTCAATTCATTGAAGAACCCGTCGAAATAATGGATCGTGAGGTTAAGAGACTTAAACAAAACAAGATACCGATTGTTAAGGTTTGATGGAATGCTCGTAGAGGACCCGAGTTCACCTGGGAGCGTGAAGATCAGATGAAGAAGAAATACCCGCATTTATTTCTAGAAGATACGTCAACACCTCCAACTGCTTAAAATTTCGGGACGAAATTTATTTAACGGGTAAGTACTGTAGTGACCCGAACTTTTCCATGTATATATATATATATATATATATATATATATATATATATATATATATATATATTAAATGAAATTGTTATTTACATGATTAAGTGTTTCCAATATGTTAAGCAATCAAACTTGTTAAGACTTGATTAATTGAAATAGGTTTCATATAGACAATTGACCACCCAAGTTGATCGGTGATTCACGAATGTTAAAACTTGTAAAAACTATACGATGACATATATATGGTTATATATATAGTTAACATGATTTTATTATAAGTATGTATCTCATTAGGTATTTTAACACTGAGTTATATACATAAAAATGAGACTATTAATTTAAGAAACTCGAAAACGATATATATAACGATTATCGTTATAACAACGTCTTACTAGGTACATATGAATCATATTAAGATATTGATACACTTGGTTAATTATGTTAAATGATAAGTAAATATATTATTAAGTGTATTAACAATGAAATACATATGTAAAAATAAGACTACTAACTTAATGATTTCGAAACGAGACATATATGTAACGATTATCGTTGTAACGACATTTAACTGTATATATATCATACTAAGATATATTATATATCATAATATCATGATAATATAACAATTTTACATCTCATTTGTTATAATAAACAATGGGTTAACAACATTCAACAAGATCGTTAACCTAAAGGTTTCAAAACAACATTTACATGTAACGACTAACGATGACTTAACGACTCAGTTAAAATGTATATACATGTAGTGTTTTAATATGTATTCATATACTTTTGAAAGACTTCAAGACACTTATCAAAATACTTCTACTTAACAAAAATGCTTACAATTACATCCTCGTTCAGTTTCATCAACAATTCTACTCGTATGCACCCGTATTTGTACTCGTACAATACACATCTTTTAGATGTATGTACTATTGGTATATACACTCCAATGATCAGCTCTTAGCAGCCCATGTGAGTCACCTAACACATGTGGGAGCCATCATTTGGCAACTAGCATGAAATATCTCATAAAATTACAAAAATATGAGTAATCATTCATGACTTATTTACATGAAAACAAAATTACATATCCTTTATATCTAATCCATACACCAACGACCAAAAACACCTACAAACACTTTCATTCTTCAATTTTCTTCATCTAATTTATCTCTCTCAAGTTCTATCTTCAAGTTCTAAGTGTTCTTCATAAATTCCAAAAGTTCTAGTTTCATAAAATCAAGAATACTTCCAAGATTGCAAGTTTACTTCCAAGTTTTCTAAATCCATTCCAAGTAATCATCCAAGATCAAGAAACTTTTGTTACTTACAGTAGGTTATCTTTCTAATACAAGGTAATAATCATATTCAAACTTTAATTCAATTTCTATAACTATAACAATCTTATTTCGAGTGGAAATCTTACTTGAAATTGTTTTCGTGTCATGATTCTGCTTCAAGAACTTTCAAGCCATCCAAGGATCCTTTGAAGCTAGATCTATTTTTCTCATTTCCAGTAGGTTTATCCAAGGAACTTGAGGTAGTAATGATGTTCATAACATCATTCGATTCATACATATAAAGCTATCTTATTCGAAGGTTTAAACTTGTAATCACTAGAACATAGTTTAGTTAATTCTAAACTTGTTCGCAAATAAAAGTTAATCCTTCTAACTTGACTTTTAAAATCAACTAAACACATGTTCTATATCTATATGATATGCTAACTTAATGATTTAAAACCTGGAAACACGAAAAACACCGCAAAACCGGATTTACGCCGTCGTAGTAACACCGCGGGCTGTTTTGGGTTAGTTAATTAAAAACTATGATAAACTTTGATTTAAAAGTTGTTATTCTGGGAAAATGATTTTTATTATGAACATGAAACTATATCCAAAAATTATGGTTAAACTCAAAGTGGAAGTATGTTTTCTAAAATGGTCATCTAGACGTCGTTCTTTCGACTGAAATGACTACCTTTACAAAAATGACTTGTAACTTATTTTTCTGACTATAAACCTATACTTTTTCTGTTTATATTCATAAAATAGAGTTCAATATGAAACCATATCAATTTGATTCACTCAAAACGGATTTAAAATGAAGAAGTTATGGGTAAAACAAGATTGGATAATTTTTCTCATTTTAGCTACGTGAAAATTGGTAACAAATCTATTCCAACCATAACTTAATCAACTTGTATTGTATATTATGTAATCTTGAGATACCATAGACACGTATACAATGTTTCGACCTATCATGTCGACACATCTATATATATTTCGGAACAACCATAGACACTCTATATGTGAATGTTGGAGTTAGCTATACAGGGTTGAGGTTGATTCCAAAATATATATAGTTTGAGTTGTGATCAATACTGAGATACGTATACACTGGGTCGTGGATTGATTCAAGATAATATTTATCAATTTATTTCTGTACATCTAACTGTGGACAACTAGTTGTAGGTTACTAACGAGGACAGCTGACTTAATAAACTTAAAACATCAAAATATATTAAAAGTGTTGTAAATATATTTTGAACATACTTTGATATATATGTATATATTGTTATAGGTTCGTGAATCAACCAGTGGCCAAGTCTTACTTCCCGACGAAGTAAAAATATGTGAAAGTGAGTTATAGTCCCACTTTTAAAATCTAATATTTTTGGGATGAGAATACATGCAGGTTTTATAAATGATTTACAAAATAGACACAAGTACGTGAAACTACATTCTATGGTTGAATTATCGAAATCGAATATGCCCCTTTTTATTAAGTCTGGTAATCTAAGAATTAGGGAACAGACACCCTAATTGACGCGAATCCTAAAGATAGATCTATTGGGCCTAACAAACCCCATTCAAAGTACCGGATGCTTTAGTACTTCGAAATTTATATCTTATCCGAAGGGTGTCCCGGAATGATGGGGATATTCTTATATATGCATCTTGTTAATGTCGGTTACCAGGTGTTCACCATATGAATGATTTTTATCTCTATGTATGGGATGTGTATTGAAATATGAAATCTTGTGGTCTATTGTTACGATTTGATATATATAGGTTAAACCTATAACTCACTAACATTTTTGTTGACGTTTAAAGCATGTTTATTCTCAGGTGAATACTAAGAGCTTCCGCTGTTGCATACTAAAATAAGGACAAGATTTGGAGTCCATGTTTGTATGATATTGTGTAAAAACTGCATTCAAGAAACTGATTTCGATGTAACATATTTGTATTGTAAACCATTATGTAATGGTCATGTGTAAACATGATATTTTAGATTATCATTATTTGATAATCTACGTAAAGCTTTTTGAACCTTTATTTATGAAATAAAGGTTATGGTTTGTTTTAAAAATGAATGCAGTCTTTGAAAAACGTCTCATATAGAGGTCAAAACCTCGCAACGAAATCAATTAATATGGAACGTTTTTAATCAATAAGAACGGGACATTTCAATAACCATTACATATTATAGGTGTATAAACTTTATTATATAATTAAGTTAATTATATATATAGTTACTATTAGTATTACAAAACTAATAATAGTTTTATAATTACATATGTATTACATATATTAAATTTGTGTTTATTAAACTTATAATTTGTAAATAATTATAAATAATGTTCCAAAAATTCATACAACTCTTTAGAAATATTTTAGAATGTAATTAGGTATTTTATAAGTAATATAATATCTTAGTGACAATTTTTAATAATTAAAATCGATTTATTCAATTTTATTTTGTTTCGCGTGAATATAATAACAAATAAATTATAAATTCGATTTAAATACATATAAAAATTATTTTTGATCAGAATAATATCATATTAAGGTTAGGAAAACTTTTAAAATTATTTTATTTAATTTTTCTCTAATCATTCCTTATTTATATCGTACATACACATATATTATTCAATAATTCATTTTAATTACTTAATAATTATAAATCCGATTACAAATAAGTTTATAATATGTTTTCGTACTTAATATTAATTGTAGAATAATTATAACATGATATTTATTTTTATTTTAATTACATATAATTTTAACATTATTTACATGTTTCGGTAAAATTTTTTTTACCGAAGTAAATAGTAAAAAGTAAAAAGAAAGAAAAGAATATTTACTTAGTAGGAATTCTTTAAAGAGAAAATGAGAGAAATTTTGGTGTGAATTTGATTGAGAAATGAGGGGTATTTATACTTGAAAAAAAATAGGTAAAAAGAATAAAATAATTAAAAGAAAAAAATATTTTAATTCTTAATGGGATTTTAAAATTTAAAAGTATTAAATTTTAGGTCATGGAATCAACTACAAAATAAAATAATAAAAGTAGTAGTCCATTATAATTTTAAAATAAAAAGTAATTAATTTTTTTTAATAAATACGAATTTTTGTATAAAATATTAAATAGTTTCAGTATTTTACATTTTTAATACACAATTATGATTTATTTCGTTATTATATATATGTTAATTAAAAATTATGATTTTAAATTAATTATGATTATTACTTATGGTTTTAATTAGGTTTACAAATGTTATTAAATTTTTTTAAATTGTATTTATTATATTAAAAGTAATATAAAGTTTATATACTTAGATAATTTAAATTATGTCAAATTATATAAATTAATATCATATTATTTATTTAAGCGTACGTTGTTGACTAAAAATTACTATTCGGTCAATGTTTAATTGTATATAACAACCCTTAAATAATTAATACATATAGTCAGGCAGAAAACCCTAGGGTCAATTCAGTAAATTTAGAAGTCGAAAAGTGGGGGTTGTTATAGTACCTCCCCGTTAAAGAAAACTTTGTCCCGATGTTTTAGGTAGACTTCTCGGATACATCAGCGGTTGAGAAGAGATGAGGATATTTCTGTTTCATTTGGTCTTCACGTTCCCAGGTATACTCGGGGCCACGTCGTGAATTCCAACGTATATTAACAATAGGTATGGTGCTTTGTTTCAAGCGTTTAGTAGATCGGTCCATGACTTCTACGGGTTCCTCTATGAAGTACATTTTATCATCAATGCGAATGTCATCCAAAGGAATAATGAGAGTGTCATCAGCGAGACACTTTTTAAGATTCGAGACATGAAATACGCCGTGTACATTGTTAAGTTCAGTAGGTAATTCTAATCGATAAGTCACGGGTCCAATCCTTTCAGTAATCTTGAAGGGTCCAACAAAACGCGGACTTAGTTTGCTTCGTTTACCAAAACGAACGACGCCTTTCCAAGGGGATACTTTCAACATGACTTTGTCACCAACTTGAAATTCCAAATCTTTTCGACCTTTATTTGCATAGCTCTTCTGTCAGCTGCGGGCAGTTTTTATTCATTTCTTAATCTGAACTATCTTTTCGGTTGTCTCGTGTATGATTTCAGGACCGGTTAACTATCTGTCCTCTAATTCATCCCAGCACAGTGGGGATCTACATTTTCATCAGTATAAGGCCTCAAAAGTTGCAGCCTTAATACTTGAGTGGTAACTATTATTGTAAGAGAATTCAACCAAAGGCAAATATCTATCCCAGCCTTTGCCGAAGTCGATAACACAAGCGCGAAGCATATCTTCCAACGTTTGAATGGTTCATTCACTTTGACCATTGGTTTACGGTTGACAAGCAGTACTCATGTCGAGTTGAGTTCCAATAGCAGTTGCTAAAGTCGTTCACTTCCACTAATAAAGTGAAATGAACCATTCTAGAATCTGGAAGTGAATCGACTGTCACGATAAAAAATGATAGAAATAGGAACTCCATGACGTGAGACAATCTCCTTAAGATAAAGTTGCGACAATTTCTCCATTTTGTCAGTTTCTTTGATCGGTAAGAAATGAGCAGATTTAGTAAGACGATCTACTATGACCCATATAGTATCATTGCCACTAGAAGTCTTGGGCAATTTAGTAATAAAGTCCATTGCGATAGATTCCCATTTCCACTGCGGAATATCCGGTTGTTGCAGTAAACCAGACAGCTTTTGATGCTCGGCCTTAACTTTCAAACAAGTAAGACACTTTCTCACATATTCAGCAATATCAGATTTCAGATTAGGTCACCAATAGAATTCTTTCACATCGTGATACATCTTTCTGGAGCCTGGATGAATAGAATATCTAGTCTTATGTGCTTCATCCAAGACTAGCTTTCGCAGATTCCTGAATTGAGGAACCCAGAGACGGTTGCTATAGTACCGTGTTCCATTCTCCTTGATTTTTAATTGGTTTTCAAATCCCGAAGGTCCTTCATGTTTGATATTTTCTTGCTTTATAGCTTCTAGTTGTACTTCCCGAATTTTAGCTGTCAGATTTGTTTGAATGATCATATTCAAAGCTCGCACTCGGATAGGCTTGAATCGATCCTTTCGACTGAGTGCATCAGCAACAACATTTGCCTTACCAGGATGGTACTTGAGTTCACAGTTGTAGTCATTTAGTAATTCGACCCAACGTCTTTGTCTCATGTTCAGTTGCTTTTGATCAAAGATGTGCTGGAGACTCTTATGATCGGTGATAGTGTCGCCATATCTTTAATGCGAATACTACAGCTCCTAGTTCCAAGTCGTGGGTAGTATAGTTCTGCCCATGCTTATTTTATTGTCTGGATGCATATGCAATTACTTTATGGCGTTGTATTAACACACACCCAAAACCCTGGTTTGAAGCATCACAATAGACTACGAAGTCTTCAGTTCCGATGGGTAGTGATAAGATTGGAGCGGTAGTTAACTTTTCTGTTAGGGTCTGAAACGCAGATTCCTGTTCAATAGACCATTCAAACTTCTTATCCTTATGAGTCAACTTGGTGAGTGGTTTCGCAAGAATGAAGAAATCTTTGATAAATCTCCGATAGTAACCGGAAAGTCCTAGGAACTGACGAATGTATTCCGCGTTCTTAGGTGTTTCCCAGTTCTGAATAGCCGAGATCTTCGCGGGGTCGACATGTATTCCATCACTGTCAACTACATGTCCCAAAAACTGAACAGTCTTTAACCAAAATTCACACTTGGAGAACTTAGCATACACCTATTCCTTTAGTAATTCCAGAATTTTTCGGAGGTGTTGTTCGTGTTGTTTCTCACTCTTAGAGTAGATGAGAATATCGTCGATGAAAACAATCACAAAATTATCGAGATAAGGCTTGCATACACAGTTCATGAGATCCATGAACACAGCAGGAGCATTAGTTAACCCAAAGGGCATTACCAAAAATTTGTAATGTCCGTAACGAGTCCGGAAGGCAGTCTTGGAAACATCGGATTCCTTAACTTTAAGTTGATGATATCCAGATCTCAGGTCGATCTTGGAATAGATGCTTGATCCTTGCAACTGATCAAACAAGTCATCGATTCTAGGGAGAGGATAACGATTCTTGACGGTCAACTTGTTTAGTTCTCGGTAGTCGATACACATCCTCATCGAACCATCTTTATTTTTGACGAACAATATAGGTGCTCCCCACGGTGATGAGCTAGGATGAATAAATCCTTTCTCCAGAAGCTCTTGTAGTTGCATAGATAGCTCTTTCATTTATGATGGAGCTAGCCGGTATGGTGCCTTTGCAATAGGTGCAACACTGGGGATCAAATGGATTTGAAACTCAACTTGTCTTTGTGGTGGAAGACCAGGGAGTTCATCAGGAAATACTTCAGAAAAGTCTTTAACTACAGGAACGTCTTCAATACGCCGTTCATCTGGCTTGACTTCCTTTATGTGAGCCAAAATGGCTTGACATCCTTTCATAAGGTACTTTCGGGTTTTGATGCATGAGATAAGATTAAGTTTGGAACCACTCTTATCTCCTTGGATAACAAGAATTTCACCAGTTTTGAGAGGAATATTAATTGTCTTATCAAAACACTGGATACCCACTTTCATCGGGGATAACCAATCCATCCCTAAGACTACATCAAAGCTTCCTAGTTCAACAGGCAATAAGTCAACCTTGAAGGTTTTATTGGCTAGAGTCAGATTACATTCCTTGTAGATTCGGTCAACTTTTATAAATTTCCCGTTGGCCATTTCTACAAGACACTTAGTGTCTAAGTTTTGAGGTTTCTCGTCAAATAAGGTACATAATTCAGTAGACACATAACTTCTATCAACACCAGTATCGAATAAAACATAAGCATAGCAGTTGTTGACAAGAAATGTACCAGTAATGACATCATCGTCGTCCCTAGCTTCTTCAGAAGTCATGACGAATGCTCTTCCCTTAGCATTACCAATTGTTGCAGTATTGTTCTTAGGGCAGTTGGTTTTGTAATGTCCCTTTTCCCCACAACCGAAACAAGTAGGCACGGTTTGATTTGTATTTGTAGTAGGCAGACCAACCTTGCAATTCTTGGCCGAGTGACCAATCTTCTTAAATTTTCCGCACACAGCATTGCAAAACCCATAATGATGCCTATCACAGCGATTACATAGCGGCTTTGTTCCAACATAACCACTTTTTATAGTATCACCAACCTTCTTGTTTGAATTCTGACCTGTACCTTGAGTAGGCTTGAACTTTGTTTTGTTATCAGTAGCCTTCACTTCGGTCTGTTTTTCCTTGGCATTTCTTCTCGCAGCCATAACCAGATTTTGAGTCATCAACATCGTAGCCTCAATAGTTTCTTCACCAGCAGCTATAACATTCCCCTAAATCTGAGGAGGAAGACCGATGATATACTTTTCAATCTTCTTGCTTTCAGGAGTAACCATACTAGGTCATAGAGCAGCTAGCTATAGAAATCGTATTCTTCAACTTCAAGATTTTTCATTCTTAACTCCCAGAATTCGACTTCAAATTTCTGGACTAGATTCCTGGGACAATACTTACCAGCCAGCATGGTTTTTAATGTTTCCCATAGTATGGCTAGGGCAGCAGTCCATCCAACTGTACCAGCATATGCAGTCCACCAAGTTAAAGCTCCACCAGATAGATTTCCAGTAGCATACTTGACCTTGACAGCTCCACCGCAGTTACACAAACAAAACACAGATTCCATCTTTTCGAACTAGTGGTTTATTTCAATTGGTCTTTCGGTTCCTTTATAGCTTGGTGGCTTACAATTCATAAATTCTTTATGTGAGCATGAATTCGGGGAGTTTCAGTTTCCGTTGTTGTTGTTTTGATTATTGTTGCTGCCTTGAGCGGCTACAAGGAGTTGTTGAAATTGCTCGTTTGTGAGAGTAACGTTATGAGAGTTGATGTTGTTACTTGGTTGTTGTTCTCCAGCCATTGTTCTTCAATACATAATTATAGTATTAGTTGAAGAGTTATGGTGCAATAATTATAATCTGTAATTATCATCAATAATAATCACATAATCACACACATATGGCAAGATAAGTCAAGACATACAAAAACAACCACTTAACTTGTTATTAACGATGAATGGATAAATCATCCTTATTACACATAGAAGGAAATGAGAAGTACGGTAGACAATGCTTTCACATAAATGAAATAGACGTAATGGACGAAACGAAAATCCTGAGGATTATCAGTTCTTCTTTGAAATGGAGGGTTTGTGCTGATCCTTTTTCCCATTCGGGTATTAATGGTTGTGGTGGCCTACTCCTCCACATATATTGCAAGTAGGAATGGTTACATTAGCTTTGGTTGCAGAAGTTTGAGTTGTGGGAATCGTAACTCTACAATTTTTGGCTATGTGACCCACTTTCTTACATTTGGAGCACATAGCGTTACATTTCCCAAGGTGATGTTTCTCACAACTTTGGCAACAATAGAGGGTTCCTTTATAGCGTTTATCGGGTTCACCCTTAGAGTCTTTTTGCTCTATCTCTTCCCACTTTATTTTAGCATCTCCTTTCCTCCCAGGTTTGTTAATTAGCTGGTTTACCATACAACTGGCTTCTTGTATGGTCCTTGGGTTTAATACGGCGACGCCCCTTCGGAGTCCATCAGGTAACCCATTGATGTAGTGTTGGATCCCTAGATACTCAGGAGTAGTCATGTGAGGATTCATGAAAGCAAATTCTTGGAATTGGTTGGTGTAGTTTATGAGATCAGCATCCACCATTTCCATGTTCCTAAACTCAGGTCTTTCAATACCCTTGTATGTAGGGAGCTGGTAGTTCATGAAATTCTGATATGAATAAATAGTCAGAAGGTTTCGTGGTGTAGAGACCCGTCCTAATCCATCCGGACGAAGTCCATATCGATTATAAACGATTCACAACAGTTGATTACATCGTGAGGTACTTGACTTCTATATGATACATTTTACAAACATTGAATTCGTTTTTGGAAAAGACAATATTTCATTTCATCGAAAGTTAACGACATGCATACCATTTCATAAAATATCTAACTATAATTGACTAAATAATAATCTTGATAAACTCAATGACTTGAATGCAACGTCTTTTGAAATATGTCATGAATGACTCCAAGTAATATCTTGAAAATGAGTAAATGCACAGCGGAAGATTTCTTTCATACCTGAGAATAAACATGCTTTAAAGTGTCAACCAAAAGGTTGGTGAGTTCATTAGTTTATCATAACAATCATTTCAATATTTTAATAGACAACAAGATTTCATATTTCAATACACATTCCATACATAGAGATAAAAATCATTCATATGGTGAACACCTGGTAACCGACATTAACAAGATGCATATATAAGAATATCCCCATCATTCCGGGACACCCTTCGGATATGATATAAATTTCGAAGTACTAAAGCATCCGGTACTTTGGATGGGGTTTGTTAGGCCCAATAGATCTATCTTTAGGATTCGCGTCAATTAGGGTGTATGTTCCCTAATTCTTAGATTACCAGACTTAATAAAAAGGGGCATATTCGATTTTGATAATTCAACCATAGAATGTAATTTCACGTACTTGTGTCTATTTTGTAAATCATTTATAAAAGCAGCGCATGTATTCTCAGTTCCAAAAATATATATTGCAAAAGCATTTAAAAAGGGAGCAAATGAAACTCACCTAATGTATTTTGTAGTAAAAATACATATGACTATATTGAGCAATGCAGGGTTAGCCTCGGATTCACGAACCTATATCATTTGTATATATTAACACATATATTTGTAACCGAACAAAGTTGTATATATATTATAATATATTATTAAATTGTAACTTATTGTTATGTATATTTAATGTTTCAAAATTAATATTTATATTTTTGTGTGTTTCTATATTATTATTTATATTATCTTAGAATATTTTATATACTATATGTAATTTAATTATTATTATAATTAATAATATGTAGTATACTTTTATATATAAATCTCTTTTATTTGTAAAATTAACAATTATAATACTGTAAAAATAAAGATAATAATACTAATATTAGATATAAAATGAAACATGATAGTTTTACTAATAACGATTCTTTAAATAATAATATGGTTGTAAAAATAATAGTTTTTAATAACAATACTAATAATGATAATATCAGTAGTTTTTAATATAATGAAGGATTTAATAGTAAAGATGATAAAATTAATAATTTTTGATATTAATACTTAATATCTAATAATAATAATAATTATAATAATCTTGTTATAAATGTAATATTAACAATAATACTTTTGTTAATAATAATAATACATCTAAATGTTACTAATACTAATATTAATGATAATAATAATGGTTACAATACATATAATAATTATAATACTAGTAGTAATTAAAATGTTAATATGTAGTAGTAATAACAATTAATAACAACAACAATAACAAAAATAATAATAATAATAATAATAATAATAATAATAATAATAATAATAATAATAATAATAATAATAATAAAAGAGTATACCCTTAGGATCTTTTTCTAAAAAGAATTGCCCGAGACGGGGCTTGAATCCGAGACCTCTCCCTCACCCGACATAACACCCAGCCATCTGCTCCATACCATTATTCTGATTAAAAGCCCACTCGCATATATATAACCCTTATTGTTTAGTTTCTAATTCATCATCTTCTTCAACAATATTAATCTCAAGATCGTACCAGGTTCTAACGAAATGGGTTTTAGGAATTACAAAAAAAAAAAAAAAATTTAACCAGTCATAATGTATTTTCAATTTAATCAAACGAAAAAAAAAATTATAAAACAGCGACTGCTGTTCGCTAGTGTTTAAAAAAAAATTTAATGTTTTCGATTTATAATGGTTTTTAAGAAAATGTTATAACACGAATTCGATTTCAAATGAGTCATAAAAACTTTTCCAATCACTAATTTCTACAGAAACGATTTAATAAACTTCAATTTAATTGATGAACAAAGGGTTGACTTTTTAACAAAATAACTTTGACTCTCAATTTCTAAATCAATACAATGATTTGGAATCCAAGACTTTGCAGAAAGTTTATATGACCGTTTCCTAATAACTTTGCATTATTACTTTTTGGAAAAACGTTCGTAATCGAAATGTGATGAAAAAGATGAAGAAGCAGGGTCGTAAAAAAAATAAGTAAGTTTTCTGTATTTCTTCAACACTTATAACAATTGATCATATATAATATGGATGTGAGTGATTTTATTCAGTAACCAAAAGTGATTTGGTTTGTTTTGTAGTTGAGATCAATCGACAGAAAATCCAGTTTGGAACAGAACTCAGGAAAAAATAAAGGAAGAAAGTAATAAAGGAAGAAAGTGATTGGGAACTAATTTTGGTTACTTCTGATATTTCAATTTTGGCTGTAATTGATCTAGAGACAGAATACAAAGTTCAAAATAGTTAGATTGTGCTAGAATTTAGAATTTGATCTTGCGTATTATTTATTTATAGTTATTGTTAATAATTAGTAATATAAATATATTAATAATAATAATATTATTAATATTATAATAAAATATTAAAAATAATAATATTAATAATAATAATAATATTACTAGTCAAAATAATACGAATAACAATAATAGAAGTAATCATAATGATAATAATATCAATAGTACTAATAATAATGTTTATTATATTAACAATAATATTACTAATATTAATAATGATAAGTATAATTATAATTATAAAAATGTTAAATAATCATGTTATTCATGATGAAAATAATGAATTTTAATGATAAAGGGAATAATAATATCTAATAATAATACAAATAATAATTTAAGATAAAACAATTTACATATATCCAAATTTCATATCTATATCTTTTATATAAAAAAAATAATACGATTCAAAATACTGATATTAATATTGATATTAATAATAACAATGAAAGTAACTATAACAATTGTATTTATATCAAAATTATACTTATAGATTATATATTTAAAATAATAATATTAATATCACTAGTATTGGTATTAGTATTGATAGTAATAATTATAAGAACTTATATTTATAATTAAATTTAATATATTGGTATTACATTTTTTTTATTGATTATGCTACATAATAATAACTTATATTGAGTATTAATTTCTTATACATTTTAATGCATATACATTGTACATATAATACTCATGTACTAAAATCCTATATATATATATATATATATATATATATATATATATATATATATATATATATATATATATATATATATATATATATATATATATATATATATATAGATTCATTTTAGTAATAACTTAATTATATTATTTTACTTATTTAATTCAGATGATTAAACTGTATTCTATAATTCCAATTTATTATATGTACTTTTTTATATTTATATATATATATATATATATATATATATATATATATATATATATATATATATATATATATATATATATATTTACTTACAACATATGTTCGTGAATCGTCGGAATCGGTCAAAGGTCAATTGAATATATGAACCTAGTTTCAAAGTTTTCGAGACTCAACATTACAGACTTTGTTTATCGTGTCGGAAACATATAAAGATTAAGTTTAAATTTGGTCGGAAATTCTCGGGTCATCACAGTACCTACCCGTTAAAGAAATTTCGTCCCGAAATTTGAGTGTGGTCGTCATGGCTAACAATAAAAATGTTTTCATGACGAATATGAGTCAATAATTAAAGTTTTATCACCATCAGGTGATTTGAATAAAACAACTCAATTATTCGAAGCGTACGAGTGAAATTATCACAAAAGATTGAAATAGGATAAGTAAAGATTCGTCGTAACTTTTGACAGAGTCAGGGTTGAATTTTGAAAGTAAGATGTATCTTAACTTTTGACGTAGTCACGATTGAATTTAGAAAACAGGATGCGTCTTAACTTTTGACGTTATTTTGGTTGAATTCCGGAATTCAAGGGATATAAAGGAAATTTTCTAAATCTAAAAGATTTGATTCTTCGGCGAATAAAGAAATTAAGATCTCTATAATTAAATATGGTGATCTGCCTCGATTACTCTGTCTGATATTTCTATTATAAATTAAACTCTTCTGTTCCATTATTCTCACCATTCCTATATTTTCTTTCTTAGTTCATACATCCAAAAGATTGTGAAAATGCTTAATTCAGTTCTATTCCTTGATATTTTTCTAATTATCACTTCTGTCATCCTTCTTTTCAATCTTCCACCAGAAAAATCTGTTTACTTCTACTAGTACCTTGGGGTGATATTATTCTTAATTCTACCGTGTCTTTATATTGCTATTCGTATTAATATCCATGGTTTGTAACCTCCGTGTTATTATTGGACTTTATATTTTCTCTTATATTTTGGACATTGTTATTACCGAAGATCGTTTTGCAATCCCTTTCCAAAGTAGCTAATTTTGTCACAGCTCCAGCAAGTCAACTCCGACTTTTCATCCGAAACAACTTTATTATAACCGCGATATATATGCGTACTCTTTATTGTTACTGGGGAACCTTTTATATTGCACAATATTACCATCAGCGATTAATCATTCTAAAAACACAATTCTCCTGAACTACCTCAGTTTGATAACCGATGACCCAGATCAGTTAACTTTGAAAATGCTGACGAAGCAGCATGTTGTAGATGATCTTAATGGCCAAAAGTTTGATGATAAAGAAAGGAGTGTTAGTACCGAAAAGCGGATTATGCGAAATTATGAAGAAAGCCGTGGACAAATCACAAAGAATAAGTTTGCCTTCAAAGAATCCAAATGATTATGTGCCTGCTGAAATCGTTAGCAAACATCTTATTTCTCATTCTAAACCTTCACAGACAAATCTTCTTCATCATCCATTGATATTAGAAATTCTAAGATATTCTCGTATGTTCTATTATAAATATCCTCCATATTTCTGGCGATATTTTCACAACTATTCTTATCTGAGATCATTTATCTCTCCGTAATATCTGCAACATAAAAGAAACTGTGTTAGTTTCTAAATTCTGAAAACTTCGAGTTTAAAATATGAATGTTTTGAAGTAGTGTTGGGAACTGAAGCATGGATTAGTATAATATAATGACACTTGATCAACATCATTATATTACAGTAAGTCTTGCTGAGTTTCTAATGAAGCATGATGATTCACAGTACCGTCATCATGTGCCATTTACACGACTCTTACATTCTATCTAATCTCTAAACATATCAAGAGAATATTTTTCTGGATGACTCGGTCTTCTCCAGGGTATTCTGGTAATTTAACAAATCAAAATTGTTCTATTACCATTTTCTTCTTAGAGCATTAGCTATGTTCATTCTGAATTTTATATCTAAGAATTCCGGACCATTACTCGCTTGACTTGAAGTCGATAAGAGAAAACGAAAGCATGAAGCTCCGAAAAATAATGAAGAATATAAACTTCGATAATAACCCCGAAATTACAAACCATGTATATCGATGCAGATAGCAATATAGAGACACGGGAGAACTAGAAACAATATAAACACAAGAGTATAGTAGAAGTAAATAGATTCTTCTGGTGGTAGATGAAAAAGAAGAATGACCGATATAAAAGTTAGGAGTATATCAAGAATCAGGATTGGATGGAGCATATTGATGAATGATTTAAATTAAGAATCAAGGGAGAAAGAATAGAAGGTGTGAGTCGTGGAAAATAAGGAAACGAAGGGGTGAATTTATAGTGAAATATCCGACAGAGCAATCGAAACAGATTATTGCATATAATCAAAGAAGATCCTGATTTCCTTAATCACCAAAGAACCAAACCTTATTACGTAATATTCTCTTTAAAACCCTTAAATCCCGGAAATCAATCATAACTACGTCAGCGGTTAAGACGAATATATTTTACTCATCTCACTCTTTTACGATAGTCTCATTTATATTCTTCGCATAATCGAATCGTTTTATCTACATTACTCAATGATGATAAAACTCCATCATCACCTTATATTTGTCATGAAAACCTTCTTATTGCTATCCATAACAACCTCTATCAAATTTCGGGGACGAAATTTCTTTAACGGGTAGGTACTGTAATGACCCGGAATTTTCCGACCAAATTATACTTATGAGATTAATATTTACATAAATTAAACCATACCAACATGATAAGCAATCCAAATTGTTGAGACTTGTGTTTTTGAAAAGAGTTTTACACAACGTTTGACCGTCCAATATGACCGATGATATCACGAACTATATAACATACGATAATTATACGTTTTTGTATATATATGTATTTATATTTATTTAACATGATCTAAGGATGGTTTAACATCTCATTGTGTACTAATGACAATGAGTTATAAGTATATTTTGAAACTACTAACTTAAGTTTTCAAAACGATAACTATACGTAACATTCTTTGATATATACACTTATAATCTATAATGCTTATACATGTATCTTATATATAATGTATTTAATCACTTTTTAAGGACTTAAATACATAAAACAATATAAGTATATTCACAAAAGATAGCTATATTTGAATTCTCGTTCCGTTTCCTCAAGATTTATATACGTATATCTAGGGTATATGTACCCGTATCATACCCAGCTTCTATACGTATTTACTTTTGGTATATACACATCAAATCAACATCCTAATCAACATTATTACTATCCTAGATATGAGGTAACTAGGATTTGTCAAGTAGTATGAATTATTAGTAAGAAAACAAAATTAGGAATCCTTTTCTTTCTTTATAAACTAAAAACATTTTTATAAATGAACACCATTTCTTCACTCCATTTTCTCATACCTACACCCTCATTTCTCTCTCAAAATACTCCTAACTTCATACTTGATCATCTCCAAGCATTTTCCCTATCATTTAGCTTAAATTACAAGCCTTAAACACCATAAGAAAACTCTTTCAAGAACATATCAAAATAACCACCCATTTGAAGAAGTTTACTTCCAACCTTTTGATCTAACTCCACCACTCTTTAATTCCAAGATTATTT
The DNA here is from genome assembly GCF_046630445.1 of Rutidosis leptorrhynchoides. NCBI lineage: Eukaryota > Viridiplantae > Streptophyta > Magnoliopsida > Asterales > Asteraceae > Rutidosis > Rutidosis leptorrhynchoides. The sequence continues at coordinate 345,581,671 of NC_092340.1, read as the reverse complement.
CTTATCTTTTGCAGTAACTTTGTCCAAGTAACTGGAGGTAGTAACCTTGTTCATAATCTTATTCAATTCATATTCATATAGCTATCTTATTTTGTGGTATAAAATTTTAACAACAAGAACATAGTTTGAATGATTTCAAACTTGTTCGCAAACTAAATAGATCCTTCTAACTTGACTTTTAAAACAATTCAAGACCTGTAATATATCATAATGATATGCTAACCTAACAAGATATAACTTGGTTTTACAAAGAACATCTTAAAAACTGAATCTACGTCGTCGAAGTGCAACCGGGGGCTGTTTTGGGTTGGATAATTAAAAATCATCTTGAACTTTGAATTGGAAGTTTATGTTCTAGAAAAATGATATTTCTTATGAATATGTTAACACATAAAAATTTCATGGTTTAACTCAAAGTGTAAGTATTTTTAGAAAAATAATCATTAAATGTTTTTTTTATGATGGAAAATGATCACTTTCATAAGTTTCACCAAAGTTTGACCTATAACCTATGATTTCGAATACAAACTAAGGTATTTTCAGTTCATATTCTTAAAATTTGACTCGATCCAAGGAAGTGGCAAGTTGAACCAACAAAAACGGAGTTGTAATGAAGAAACTACGACTAAAACAAGATTGGGTATCCGAAGCTAGTTTAGCTACGAAAATATTTGGAAAAAAGTAAGTTAATCATATCTTTTCTATTTAATATGATATTTTATATATAATTACTTATGATTTAATTTTATATATTTCAGGACCACCCGTAAACAACACGAGAAGATTAATCATAAGACCTCATGATTGTACGCAACACGTCATTTGACAACACGGTACTTTATATACGCAACACATCATTTAACAACATGGTACCATGGGTCAAGATTAATTCTGATCAATACGAATACGATGGGGTCTTTATTTATTTTATTTAAGCAACTAATTGTGGACCACTAACATCGGACTGCTAACTACGGACTAAGAAAATATTAAAAGTATTAAAAGTATATATATGTAACGATTACTTAAAAAGAAAATATGTTGATATATTATATATATGCTTAGGTTCGTGATATCTATCGGAGACCAAGTCGAATTAAATACCTTCAAGGCAAAAGTGAGTTTCATTTGCTCCTTTTTTAATTGCTTTTGCAATATATATTTTTGGGCTGAGAATACATGCGCTGCTTTTATAAATGTTTACAAAATAGACACAAGTACTTAAAAATATATTCTACGTTGAGTTGTACCACTGGCATATTTCCCTGTAGCTTGGTAACTACTATTTACATGGGTATTGTAAACGCGAATCCTGTAGATAGATCTATCGGGCCTGACAACCCCAACCGGACTGGACGACCTGTATTCAACGGTTGCACATCACTTCGTTTTGGTGACTACACTTGGTACGGTGTAGTGAGATTTCATAATAAAGGGAATATGCGACGTTGATTAAATGTTAAGTATGGTTACCAAGTGCTCAACCACTTAGAATGCTTTACATACACTTGCGAGTGTATTATGTTTATGATTATGAAATATTGTGGTCTATTAACATATTGAAATGATTGTTATGATAAACCTATGAACTCACCAACCTTTTGGTTGACACTTTAAAGCATGTTTATTCTCAGGTACGAATTAAGTCTTCCGCTGTGCATTTGCTCAATATAAGGACATTACTTGGAGCCGATCATCGCAATGGGACCAAATGTTGATGACTTCGTCCAGGTGGATTAGGACGGGTCCTTTCACCAACAGTATAAATATATATATATATATATATATATATATATATATATATATATATATATATATATATATATATATATATATATATATATATATATATATATAAATGCATATATTGTGTTAGAATTCACTAACACTATAATATATTGTCTTAATATAATAAGACACATAATATGTATATTGTCTGAAGCAATCCGCGACCCATTGTATACATGTCTCAGGCTCGATCACAACTCAAAGTATATAATATTTTAGAATCCACTTCGACCCACAGCTAACTTGAGATTACTGCCAATGGTGTCTAATAGTTCGTTTCAATAATATATATAGAAGAAGTCAAAATGATATGTCAAAACTTTGTATACGAATCCATGGTGATCAAGTCATATATATATATATGGTGCCTTACGATCTTTATTAAGACTATAATATATTGTCGTAGAACTTAATCACAACTATTATAAATTGTATTTCCATAAGTTCGGGAACAAGACATGTATAAATACATGTAGGATACAAGGTAAGTTAGCTAGGATAAGGTTAGCATCTATTTTTATTAATCAAAACCGTAGCTAAAAACAAGCACAAATATCCAGTTTTGTTTTACCCATAATTTCTTCGTTTTAAATCCGTTTTGAGTGAATCAAATTGCTATGGTTTCAAATTGAACTCTATTTTATGAATCTAAACAAAAAAAAGTATAGGTTTTGTAACGTACTTCCAATAGGGTCTGGAAGAAACGTTACTAATATCAAATAAACCAACATATTATAATAAATGAGAACAATACTAAATGAGAAAATTTAACTTTATTGAGTACGCAGCGGAAAATGAAATGTCGTTACAATAATGGAAATAACGATAAAGTAATTGTTCATATGCAGAAGTAATAAATGCGATATCTCTTGATCTTAAGTCCAAGTAGCATCACATAAGTAGTAGATAAGAAAGCTTGAAACAAACAACACCTGAGACAAAACATGCTAAAGTGTCAACTAAAAAGGTTGAGTGAAGTTCATAGGTTTAACAAAAGTAGTTATCGTTGTTTTAGACCACAAGATTTAGTTTGTAACGTTGATCTCCCGCAGGATCAAATGTTATGCCAGTGCGTGATATTTAGACTAAACGTTCAAATTTGCCCCATGAAAAGTTGTGTCTGTCCTTGTCGGTTTAGATTTCATTATCAAGTAATTCAAAGACTGAGTCAAATGTATCGGGGACGTTACTCCCGATAGGCCTACCCCCAATAATTAAGCATGCATCAACAATTAAAAATATCAATGTAGGGACTTAGTTGGACATAGCCGGGTATAGCATAGTTTAACATTTTGGTACTTGTGTCTAAATTGTAAAAAGTAAAAACAACATGTCTCTCACCCCAAGTAAAGTAAGTAAGTTTGTTAGCAATAAAGAGGGGCTATGAATTCACCTTAGTAAGTAGAGAGAGAGTTATTCCTCAGAATAAAGAGTTGAACGAGTGAGCAGGAAAGTCAACCTATTGACATTTAAGAGTAGTTAAGTGTTTTGCCCATGTTTAAGTTTAAGTATGTATTTAAGTATAGTTTGTTTTACTAAGTTTCTATTCCTAGTAAGTTACTATTTTTATAAAGTTTCCATTTTTAGAAAGTTTCTTATTTTATTAAGTTTCTATGACTAGAGAGTTTCTACTTTTATGAGTGTTTTCTATTTTAGGATACTTGCCGTATTAGATAAGCTTCCAATCACCCCTTTCTCTTCGAATGGCTAATTTAGATCTAGGGGCTTGAGCCATAGGACCCTTTAAATCGGAAATCCAAACCCTCTGCCTAGAATCTCGTAGAAACCATTCGTCAAGAAAGTTCGAAGATCTATACATCTCTAATACATATCCCAAAATGTTTTTGTGCTACAATATAAGTAGTAGGTTATAGGTGCTAGTAATAGTAATAGTGTATACATGTTAAGTACTAGTATAAGTAGTATTAGGGTTTCATTAATTAGGGTTAGTTAATTAAAGTAGTAATTAATAACTAGGGTTTAGTAATTAATGTCCTAGGGTTTCATAAATGTTTAGAGTTTAATTAATTAGGGTTTAAGAATTATAGTCTAGGTGTAATTAGAGTTTAAGGTTTTAATATATATATATATAATTCGTATATATATGTATATATATATATATATATATAAATTTTTTTTTTACATATATATATGTATATATAAATCTAGGTGTGTTTATGTATATACTTATGAATAACAAGTTTATAATATGAATATGAATTAACAAAGGTCAAAGTTTATGTAAATAGTTTAGGGTTTATGTTATACCTTTGAAGATTCAAGATAATTAACAAAGAAAAGATGAACACGATGAAGATGGAAGATCAAAGCCTTGAAAATCTTAAAGAACTCCTTGAAGATTCTTGAAGAACACGAAGAACTAGCTTGAAGATTCGAATACCACAAGGGAGGGAAAGGGAGAGATTGTTTTTGAGAGAGGATTTTGGTGTGATTTGTGAATGAGAAACTAGGAGTCTAGGAGTGTTTATATAGTGCAAGTATTAGAGTGTTAGTCAACATAAGGATGTTTTAATTAATGATTTTATTTTGTTTTATAATTTTTAGTCAACAATAGGTGGTACTAGTTTATAATTAGTCAACATAAGGATGTACTAGTTTATACTTTATTTTTAGTCAACATAAGGATGTAATTGTTTAAGATTCTTTAGTCTCATTATTATTACTATTATTATTATTATTATTATTATTATTATTATTATTATTATTATTATTATTATTATTATTATTATTATTATTATTATTATTATTATTATTATTATTTTTACATTTACTACATGATAAGTATTATTTTCTTTTTACTAATTCATGACTTGTATATATTTAGTTCCCAATTGTTTTATTATTTATATAAATGTCACTTTTTATTTATTACTTATAGGTTATTAGTTATAATATTACATAAATGCATAAATTTTAATTAACAGTGAGTGTCGACTAACAGTTTATTATTTTCATCTTTTATTAACTTGTCAATTTTTGCACAAAGTTAATTAATATGTTTTCTAACTCTTAACACTTAACAATTGTTGATTAAAGTTTAATCATTAAGTTTTAATTATATTGTTTGGGCTTTTAATATTGGAAAAATATAGAATGGAAAAATGAGGGTCGTTATAGTACCTCCCCGTTATTGAAAACTTCGTCCCGAAGTTTTTAGGTAGTTTCCTCGTTTACATCAGCAGTTGAGAAAAGATGGGGATATTTCCGTATCATATGGTCTTTGCGTTCCCAGGTATATTCGGGGCCTATACGCGAATTCCAACGGACTTTAATGATAGGTATGTTGCTTTTACGCGTTTGTTTGACCTCTCCTTCCATGATTTCTATAGGTTCTTCAACGAAGTGCATTTTATCATTAATGCGAAGATCATTCAAAATGATGATGTTATACAAGTCATATCAGTAAATTGGATACATGAAATGTGTTATGAATAGTATTGAGCTCATTTAAAATCTTGAGCATTTTATGCCACAATATTAGGGCAGACAAACAGAGAGGAGTTCATGAAAATCACAGTCATGAAATTTGATAGAGATCTTCATTGTTTACAACAAGAATATTTTAATGATGAATATAAGTTGAAAAATAAAGTTTTATCACTATTGAATAATATGGATAAAACGATTCGTTTATAGGAAGAGTATAAACGAAGCTATCATAAAAGAGTGAAATGAGAAAATTAAATGTTCGCCTTAACTTTTGACGTAGTCACGATTGATTTCCGGAATTCAAGGAATTAAAGGAAATCTTCGTAATCTATAAGATTTGATTCTCCGGTAATTAAGGAATTTGAGATTTTCTTTGATTAAATGCGGTGGATTGCCTCGATTGCTGTGTTTGAAATTTTGCTATAAATTAGCTTCTTCCATTTCATTATCTTCACCACTTCTATACTTTCTTTCCTCAATTCATACTTCCAAAAGATTTGTTAAAATGCTTCATCCGGTTCTAATTCTGGATATTTTTCTGACTATCGTTTATGTCATTCTTCTTTTTCATTTACCCCCAGAGGAATCTGTTTACTTCTACAATTACCTTGGGGTTATAGTGTTTTTAATTCTCCCGTGTCTTTATATTGCTATACGCATTGATATACATAGTTTGTAATTTCGGTGTTGTTCTTGGGCTTTATATTTTCCCCTATATGTCGGAGCTCTTTGCCTTTTTATTCTTTTCTCGACCCTAAGTAAAGCGAGTAATGGTCCAGAATTTGTAGGTATGAAGTTTCCAATGAACCTACTATTCTAAGCGTAATATCACGATTTGATTTGGTAAATTACCAGATTTACTAAGGATAGAACTATCAAGAATATATGTTCTTGATATGTTCAGAGATTAAGCAGAATGTAAGAGTCGTGTAACATGGCAAATGATGATTATAAAGTCTATGAATCATCATCTTCCATTAAAATTTAGCATGACTTACTGTAATATAATCACGTTGGCCTGACGTCATTATATTATACTAACTCATGCTTCAATTCCCAACAATTCTTCAAAACATTTATAATTTAAACTTGAATATTACAGAAATATAGAAACTAAAACAGTGTCCTTTATGATGTAATAAAGATATCGCAAAGAGATAATTAATTGCTGATAAGAATCGTTATGAAGATATCTTCAGAAATATCGAGGAAATTTATGATGATATTTTGGAATTTCCAAGTTCGAAAGTTGATGAAGAAAAATTTTCCGCAAGCTTTTAACATGACTTCAGAGCAAGATATTCTCTAAAGATTTCATCGGATCCAGAATTACCTGGATTCTTTGAATATAGGGTTTGGTCCTTGTATTTGTGCTTGGTCTCCTCCATGGTTAGCTCAATCCGTTTTTCAGTTCCAAATTTTCTTTTGAGCTTTTCCAACGTACCATTCTTTATTATCAAACTTTTGGCCATTAAGACCATCTACCATTTTGCTGTTTCCTCTGCATTTAATGCAGCCATATTTGAATCATCGGTTATCAATCCGAGATGGTTTCAAGAAATTTTGTTTTTAGATGATTAAACGCTGATGGTGATCGTCAAGATACAAAGGATGTTTTCAAGAATTTGAAATTTGAAGTGTTTAAGCGTAAGATGCATCCATCAATGGATCTTAACGGTTGACGAAGAAATGTTGTGATTTTCAAAAGTAAGGAATGGTAAGTTTGGTGGTTTGGTGTGATAATTCATCATAGAATACGAATGAATATAATTCATGAATTTAGTGATCTTTAGGAAGATAACACTTGCTAAAGCTTTACTTAAATCAAAATCAGAATATGTAATTTTGATTTGTATGAAAATGGTTGTTCCTTAGTAAACAGATACATATTTCTTGTGAATGTAAGTAGTATAGTTAATGACTGTTGAATCATAATTGAAGAATGTACAATGTATCGTATTAATGTGAGATATAAATATTTCTCGGGTTTTACCTTCCCGTTAAAATATTTTCACAATTAACAGTTTGTACGAAAGAGTTTTTAATTACAATCTTTATGAAGATATACATTCATATATGTATTCTTCAGATATAATATAGATTTAATGAGTTAATATAATATTAAACTCATTTGGTTTGTGGTTGAAACGAGAATAAATAATCTCCAAAACCTTAGAGATTTCATAATTGTTGCGATATATTTCGCTAATGAAGTTATGAATCAATACTTCATCGTTCATTGTTATTGATACACCTCGGTATATGACGTTGGTGCTCATGGAATTCTTGTGAAATTCATAAGGTACTAATGATGTTTTCTATAAAGTTTCGAGTACATCGAAAATGGAAGTGTAAAATCAAACATGTATTTGAATAATACACTTGGTTTATTATGAAATTGGAGTTTATTGTGGTGAAGCAGTGATTAACGATTATAAGTCATTAACGAAGGATGTACATCATAGCATATAAGTGATATGAATTAACTAAGTAGTACATACTAGTTAATATTCATACATAATAGCTTAGTACGAAAAGATTTATTATTGTTCCAAACCATATATATATATATAAAGTATACATATATAATTCTTCAGGAAGAATGAGTCAATACATATTAACTTGTTATTACTAATATTCCTTGGTATCTATGGGCATATGATATTGATATCCGAGGTACATATTGTGGTGTTGAGGCTGGCGATGTGGTTGTTGTTGAAGCTGATGCTGTTGGTGGTAATGCTGATGGTACTGGTGGTGCTGGTTATGCTGCTGGTGCTGCTGATGCTTGTAGAATTCGCACCATATTCTCCAGAGCCACCACTCGAGCGCAAAGCTCGTTGACTTCTTCTATTATTCCGGGATGATTGGCGGTTCGGACAAGTGGATGAATAAGATCTAAAATTTTAGATATTATATATTCGTGACTGGATATCCTGGAAATGAGGGTGAAAATAGTGTTCCGAACGGGTTTGCCAGTAAGTGCTTCAGGTTCTTCACCAAGAGGTGAATTCGGTTGGTGGAAGGGATCACCTTCTTCTTGTCTCCATTGATTAAGTTTACTACGAACCCATCCCCAATTCATCCAAAATAGATGATGGCTGATTGGTTGGTTCATTCCGGTTACGCTGCCATTGGAGCTCGAAGAGTTCGAGGAATCCATATTATGTGTTTGGAATAAGGGTTTTTGATATGAGATTAGTGTTGAATACTGGGTGATATATTCATCTCCTCGAATACGTGTATATAGCAAAAAGTTTTCCGTAATTTACGGAGGAAATTTAGAAAAAGTGTTAGACAAAATCTATTGGGATAGATATGATAAGATATGATTTGTCTATACTCCAATAATGGCAGTATGACGTGTCGAGATCATAAAATGATAAGTATGTAATCTAATAATCTTTCTATTAAAGACTTTCAATTCGTATACTGTAATAACCCAATGACATTTTCCGATTCGTAAACCGATGCATAAAGGCATAAGGTATATAGGTACGTGATATATAACACGGAGTTATATACGTTTGAGTGTGAGTAGTAACAATTATAGGAGTTTCAAAATCATGGATAATATTTCATGTAATACATATGTAATACCCAAAACCATGATAGATGACTTATGAATGTCAAGAATTTCTTAAATCATTGTGTTGCATTTAGATGCGGTGGGGTAATTGGATAGTACTCAGGAAAGTCCTTAGATTGGCTTGGCATTCTAAGATAAGTAAAGTATCTAAAGTATAGTGTAGCATTTAACAGTTAAAGGCAACAATTAAAGGCACTATGGTCAAGGAAAGTTGTAGTCCTACATTAGGAAAGAGACTTTGATTAGAATCTTTAAGTCAAGTTTGGTAAAGCATGATTGTTAAGATTATAAGGTAATCCTAAGTGCTTTAGGTCTAAGGCTGGAAAGGTTATAGTTTCCTAGATTGCTAAGGCACCCTAGCTAGCAAGTAAGGCACACATAAAGATGCAATCCTTGTTCTCTATAACAGCCTGGTTATGCTCTGATATGAATCTGTAATGTCCTCCCAATAGGGTCTGGAAGAAACGTTACTAATATCAAATAAACCAACATATTATAATAAACGAGAACAATACTAAATGAGAAAATTTAACTTTATTGAGTACGCAGTGGAAAATGAAATGTCGTTACAATAATGGAAATAATGATAAAGTAATTGTTCATATGCAGAAGTAATAAATGCGATATCTCTTGATCCTAAGTCCAAGTAGCATCACATAAGTAGTAGATAAGAAAGCTTGAATCAAACAGCACCTGAGACAAATCAGTCTAAAATGTCAACCAAAAAGGTTGAGTGAAGTTCATAGGTTTAACAAAAGTAGCTATCGTTGTTTTAGACCACAAGATTTAGTTTGTAACGTTGATCTCCCGCAGGATCAAAAGTTATGCCAGTGCATGATATTTAGACTAAACGTTCAAGTTTGCCCCATGACAAGTTGTGTCTGTCCTTGTCGGCTTAAATTTCATTATCAAGTAATACAAAGACTGAGTCAAATGTATCGGGGATGTTACTCCTGATAGGCCTACCCCCAATAATTAAGCATGCAGCAGCAATTAAAAATATCACTGTAGGGACTTAGTCGGACATAGCCGGGTATAGCATAGTTTAACAGTTTGGTACTTGTGTCTAAATTGTAAAAAGTAAAAACAGTGTGTGTCTCACCCCAAGTAAAGTAAGTAAGTTTGCTAGCAATAAAGAGGGGCTATGAATTCACCTTAGTAAGTAGAGAGAGAGTTATTCCTCGGAATAAAGAGTTGAACGAGTGAGCAGGAAAGTCAACCTATTGAAATTTAAGAGTAGTTAAGTGTTTTGCCCATGTTTAAGTTTAAGTATGTGTTTAAGTATAGTTTGTTTTACTAAGTTTCTATTCCTAGTAAGTTACTATTTTTATAAAGTTTCCATTTTTAGAAAGTTTCTTATTTTACTAAGTTTCTATGACTAGAGAGTTTCTACTTTTATGAGTGTTTTCTATTTTAGGATACTTGCCGTATTAGATAAGCTTCCAATCACCCCTTTCCCTCCGAATGGCTAATTTAGATCTAGGGGCTTGAGTCATAGGACCCTTTAAATCGGAAATCCAAACCCTCTGCCTAGAATCTCGTAGAAACCATTCGTCAAGAAAGTTCGAAGATCTATACATCTCTAATACATATCCCAAAATGTTTTTGTGCTACAATATAAGTAGTAGGTTATAGGTGCTAGTAATAGTAATAGTGTATACATGTTAAGTACTAGTATAAGTAGTATTAGGGTTTCATTAATTAGGGTTAGTTAATTAAAGTAGTAATTAATAACTAGGGTTTAGTAATTAATGTCCTAGGGTTTTATAAATGTTTAGAGTTTAATTAATTAGGGTTTAAGAATTATAGTCTAGGTGTAATAGTTTTTAAGGTTTTAATATGTATATGTATATATAATTCGTATATATATGTATATATATATATAGATAAAAATATTTTTTTTACATGTATATATGTATATATAAATCTAGGTGTGTTTATGTATATACTTATGAATAACAAGTTTATAATATGAATATGACTTAACAAAGATCAAAGTTTATGTAAATAGTTTAGGGTTTATGTTATACCTTTGAAGATTCAAGATAATTAACAAAGAAAAGATGAACACGATGAAGATGGAAGATCAAAGCCTTGAAAATCTTGAAGAACTCCTTGAAGATTCTTGAAGAACATGAAGAACAAGCTTGAAGATTCGAATACCACAAGAGAGGGAAAGGGAGAGATTGTTTTTGAGAGAGGATTTTGGTGTGATTTGTGAATGAGAAACTAGGAGTCTAGGAGTGTTTATATAGTGCAAGTATTAGAGTGTTAGTCAACATAAGGATGTTCTAATTAATGATTTTATTTTGTTCTAATTAATGATTTTATTTTGTTTTATAATTTTTAGTCAACAATAGGTGGTACTAGTTTATAATTAGTCAACATAAGAATGTACTAGTTTATACTTTATTTTTAGTCAACATAAGGATGTAATTGTTTAAGATTCTTTAGTCTCATTATTATTACTACTATTATTATTATTATTATTATTATTATTATTATTATTATTATTATTATTATTATTATTATTATTATTATTATTATTATTATTATTATTATTATTATTATTATTATTATTATTATTATTATTATTATTATTATTATTATTATTATTATTATTATTATTATTATTATTATTATTATTATTATTATTATTATTTTTACATTTACTACATGATAAGTATTATTTTCTTTTTACTAATTCATGACTTGTATATATTTAGTTCCCAATTGTTTTATTATTTATATAAATGTCACTTTTTATTTATTACTTATAGGTTATTAGTTATAATATTACATAAATGCATAAATTTTAATTAGCAGTGAGTGTCGACTAACAGTTTATTATTTTCATCTTTTATTAACTTGTCAATTTTTGCACAAAGTTAATTAATATGTTTTCTAACTCTTAACACTTAACAATTGTTGATTAAAGTTTAATCATTAAGTTTTAATTATATTGTTTGGGCATTTAATATTGGAAAAATATAGAATGGAAAAATGAGGGTCGTTATAGGTTTATAGTCAAAAATACAGCTTAGGTGTCAAATAAGAGAAGATAGTCATATCCGTCGTAAGAACGACATCTTGATGACCCTTTTGAAAAACATACTTCCACTTAAAGTTTAACCATGGATTTTGGATATATTTCATATCCATATAAAATATGATTTTTCACCAAAAGAAATCTTTTAATTCAAAGTTTAAGATAGGTTTTTTAAAATTAAACCCAAAACAGCCCTCGTTCGACTAAGACGGCGTATATTCGATTTTAAGGTGTTCTTCGTGTTTACAAGTTTTATATCCTTATGTTAGCTTGACATACTGTCATAATACATGTGTTGAAGTATTTTAAAAGTCAAGTTAGAAGGATTAAGTTTATTTGCAAACAAGTTTAGAAATAATCTAAACTATGTTCTTGTGGTTATTAGTTATAACTCAAAATAAGATAGCTATATGGATATGAATCGAAAAAGATTATGAATAAGGTGACTACCTCAAATAAAATGAACAAAGTTTCTGAGAAAATAAGATGATAATTTTGTGATCAATGATATCCTTGATGGCTTGTAATCCTTGGAGTAGAATCATAGAATGAACAAAAGTTCGAATAAGATTTCTATCTTGAATTAAGATAGTTATAAGTATATGAATTGAACCAAAGTTTATATATGATTCTTACCTTGATAAATAGGAGTAGATGAGTTAACAAAGTGTTCTTGAAGCTAGTTTATGATCAAAGTGAATGAAGATTTTCTAGTACATGAAGTATGTGTGTTTAAAGAGTGTTTAAAGAGTAAGAAATGGAGAGAATACTTGGAGTTCTTGTATGTGAGTATTATAAGAGTGAAGGTAGGTTAAATAGCTGATATGAATGAGTAAAAAGAGTGTTAAAAGTCGTGGTTCATGTATATGGTTAAGAGACTTTATCAAAATTTGGAATATAGCATAATAATGCAAACTAGAAGTTAAATGTTGGTTCCCACAAGTCTCCATCATGTTTATCCTTGTCTTGTGACTCATAGGGCTGCTAAGGAGGCTATGAGTGGTATTTCATATTGGTATATACTCATAGTATTTAAGTATGGAAGCTGGGTATGATACGGGTGTAAATACCGAATGAATACGAATAGAATTCTTGATGGAATTGAATGAGATTATGAGTATAGCTATCTTTGTTGATTATATGTATGTTAGTATATATGTTTAAGTCCTTTAAAAGTGTATTAATACATATTAATACAATACATATACATACATTTTAATTTAGAAGTTATTACAACGTTAATCGTTATATATATGTGTATAGTCTTTAATTCTTTAAGTTAATAACCTCATTTTATGTATATATCCAATTTTTAATATATGTAATGAGATACTTAAATATCATTTAACAATCATGAGTATATAATTATATTCATATATACGTCATTAAATAATTATTACGAATTATGACGTTCGTGAATCGTCAGACAGACAGGGTGGCCAAATGTTTGTATAAAATTCATTTCAAATAACCAAGTCTTAATGAGTTTGATTGCTTAACATGTTGGAAACATTAATTATGTAAATATTAATCTTCTATATATTAACAAAAAAATTCGGGTCGTTACAAAAAGCTATGAACATGATTATTCATACTAATCTTACTACTCGAATAAAAGAGGCACAACAGGAGGTTTTGACGGAAGGAATTTTTGGAAGGAAAATACCCAAAGGATTAGAAAAACAGCTTAATATTCAGAAAGACTGAACCAGGTATTTATCTGAAAGAATTTGGGTACCAAAGAATGGGAATTTGAGGAAAGTGGTACTAGATGAAGCACATAAAACCAGATATTAAATACATCTCGGAGTGGGGAAAATGTACCAAGACCTCAAGAGAAACTTTTGGTGGCCAGGAATGAAGGCCGATATAGCCACATATGTAGGAGCATGTTTGACTTGTTCTAAAGTCAAAGCTAAGCATCAGAAACCTTCGGGTCTACTCCAACAACCTGAGATCCCAGAATGGAAATGGGAAAACATTACCATGGATTTTATTGCTAAGTTACCGAGAACCGCAGGTGATTATGATACGATTTGGGTAATAGTCGATCGTCTTACTAACTCAGCAGACTTTCTACCAATAAAAGAAGAGGATGGTATAGAGAAATTAGCATGATTATACCTGAAAGAAGTTGTTTCTAAATATGGTATACCAATCTCTATTATCTTTGATCGTGATAGCAGATTTACTTCTAGGTTCTGGCAGGCATTACACGAAGCGTTGGGAACTCGTCTAGATTTAAATACTGCCTATCATCCACAAACTGATGGGCAGAGTGAAAGGATGATTCAGACACTTGAAGACATGCTACGAGCATGTGTTATTGATTTTGGAAGCAGTTGGGATCGACATCTACCGTTAGCTGAGTTTTCCTACAACAACATCTACCATTCTAGTATTGAGGTGGCACCATTCGAGGCACTTTATGGGAGGAAGTGCAGGTCTCCGATTTGTTGGAGTGATGTGGGGAAAAACAGATTACAGGTCCGGAAATTATCCAGGAAACTACCGACAAGGTCATTGAGATTCAACAACGATTGAAAACAGCCCGAAGTCGGCAAAAGAGCTACGCGGATGTTAGAAGGAAACCTTTAGAGTTTGAGGAGGGTGATATGGTTATGCTTAAGGTATCACCTTGGAAAGGGGTTATTCGTTTTGGAAAGCGAGGGAAATTGAGCCCAAGATACATTGGGCCATTCAAGATTGAAAAATGTATTGGGCCAGTGGCCTATCGACTTGAGCTAGCTCCACAATTAGAAAAGATTCACAACACCTTTCATGTTTCAAACCTGAAGAAATACCTAGCTATCGAAGATCTCATTATTCCTTTAGACGAGATTAAAATTAACGAGAAACTAAATTTTGTCGAAGAACCGGTAGAAATTATGGATCGTGAGTTCAAACGACTCAAACAAAGTAAGATACCAATCGTTAAGGTTCAGTGGAATGCTCGTAGAGGACCTGAATTCACCTGGGAACGAGAAGATCAAATGAAGCAGAAGTATCCACATCTATTTACCGATATCGCACGTTAACTAGGTACTATTCCAAATTTCGAGACGAAATTTAATTTAACGGGTGTATAATGTAACGACCCGGATTTTTCCGATAATATATATAAGATTAATATTTACATAATTAAATGTTTCCAACATGTTAAGCAATCAAACTCATTAAGACTTGGTTATTTGGAATGAATTTTATACAAACGTTTGGACACCCAGTCTGTCTGACGATTCACGAACGTCATATATCGTAATAATTAATTAAAGGAATATATATTTGGATATATATATATATTTATGATTTGATTAAATGATATTTAAGTATCTCATTAAATATAATAACAATGAGTTATATATATATATATATATATAAGATGAGACTACTAACTTAAAGACTTCGAAACAATATACATATATGTAACGATTATCGTTGTAATAGTATTTCACACACACACACACATACACACACACACACACACACACACACACACACACACACATATATATATATATATATATATATATATATATATATATATATATATATATATATATATATATATATATATATATATATATATATATATATATATATATATATATATATATATATATATGATATTAGATATGATAATACACCATGTTAACATGTTAACATAACAATTTAACATCTCATTTAAGTGTAATAACAATGGGTCAATTATATTTAACAAGATCGTTAACCTAAAGGTTTCGAAACAACACTTACATGTAACGACTAACGATGACTTAACGACTCAGTTAAATATATATACATGTAATGTATTATGATGTATTTATACACTTTTGAAAGACTTCAAGACACATATCAAAGAACTTCAAGTTAACAAAAATGCTTACAATTACATTCTCATTCGTTTTCATCAAAAATTCTACTCGTACATGTATGGTATTGTACTCGTATAATACGCAGCTTCTAGATGTATTTACTATTCATCTATACTAATAAAAATCTGCTCCTTAGCAGCCTTAAATGATTAAGGATCATGTGGGAACCATCATTTGTCAACTTGCATGAATTATTTAGCAAGAAAACAAACTTAAGTATCTTTTTTTTTCTTTATAAAATGTAAAAAAACGTATTCATGAATGCACACCATTTCTTCACTCCATTTTCTCATACTTACACTCCAATTTTTCTCTCAAAATACTCCTAACATCATACTTGATCATCTCCAAGCATTTTCACCATCTTTTAGCTTCAATTACAAGCTTTAATCATCATAAAAACAACCATCTTTCAAGAACACTTCAAGAATCATATCAAGTCTTCATGACTACTTCCAAGCTTTCTAATCCATTCCAACTCATCATCTAAGATTAAGAAACCTTTGTTATTTACAGTAGGTTATCTTTCTTATTCAAGGTAATATTCATATTCAAACTTCGATTCAATTTCTATAACTATAACAATCTTATTTCAAGTGGAAATCTTACTTGAACTTGTTTTCGTGTCATGATTCTACTTCAAGAACTTTCAAGCCATCCAAGGATCCTTTGAAGCTAGATCTATTTTTCTCATTTCCAGTAGGTTTATCTAGAAAACTTGAGGTAGTAATGATGTTCATAACATCATTCGATTCATCCATATAAAACTATCTTATTCGAAGAGCTAAATTTGTAATCACTAGAACATAGTTTAGTTAATTCTAAACTTGTTTGCAAACAAAGTTAATCCTTCTAACTTAAATTTTAAAATTAATTAAACACATGTTCTATATCTATATGATATGCTAACTTAATAATTTAAAACCTGGAAACACGAAGAACACCGTAAAACCGGATATACGCCGTCGTAGTACAACCGGGGGCTGTTTTGGTTTGGATAATTAAAAACTATGAAAAACTTTGATTTAAAAGCTATACTTCTAGGAAAATGATTTTTCTTATGAATATGAAACTATATCCAAAAATCATGGTTAAACTTAAAGTGAAAGTATGTTTTTCAAAATAGTCATCAAGATGTCGTTCTTTCGATGAAAATGACTACCTCTTTCAAAAACGACTTGTAACTTATAATTCCGACTATAAACCAATACTTTTTCTATTTAGTTTCATAAAGTTAAGCTCAATATGAAACCATAGCCGCTTAAATCACTCAAAACGGATTTGAAACGAAGAAATGACGGGTAAAACAAAATTGGTAAAAACTACTCATTTTAGCTACGTGAAAATTTGTAAGAAATCTATTCCTACCATAACTTAATCAAATTATATTGTATATTATGTAATCTTGAGATACCATAGACACGTATACAATGTTTCGACCTATCATGTTGACCCATCTATATATATATTGCGGAACAACCATAGACACTCTATATGCAAATGTTGGAGTTAGCTATACAGGGTTGAGGTTGATTCCAAAATATATATATAGTTTGAGTTGTGATCAATACTGAGATATGTATACACTGGGTCGTGGATTGATTCAAGATATATATTAAGTTATTCATGTACGACAAATTATGGACTACTAACATTGGATTGCTAACTGGACAACTAAAATCATCAACACGTAATAAAGAAAATATTGTGAATATATTTCGATCATATTTTAATATATGTATATATTGTTATAGGTTCATAAATCAACCCGTGGCCAAGTCTAATTCTCGACGAATTAGTAATCTGTGAAAGTGAGTTATAGTCCCATTCTTACTATCTAAATTATTTTGAGATGAGAATACATGCAAATTTATAAATGTTTTACAAAATAAGCACAAGTTCATGAAACTACATTCTACGACTGTTTTGTTATACTGGATATCTGTACTTATTATTATTAAGCTTGGTAACCTAAGAATTAGTGAAAAACACTAATTGACGCGAATCCTAAAGGTAGATCTACGGGTACCAACACCCCCATTTTCGAATAGTGGAAATGCTTTAGTACTTCGAAGAGTTCTTGTCATACGTTTGAATAGTGGAATGTATGATGCCAGATATCTTAAGCGCTCTATGTTAAGGTCGGTTACCAGGCGACTCATCGTATGAATGATTTTTTGCAGTTGTAATGATCCTGCGCATTGGATTAAATGAAATCTTGTGGCTTATTAAATGTTATGATTATTATATAGAAATTAAACCTATGACTCACCAACATTTTTGTTGACGTTTTAAGCATGTTTATTCTCAGGTGAATATTAAAAACGCTTCCACTATCATATGCCAACCCAAGGTCAAGATTTGGAGTCGGCATAATTGTTTATATTGTTTAAACTTGCATTCGGAGTATTTGTTGTAATATATTTGATCATATTGTAATGGGTTGTGTAAAAACTTATTTATTTGAGGAGATTGTCTTTGATAGACAATCTAAATTATGTCATTAAGACCTTTATTCAATAATAAAGGTTATGGTTATTTTTAAAAACGAATGCAAGATTTGAAAAACGTCTCATATAGAGGTCAAAACCTGGCAAAGAAACCAATTAATATGAACGTTTATAATTAATATGAACGGGGCATTTCATGACTAAAGACCAATTGAAAACCAACCCAACCAAGAACACAATCACTTGAAATCCTCAATTTAGTTGTCTAGATTACACAATGCGTTGAAGCATAAATTATTTCACTAATCAAATCACTTAGAAAAGCTACACAATCTATGTAATCAAAGTAAAGTCTAAAACAAATGCATAGCAATAGATCATCAATCAAGCACAATAATCATCAACTCATTCAAACACCCAAATCATAGATTAGGGAAAAATCCAAGCATCAAGTTTACAAATAAAGTGAACACAAGTAATCTAAGCTATAATCATAAGATAAAAAAGAGCAAAATCAATTAAAACTAAAGCATTCATCATTACAACTAAAATGGAGAAGAACTAGTGTTAAAAAGGAAAGAGATTACAAAAATGGAGATGGATGATGGAGATCTAGCTTCTAGCTTCACTAATCTTTGACTTGGGACTTGAAATTGGGCTTTGATTTTGATGGAATCATGAAATGGACCCTTTTAGGGTTCCATTTTAGACCCCAATCGTAGCTCTCTCTCATTCAAAAACCCCAAATATGCTTTTATAGGTCGGCTAAATTTTTGGGCCGAATCAGCGTCAGGAGCGCCGCAATAGGGGTAGGAGCGCCACTTTTGAGTGTGTCGCAATAGACAGGAGCGCCGCTTTTGTCCTGAAAGTGCCGCTTTGCCGGCTGAGTGTGCCGCTTTTTGTGACTTACTTTTTAAACACGTTTTAGCACATATGAGCGCCGCTTTTGACCCTGGAACTTCATTTTCACTCCAAAACTTCACTTGGTTCATTTCTTAGGCTCAAGTCTTGAATATTTTGTATAAATTTGGACTTTTGGACTATTTTTGCCTTGAACCATCTTCTAACCAACAAACTATCACTTAAGATTGATAAATTCTTCAAAACGAACAAATGGAGAAAGATATCGTGAGGATAAATATGTGTAATTTGAGCGATATCACCAAGTAAAAATCATACACACGCATTCATAAATTTAGGTGCGCTATAATACAAACGGTATTAACAACAAAACAAAGCATAAAGGATTAATATTTCATTTCCAAGAATCATTACATGCGCACAGAAAAACAAAAAATTACAACTTTTCCGATAACAAACGCTGAGCATCAGCGATAGGGTCCTTAGACAGAGCAACTAACGAGGGGACCATGATGTTCGCCAAGGTAGACGCAATCTCCTCGCTCTTTTGAGCCGATTCAAGATCTATGTATTTGATCCGTTACGAGATTACGAGTTACACAACGATCTCATAAGGATGTAATATTTTTGTATAATATAAAAGAAAGAACAAAATGCTAAACGATGATATGGGGATATGTGTTTTCTGTTTATTGATTTTCTCTAAGTTACAAATACAATGGTAAGTAACTTAGCCATTCATTTTCTCTAGCTTTTTACATCATAGTACATGACAAACTAGAGCGTCCCCCATTTCTTTTCATTTACAAATATATATATATAATGAAAGCCTACTCTCCATGTACATGCAACATGGGATCGTGGGATTTTATCTTCCCATGATTGTAGAAGTGGTCGAGTGAATCAATCAAATACCAATTCTTCTATTTGACTCTTCAACCGCTTCCTGAATTCTCGGATGTTGGGTATATCCATTCGGATCATTCCTCCCCTTCTCCGATGAAGATGACTAGCTCCTGCTAGTCCTTAATATTTTGATGATGATCTCTCTCAGATTACAATCATATGTTGTTTCTTTATTTGAGGCTCTTTTTTCTACCTTCTTTATTAACAAAAAGAAGATCCACTTTTTCATGTTAAGCATATAAACTTAGAAACATGAGATTCTCTTCCACCATATAAAGTAGACATTTTTTCTTTCTCCATATTTTCCCATTTTTTTTAATGAGACTATAGGATTTTTTTTCTTCTTTCCTTAAAAGGATGAGTTTGATTTTCTCATGTTCAACATCTTTTTTTTAATGTAAACATGGCAAATAGCTTTATTTTCCTTCATACCCATTTTTCAGCCATCTTCTTTTTCTTCCTCTTTTTCGTTTTGGCCATTCTTATGTGATCTTAAACAAAGCTTGCGGAAGCTTTTAATGTGTCACATGAAGAAACGAATGCTCTGAATACCACTTGATCCGTTACGAGATTACGAGTTACACAACGATCTCATAAGGATGTGATATTTTTGTATAATATAAAAGAAAGAACAAAATGCTAAACGATGATATGGGGATATGTGTTTTCTGTTTATTGATTTTCTCTAAGTTACAAATATAATGGTAAGTAACTTAGGCATTCATTCTCTCTAGCTTTTTACATCATATGTACATGACAAACTAGAGGCCTCCCCCATTTCTTTTCATTTACAAATATATATAATGAATGTAAATGAAAGCCTATTCTCCATGTACATGCAACATGGGATCATGGGATTTTATCTTCCTATGATTGTAGAAGTGGTCGAGTGGATCAAGTAGATACCAATTATTCTCTTTGACTCTTCAACTGCTTCCTGAATTCTCGGATGTTGGGTAGATCCATCCGGATCAGTCTTCAGTAATAATAGCATCTAAAGTTGCAGAGGGTTGAACATGTGGCTGAATCTTCTTCCAAAACGCAAGCCTCTCCTCCGCCTTAAAAGTAACTACGGCGTCGACAAACAGGTCGCTCACATATTCAGAATCACATGCGTGAGTGACCAGCGAAAGGAGCCCCTTCTTCAAAACCTTAAATTGGCGCACCGCTCCATCACGATCACCCTCACAGGTCGACAACCGGCCGGCCAAATCCTCGCGCTCTCTAACCAGCGCGTTTTTCTCAAACTCTAAAGAGTTCACCTTTTCGGTCAACTCTTTGACCTTGGCAGCCAACGACGCCTTCTTGGAGGTGAGGGCAGACGCATTAGCTTCTACCTTAAGATGCACTTTCTCCGCATCCTCAACCTGAATCTTCATAAATCCAATACGGTCATGTGCCTCATCAGCAGACAATGTGTCAGGCGCAGAAGAACCAACGCCATCAAGATGAGCTTTCGCCTCCTGGATATGAAATTGAGAGTGCATCAAGTTCAGCATGGTCAACGGAAAATCAAAGCGCCAAAATGCTTCAGGCGATAGATGCGTAAAGTAATTGGGGAGAGTGAAATCCCCTAAGAAGCTGTATTGAGAAGTAGCCGCCTTCTCCGGCACTGACAGCAAATCATTCATGCCATGGAACACCAAATGAGTCTCTGCAAGTAGAAAATAAAATTATTCGCATGACTAACAGCGCGATAACGCGACATAAACAAGACAGACTACCATTTGACTTCTTGGCGCGTTTTTGCTTGTGCCCACTCTCAGTCGGTGCTTCCGTCACCTTGGGTCCCTCAGCATCGACCCTTCGAGATTCGTCACCAGCATGACTCTCATGTTGGTCAGCACCACCAGAACCACCGGCGCCTCCAGAACTGCTGACCTGGACCAAGGGGTCAGCATCCGAACGATGTTCGCCTTTGTTTCCTACATTTGGCGTCTCGATGTAAATGCCTTTAATGTTACGAGATCCAAGAAGTATGTCTAGACACATGTCTGCAATAAATGATACACAAGTTAAAAGAAAGAAATACAAGGGAAATAAATGTAAAGGTAGCGCCCATCTGCCGCCTACCATTATCGTGGTCATCTTTGATAATTGGTAGGGCAGACAGATAAGGACACATATTAGAAATCCGCAAAACGTCACTACTATAATGGCAAATTATGAGTTCGCGTTTAATAAAATACTTGAGCCTTCGCTCATCGTCTGAAGAAAGTGTAGGTTTAACATTTAACCACGAGTCCGTAGCTTCCGTATGCCATGCGCGGATGTTCGTATAATCAGGAGGAATGAATGAACTATCGATAAAGAAGAACGAACCTTTCCACTTCTTACGGACGCCAGCCTTCAGATGCACCACAAAGTTAACCCTATCATTGAAGGCGTACCAACTTTGTTGGCTTTTCTGGTAAGAGAACACATTTTTAAATAGCGCTAACATGGGGGAAAAATTGTAATGATTGCAGATCATCTCAAAGAGCGTAATGCGACAAGCGCTGTATGGATGAACTTGACCAATGCCAATATTGAAGTGGTTAAGAACATCCATGAAAAAAGGAGTCGAAGGGTAGCGCAAATTCCCTTCCACCATAACTTGCCGATAAACAGTAACCTTATCGGCAACCACGGTATCCGCGCGCTGATCGGGCAGAGGCACAGTATGGTTTAGATCATGTAGAGGTGGGTACCAGTCTATTAATCTCACAATTGCGTTCAGAAATAGTGGACCTAATGCTCCCACAATGGTGAGGCTCTCCAGTAGAAGTAGACGCCATCTATAAATAACAAAATCAAAATACCGTAAACAAAACAAAACAAACACGCGCTCACCTAAAATACTTAAAGTTGAATCGGAAGAGCACTAAGGGATATGCAGAGAAGATTCGCGCTGGATCAGAGAAAACGAGAAAAGTAAAAAGTTGGAGAGGAGGTAATGAGGTATTTATAGGGGAGTAAAAACATAGGAAGCATCCCAAGAGAAGTTGAAAAAGGGCGGTTAAAAAATGAACGGCGGAGAAGGAGCCACGTGTCAAAAGGTAGGAAAGAGAAAACATTGATGTGAACAAAAATGGCTGAAGTGATAGCGTAGTCACTGTAGCAAACTGACAGACGCCGCATGAATTTCCTTGCATTTAATGCAACAGGACAAAGTACTACTTAAATAAGAATAATAAGTAAAGCGAAGGTGCTTGGCGTAGGTCAAGCATACGGTGGTCATATGCTGAGTTCAACACCATGCGCAATCCTTGTGCATACCATTGAACTAGGGGGACTTAATGATACGCATACCCGATTAGCTCGTGTATCGCATCAAACAGCATCACCATATAAGCCATGCATATCACGCTCTAAAGGAAATAAGTGCCGAGTCGCGGACCTAGCTCATGTCCCACACTAGCGCTAAGGTTACGTATGCATGTCAGGTATAACGACCCTCATTTTTCCATTCTATACTTTTCCTTATTAAATGCCCAACGATATAATTAAACTTAACAATTATACTTTAATTAACGATTGTTAAGAATTATATTAATTAACTTTATGTAATAATTAACAAGTTAAGAAAAAGATAAAAATAATGAGTTAATAAACTTTTGTGAACAAATAAATAACTTTAAAACTTGTGTACTTAAAATAATTAAACTTGGATAAATAAGGAACCATTTAAGCTAATCAAAAGTACAAGGACTTAACTGAAAAAGTTAAAACCTAATCCCCTTAAACCCTAGCCGATTTGGAGTGGGTAAAATTACCCTTTTGCCCTCCAAATTTTTGGCCAAACCAAGCAACCCTAACCTCCTCTTCAAGCTAACTTGTTCCCTAAGTAAATCTAACCCTAACCCTAATTCTAGAAATTTCCTAACACTTCTATAAATAGAGACCTAACCTAAACCTTTTCTTTGTACCAAATCACAATCAAATCTCTCTCCCAAAAATCTCTCTCCCTCTCTCTAATTTTTGGCCAAAACTGAAAATATCACCACCACCACCATCGAAATCCACCACCACCTTCAAGGGTTTTCCAAGTGATCTTCAAGTTGTTCTTCATGTTCTTCGTGTTCTTCAAGAATCTTCAAGGTGTTCTTCGAATCTTCAAAGGTTTTGATCTTCAATCTTCATCGTGTTCATCTTTTCTTTGTTAATCATCTTCGAATCTTTAAAGGTATAACATAAACCCTAACTTATTTACATAAACTTTGATCTTTGTTTAATTCATATTCATGTTAATTCATAAACGTATATGATATATACATGAACACACCTAGATCTATACAAGGAAAAAAAATTAAATTAAATATGTATGTATATGTATGTCGACCAAAAGAAAAAAAAAGGGAAAAGGAAGTTTGATCTTTAAAACCTTGGTGATTAGATAAAGATTTGTTTGTGTTAATTATGGAAACAAAATAAACATATATATATATATATATATATATATATATATATATATATATATATATATATATATATATATATACATATACAAATCGATACATATATATATACATGTAAAAAAGATATTTTTATATACATACATACAGATACACGGTATATATAAAAAAAATATAAATATTATATATATATATATATATATACATATACACGAAATATATATATATATATATATATATATATATATATATATATATATATATATATATATATATATATATATATATTAAACCCTAATTACACCTAAACTATACTACATTAATTAATACCCTAAACCTAACCCTAATTATTAAACCCTAATTTACTAAACCCTCATTAATTAAACCCTAATTTAATAAAACCCTAATCATTACTACACTAAATCCTAAACCTAAACATTTATTACAAAACCCTAATCATTAAATACTTTAATTAATTAAACCTAATTAATTAATGAAATCCTAATACTACTATTACTACTATATAATATTTGTACACTATTACTATTACTAACACTTATAATATACTACTTATGTTATAATACTTATGTTACAATAGTCATCCACGATAACGTGAAGTCACTTGAACGTCAACGCTACTTAAGGCCTAGGGTGATCCTTGGTACCACTATGGGACGCTTGTGGATTACGAATGTCAAACTTAGATTTTGGTCAAGAAATTCTGGGCCAATCGGTAACAATTGATCATCTTGGTGACTCGGCGGTAGCATAGATGTTCGGGTACGATCCACAATATCAACCCGACTATAGTAATCATACACTTAGTTATTTTTCACACTTAATAGGTGGTAGACTTATTAAGGACAACTCACTAGTGTTCAACACTAACTTACTAAAAGTGGAGACTTACTAAAAATAGAAACTTTCTAAAAGTGGAAACTTGCTAGGAATAGAAACTTAGTAAAACAAACTACAAACACTTGCTTAAACTTGGGCAAAACACTTAACTACTCTTAAATGTCAATAGGTTGACTTTCTTCTCGTTCATCCAACTTTCTATTCCGAGGAATAACCATCTCTCTACTTACTAAGGTGAATTCATAGCCCTACTCTTTATTGCTAGCAAACTTACTTACTTTTATTGGGGTGAGACACATGCTTTTATTTTACATTTTACAAGTTAGACACAAGTACCAACTGTTAAAACTATGCTATACCCGACTATGTCCGACTAAGTCCCTACAGTGATATTTTTAAGTGCTCGTTGAATGCATGCTTAATTATTGGGGGTAGGCCTATCGGGAGTAAGGTCCCCGATACATATGACTAAGTTTTTGTATTACTTAATAATGAAATTAAACTGACAAGTATATACACAACTTGTCTTTGGGGCAAACTTGAACGTTTAGTCTAAATATCACGAACTGGCATAACTTTTTGATCTGCGAGATCAACTTTATAAACTAAATCTTGTGGTCTAAAACAACAGTCAAACATTTTTGTTAAACCTATGAACTTCACTCAACCTTTTTGGTTGACACTTTAGCATGTTTGTCTCAGGTGCAGATTGATCAAGCTTGATTACTTACTGCTTATGTGATGCTACTTGGACTTAGGATCAAGAGATGTTGCATTTATTATTCTTGCATTAAAAATAATTACTTTATTGTAATTTTCATTATTGTAACGACATTCATTTTTCGCTGCGTACTCAACAAAGTTTGTTCTTATCATTTAGTATTGTTCTCGTATATTATAATATGTTGGTTTGTTTGGTATTAATGTCACATTCACCCAGGCCCTAATTGGGGGTGTGATAGATTGGTATCAGAGTATAACCAGGCTGTTATAGAGAACCAGGATTGCATATTTTTGTGTGCCTTATTTGCTAGCTAAGGTGCCTTAGCAATCTAGGAAACTATAACCTTTCTTGCCTTAGACTTTGAAGCACTTAGGATTTGAAATGTCCCGTTCATATTGATTATAAACGTTCCATATTAATGGATTTCATTGCGAGGTTTTGACCTCTATATGAGACGTTTTTCAAAGACTGCATTCATTTTTAAAACAACCATAACCTTTATTTTATCAATAAAGGTTTTAAAAACATTACGTAGATTATCAAATAATGATAATCTAAAATATACTGTTTACACACGACCATTACATAATGGTTTACAATAGAAATATATTACATCGACATATGTTTCTTGAATGCAGTTTTTACACAATATCATACAAACATGGACTCCAAATCTTGTCCTTATTTTAGTATGCAGCAGCGGAAGCTCTTAGTATTCACCTGAGAATAAACATGCTTTAAACGTCAACAAAAATGTTGGTGAGTTATAGGTTTAACCTATATATATATCAAATCGTAACAATAGACCACAAGATTTCATATTTCAATACACATCCCATACATAGAGATAAAAATCATTCATATGGTGAACACCTGGTAACCGACATTAACAAGATGCATATATGAGAATATCCCCATCATCCCTGGACACCCTTCAGATATGATATAAATTTCGAAGTACTAAAGCATCCGGTACTTTGGATGGGGTTTGTTAGGCCCAATAGATCTATCTTTAGGATTTGCGTCAATTAGAGTGTCTGTTCCCTAATTCTTAGATTACCAGACTTAATAAAAAGGGGCATATTCGATATCGATAATTCAATCATAGAATGTAGTTTCACGTACTTCTGTCTATTTTGTAAATCATTTATAAAACCTGCATGTATTCTCATCCCAAAAATATTAGATTTTAAAAGTGGGACTATAACTCACTTTCACAGATATTTCCTTCCTTGGAAATAAGACTTGGCCACGGATCGATTCACGAACCTATACAAATATGTACATATATATCAAAGTATGATCAAAATATAATTACAACCATTTTTATTATGTTTTAAAGATTTGAGTGTATTAAGTCAGCTGTCCTCGTTAGTAACCTACAACTAGTTGTCCACAGTTAGATGTACAGAAAAAAATCGATATATATATTATCTTGAATCAATTCATGACCCAGTGTATACATGTCTCAGGCTAGATCATAACTCAAAGTATATATATTTTTGGAATCAACCTCAACCCTGTATAGCTAACTCCAACATTACTGCATATAGAGTATCTATGGTTGTTCCAAATAATATATATACATGGGTCGATATGATATGTCAAAACATTTACATACGTGTCTATGGTATCCCAATATTACATAATATATTAGAATACATGTATAATACAATATAAGTTAGCTAGGATATGATTTGTATAGATTTGTTAAATATTTTCCGTAGCTAAAAAGATCAAAAATATCCAATCTTGTTTTACCCATAACTTCTTCATTTTAAATCCGTTTTGAGTGAATCAAATTTCTTTGGTTTCATATTGAAATCTAATTTAAGAATCCAAATAGAAAAAGTATAGGTTTATAGTCGGAAATTTAAGTTACATGTCAATTACTAAAGAGGTAGTCATTTCCTTCGAAAGAACGACATCTTGATGACCATTTTGAAAAATATACTTTCACTTTGAGTTTAACCAAGATTTTTGGATATAGTTTCATGTTCATAAGAAAAATAATTTTCCCAGAAGAACAACTTTTAAATCAAAGTTTATCATAGTTTTTAATTATCCAAACCAAAACAGCCCCCGGTTTCAATACGACGGCGTATATCCGATTTTATGCTGTTCATCGTATTTCCAGGTTTTAAATCATTAAGTTAGCATATCATATAGATATAGAACATGTGTTTAGTTGATTTTAAAAGTCAAGTTAGAAGGATTAACTTTTATTTGCGAACAAGTTTAGAATTAACAAAACTATGTTCTAGTGATTACAAGTTTAAACCTTCGAATAAGATAGCTTTATATGTATGAATCGAATGATGATATGAACATCATTACTACCTCAAGTTTTCTGGATAAAACTATTGAAAATGAGAAAAATGGATCTAGCTTCAAAGGATCCTTGGATGGCTTGAAAGTTCTTAAAACAGAATCATGACACGAAAACAGTTCAAGTAAGATTTTCACTCTAAATAAGATTGTTATAGTTGTAGAAATTGAATCAAAGTTTGAATATGAATATTACCTTGAATTAGAAAGATAACCTACTGTAAATAACAAAGATTCCTTGATCTTAGATGATTACTTGGAATGGATTAGAAAGCTTGGAAGTTGACTTGCAAACTTGGAAGTATTCTTGATTTTTATGAAACTATACTTATGGAATTTATGAAGAACACTTAGAACTTTAAGATGGAACTTGAGAGAGATCAATTAGATGAAGAAAATTAAAGAATGAAAGTTTTTGTAGGTGTTTTTGGTCGTTGGTATATGGATTAGATATAAAGGATATGTAATTTTGTTTTCATGTAAATAAGTCATGAATGATTACTAATATTTTTGTAATTTTATGAGATATTTCTTGCTAGTTGCCAAATGATGGTTTCCACATGTGTTAGGTGACTCACATGGTCTGCTAAGAGCTGATCATTGGAGTGTATATACCAATAGTACATACATCTAAATCTGTGTATTGTACGAGTACGAATACGGGTGCATACGAGTAGAACTGTTGATGAAACTGAACGAGGATGTAATTGTAAGAATTTTTGTTAAGTCGAAGTACTTTGATATGTGTCTTGAAGTCTTTCAAAAGTGTAATAATACATATCAAAACACAACATGTATATACATTCTAATGGAGTCGTTAAGTCTTCGTTAGTCGTTACATGTAAGTGTTGTTTTGAAACCTTTAAGTTAACGATCTCAATTAATGTTGTTAACCTAATGTTTATTATATCAAATGAGATGTTAAATTATTATATTATCATGATATTATGATGTATAAATATCTCTTAATATGATATATACATTAAAATATCGTTACAACGATAATTGTTACGTATAAGTCTCGTTTCATAATTCTTGAGTTAGTAGTCTTGTTTTTTTTTACATATGTAGTTCATTGTTAACACACTTAATGATATATTTAAATATCATTTTATCATGTTAAATATAGTGTATCAATATCTTAATATGATACATATGTATTTAGTAGACGTTATCATAACGATAATCATTATATATATCATTTCGAGTTTCTTAACTTAGTAATCTCATTTCTTATGTATATCACACATTGTTAATATACTTAGTGAGATACTTACTCATCATAATCTTATGTCAACCATATATATATGTCTATATATACCACAACATGTAGTATTTACAATTTTGTAACGTTCGTGAATCGTCGATCAACTTGGGTGATCAATTGTCTATATGAAACTTATTTCATTTAATCAAGCCTTAACAAGTTTGATTGCTTAACATGTTGGAAACATTTAGTCATGTAAATATCAATCTCAATTAATATATATAAACATGGAAAAGTTCGGGTCAGTACAGGATTGCCCTATAATCTTAACACTTATGCTTTCATAAACTTGACTTAAAGATTCTAATCAAAGTCTCTTTCCTAATGTTAGGATGTCAAGCTCAAGCGTTATTAAACCAACTCCCTTCAAGCCAATCGAAGAAGATACTAAAGGGTCTTCCACTGAAAGACCAGTCCAAAGTCCACCTTATGGATTTGGTGGTCCTCGTTCACTAAACTATAGCCCGGATACTCTACCTGTTTCTCCTGATTTTCACCCGACTCAAAGATCTGAAAGCGAAGGAGAAAGCCCTGCTAATTCTGCTGAGTCTGGCTCTTTTCACTCATTGGTACATAAACCGATGAGTAATCCCGAATGGGATGCTCTTCAAGACCTCCCTAACTACGACAGTGACTTCTCAAATTATGAACCTGAAGAAGAGCCTATTGAAGAATCATCTGAAAACTCAACTCTAAAGAGAAAGCAACCCGAACCCGCTACCAGTCCATTATTTTGTAATAATATGGAGCACGTAAGGGTGAAGTGCGATATCATCAACCTTCAGAATAGTTGTGAAAAGAATAGGGAGTATAGTAGATGCCATGTTGCTCGGATAGAACTGCGTCTAAACAACCTAGAAAAAGAAAACAAAATCTTGAAGGAAATCATCAAAGAGACCTTCGACTCTTAAACCGAAAGGCTAGAGAAATTTGTGAAGGATAACATGGACAAAGTAATGAAGCGGTTTGAGGACGAGAAGAAGAAATATGAAGACTACTTCAATCTTAATATTTCTTAGTTATTTTTCCATTTTCCATCTATGTAAAGGCTATGCCTTAAACTATTTCTATTTTCGAATCGTGTATTAAAAGGCTTATTTAACGCCTCGTTCCTTAATAATATAAAGTGTTTTATGTATATCATGTGATATCAATACTTATCTTATTCATACTTGCAATTGCTCAACCCTATAATTGTTAACTTATCCGACTTATGTTCACTTCTATGTAGCGACATCATGGTTCGCCCAGCTGCACCTACTGTTAACAATATCGTATTGACTACCGAGAAATTCCAACAGTTACTCACTGCCGCACAAGGCAACACTCAAGCTAATAATGCTAATCCTCAACCGAAACCATGTTCATACAAGGACTTCACAAACTGTCACCCTCCCGCATTCAAGGGAAATGAAGAAACTGTCGAACTAGTTCGATGGTTCGAGAAGATGGAGTCTTTTTTCCGTATTTGCAACTGTGGTGATAACGATCGAGTAAAGTATGCCACTAGCTCATTAGGTGGTAATGCTTTAACTCAGTGGTCTGCTCATGCCAAGTCCGTAGGAATTGACAATGCTAATGCAATTCCATGGGACGAACTCAAAAGCATGATGATTAATAAATTTTGTCCTCGAAGTCAAGTTCAGAAACTTGAAGTTGAGTTCTGGCAACTCAAGGGGAAAGGTACTGATATTGAAAACTACACCAACCGTTTTCTTGAACTTTCTACTCTATGTCCTGAGATGTTTCCTACCGAAGCAAGAAGGATTGAACGATATATTGAAGGTCTCCCCGAGGATGTTTGTGGTGACCCAAACTTTTCCATGTTTATATATATATTAAATGAAATTGTTATTTACATGATTAATTGTTTCCAACATGTTAAGCAATCAAACTTGTTAAGACTTGATTAATTGAAATAGGTTTCATATAGACAATTGACCACCCAAGTTGACCGGTGATTCACGAACGTTAAAACTTGTAAAAACTATATGATGACATATATATGGTTATATATATAGTTAACATGATTTTATTATAAGTATGTATCTCATTAGGTATTTTAACAATGAGTTATATACATAAAAATGAGACTATTAATTTAAGAAACTCGAAAACGATATATATAACGATTATCGTTATAACAACGTCTTACTAGGTACATATGAATCATATTAAGTTATTGATACACTTGGTTAATTATGTTAAATGATAAGTAAATATATTATTAAGTGTATTAACAATGAAATACATATGTAAAAAAAGACTACTAACTTAATGATTTCGAAACGAGACATATATGTAACGATTATCGTTGTAACGACATTTAACTGTATATATATCATACTAAGATATATTATATATCATAATATCATGATAATATAACAATTTAACATCTCATTTGTTATAATAAACAATGGGTTAACAACATTCAACAAGATCGTTTACCTAAAGGTTTCAAAACAACATTTACATGTAACGACTAACGATGACTTAACGACTCAGTTAAAATGTATATACATGTAGTGTTTTAATATGTATTCATACACTTTTGAAAGACTTCAAGACACTTATCAAAATACTTCTACTTAACAAAAATGCTTACAATTACATCCTCGTTCAGTTTCATCAACAATTCTACTAGTATGCACCCGTATTCGTACTCGTACAATACACAGCTTTTAGATGTATGTACTATTGGTATATACACTCCAATGATCAGCTTTTAGCAGCCCATGTGAGTCACCTAACACATGTGGGAACCATCATTTGGCAACTAGCATGAAATATCTCATAAAATTACAAAAATATGAGTAATCATTCATGACTTATTTACATGAAAACAAAATTACATATCCTTTATATCTAATCCATACACCAACGACCAAAAACACCTATAAACACTTTCATTCTTCAATTTTATTCATCTAATTGATCTCTCTTAAGTTCTATCTTCAAGTTCTATGTGATCTTCATAAATTCCAAAAGTTCTAGTTTCATAAAATCAAGAATACTTCCAAGATTGTAAGTTTACTTCCAAGTTTTCTAAATCCATTTCAAGTAATCATCCAAGATCAAGAAACCTTTGTTACTTATAGTAGGTTATCTTTCTAATACAAGGTAATAATCATATTCAAACTTTAATTCAATTTCTATAACTATAACAATCTTATTTCGAGTGGAAATCTTACTTGAAATTGTTTTCGTGTCATGATTCTGCTTCAAGATCTTTCAAGCCATCCAAGGATCCTTTGAAGCTAGATCTATTTTTCTCATTTCTAGTAGGTTTATCCAAGGAACTTGAGGTAGTAATGATGTTCATAACATCATTCGATTCATACATATAAAGCTATCTTATTCGAAGGTTTAAACTTGTAATCACTAGAACATAGTTTAGTTAATTCTAAACTTGTTCGCAAATAAAAGTTAATCCTTCTAACTTGATTTTTAAAATCAACTAAACACATGTTCTATATCTATATGATATGCTAACTTAATGATTTAAAACCTGGAAACACGAAAAACACCGTAAAACCGGATTTACGCCGTCGTAGTAACACCGCGGGCTGTTTTGGGTTAGTTAATTAAAAACTATGATAAAATTTGATTTAAAAGTTGTTATTCTGGGAAAATGATTTTTATTATGAACATGAAACTATATCCAAAAATTATGGTTAAACTCAAAGTGGAAGTATGTTTTCTAAATTGGTCATCTAGACGTCGTTCTTTCGACTGAAATGACTACCTTTACAAAAATGACTTGTAACTTATTTTTCCGACTATAAAACTATACTTTTTCTGTTTAGATTCATAAAATAGAGTTCAATATGAAACCATAGCAATTTGATTCACTCAAAACGGATTTAAAATGAAGAACTTATGGGTAAAACAAGATTGGATAATTTTTCTCATTTTAGCTACGTGAAAATTGGTAACAAATCTATTCCAACTATAACTTAATCAACTTGTATTGTATATTATGTAATCTTGAGATACCATAGACACGTATAAAATGTTTCGACCTATCATGTCGAGACATCTATATATATTTCGGAACAACCATAGACACTCTATATGTGAATGTTGGAGTTAGCTATACAGGGTTGAGGTTGATTCCAAAATATATATAGTTTGAGTTGTGATCAATACTGAGATACGTATACACTGGGACGTGGATTGATTCAAGATAATATTTATTGATTTATTTCTGTACATCTAACTGTGGACCACTAGTTGTAGGTTACTAACGAGGACAGCTGACTTAATAAACTTAAAACATCAAAATATATTAAAAGTGTTGTAAATATATTTTGAACATACTTTGATATATATGTATATATTGTTATAGGTTCGTGAATCAACCAGTGGCCAAGTCTTACTTCCCGACGAAGTAAAAATCTGTGAAAGTGAGTTATAGTCCCACTTTTAAAATCTAATATTTTTGGGATGAGAATACATGCAGGTTTTATAAATGATTTACAAAATAGGCACAAGTACGTGAAACTACATTCTATGGTTGAATTATCGAAATCGAATATGCCCCTTTTTATTAAGTCTGGTAATCTAAGAATTAGGGAACATACACCCTAATTGACGCGAATCCTAAAGATAGATCTATTGGGCCTAACAAACCCCATCCAAAGTACCGGATGCTTTAGTACTTCGAAATTTATATCATATCCGAAGGGTGTCCCGGAATGATGGGGATATTCTTATATATGCATCTTGTTAATGTCGGTTACCAGGTGTTCACCATATGAATGATTTTTATCTCTATGTATGGGATGTGTATTGAAATATGAAATCTTGTGGTCTATTGTTACGATTTGATATATATAGGTTAAACCTATAACTCACCAACATTTTTGTTGATGTTTAAAGTATGTTTATTCTCAGGTGAATACTAAGAGCTTCTGCTGTTGCATACTAAAATAAGGACAAGATTTGGAGTCCATGTTTGTATGATATTGTGTAAAAATTGCATTCAAGAAACTGATTTCGATGTAACATATTTGTATTGTAAACCATTATGTAATGGTCGTGTGTAAACATGATATTTTAGATTATCATTATTTGATAATCTACGTAAAGCTTTTTAAACCTTTATTTATGAAATAAAGGTTATGGTTTGTTTTAAAAATGAATGCAGTCTTTGAAAAACGTCTCATATAGAGGTCAAAACCTCGCAACGAAATCAATTAATATGGAACGTTTTTAATCAATAAGAACGGGACATTTCAGTTGGTATCCGAGCGTTGGTCTTAGAGAACCATAATTTTGCATTAGTGTGTATTATTGAGTTTGTTAGGATGCATTAGTGAGTCTGGACTTCGACCGTGTTTACTTGAAAAATGATTGCTTAACAAATTTCGTTGGAAACTATATATTTTTAACATGTGAATATTATGTGATATATTAATCTCTTAACGTGTTTGATATTATGTGATAGATGTCTACCTCTAGAACAAGTCCCATTGACTCACCTAATAATAATGAAGAGTCAAATGTAAATTGGAATGATTCGTGGACTGATTCACAAGTTCCCGAAGAGGAACCGGAAGAAGAGTCGGAACCGGAAGAAGAATCGGAACCGGAAGAAGAAATAGAACCAGTGGGGGAAATAATAAAACGGTTAAGTAGAAGAAAATCCTCAACCAACCGACCAAAGTTAATTATGGTCAATGGTGTTTCCGCCAAGGAAGCAAAGTATTGGGAGGATTACCAATTCTCCGATGAATCGGATCCCGACAAGGATTCTGATGATGTTATAGAAATTACCCCAACACAATTTAATAAGGCAAAAGAGAACAATAAGAGAAAGGGCATAAAAATAGAGAAATTTGATTCCAAACCCGATGAACTTTATATGTATCGTCAACACCCGTATTTCTTAAGTTGTGACAATAACCCGGGAACCTCTAAACCACCAGGTTTTTCTAAACCGTTGTGGAAAATGACAGCTCGTATTAGGGGAACATCATATATCCCTAGAAACTTGGCAAAACGAACCAAAACCGAAGAAGAAGAAACGAGCGAGTTGGAATAAGATAGTTGTATTTGTGTGGTGTAATATATGTAATATAGTGTGCTTATGCTTTATAATATATGTAAAAATTGCTTGTATTAATAAGTATTTTTTTTATGAAACTAACTCTTGTCTATTTTACAGTATAAAAACACAAAATGGATAGATAACTCAATATTTTAAGAGACCTACCCGGAGACATGATTGATGAAATCTTGTCTAGAGTCGGTCAGAATTCTTTGGCACAACTATTTACGGCGAAATTAGTTTGTAAGACATTCGAAGAACGTTCCAAGAATGTCTTGGTTTATAAGAGACTTTCGTTTGAAAGATGGGGGATATCACATTGGGAAATGCATAAGTTACGATGTGTTTACTTTGACGCATATATTGCGGGAACCCAAATGCTATTTTACGCAACGGGTTAAGAAATTATTTTTACTCAATGTATCCGAATATAGGACTTCATGATTTAGAAAAAGTGGCTAACATGCAACATAAAGAAGCATGCTATGCTTACGGGTTAGTAATGTTCGCTTCTCACCAAAGTGAGAAAAAAACATCGGGCTACAACTATTAAAAAAACATTCCCACAAGTGACGGAGTCGGTAATTGGGGTAAGAAATGAGGTTTTTAGGTTATGACGAGACTGTTGGTCATTACGTAACCCTCGTCCCTTTGACGACGTTACAACATGCTGTCTTATCAACGGCCATAACGGTTATGTTCTACAAGACCAAGGATGGGAAGTAGTCCTAGTAAAACCAGAATGCATGACTTGTTTCTGGACATATGAATTACGTGTCTTTATTGCCTTTGCTGAACGACTTGTGTACTAGCTAGAATTAACTTCACAACCATCTTGTATCAAATTTATTGTGTGCTATATTTCATGCTATATGTAAAATAAGCGGTATTGTAAGTTTGTAAAATATTGTGTAAAAGTTTGAACGCGAAATATTATTATAATCAGTTTTTCATATAGAATTGTAGTTGAATTGTATATTAGCTACTAAGTATGAACTTAACGGGTAGGTACTACCCGAATTTAAACTTATAAAACGCTAATATGAAGAAAAAGCTTTTATAAATGAGTTCATATTATGCTACGAGATACTATTGACTACTCTTAATATTCTGTATGATTAACTTGTTTCATTTTACTATTTTGAAGGAAATGGCACCAACTACTCGACACACCTTGAATATGAGCGAAGAGGAATTTCGTGCCTTTCTTGCTTCAAACATAGCCGCAGTACAGGCGGCGCTACATACCAACAATAACCTTGGATCTAGCAGTATAGGAAATCGTGTAGGATGCACCTACAAAGAATTCACTGCCTGCAAAACTTTGGAATTTGATGGAACCGAAGGACCGATCGGATTGAAACGGTGGACCGAGAAGGTCGAATTGGTGTTTGCCATAAGTAAGTGTACTGAATAGGAAAAAGTGAAGTACGCTATGCATACCTTCACAGGTACTGCATTAAAATGGTGGAATACCTATCTAGAGCAAGTGGGACAAGATGATGCTTACGCACTACCGTGGTCAGCATTCAAGCACTTGATGAACGAGAAGTACCGTCCAAGAACCAAGGTCAATAAGCTCAAGACAGAACTTAGAGGGTTACGAACCCAAGGATTTGATATTACCACGTACGAAAGACGCTTCACAGAATTGTGCCTATTGTGTCCGGGAGCATTCGAAGATGATGAAGAGAAGATCGACGCATTTGTGAAAGGATTACCGGAAAGAATCCAAGAAGATATAAGTTCACACGAGCCCTCCTCCATACAACAGGCATGTAGAATGGCTCACAAACTAGTGAACCAGATTGAGGAAAGAATTAAAGAACAGACGGCTGAAGAGGCCAATGTGAAGCAAGTCAAAAGAAAGTGGGAGGAAAACGGTGATAAGAATCACCAATACAACAACAACAGCAATTACAATAATAATCGCAACAATTATCCCAACAATCGCAACATCAATCGCAACTACAACAAACGGCCCAACAACAACTACAACAAACGGCCCAACAACAACAACAACAGCAACTACAACAATCATCCCAACAACAATAACAACCGCAACAACAACAACAATCAGAAGCAGCTATGCCAAAGGTGTGAAAAGTATCACTCGGGGTTCTACACCAAATTTTGCAACAAGTGTAAAAGAAATGGTCATAGCGCGGTGAAGTGTGAGGTCTACGGACCAGGAGTTAACAGAACAAAAGGAACAAATGGTGTCGGAACGAGTCATGGCAGAGCAAGTAGTGTCGGAGCAAGTTATGCCAATGTAGTTTGTTATAAATATGGAAAACCGGGCCACATTATTAGAAATTACCCGAACCAGGAGAACACGAATGGACAAGGCCGCGGAAGAGTTTTCAATATTAATGCGACAGAGGCACAGGAAGACCTGGAGCTTGTTACGGGTACGTTTCTTATTGACAATAAATCTGCTTACGTTTTATTTGATTCGGGTGCGGATAGAAGCTATATGAGTAGAGATTTTTGTGCTAAATTAAGTTGTCCATTGACGCCGTTGGATAGTAAATTTTTACTCGAATTAGCAAACGGTAAATTAATTTCAGCAGATAATATATGCCGGAATCGAGAAATTAAACTGGGTAGCGAAATATTTAAGATTGATTTGATACCAGTAGAGTTAGGGAGTTTTGATGTAATAATTGGCATGGACTGGCTGAAGAAGGTGAAAGCAGAGATTGTATGTTATAAAAATGCAATTCGCATTGTACGAGAAGAAGGAGAACCCTTAATGGTGTACGGAGAAAAGGGCAACATGAAGCTGCATCTTATTAGTAATTTGAAGGCAAAAAAGCTAATAAGAAAAGGTTGCTATGCTGTTCTAGCACACGTCGAGAAAGTACAAACTGAAGAAAAGAGCATGAATGATGTTCCCGTCGCAAAAGAATTTCCCGATGTATTTCCGAAAGAATTATCGGGACTACCTCCACATCGATCTATTGAATTTCAAATAGATCTTGTACCAGGAGCTGCACCAATAGCTTGTGCTCCTTATAGACTCGCACCCAGCGAGATGAAAGAACTGCAAAACCAACTGCAAGAACTATTAGAACGTGGTTTCATTCGACCAAGCACATCACCATGGGGAGCTCCTGTTTTGTTTGTCAAGAAGAAGGATGGTACATTTAGGTTGTGTATTGACTACAGAGAGTTGAACAAACTTACCATCAAAAACCGTTATCCACTGCCGAGAATTGACGACTTATTTGATCAACTACAAGGCTCGTCGGTTTATTCGAAGATCGATTTACGTTCTGGATATCATCAAATGCGAGTAAAGGAGGATGATATTCCAAAAACTGCTTTTAGGACGCGTTATGGTCATTACGAGTTTATGGTTTTGCCGTTTGGATTGACTAACGCACCAGCTGTGTTCATGGACCTTATGAACTGAGTGTGTGGGCCATATCTTGACAAGTTTGTCATTGTTTTCATTGATGACATACTTATTTACTCAAAGAATGATCAAGAGCACAAAGAACATTTGAGAAAAGTGCTAGAAGTATTGAGGAAAGAAAAACTGTACGCTAAGTTTTCAAAGTGTGCATTTTGGTTGGAAGAAGTTCAATTCCTCGGTCATATAGTGAACAAAGAAGGTATCCAGGTGGACCCGGCAAAGATCGAAACCGTTGAAAAGTGGGAAACCCCAAAAACTCCGAAGCATATGTAGTGACCCGAACTTTTCCATGTTTATATATATTAATTGAGATTGATATTTACATGATTAAATGTTTCCAACATGTTAAGCAATCAAACTTGTTAAGACTTGATTAATTGAAATATGTTTCATATAGACAATTGACCACCCAAGTTGACCGGTGATTCACGAACGTTAAAACTTGTAAAAACTATATGATGACATATATATGGATATATATATAGTTAACATGATAATATGATAAGTAAACATATCATTAAGTATATTAACAATGAACTACATATGTAAAAAAAAGACTACTAACTTAATGATTTTTAAACGAGACATATATGTAACGATTATCGTTGTAAAGACATTTAATGTATATAAATCATATCAAGAGATATTCATACATGATAATATCATGATAATATAATAATTTAAAATCTCATTTGATATTATAAACATTGGGTTAACAACATTTAACAAGATCGTTAACCTAAAGGTTTCAAAACAACACTTACATGTAACGACTAACGATGACTTAACGACTCAGTTAAAATGTATATACATGTAGTGTTTTAATATGTATTTATACACTTTTGAAAGACTTCAATACACTTATCAAAATACTTCTACTTAACAAAAATGCTTACAATTACATCCTCGTTCAGTTTCATCAACAATTCTACTCGTATGCACCCGTATTCGTACTCGTACAATACACAGCTTTTAGATGTATGTACTATTGGTATATACACTCCAATGATCAGCTCTTAGCAGCCCATGTGAGTCACCTAACACATGTGGGAACCATAATTTGGCAACTAGCATGAAATATCTCATAAAATTACAAAAATATGAGTAATCATTCATGACTTATTTACATGAAAACAAAATTACATATCCTTTATATCTAATCCATACACCAACGACCAAAAACACCTACAAACACTTTCATTCTTCAATTTTCTTCATCTAATTAATCTCTCTCAAGTTCTATCTTCAAGTTCTAAGTGTTCTTCATATATTCTACAAGTTCTAGTTACATAAAATCAAGAATACTTTCAAGTTTGCTAGCTCACTTCCAATCTTGTAAGGAGATCATCCAACCTCAAGAAATCTTTGTTTCTTACAGTAGGTTATCATTCTAATACAAGGTAATAATCATATTCAAACTTTGGTTCAATTTCTATAACTATAACAATCTTATTTCAAGTGATAATCTTACTTGAACTTGTTTTCGTGTCATGATTCTGCTTCAAGAACTTCGAGCCATCCAAGGATCCGTTGAAGCTAGATCCATTTTTCACTTTTCCAGTAGGTTTATCCAAGGAACTTAAGGTAGTAATGATGTTCATAACATCATTCGATTCATACATATAAAGCTATCTTATTCGAAGGTTTAAACTTGTAATCACTAGAACATAGTTTAGTTAATTCTAAACTTGTTCGCAAACAAAAGTTAATCCTTCTAACTTAACTTTTAAAATCAACTAAACACATGTTATATATCTATATGATATGCTAATATAATGATTTAAAACCTGGAAACACGAAAAACACCGTAAAACCGGATTTACGCCGTCGTAGTAACACCGCGGGCTGTTTTGGGTTAGTTAATTAAAAACTATGATAAACTTTGATTTAAAAGTTGTTATTCTGAGAAAATGATTCTTATTATGAACATGAAACTATATCCAAAAATTATGGTTAAACTCAAAGTGGAAGTATGTTTTCTAAAATGGTCATCTATACGTCGTTCTTTCGACTGAAATAAATACCTTTACAAAAACGACTTGTAACTTATTTTTCCGACTATAAACCTATACTTTTTCTGCTTAGATTCATAAAATAGAGTTCAATATGAAACCATAGCAATTTGATTCACTCAAAACGGATTTAAAATGAAGAAGTTATGGGTAAAACAAGATTAGATAATTTTTCTCATTTTAGCTACGTGAAAATTGGTAACAAATCTATTCCAACCATAACTTAATCAACTTGTATTGTATATTATGTAATCTTGAGATACCATAGACACGTATACAATTTTTCGACCTATCATGTCGACACATCTATATATATTTCGGAACAACCATAGACACTCTATATGTGAATGTTGGAGTTAGCTATACAGGGTTGAGGTTGATTCCAAAATATGTATAGTTTGAGTTGTGATCAATACTGAGATACGTATACACTGGGTCGTGGATTGATTCAAGATAATATTTATAGATTTATTTCTGTATATCTAATTGTGGACAACTAGTTGTAGGTTACTAACGAGGACAACTGACTTAATAAACTTAAAACATCAAAATATATTAAAAGTGTTGTAAATATATTTTGAACATACTTTGATATATATGTATATATTGTTATAGGTTCGTGAATCAACCAGTGGCCAAGTCTTACTTCCCGACGAAGTAAAAATCTGTGAAAGTGAGTTATAGTCCCACTTTTAAAATCTAATATTTTTGGGATGAGAATACATGCAGGTTTTATAAATGATTTACAAAATAGACACAAGTACGTGAAACTACATTCTATGGTTAAATTATCGAAATCGAATATGCCCCTTTTTATTAAGTCTGGTAATCTAAGAATTAGGGAACACACACCCTAATTGACGCGAATCCTAAAGATAGATTTATTGGGCCTAACAAACCCCATCCAAAGTACCGGATGCTTTAGTACTTCGAAATTTATATCATATTCGAAGGGTGTCCCGGAATGATGGGGATATTCTTATATATGCATCTTGTTAATGTCGGTTACCAGGTGTTCACCATATGAATGATTTTTATCTCTATGTATGGGATGTGTATTGAAATATGAAATCTTGTGGTCTATTGTTACGATTTGATATATATAGGTTAAACCTATAACTCACCAACATTTTTGTTGACGTTTTAAGCATGTTTATTCTCAGGTGATTATTAAGAGCTTCCGCTGTCGCATACTTAAATAAGGACGAGATTTGGAGTTCATGCTTGTATGATATTGTGTAAAAACTGCATTCAAGAAACTTATTTTGTTGTAACATATTTGTATTGTAAACCATTATTTAATGGTCGTGTGTAAACATGATATTTTAGATTATTATTATTTGATATTCTACGTAAAGCTTTTTAAACCTTTATTGATGAAATAAAGGTTATGGTTTGTTTTAAAATGAATGCAGTCTTTGAAAAACGTCTCATATAGAGGTCAAAACCTCGCAACGAAATCAATTAATATGGAACGTTTTTAATCAATAAGAACGGGACATTTCAGTTGGTATCCGAGCGTTGGTCTTAGAGAACTAGAATTTTGCATTAGTGTGTCTTATTGAGTTTGTTAGGATGCATTAGTGAGTCTGGACTTCGACCGTGTTTACTTGAAAAATGATTGCTTAACAAATTTTGTTGGAAACTATATATTTTTAACATGTGAATATTATGTGATATATTAATCTCTTAACGCGTTTGATATTATGTGATAGATGTCTACCTCTAGAACAAGTCCCATTGACTCACCTAATAATAATGAAGAGTCAATTGTAAATTAGAATGATTCGTGGACTGATTCACAAGTTCCCGAAGAGGAACCGGAAGAAGAGTTGGAACCGGAAGAAGAGTCGGAACCGGAAGAAGAATCGGAACCGGAAGAAGAATCGGAACAGGATGAAGAAATAGAACCGGTGGGGGAAATAATAAAACGGTTAAGTAAAAGAAAATCCTCAACCAACCGACCAAGGTTAATTATGGTCAATGGTGTTTCCGCCAAGGAAGCAAAATATTGGGAGGATTACCAATTCTCCGATGAATCGGATTCCGACGAGAATTCCGATGATGTTATAGAAATTACCCCAACTGAATTTAAAAAGGCAAAAGAAAATAATAAGGGAAAGGGTATAAAAATAGAGAAATCTAATTCCAACCCCGATGAACTTTATATGTATCGTCAACCCCCGAAGTCCTTAAGTTGTAACAATGACCCGGGAACCTCTAAACCACCAGGTTTTTCTAAACCAATGTGGATAACGACGGCTCGTATTAGGGGAACATCATATATCCCTAGAAACTTGGCAAAACGAACCAAAACCGAAGAAGAAGAAACAAGCGAGTCGGAATAAGATAGTTGTAT
This sequence comes from Rutidosis leptorrhynchoides, assembly GCF_046630445.1. Taxonomy (NCBI): domain Eukaryota; kingdom Viridiplantae; phylum Streptophyta; class Magnoliopsida; order Asterales; family Asteraceae; genus Rutidosis; species Rutidosis leptorrhynchoides. Next base: position 345,538,288 of record NC_092340.1, on the reverse strand, counting down.
TCGTGTGGTGTAATATATGTAATATAGTGTGCTTATGCTTTATGATATATGTAAAAATTGCTTGTATTAATAAGTATTTTTTTTATGAATCTAACTCTTGTCTATTTTACAGTATAAAAACACAAAATGGATAGACAACCCAATATTTTAAGAGACCTACCCGGAGACATGATTGATGAAATCTTGTAGAGAGTCGGTCAGAATTCTTCGGCACAACTATTTACGGCGAAATCAGTTTGTAAGACATTCGAAGAACGTTCCAAGAATGTCTTGGTTTATAAGAGACTTTCGTTTGAAATGTTGGGATTTAACAAGTTTGATAAGTCTTAAAACCTTTTAAGAATCTTAATAAATGGAAGCGTGTAATTATCAAATTTTACTTGTTAAACTTTAAGCCAATTAAAGTTAAATCACAATTAGGATCAAGTTGTGAAACATACTTACAAACTACAAGTAAGAAAAGTGTTTATACCTTCTCCTAGCTTGTTGATAGATGATGATGAAGATGATGATGAATGGAGCTCCAAAACAATGAAACCTCAAGTAGTTATACCCCAAACTATGCACCAACACCCTTGCTATTAGTTAGGATTTTGTTTAACACTTGAATGACCAAAACCCAAGCTTGAAGATCCCTTCTTTCTGCCCAAAAAAGCCGAACAGCAGCAGCAGTTTTGGACAGCAATATTCAGCTGGTTTTTTACTTCAAAATGTTATATATTTTGAGTCTTTCTTTGGTCTATTAAAACTAGCATGCACTTAGGGAGTTGTGGTCTTTAAAAGTCACAAGAATAAGCATGGGTGGACTCTTCTTGGAGCCTACAAAACTGCCCACACTTGCACATTTATTTTATACAAGATTCAATTTTATAAAACTTGTATATAAGTTTATAAAACTTATATAAAACAAACATGTATTTGTTACTTGCAACAATTTTATAAACCATTTTATAAAATATAACACAACATAATTATTTAAACCTATAAATAATTACATATAAATTATCCAAATAATTTATCCCAAGTGATGATATTTTAGAAAACCGATTTTCTAAAATCCAAGTGTCGCGTATTTGATCAATGATCCAATCGTTAAGATTAAATACGAATAATGTGTTGGTAAGCTTGTTATTGGGTATGACCCGACTTGGATCAAAACATATTAGCCACGTTAATTCAATATGTCTCTCGGGCATACGAAAATCCTTCAATCTCCCACTTGCACGAGAAACATAAGAAATTAATGCAAGTGATGGATACCACCTAACGACCGTCCATCACCCCCAATATGTTATGACTTTGTGCCATTCAATAACATCATCCTTTTCGAGTTCCCATCTCGAATATGAATAGGTGAATCTTTCATCACATCCTTTCGTCCTAGATGTCATGTTAAATCCAAGAGACATAGAGTGATCACTCTCTTCTAGATTTAACTTTATCAGGCCTTTAGACATCTGACTCTCAACGAATAAGAGGGACAAATTCCATCTTGACTACATATGTCCTAAATATATACCTTGCATTATACCTGAGCTCCTCCTTATGAACTACCATATTTCAGAATAGCGAAGGAAAGAATCAAGGCACAATACTTGGCAAATATCTGAACCCAATATGTATCTCAGGTCAGAATTCCGATGATGTTATAGAAATTACCCCAACTGAATTTAAAAAGGCAAAAGAAAATAATAAGGGAAAGGGCATAAAAATAGAGAAATCTAATTCCAACCCCGATGAACTTTATATGTATCGTCAACCCCCGAAGTCCTTAAGTTGTAACAATGACCCGGGAACCTCTAAACCACCAGGTTTTTCTAAACCAATGTGGATAACGACGGCTCGTATTAGGGGAACATCATATATCCCTAGAAACTTGGCAAAACGAACCAAAACCGAAGAAGAAGAAACAAGCGAGTCGGAATAAGATAGTTGTATTCGTGTGGTGTAATATATGTAACATAGTGTGCTTATGCTTTATGATATATGTAAAAATTGCTTGTATTAATAAGTATTTTTTTTATGAATCTAACTCTTGTCTATTTTACAGTATAAAAACACAAAATGGATAGACAACCCAATATTTTAAGAGACCTACCCGGAGACATGATTGATGAAATCTTGTCTAGAGTAAGCCAGAATTCCTCGGCACAACTATTTAAGGCGAGATCAGCTTGTAATACATTCGAAGAACGTTCCAAGAATGTCTTGGTTTATAAGAGACTTTCGTTTGAAAGATGGGGGATATCACATTGGGAAACCCATAAGTTACGATGTGTTTACTTTGACACATATATTGCGGGGAACCCAAATGCTATTTTACGCAACGGGTTAAGAAATTATTTTGACTCAATATATCCGAATATTGGACTTCGTGATTTAGAAAAAGCGGCTAACATGCAACATAAAGAAGCATGTTATGCTTACGGATTAGTAATGTTCGCTTCTCACCAAAGTGAGAACAAGAACATCGGGCTACAACTATTAAACAAAACGTTTCCACAAGTGACGGAGTCGGTAATTGGGGTAAGAAATGAGGTTTTTAGATTATTACGGGACTGTTGGACATTACGTAACCCTCGTCCCTTTGACGATGTTACAACACGCTGTCTTATCAATGACCATAACGGTTATGTTCCACAAGACCAAGGATGGGAAGTAGTCCTAGTAAAACCAGAATGCATGACTTGTTTCTGGACATATGAATTACGTGTCTTTATTGCCTTTGCTGAACGACTTGTGTACTAGCTAGAATTATCTTCACAACTATCTTGTATCAAAGTTATTGTGTGCTATATTTCATGCTTTATGTAAAATAAGCGGTATTGTAAGTTTGTAAAATATTGTATAAAAGTTTGAACGCGAAATATTATTATAATCAGTTTTTCATATAGAATTGTAGTAGTTGAATTGTATATTAGCTACTAAGTATGAACTTAACGGGTAGGTACTACCCGAATTTAAACTTATAAAACGCTAATATGAAGAAAAAGCTTTTATAAATGAGTTCATATTATGCTACGAAATACTATTAACTACTCTTAATATTCTGTATGATTAACTTGTTCCATTTGACTATTTTGAAGGAAATGGCACCGACTACTCGACACACCGTGAATATGAATGAAGAGGAATTCCGTACTTTTTTAGCTTCAAACATAGCCGCAGTACAGGCTGCGCTACATACCAACAATAACCTTGGATCTAGCAGTACAGGAAATCGTGTAGGATGCACCTACAAAGAATTCACTGCCTGCAAACCTTTGGAATTTGATGGAACCGAAGGACCGATCGGATTGAAATGGTGGACTGAGAAGGTCGAATCGGTGTTTGCCATAAGTAAGTGTACTGAAGAGGACAAAGTGAAGTACGCTACGCATACCTTCACAGGTTCTGCGTTAACATGGTGGAATACCTATCTAGAGCAAGTGGGACAAGACGATGCGTACGCACTACCGTGGTCAGTATTCAAGCACTTGATGAACGAGAAGTACCGTCCCAGAACCGAGGTCAATAAGCTCAAGACAGAACTTAGAGGGTTACGAACCCAAGGATTTGATATTACCACGTACGAAAGACGATTCACAGAATTGTGCCTATTGTGTCCGGGAGCATTCGAAGATGAGGAAGAGAAGATCGACGCGTTTGTGAAAGGATTACCGGAAAGAATCCAAGAAGATATAAGTTCACACGAGCCCGCCTCCATACAACATGCATGTAGAATGGCTCACAAACTAGTGAACCAGATTGAGGAAAGAATTAAAGAACAGACGGCTGAAGAGGCCAATGTGAAGCAAGTCAAAAGAAAGTGGGAGGAAAACGGTGATAAGAATCACCAATACAACAACAACAGCAATTACAACAATAATCGCAATAATTATCCCAACAATCGCAACATCAATCGCAACTACAACAAACGGCCCAACAACAACAACAACAACAGCAGCAACTACAACAATCATCCCAACAACAATAATAACCGCAACAACAACAACAATCAGAAGCAGCTATGCCAAAGGTGTGAAAAGTATCACTCGGGGTTCTGCACCAAATTTTGCAACAAGTGTAAAAGAAATGGCCATTGCGCGGCGAAGTGTGAGGTCTACGGACCAGGGGTTAATAGAACGAAAGGAACAAATGGTGTCGGAACAAGTAATGGTGGAGCAAGTTATGCCAATGTAGTTTGTTATAAATGTGGAAAACCGGGCCACATTATTAGATATTGCCCGAACCAGGAGAACACGAATGGACAAGGCCGCGGAAGAGTTTTCAATATTAATGCGGCAGAGGCACAGGAAGACCCGGAGCTTGTTACGGGTACGTTTCTTATTGATAATAAATCTGCTTACGTTTTATTTGATTCGGGTGCGGATAGAAGCTATATGAGTAGAGATTTTTGTGCTAAATTAAGTTGTCCATTGACGCCTTTGGATATTAAATTTTTACTCGAATTAGCAAATGGTAAATTAATTTCAGCAGATAATATATGTCGGAATCGAGAAATTAAACTGGTTAGCGAAACATTTAAGATTAATTTGATACCAGTAGAGTTAGGGAGTTTTGATGTGATAATCGGTATGGACTGGTTGAAAGAAGTGAAAGCAGAGATCGTTTGTTACAAAAATGCAATTCGCATTATACGAGAAAAAGGAAAACCCTTAATGGTGTACGGAGAAAAGGGCAACACGAAGCTACATCTTATTAGTAATTTGAAGGCACAAAAACTAATAAGAAAAGATTGCTATGCTATTCTAGCACACGTCGAGAAAGTACAAACTGAAGAAAAGAGCATCAATGATGTTCCCATTGCAAAAGAATTTCCTGATGTATATTTTCGAAAGAATTACCGGGATTACCCCCACATCGATCCGTTGAATTTCAAATAGATCTTGTACCAGGAGCTGCACCAATAGCTCGTGCTCCTTACAGACTCGCACCCAGCGAGATGAAAGAACTGCAAAGCCAATTACAAGAACTTTTAGAGCGTGGTTTCATTCGACCAAGCACATCACCGTGGGGAGCTCCTGTTTTGTTTGTCAAGTAGAAGGATGGTACATTTAGGTTGTGTATTGACTACCGAGAGTTGAACAAACTTACCATCAAGAACCGCTACCCACTATCGAGAATCGACGACTTATTTGATCAACTACAAGGCTCGTCTGTTTATTCAAAGATTGACTTACGTTCCGGGTATCATCAAATGCGGGTGAAAGAAGATGATATTCCAAAGACTGCTTTCAGAACACGTTACTGTCATTACGAGTTTATGGTCATGCCGTTTGGTTTAACTAATGCACCAGCTGTGTTCATGGACCTTATGAACCGAGTGTGTGGACCATACCTTGACAAGTTTGTCATTGTTTTCATTGATGACATACTTATTTACTCAAAGAATGACCAAGAACACGGTGAACATTTGAGAAAGGTGTTAGAAGTATTGAGGAAGGAAGAATTGTATGCTAAGTTTTCAAAGTGTGCATTTTGGTTGGAAGAAGTTCAATTCCTCGGTCACATAGTGAACAAAGAAGGTATTAAGGTGGATCCGGCAAAGATAGAAACTGTTGAAAAGTGGGAAACCCCGAAAACTCCGAAACACATACGCCAGTTTTTAGGACTAGCCGATTACTACAGAAGGTTCATCCAAGACTTTTCCAGAATAGCAAAACCCTTGACTGCATTAACACATAAAGGGAAGAAATTTGAATGGAATGATGAACAAGAGAAAGCGTTTCAGTTATTGAAGAAAAAGCTAACTACGGCACCTATATTGTCATTGCCTGAAGGGAATGATGATTTTGTGATTTATTGTGACACATCAAAGCAAGGTCTCGGTTGTGTATTAATGCAACGAACGAAGGTGATTGCTTATGCGTCTAGACAGTTGAAGATTCACGAACAAAATTATACGACGCATGATTTGGAATTAGGCGCGGTTGTTTTTGCATTAAAGACTTGGAGGCACTACTTATATGGGGTAAAAAGTATTATATATACCGACCACAAAAGTCTTCAACACATATTTAATCAGAAACAACTGAATATGAGGCAGCGTAGGTGGATTGAATTATTGAATGATTACGACTTTGAGATTCGTTACCACCCGGGGAAGGCAAATGTGGTAGCCGATGCCTTGAGCAGGAAGGACAGAGAACCCATTCGAGTAAAATCTATGAATATAATAATTCATAATAACCTTACTACTCAAATAAAGGAGGCGCAACAAGGAGTTTTAAAAGAGGGAAATTTAAAGGATGAAATACCCAAAGGATCGGAGAAGCATCTTAATATTCGGGAAGACGGAACCCGGTATAGGGCTGAAAGGATTTGGGTACCAAAATTTGGAGATATGAGAGAAATGGTACTTAGAGAAGCTCATAAAACCAGATACTCAATACATCCTGGAACGGGGAAGATGTACAAGGATCTCAAGAAACATTTTTGGTGGCCGGGTATGAAAGCCGATGTTGCTAAATACGTAGGAGAATGTTTGACGTGTTCTAAGGTCAAAGATGAGCATCAGAAACCATCAGGTCTACTTCAACAACCCAAAATTTCGGAGTGGAAATGGGAAAACATTACCATGGATTTCATCACTAAATTGCCAAGGACTGCAAGTGGTTTTGATACTATTTGGGTAATAGTTGATCGTCTCACCAAATCAGCACACTTCCTGCCAATAAGAGAAGATGACAAGATGGAGAAGTTAGCACGACTGTATTTGAAGGAAGTCGTCTCCAGACATGGAATACCAATCTCTATTATCTCTGATAGGGATGGCAGATTTATTTCAAGATTCTGGCAGACATTACAGCAAGCATTAGGAACTCGTCTAGACATGAGTACTGCCTATCATCCACAAACTGATGGGCAGAGCGAAAGGACGATACAAACGCTTGAAGACATGCTACGAGCATGTGTTATTGATTTCGAAAACAGTTGGGATCGACATCTACCGTTAGCAGAATTTTCCTACAACAACAGCTACCATTCAAGTATTGAGATGGCGCCGTTTGAAGCACTTTATGGTAGAAAGTGCAGGTCTCCGATTTGTTGGAGTGAAGTGGGGGATAGACGGATTACGGGTCTGGAGATTATACAAGAAACTACCGAGAAGATCATCCAAATTCAACAACGGTTGAAAACCGCCCAAAGTCGACAAAAGAGCTACGCTGACATTAAAAGAAAAGATATAGAATTTGAAATTGGAGAGATGGTCATGCTTAAAGTTGCACCTTGGAAAGGTGTTGTTCGATTTGGTAAACGAGGGAAATTAAATCCAAGGTATATTGGACCATTCAAGATTATTGATCGTGTCGGACCAGTAGCTTACCGACTTGAGTTACCTTAACAACTCGCGGCTGTACATAACACTTTCCACGTCTCGAATTTGAAGAAATGTTTTGCTAAAGAAGATCTCACTATTCCGTTAGATGAAATCCAAATCAACGAAAAACTTCAATTCATCGAAGAACCCGTCGAAATAATGGATCGTGAGGTTAAAAGACTTAAGCAAAACAAGATACCAATTGTTAAGGTTCGATGGAATGCTCGTAGAGGACCCGAGTTCACCTGGGAGCGTGAAGATCAGATGAAGAAGAAATACCCGCATCTATTTCTAGAAGATTCATCAACACCTTCAACAGCTTAAAATTTCGGGACGAAATTTATTTAACGGGTAGGTACCGTAGTGACCCGAACTTTTCCTTGTTTATATATATTAATTGAGATTGATATTTACATGATTAAATGTTTCCAACATGTTAAGCAATCAAACTTGTTAAGACTTGATTAATTGAAATATGTTTCATATAGACAATTGACCACCCAAGTTGACCGGTGATTCACGAACGTTAAAACTTGTAAAAACTATATGATGACATATATATGGATATATATATAGTTAACATGATAATATGATAAGTAAACATATCATTAAGTATATTAACAATGAACTACATATGTAAAAACAAGACTACTAACTTAATGATTTTTAAACGAGACATATATGTAACGATTATCGTTGTAAAGACATTTAATGTATATATATCATATTAAGAGATATTCATACATGATAATATCATGATAATATAATAATTTAAAATCTCATTTGATATTATAAACATTGGGTAAACAACATTTAACAAGATCGTTAACCTAAAGGTTTCAAAACAACACTTACATGTAACGACTAACGATGACTTAACGACTCAGTTAAAATGTATATACATGTAGTGTTTTAATATGTATTTATACACTTTTGAAAGACTTCAATACACTTATCAAAATACTTCTACTTAACAAAAATTCTTACAATTACATCCTCGTTCAGTTTCATCAACAATTCTACTCGTATGCACCCGTATTCGTACTCGTACAATACACAGCTTTTAGATGTATGTACTATTGGTATATACACTCCAATGATCAGCTCTTAGCAGCCCATGTGAGTCACCTAACACATGTGGGAACCATAATTTGGCAACTAGCATGAAATATCTCATAAAATTACAAAAATATGAGTAATCATTCATGACTTATTTACATGAAAACAAAATTACATATCCTTTATATCTAATCCATACACCAACGACCAAAAACACCTACAAACACTTTAATTCTTCAATTTTCTTCATCTAATTAATCTCTCTCAAGTTCTATCTTCAAGTTCTAAGTGTTCATCATATATTCTACAAGTTCTAGTTACATAAAATCAAGAATACTTTCAAGTTTGCTAGCTCACTTCCAATCTTGTAAGGTGATCATCCTGTTGGGATTTAACAAGTTCATAATATACTTAAACCATTTTAAGAAACATATCAAAGCGGAAGCATGTTAGTTACATTTTAACTTGTTAATCTTTAAACCATTTTAAAGTTAAATCCCATGGATCAAGTTGTGAAATAATACTTACAAACTACAAGCAAGTAAAGAGATTATACCTACTCCAAGCTTGCTAGTAAATGATGAAGATGATGATGTTGAATGGAGCTTCAAATGGATGAAACCTCAAGAGATTATACCCCAAACTTGTGCACCAACACCCTAGCTTTGGTTAGGATTTAATTACACTTGAATGTGACTTGCAAAATCAACTTGAGAATCCTTTTCTCCTTGCTTAAACCCACGGCAGCTGCAGTAGCAGAATGGAGGTGTTTTTGCAGTTTTTTTTGCTTAGTCTCTTGATGTCTTGATGTGTGTTTGCATGTTCTAGGAATTGGGAAAGCATGGGCATCAAATGGAATCTCTAGCATGCTTCTTGAACTCCCAATGCCATTACAAGGATTATTTTATAATATACATTATATATAAAAAAAAACTAATTTTATAAAATCAGTTTTTATAAAACTTAATTTTATAAAACACATTATATAAACATGTATATTATTTGTTATGTATATTTTATAAAACCAATTTTATAAAATGTGACATAACTTAATTATTTAACCTATAAATAATTAAATCCTTGTTATATAAGTTATTTCATAACTTATATATAAACATATCAAGTAACATTATTTAAGAAACCTTTTCTTTAAAGTTCAAGTGTCGTGTATTTAATCAACGATCCAACCGCTAAAATTAAATACGAATAAAGTGTCGGTAAGTTTGTTATTGGGTATGACCCGACTTGGATCATAACACATTAGCCACATTAATTTAATATGTCTCTCGGGCATATGAAATACCTTCAATCTCCCACTTGCACGAGAAACATAAGAAATTAATGCAAATGATGGATACAGCCTAACACACCGTCCATCACCCCTAATATGTTATGACTTTGTGCCATTCAATAACATCATCCCTTTCGAGCTCCCTACTCGAACTGATATATGTAGGTGAATCTTTCATTATTTCCTTTCGTCCTAGATGTCATGTTAAATCCAAGAGATACAGAGTGATCACTCTCTTATAGATTTAACTTTTCAGGCCTTAGATATCTGACTCTCAACGAATAAGAGGGACAAATTCCATCTTGACTACATACGTCCTAGATATACACTTTGTAATATACCTGAGTTCTTCCTTATGTACTACCATGTTTCAGAATAGCAAAGGAAAGAATCAAGGCACAGTACTTGGTGAATATCCGAACCCAATATGTATCTCAGGTCAGAGGATACAATGATATTCGCCTTTACTCAAGATTACATGTGATCAACCACAAAGGCTCTATTCAGTAATTCTTGAGAGCGGGTCTTCCAATATTTGTTTCCCACAAATATCTATGAACCTTGGTTGCTACCTTGCCCCACATTCAACCTATGAATGTATACCAATCCGAGTTCATAATAGTCTAAACCTCACACTTGTTCCCACAAATGTGATCGACTACGGAAATTTAGAATAATTGCTTATTCATGGATGAAATATGCAACATAGGAACATAACTCAAATAAATTAACACCATAGTTATATTAATGAGTTTGAATAATTTCGTTCCGGTATAATACATAAAATAGATCATATCCAATCACTTGAATATCGAAGCCCTAATGCACAAACATGTCCCTCATGTTTTGGCCCATGTAAAAGCTTCGTGAGTGGATCCGCAACATTATGATCTGTATGAACTTTGCGAATACATATCTTTCCTTTTTCAACTTCATCCCTTATGTAGTTGAATCTCCGCTCAATGTGACGAGTCTTTTGATGGGCACGAGGTTCCTTGATTTGAGCAATCGCACCCTCGTTGTCACAAAAGATCTCAAGAGGGTCCTGAATGGAAGGGACCACTCCTAAGTCGTCGATGAATTTCTTCATCCATGCAGCTTCCTGAGCTGCCAGTGAGGCGGCAATGTACTCCGACTCTGTAGTGGATAACGCAACAACATCCTGTTTTGAACTCTTCCAAGAGACTGCACCACCATTTAACATGAAGACATAACCGGATTGTGATCGAGAGTCATCTCGATCAGTTTGGAAACTCGCGTCCACGTAACCTTTTACGGCGAGTTCCTCCTCACCAGACCCATATATTAGGAACATATCCTTAGTTCTCCTAAGGTATTTCAATATACTTTTAACAGCAATCCAATGACTGTTTCCTGGGTTATTCTGGTATCTACTTGTCAAGCTTAGAGCGCATGACACATCCGGTCTCGTACATATCATCGCATACATGATAGACCCAATAGCAGATGCGTATGGGACTTTCTTCATTCTCTCTTGTTCATCTTTCGTGGTAGGACACTGAGATGAATTGAGAACGGTTCCTCTTTGAATAGGTACCAAACCTTTCTTAGAGTTTTCCATCTTGAACCTTTTCAAGATTTTATCAATGTATGTACTTTGACTTAAACCTATCAATCTCTTGGATCTATTCCTATAGATCCCTATCCCCAATATGTATTGTGCGTCTCCAAGATCCTTAATGGAGAAGCAACTCTTTAGCCAAGTTTTGACTCCTTGCATTGTGGTAATATCATTCCCAAATAATAATATATCATCCACATATAGTACAAGGAACATGATAGTGCTCCCACTAGCTTTCTTATATACACAAGCTTCATCACCATTTTTAATGAAGCCAAATTTCTCGGCTTCCTCATTAAAACGATGATTCCACATTCTAGATGCTTGTTTCAATCCGTAGATTGACTTCTTTAACTTGCATACACTTTTAGGATATTTTGGATCAACAAAACCTTCAGGCTGGACCATATAGACATCTTCCATAAGATATCCATTTAGGAAAGCGGTTTTGACATCCATTTGCCATATTTCATAGTCGTAGTGAGCAGCAATGGCAAATAATATCCTAATAGACTTTAGCATTGCCACAGGCGAGAAAGTTTCATCATAATCAACCCCTTGAGTTTGAGTGAAACCTTTTGCAACAAGTCTAGCTTTATATGTATCCAAGTTTCCATGTATGTCGGTTTTCTTCTTGAAAAGCCATTTGCAATCAACTAGCTTGGAGCTAGGAGGTTGCACAACAAGTTCCCAAACTTGGTTTTCATACATGGATTGCATCTCGGCGTTCATGGCTTCCTGCCATTTATCTTTATCGATCCTTGATAAAGCATCTTCGTAGTTTGTCGGTTCATCCAAATCAACCGTATAGCAACCATCTATGAGAAACCCATATCTCTCAGGAGGATTGCTAATCCTACCAGATCTACGAATGCCTTGTGTATTTTGATCATTCATTTGATCACTATCAACATTTTCATGTTGAGTGCTAGTGTCAACCAATTGTGTATCATCTACTTGATCTTGAACCTCTTCAAGATCTATCTTCCTTTCACTATTTCCTTCCATTAGGAACTTAGTTTCAAGGAATTCCGCCTTTCGAGCAACAAATACATTCTGCTCGTATGGATCATAGAAATAGTATCCCATATCATCCTTGGGATATCCTATGAAGATACACTTCGTGGATCGAGCATTCAACTTATTAGGGACGTAACGCTTAGGATAAGCTTCACATCCCCATACCTTTAAGTATGATAGAGAAGGAGGTTTTCCAAACCACATCTCATGAGGAGTTCGTTCCACTTTCTTGGTTGGGGCCATATTTAAAATACGAGCCGCGGAGCTTAGACAATAACCCCAAAATGACAGAGGTAACGAGCTTCTTGCCATCATAGATCGAACCATATCCATTAGGGTTCGGTTTCTCCTTTCGGAAACTCCATTAAGTTGGGGTGTTCCGGGTGGAGTAAGTTGTGAGATAATCCCACAACTCCTAAGATGATCTTGGAAGGCATCGCTTAGGTATTCACCTCCTCTATCGGTACGTAGTACCTTAATTGTCTTATTGAGTTGATTTTGTACTTCGTTTTGATATTCTTTGAATGCTTCAAACGTTTCGTCCTTGTGTCTTAATAAGTAGACATATCCGAAACGACTAAAGTCATCAATGAAAGTAACAAAGTATCTTTCACCTTTCCTAGTCATGGGTTTAAAGGGTCCACATACATCCGAATGTATTAATCCCAATAAATCTTTAGCCCTTTCATAGGTCCCTTTGAAAGGTGCTTTAGTCATCTTGCCTTGTAAACAAGATTCACATACTTCAAACGAATCCATTTCATTTGATTTCAAAAGTCCATTCTTTTGAAGTGTATGTATTCGGTTCTTGTTTATGTGACCAAGGCGACAATGCCATAAGTAGGAATCACTCAAATCCCTTTTGAGTTTCTTGGTGCTTGTATGGTACATTGAGCTACTAGATGATGTGTCATCATGAACCAATTCATAAATTCCATTTGAAGGCGAAGCCTTGAAATAGAATACATTATCTTTAGAAACATGAATATCATCATCAATAAAATTAACAACGTAACCACATTGTTTTAAGCGAGAAATAGAAATAATGTTTCTACACAAATCCGGAGCATACAAAACATTTTCTAAAATAAGTTCCAATCCGCTTGGAAGCTTCAAAATAAAATCTCCTTGAGCTTTAACATGCACCTTTGCACCATTGCCTATATAGAGACTTGATGTTCCCGCCTTATGATCACTTCTTTTGAACCCCTGCAAAGAATTGCAAATATGAGTTCCACATCCAGTGTCTAATACCCATGTATTAGAAGAAGTAATACTTAGCTCTATATATACCATATATATATTACCTGAGGTTTGCCCTGCATTCCTCTTGTCCTTCAACTCCTTAAGGTAGACCGGACAGTTTCGTTTCCAATGACCCATCTCACCGCAACCGAAACATGGGTCTTCCTTGGGGTTTGCCTTCTCGGTGACCTTTTGCTTCTTGGCCTTGCTGATGGTTGGGGTAACCATCTTCCCCTTCCCTTTGCCTTGATAGGCGGGTCCTTTTCTCTTAGCCACCTTTGGCTTAGAGGTGTTACCCTTGGACCCACCTTGATCGATTGCTAACACGGGTAAAGCCCTTTTACCCATGCTAGTTTCCGCCGTTCTAAGCATACCGTGAAGCTCACCTATGCTCTTATCCATCCCATTCATATTGTAATTAATTACAAATTGATCAAACCTTTTTGATAGGGAATTAAGGATAAGATCGGTGGCTAACTCATTTGATATGTTTAGGTTAAGACGGTTAGCACGATCAATAAGGCTCTTCATTTTGAGGACATAAGAGGAGACGGATTGGGTGTCATCCATACGACATGCATGTAGCGCTCGAACCGTTTCGAAGCGCTCGACACGTGCTTGTTGAAGGAACATCTCCTTCAATTGCGTAATCATGTCATATGCACTATGATGTTCGAAATCCTTTTGGAGTTCGGGTATCATAGTCCCAAGCATTAGACAAGCGACTTGCACCGAATCGGCGCAATACTTGTCATAATAAGCCATGCCCTCTATATCTTCCTCATCCGGTTGGTCGGGAATAGGGTCCTCCAACACATACGCTTTGTCCTCAAGTTTGAGGACAATCCTAAGATTACGGAACCAATCCATAAAGTTCGTATGGTTGAGTTTGTCTTTCTCGAGGAGAGACCTTAATGATAGGTTGTTTAGGTTAAGTGGTGCATTTTGCATGTTGTTGTTATTTGCGGCCATCTACAAAATTTAACAAAGTCCTTTTAAGTATCGATTTTTAAATTTAATAAACAATACCCTTTTATTTTTAATTGTTTTATTAAATCTTAGAATCCAACGGTAAATTAAATTTCGGTTAGGTGACCTTTATCCCGTTATTTGATTTAGCTAGGTAGTCATTTATGTGACAATTGCAATCCTTTTGCAACTTCTAAGTTATGGGATCATGCAATCCTTTTGCATGGCATATTTATCCCATCAACGCCTATTTATTCATCATGCTTCGGTGACCCTAAGTTCATGATTCCCAAATCAAGTCGTCCTACTTGTGTAAACATGTAGACTTAACATACAAGTGGTTAGGTGACCTTTATCCCACATGTATGCGAAGTGCACCTTATTCATATTAGTTCGCTCATGACGGTTAGGTGACCTTTATCCCATCAAGAGTTTCCTAATACGTCTAAGTGTTTCCACAAAAGGATGGCGTTTAACTTGTTTACCTTGTTTTAGTTAAGGGATTTTAAGTTTTCATAAATTCTAGTTTAAGAAAACATTTGCCATACACCAACATGCATTTGGTGTATAGTTCATTATGAAAAGCCAATTTCATGTCTATAAACCATTTTATATATATGATCCTAATCATGATCTTAATAACCGTTTATTAATGTCCTTTTAGCCATTTTTAATTTAACCATTTAAATTGACGTTTTGCATGTCGTTAATAATGTCAATTTTAACCAATTTAAATTGCCATTTTAGATTGTTGTTAACTTGTGTGATTAACTTGTAGCATACAAACATACAATCCACATAATCATACAAAACAACCACGCATGCAAAATCATATGTTCACAATCAAGCCATTTTTGGTAGACATTTGTTTAGCCGAAAACAAATGCCACCGGTTAAGGGTAATTACACAAAGTAGGAGATTTCAAATCTCCCACTTAACCTTGCATCCAAATGCTTCTTCATGTGTTCTTCAAGTCTTCATCATTCTTCATCATTTTACAAAATATATCCTAATACATTTTGTCTAAAAAATGAAATTACAACCTAATCTATTTTACATACCAAATATAAAAAAAATTACATAACCAAATGAATTATTACATGCCAAATGAATAAATATTATTACAAACCAATTGAATAAATATCAATCAACCATGCATGCAACCAAACACAAGGTCAAGGCTTAGATTGTGAACATCATCAACATAAGTGATAGGCAATACAGAATCACAAGTGATTGGAAACACAGAATCACAAGTGATCTGCAACACAGAATCACAAGTGATCGGCAACACAGAATCACAAGTGATTGGCAATACAGAATCACAAGTGATTTGCAGTACAGAATGCAGAATCACAAGTGATTTTGGTCAAAATGACAACCACCCAAAACCGAAAATTTTACATTCTACTTCATGCATGTTCATAGAATGCAAAATTATAGTGGGTTTAATAACCATCTCGAAGCATATTTCAACAACTTCGGCTCTAGATACCATTGTTGGGATTTAACAAGTTCATAATATACTTAAACCATTTTAAGAAACATATCAAAGCGGAAGCATGTTAGTTACATTTTAACTTGTTAATCTTTAAACCATTTTAAAGTTAAATCCCATGGATCAAGTTGTGAAATAATACTTACAAACTACAAGCAAGTAAAGAGATTATACCTACTCCAAGCTTGCTAGTAAATGATGAAGATGATGATGTTGAATGGAGCTTCAAATGGATGAAACCTCAAGAGATTATACCCCAAACTTGTGCACCAACACCCTAGCTTTGGTTAGGATTTAATTACACTTGAATGTGACTTGCAAAATCAACTTGAGAATCCTTTTCTCCTTGCTTAAACCCACGGCAGCTGCAGTAGCAGAATGGAGGTGTTTTTGCAGTTTTTTTTGCTTAGTCTCTTGATGTCTTGATGTGTGTTTGCATGTTCTAGGAATTGGGAAAGCATGGGCATCAAATGGAATCTCTAGCATGCTTCTTGAACTCCCAATGCCATTACAAGGATTATTTTATAATATACATTATATATAAAAAAAAACTGATTTTATAAAATCAGTTTTTATAAAACTTAATTTTATAAAACACATTATATAAACATGTATATTATTTGTTATGTATATTTTATAAAACCAATTTTATAAAATGTGACATAACTTAATTATTTAACCTATAAATAATTAAATCCTTGTTATATAAGTTATTTCATAACTTATATATAAACATATCAAGTAACATTATTTAAGAAACCTTTTCTTTAAAGTTCAAGTGTCGTGTATTTAATCAACGATCCAACCGCTAAAATTAAATACGAATAAAGTGTCGGTAAGTTTGTTATTGGGTATGACCCGACTTGGATCATAACACATTAGCCACATTAATTTAATATGTCTCTCGGGCATATGAAATACCTTCACATCCAACCTCAAGAAATCTTTGTTTCTTACAGTAGGTTATCATTCTAATACAAGGTAATAATCATATTCAAACTTTGGTTCAATTTCTATAACTATAACAATCTTATTTCAAGTGATGATCTTACTTGAACTTGTTTTCGTGTCATGATTCTGCTTCAAGAACTTCGAGCCATCCAAGGATCCGTTAAAGCTAGATCCATTTTTCACTTTTCCAGTAGGTTTATCCAAGGAACTTAAGGTAGTAATGATGTTCATAACATCATTCGATTCATACATATAAAGCTATCTTATTCGAAGGTTTAAACTTGTAATCACTAGAACATAGTTTAGTTAATTCTAAACTTGTTCGCAAACAAAAGTTAATCCTTCTAACTTGACTTTTAAAATCAACTAAACACATGTTCTATATCTATATGATATGCTAATATAATGATTTAAAACCTGGAAACACGAAAAACACCGTAAAACCGGATTTACGCCGTCGTAGTAACACCGCGGGCTGTTTTGGGTTAGTTAATTAAAAACTATGATAAACTTTGATTTAAAATTTGTTATTCTGAGAAAATTATTCTTATTATGAACATGAAACTATATCCAAAAATTACGGTTAAACTCAAAGTGGAAGTATGTTTTCTAAAATGGTCATCTAGACGTCGTTCTTTCGACTGAAATGACTACCTTTACAAAAACGGCTTGTAACTTATTTTTCCGACTATAAACCTATAATTATTCTGTTTAGATTCATAAAATAGAGTTCAATATGAAACCATAGCAATTTGATTCACTCAAAACGGATTTAAAATGAAGAAGTTATGGGTAAAACAAGATTGGATAATTTTTCTCATTTTAGCTACGTGAAAATTGATAACAAATCTATTCCAACCATAACTTAATCAACTTGTATTGTATATTATGTAATCTTGAGATACCATAGACACGTATACAATGTTTCGACCTATCATGTCGACACATCTATATATATTTCGGAACAACCATAGACACTCTATATGTGAATGTTGGAGTTAGCTATACAGGGTTGAGGTTGATTCCAAAATATGTATAGTTTGAGTTGTGATCAATACTGAGATACGTATACACTGGGTCGTGAATTGATTCAAGATAATATTTATAGATTTATTTCTGTATATCTAACTGTGGACAACTAGTTGTAGGTTACTAACGAGGACAGCTGACTTAATAAACTTAAAACATCAAAATATATTAAAAGTGTTGTAAATATATTTTGAACATACTTTGATATATATGTATATATTGTTATAGGTTCGTGAATCAACCAGTGGCCAAGTCTTACTTCCCGACGAAGTAAAAATCTGTGAAAGTGAGTTATAGTCCCACTTTTAAAATCTAATATTTTTGGGATGAGAATACATGCAGGTTTTATAAATGATTTACAAAATAGACACAAGTACGTGAAACTACATTCTATGGTTAAATTATCGAAATTGAATATGCCCCTTTTTATTAAGTCTGGTAATCTAAGAATTAGGGAACACACACCCTAATTGACGCGAATCCTAAAGATAGATCTATTGGGCCTAACAAACTCCATCCAAAGTACCGGATGCTTTAGTACTTCGAAATTTATATCATATCCGAAGGGTGTCCCGGAATGATGGGGATATTCTTATATATGCATCTTGTTAATGTCGGTTACCAGGTGTTCACCATATGAATGATTTTTATCTCTATGTATGGGATGTGTATTGAAATATGAAATCTTGTGGTCTATTGTTACGATTTGATATATATAGTTTAAACCTATAACTCACCAACATTTTTGTTGACGTTTTAAGCATGTTTATTCTTAGGTGATTATTAAGAGCTTCCGCTGTCGCATACTTAAATAAGGACGAGATTTGAAGTCCATGCTTGTATGATATTGTGTAAAAACTGCATTCAAGAAACTTATTTTGTTGTAACATATTTGTATTGTAAACCATTATGTAATGGTCGTGTGTAAACAGGATATTTTAGATTATCATTATTTGATAATATACGTAAAGCTTTTTAAACCTTTATTGATGAAATAAAGGTTATGGTTTGTTTTAAAATGAATGCAGTCTTTGATAAACGTCTCATATAGAGGTCAAAACCTCGCAACGAAATCAATTAATATGGAACGTTTTTAATCAATAAGAACGGGACATTTCAGCATATACGTCAATTTTTAGGATTGGCTGGTTACTACAGAAGATTCATCCAAGATTTCTCCAAAATAGCAAAACCCTTGACTGCATTAACGCATAAAGGGAAGAAATTTGAATGGAAGGATGAACAAGAGAAGGCGTTTCAATTATTTAAGAAAAAGCTAACTACGACACCTATATTGTCATTGCCTGAAGGGAATGATGATTTTGTGATTTATTGTGACGCATCAAAGCAAGGTCTCGGTTGTGTATTAATGCAACGGACGAAGGTGATTGCTTATGCGTCTAGACAATTGAAGATTCACGAGCAAAATTATACGATGCATGATTTGGAATTAGGCGTGGTTGTTTTTGCATTAAAGACTTGGAGGCACTACTTATATGGGGTCAAAAGTACTATATATACCGACCACAAAAGTCTTCAACACATATTTAATCAGAAACAACTGAATATGAGGCAGCGTAGGTGGATTGAATTGTTGAATGATTATGACTTTGAGATTCGTTACCACCCGGGGAAGGCAAATGTGGTAGCCGACGCCTTGAGCAGAAAGGACAGAGAACCCATTCGAGTAAAATCTATGAATATAATGATTCACACTAACCTTACTACTCAAATAAAGGAGGCGCAACAAGGAGTTTTAAAAGAGGGAAATTTAAAGGATGAAATACCCAAAGGATCGGAGAAGCATCTTAATATTCGAGAAGACGGAACCCGGTATAGGGCTGAAAGAATTTGGGTACCAAAATTTGGAGATATGAGAGAAATGGTACTTAGAGAAACTCATAAAACCAGATACTCAATACATCCTGGAACGGGGAAGATGTACAAGGATCTTAAGAAATATTTTTGGTGGCCAGGTATGAAAGCCGATATTGCTAAATATGTAGGAGAATGTTTGACGTGTTCTAAGGTCAAAGCTGAACATCAGAAACCATCAGGTCTACTACAACAACCTGTAATCCCGAAATGGAAATGGGAAAACATTACCATGGATTTTATTACTAAATTGCCAAGGACTGCAAGTGGTTATGATACTATTTGGGTAATAGTTGATCGTCTCACCAAGTCAGCACACTTTCTGCCAATAAGAGAAGATGACAAGATGGAGAAGTTAGCACGACTGTATTTGAAGGAAGTCGTCTCTAGACATGGAATACCAATCTCTATTATCTCTGATAGGGATGGCAGATCTATTTCAAGATTCTGGCAGACATTACAGCAAGCATTGGGAACTCGTCTAGACATGAGTACTGCCTATCATCCACAAACTGATGGGCAGAGCGAAAGGACGATACAAACGCTTGAAGACATGCTACGAGCTTGTGTTATTGATTTCGGAAACAGTTGGGATCGACATCTACCGTTAGCAGAATTTTCCTACAACAACAGCTACCATTCAAGCATTGAGATTGCGCCGTTTGAAGCACTTTATGGTAGAAAGTGCAGGTCTCCGATTTGTTGGAGTGAAGTGGGGGATAGACAGATTACGGGTCCGGAGATAATACAAGAAACTACCGAGAAAATCATCCAAATTCAACAAAGATTGAAAACCGCCCAGAGTCGACAAAAGAGCTACGCGGACAGTAAAAGAAAAGATATAGAGTTTGAAATTGGAGAAATGGTCATGCTTAAGGTTTCACCTTGGAAAGGCGTTGTTCGATTTGGTAAACGGGGGAAAATAAATCCAAGGTACATTGGACCATTCAAGATTATAGATCGTGTCGGACCAGTAGCTTACCAACTGGAGCTACCTCAACAACTCGCGGCTGTACATAACACTTTCCACGTCTCAAATTTGAAGAAATGTTTTGCTAAAGAAGATCTCACTATTTCGTTGGACGAAATCCAAATCAATGAAAAACTTCAATTCATTGAAGAACCCGTCGAAATAATGGATCGTGAGGTTAAGAGACTTAAACAAAACAAGATACCGATTGTTAAGGTTCGATGGAATGCTCGTAGAGGACCCGAGTTCACCTGGGAGCATGTAGATCAGATGAAGAAGAAATACCCGCATTTATTTCCAGAAGATACGTCAACACCTCCAACTACTTAAAATTTCGGGACGAAATTTATTTAACGGGTAGGTACTGTAGTGACCCGAACTTTTCCATGTTTATATATATATTAAATGAAATTGTTATTTACATGATTAAGTGTTTCCAACATGTTAAGCAATCAAACTTGTTAAGACTTAATTAATTGAAATAGGTTTCATATAGACAATTGACCACCCAAGTTGACCGGTGATTCACGAACGTTAAAACTTGTAAAAACTATACGATGACATATATATGGTTATATA
This sequence comes from Rutidosis leptorrhynchoides, assembly GCF_046630445.1. Taxonomy (NCBI): domain Eukaryota; kingdom Viridiplantae; phylum Streptophyta; class Magnoliopsida; order Asterales; family Asteraceae; genus Rutidosis; species Rutidosis leptorrhynchoides. The sequence continues at coordinate 345,516,895 of NC_092340.1, read as the reverse complement.
TATAGTTAACATGATTTTATTATAAGTATGTATGTCATTAGGTATTTTAACAATGAGTTATATACATAAAAATGAGACTATTAATTTAAGAAACTCGAAAACGATATATATAACGATTATCGTTATAACAACGTCTTACTAGGTACATATGAATCATATTAAGGTATTGATACACTTGGTTAATTATGTTAAATGATAAGTAAATATATTATTAAGTGTATTAACAATGAAATACATATGTAAAAATAAGACTACTAACTTAATGATTTCGAAACGAGACATATATGTAACGATTATCGTTGTAACGACATTTAACTGTATATATATATCATACTAAGATATATTATATATCATAATATCATGATAATATTACAATTTAACATCTCATTTGTTATAATAAACAATGGGTTAACAACATTTAACAAGATCGTTAACCTAAAGGTTTCAAAACAACATTTACATGTAACGACTAACGATGACTTAACGACTCAGTTAAAATGTATATACATGTAGTGTTTTAATATATATTCATACACTTTTGAAAGACTTCAAGACACTTATCAAAATACTTCTACTTAACAAAAATGCTTATAATTACATCCTCGTTCAGTTTCATCAACAATTCTACTCGTATGCACCCGTATTCGTACTCGTACAATACACAGCTTTTAGATGTATGTACTATTGGTATATACACTCCAATTATCAGCTCTTAGCAGCCTATGTGAGTCACCTAACACATGTGGGAACCATCATTTGGCAACTAGCATGAAATATCTCATAAAATTACAAAAATATGAGTAATCATTCATGACTTATTTACATGAAAATAAAATTACATATCCTTTATATCTAATCCATACACCAATGACCAAAAACACCTACAAACACTTTCATTCTTTAATTTTCTTCATCTAATTGATCTCTCTCAAGTTCTATCTTCAAGTTCTATGTATTCTTCATAAATTCCAAAAGTTCTAGTTTCATAAAATCAAGAATACTTCCAAGATTGCAAGTTTACTTCCAAGTTTTCTAAATCCATTCCAAGTGATCATCCAAGATCAAGAAACCTTTGTTACTTACATTAGGTTATCTTTCTAATACAAGGTAATAATAATATTCAAACTTTAATTCAATTTCTATAACTATAACAATCTTATTTCGAGTGGAAATCTTACTTGAAATTGTTTTCGTGTCATGATTCTGCTTCAAGATCTTTCAAGCCATCCAAGGATCCTTTGAAGCTAGATCTATTTTTCTCATTTCCAGTAGGTTTATCCAAGGAACTTGAGGTAGTAATGATGTTCATAACATCATTCGATTCATACATATAAAGCTATCTTATTCGAAGGTTTAAACTTGTAATCACTAGAACATAGTTTAGTTAATTCTAAACTTGTTCGCAAATAAAAGTTAATCCTTCTAACTTGACTTTTAAAATCAACTAAACACATGTTCTATATCTATATGATATGCTAACTTAATGATTTAAAACCTGGAAACACGAAAAACACCGTAAAACCGGATTTACGCCATCGTAGTAACACCGCGGGCTGTTTTGGGTTAGTTAATTAAAAACTATGATAAACTTTGATTTAAAAGTTGTTATTCTGGGAAAATGATTTTTATTATGAACATGAAACTATATCCAAAAATTATGGTTAAACTCAAAGTGGAAGTATGTTTTCTAAAATGGTCATCTAGACGTCGTTCTTTCGACTGAAATGACTACCTTTACAAAAACGAATTGTAACTTATTTTTCCGACTATAAACCTATACTTTTTCTCTTTAGATTCATAAAATAGAGTTCAATATAAAACCATAGCAATTTGATTCACTCAAAACGGATTTAAAATGAAGAAGTTATGGGTAAAACAAGATTGGATAATTTTTCTCATTTTAGCTACGTGAAAATTGGTAACAAATCTATTCCAACCATAACTTAATCAACTTGTATTGTATATTATGTAATCTTGAGATACCATAGACACGTATACAATGTTTCGACCTATCATGTCGACACATCTATATATATTTCGGAACAACTATAGACACTCTATATGTGAATGTTGGAGTTAGCTATACAGGGTTGAGGTTGATTCCAAAATATATATAGTTTGAGTTGTGATCAATACTGAGATACGTATACACTGGGTCGTGGATTGATTCAAGATAATATTTATCGATTTATTTTTGTACATCTAACTGTGGACAACTAGTTGTAGGTTACTAACGAGGACAGCTGACTTAATAAACTTAAAACATCAAAATATATTAAAAGTGTTGTAAATATATTTTGAACATACTTTGATATATATGTATATATTGTTATAGGTTCGTGAATCAACCAGTGGCCAAGTCTTACTTCCCGACGAAGTAAAAATATGTGAAAGTGAGTTATAGTCCCACTTTTAAAATCTAATATTTTTGGGATGAGAATACATGCAGGTTTTATAAACGATTTACAAAATAGACACAAGTACGTGAAACTACATTCTATGGTTGAATTATCGAAATCGAATATGCCCCTTTTATTAAGTCTGGTAATCTAAGAATTAGGGAACAGACACCCTAATTGACGCGAATCCTAAAGATAGATCTATTGGGCCTAACAAACCCCATCCAAAGTACCGGATGCTTTAGTACTTCGAAATTTATATCATATCCGAAGGGTGTCCCGGAATGATGGGGATATTCTTATATATGCATCTTGTTAATGTCGGTTACCAGGTGTTCACCATATGAATGATTTTTATCTCTATGTATGGGATGTGTATTGAAATATGAAATCTTGTGGTCTATTGTTACGATTTGATATATATAGGTTAAACCTATAACTCACCAACATTTTTGTTGTCGTTTAAAGCATGTTTATTCTCAGGTGAATACTAAGAGCTTCCGCTGTTGCATACTAAAATAAGGACAAGATTTGGAGTCCATGTTTGTATGATATTGTGTAAAAACTGCATTCAAGAAACTGATTCCGATGTAACATATTTGTATTGTAAACCATTATGTAATGGTCGTGTGTAAACATGATATTTTAGATTATCATTATTTGATAATCTACGTAAAGCTTTTTAAACCTTTATTTATGAAATAAAGGTTATGGTTTGTTTTAAAAATGAATGCAGTCTTTGAAAAACGTCTCATATAGAGGTCAAAACCTCGCAACGAAATCAATTAATATAGAACATTTTTAATCAATAAGAACGGGACATTTCATCATTACTACCTCAAGTTTTCTGGATAAAACTACTGGAAATGAAAAAAAATGGATCTAGCTTCAAAGGATCCTTGGATGGCTTGAAAGTTCTTGAAGCAGAATCATGACACGAAAACAATTTAAGTAAGATTTTCACTCGAAATAAGATTGTTATAGTTAGCTAAGAGAAGAAGAGCGTCGGCTGGTAAGCCCGTTGACACTAAGAGTAATGAAGGTAAGAGGAAGTTTGAGTCATCTCAAGATTTGACTCAAAATGCTAGTAAGAATCCTACGGATAGTACAAGGTCAAATTATAAGGGTACTTATCCTTTCTGTGTTCGTTGTGAAAAGCATCACCCGAGGCGGTGCACTGCTACATGTTCGTTGTGTAAGAAAGTGGGACACGTTGCTAAGACGTGTAAGACTCCTCCAAAGGATAAAGCTATTATTCCTGCTAAAGCTCCTCCTACTTGCTATACTTGTGGAGAAAAGGAACATATTAGTCCTAATTTCCCTAAGAAGAAGGATAATCCCGCTACTGGAGCTAATACTACTGCTGCAAAGGGACGTGCATTTGTTCTTACTGCTGCTGAAGCCCGAAATGAAGATGAGGTCATCACGGGTACGTATCTTGTCAATAATTGTTACGCAACTATTTTATTTGATACGGGTGCCGACAAAAGTTACATGTCTAGTGAATTTTGTACCCTATTTACTGAAAAGCCTCAACCCTTAGAAACCAAATTGATCATATTCATAGCATTGTATATGTATATTTTATTTGCTAAAAGCCAAAGGCTGAATTGCGCGAATTATAAGGCAAAGCTATGCAATATTCGCTGAAAATAAGCACAGCGGTTATGTTTTCACATTGATACAAGACTGCGGTTTAATCCGCTGAGTTTCCACGGTTTAATCCGCTAAGTTTTCGCGGACAGTTAATGTACTCGCAGATCGCGGATATCTCGAAACCTATAAATAGAGAGCTTGGCCTATCATTTATGGCTTGTTGATTCTCCGCCATTTTGCCTAAGCCTTTATAATTTCCACTTGTGATCTTGCCAAAGGAATTTTTACATTGCGAAAAGGTGAAATAAGCTAATTAACAATCAAGACCGGGTCGGGGTGGTTGATCACTTGATAGTTAAAGTGAAAGACGATCATCGAGGCCCAAAATAATCATCAAACATCTCATCCTCCATTACAATCTTATTGCACTCAATCCGTGATTAATTAGCATCATTAATTAGGGATTGATTAATTGGCGCCATCCGTGGGACACGTTTTACAAATTGAACTGAAATTTTTTTGTTTTACGCCGTTAAACAATTAATTTGACGGTTTAATTTCAATCGTGTTTTTGTTGTGATGATTTGTAGGTGCATACATCTAAAATCGACGGTAAATTGCTTGTTTGCTTAGAATTATGAGTAATATTGGAAATGATAGTGATGCAGTGGTCGCTGTGCGAGCGAATGCCCAAAAAAGAGGAAAAAAGCGAAAGTCCGCTAAAATGTATCATAATTGGCAATTTGCGCCAATTAGTTTCCCGAAAATGCATAGCGATGATTTTTCTGAAATGCCGATAATGATATCGTGCAAAATCGCAGAAGCTGATATCACAGTCATGAAAGTCCATGTCGACAATGGCAGTAGCGTTGATGTTATTTACGAACAATGCTTCGCTCAATTACCAGAAAATATTAAAACAAACCTGCAAACAACCGCAGTTTCACTAACCGGTTTTGCAGGGGAATCTTCATTACCTATAGGTGTTTTGTCATTAAACATTGAGTTAGCCGATGTTAATGATGACACTTTGGTGCGACAAGCGCGATTAGATTTTTATGTTATGCGATCCTCTTCTCGCTATAACATGCTGCTGGGAAGAACCGCTATAAGTAAATTTGGTATTGTCCCATCTACAATTCATGGCATGATTAAATTTCCAACATATAAGGGCGTTGCCACAGTATGTTCAACGAGTATTATGCCTATTTGTGCGGCTATTAACGTAAAAACCACAGGGCAGGAACCTGTTGATGGTGCAGATGCTATGGAAATAATTAATCCCGCATATCCAGAACAGAAAATCAAAGTAGGATGTAATGTTAGTGCGGATACTAGAAAACAAATTGTGCAATTACTTGTCCAATATATGGATGTTTTTGCCTGGTGCGAAAACGATATGACTGGTGTTCCGCGTCATATTGCGGAACACAGGCTTAATGTGAATCCAGCTCTAAAACCTGTAGTGCAAAAGCGAAGGGGTATGGCCCCAGATCGCGTAAAATGGTTGTGTGAAGAAGTAACAAAATTGGTGAGAGCTGGAATTTTGCGCGAAGTCCAATACCAATCATGGATTGCAAATCCAGTATTGGTGAAGAAGCCTGATGGTTCTTGGAGAATGTGTATTGATTACAAAGATTTGAACAAAGCGTGCCCGAAGGATAACTATCCGCTTCCAGAAATTGATCTGAAAGTGGAATCTTTACATGCATTTCCATCTAAATGTTTTTTGGACGCGGCAAGAGGTTATCATCAGATTCCTATGGCACAAGAAGACGCAGATAAAACCGCATTTCATACGGGCAAAGGCATATATTGTTATATCATGATGCCTTTCGGTTTAATCAATGTGGTCACGACATATCAATGGTTGATTGATACCGCGTTTGATAAACAAATAGGGCGTAATCTTGAAGCATATGTAGATGATTTAGTCATCAAAAGCACGACGCAAGAGCGAATCATTGAAGATATGTGCGAAACATTTGACAGACTGCGAAAAATAAACATGAAGCTTAATCCGCTAAAATGTAGTTTCGGTGAAACGGAAGGGAAATTTTTGGGATATCTTGTTACAGAACAAGGTATTCAAGCTAATCCAAAAAAGATTGTGGCTATAGAAAATATGACCGCGCCAAAAACGGTCAAAGAATTGCAAAGTTTGATGGGAAAGCTAGCCGCATTAACACGTTTCTTGTCTAAAGCCGCGGAAAGGCAGTTGCCATTTTTCAAAACCTTAAAAGTTGCTTAAAGCAAAAGAATTTTGTGTGGTCCAGTGAAGCAGAATCCGCGTTTCAGGAGATGAAAAAGTTGTTAAAAACTTTGCCTACACTAACGGCGCCGGTTCATGGCGAAACTCTTTATCTTTATATCTCGGTAGCAAACGAAGCTTTTGGCTCAGTTTTGATCGCGGAAAGGAACAAAATACAAAAGCCAGTGTATTTTGTTAGTAAAGCCCTTACGGGGAGTGAAATAAACTATGCGCCGCTTGAAAAGTTTGTCTATGCGCTCATTTTAACAACGCGAAGGCTACGAAGATATTTTCAAGGACATCCCGTGCATGTATTAACTAATCTACCAGTCAGGCAAGTCTTAACAAAGCCAGAGATATCTGGTAGACTCGCACTATGGGCGGTAGAATTAGGTGCTTATCAAATATCTTACCTTCCGCGTAGCGCTGAAAAAGGGCAAGTTATGGGGGATTATCTCGCTGAACTATCTGGAGAGTTGGAGGTGATTAATGAGCGAACCGCACTAAAACCTGAACACGGTGAAACTTGGGATTTATTTACTGATGGTGCTTCGTGTGCAGAAGGTGCAGGTGCGAGATTAGTTTTGGCAAGTTCAAGCGGTGAAGAGCATACTTATGCTCTGCGGTTTAATTTTGGGGTAACAAATAATGAGGCAGAGTACGAGGCATTGCTTGCAGGTTTAAATATTGCGCGGAAAATGAATATTGTTAAGTTGCGTGCATTTACAGATTCACAGCTAGTAGCGAATCAGTTTAACGGATCTTTTGACGCGCATGATCCCTCTATGCAGAAATACTTGCAGTTGTTGAAAGAAATGGCAGCGCTATTTGAGCATTTCGAACTCGCGCAAGTGCCAAGAAGCCAAAACAAAAAAGTGGATGCGTTGAGCAAATTGGCTGCTTTAACGTTCTCGCACTTTCAAAAACAAGTATGGGTTGAGGAATTACCAAACAAATCAATAGATAGTGACTTAATGGTTGCATCTGTTACAGAAGAACATCAAAATTGGATGGACCGAATTCTACAATATATCCGCAGTGATATTCTGCCAGATGATGGTCGCGAAGCCCGCTTAATAAGAGAGCGAGCACCAATGTATATCATCCAAGATGATATTTTATATCGCAAATCATACTGCGGACCAATGATGCGATGTGTTGGCCCAATTGAGGCAGAAATGGTTGTTGAAGAAGTACATAATGGTACTTGTGCACTGTATTCAGGCTACAAAACTATCGCAGCAAAAATTATGCGAATGGGATACTTTTGGCCATCCCTATACCGCGATGTAGCGAAAATTGTTAAACGCTGTAAAAGTTGCCAAAGGCATGCTCCGCAGAATCGAATGCCGCGGCATGATATGATTCCTGTTAATTCACCATGGCCATTTAATAAATGGGCTATTGACATTGTGGGTCCATTTCCTGCAGGCCCTGGAAATGTTAAATTCCTGATTGTCGCGATTGATTACTTTACCAAATGGGTTGAAGCTAAGGCGGTTCGCACTATTACTGGTGTGCAAGTGTGAAATTTTATATGGGAATACATTGTTTACCGATTTGGCATTCCGCGAGAATTGGTCAGTGATAATGGTGCTCAAATAGCGAAAGATCCTTTTAAGACATGGTGCACTGATTTAAATATTATACAAACGTTTACGTCAGTGGCACATCCGCAAGCCAATGGGCTGTGTGATGTAACTAACCGTGATATTGTGAGCGGTTATGCGAAAGGCGAACTGGTTGGGTAGATGAATTACCCAATGTGTTATGGGCACATCACACTACTTTCAAAAAGAGTACAGGTGAAACACCTTTTAGTTTGGTATATGGTTCTGAGGCAGTTATCCCCGCAGAAATTCTGGTACCAACGCATCGAATTGCTAACTTTGATGGTGAAGCAAATGATGCTGCGTTGAGCGAAAATTTAAATTTCACAGAAGAGCGGAGATTAATGGCTGCTATTAGAGAAGCGAATAATAAACAGCAAATTGCTAAATATTATAACAAAAGAGTGCGTGCTTTGTCTTTCGCTATAGGCGAATGGGTGCTGCGAAACAATGAAGCAAGCAGAGCAGAAAAGCTTGGCAAGTTGGGTCCTAATTGGGAAGGCCCTTATCAAATTGTGGAAATTAATGCCGCAGGTTCATATAAGCTCGCAGATATGGAAGGGCGAGTTTTACCTAATGCGTGGCATGCTGTTTTGTTAAAGCGATATTATGCATAGTTTTGCGGAAACTATCAGATATATATGTATAACGTGCGAAATTGGATACAAAGCATACGGCTAATGTACTTGTTAAGTGTTTTTGTTTTTAATTTTTTGCAAGTCTTGATCACACTTGACGAAATTTCAAAAATAAACACTTGAAAAAGTATGCGAAAAGCTTATATATGAAATGCGAATAGATATGAAATGTTTAAATAAGCAAAGTGATGAAATTGCCCACTTCTGCATGCGAATTATTGCGAAAGGAATTTTAAATCCTAAGTGTTTGATCTTGCCAATACTTAGATGCTTCGCAATGCTAATTAATTGCCTAAGGATCGTTTCGGCGGACTTAGAAGATTCATAACGTATAAGCATATACGCATACAGATTGTTTCGCAAAAGTACGCATTTATTATGTGCACAATAATATATGTTGGAAATTGCAAAGGACAAGTTTGTGTTATGAATATTGATAATGAAAGCGCTATAAAAATAGAAGTACTTGTAAAAATATGAAAAAGTGAAATTTTATTAATAAAATCGCAGAAGCAGCTGCGTGCTGATAATACAAAGTGAGTATTAATCATTGGTTAAGTCGAGTTTGATGATGTCATCTGCAGTGGCATCCTCTTGCTCACTTATCGCGGTTATTTTGGGGAGGGGAATTTTGGCTATACCCTGTTGAGCGACCGCGTATGTTGATTTCGCATCTTCCAGTGAGCAAAGGCGATCAGCTAATGCAGGTGGTAGCGGATCTGGCAGTGGGCAGCGAATAGCAATCTCATCCATGAATTCAACCCTCTCGCGTAGCCTTAATGCGGAAGCAAATGTTGAAAAATTTACAGAAACAGGCTTGGAATTAAGGATCTTTCTAGCCAGTTCAGGGAGATGTTGGCGGACCTTGGTGAACTCAAGTTCCGCAGAGGCTTTAGTAGCAAGAGCGTTGTCTCACTCTGTCGTTAGCTTCGTCACAGTCTCTGACAGTGCTTTAATAGTGTCCTGCTATTGCTTTTCTTTCTCAGTCACAGCAATAACCTGTTATTTCAAGTCATCAACGGTGGTTTCTGCTGCGGTTAGCTCATAGGAGAGATCAATACAGCGTTTTTCGCTGTTTTCAGCCTTGATCTTCTCCGCGTTATACTATAGTCGTTCAGCTTCAAGAACATTGAAAAATTGTTCTTGACGACATATAACATCGTATGCTGAATTGAAGCACATGTAGAAATTTTGAACAAAACTATTGTGCGCGTCCAGCACAGAGAGTTTAGAGAACTCGCGGCGAAGCTCGCTGGGGATTGCTAACATCATATGTTGCCGTTGATCTAGAGCAGCAGCAGCTGAAGCGTAAGTATATCCTGATAAACCATCAATTCGCACTCCATAAGAGTCAGGTGGAGTGCGGAACAGTTCGGTGATTTGATCAAGAGTGTTCGGACTTGCAAAAATAGGATCACCAGAAGAATCGCCTACAAAATAACATCGTTGGTTAGTCGGCGAAATAAAAATAATATATATTTTACATGTTCAATCGCAATTCGCAATGTACCAGTTTGCTGCTCCCCTTCGTGTTCCAGTATAAGTGGATCGTCGCGTGGAGGGGTATCCTGTTGTTTATGCTTTTTGCTTTGCGAAGAGGGCGGCGTTTGTAACGGACGCTTGGTAGTACTCGGCTTTGAATAGGGAGATTTAGAGGTTAAATCAACGATTGGAATGGGCTGCTTCTCTTTCGATGATGATGATTTAGCCTCCGGGCTCGTTAATAGTTTAGTGATCAAAGTTTTTGGATCAGCTTTCCTATCTAGTTCGTTAATCTTCATTGCAAATTAAAAGCGAGCTGCAAAAAATGATTTAAATGATAACGATTGTTTGAAGAATTGGGAAATTCTTTGATGTTTTGGAAAAATGAGTAGTGAATTTGTGATTTCAGGTCACACTATATATAGGCGGCGGGGTTAATTATGTTAATTAACCGTTGTGACAACTCAAACGGTAACTTTTTCATATAACGGTAACTAGGTTAAATGCGAAATGCTTCAATGAGAATATTGGCTGCGATAACTGCGAATTTTTAGAGTTTATCATGATACATTTGTTTCGCAATATGTATCATAATAAACTGGGGGGACTTGATCATATACATAGCATTGTATATGTATATTTTATTTGCTAAAAGCCAAATGCTGAATTGCACGAATTATAAGGCAAAGCTATGCAATATTCGCTGAAAATAAGCACAGCGGTTGTGTTTTCACATTGATACAAGACTGTGGTTTAATCCGCTGAGTTTCCGCGGTTTAATCTGCTAAGTTTTCGCGGACAGTTAATGTACTCGCAGACCGCGGATATTGTGACGACCCGGAAAATTCCGATCAAATTTAAACTTAATCTTAATATGAACTCGACACGATAAGCAAAGTCTGTAATATTGAGTCTTAAAAATTTTGGAACTATTTACATTGATGCATTTGACCTTCGACCAGTTCCGATGATTCACGAACAACTGTTTGTAAATAGATATGTATATATATATATATAATAACTTGAAACAATATTATACGATATATTTGTTATAATTATATGTAAAAATTTTATGATGAACTTATTAGATAGTAATACTCGTTTGTCATTTTGATTGTTGTTAAAAAAGTAGAATATATATATTATATAGATCAATTAATCGAAATGGTTTTAGTTATATATTCTTTGTTTTAAAATCATAGAAGAGTGGAGCTTAAAATCATAGAAGAGTGGAGCTTATCCAAATTCATTGAATCAAAATATTTAGGAGATATAGTTAAACTTTACAGCTTACAATTCACAACCTATATCTACCTTAGACTTCTTTAACTATAGACAACCCCACACCACACCATTGCCCTTTATTATTATATCTATCTCTTTCGAATATAAACTCAAACAAACGGATACCAAGCCCTTTTAATTATTTGCTAGTGTAACTTACTTGTATTTTATATATTTACATACATGCACTACAAACACATCACTTCCTTTTACTTTCTTTATCATTAAATTATCACAAATATACAAATTTCTTTTTTTTTATTTTTCCTACATCACACGACACATTACCATCACCTTTATAATTTCTTTTCTCTTTCTTCTATTACTTGTTAGAATGATACAACATGATATTATTATATATTACATATACATATCATGCATATTGTGATGACAACTGGTACTTGTTGTTTTATTTTTATTTTTTTTATCGACCAACTACCTCACCAACTTGTTATTACTATTACTTCACTCTTTATATCTAAAAGATGATATTTATGTTTGATTGTTATATTCACAAAAGTTCCCTGGAATTATAGTGATCATGAAATATGATATAATAAACTTACTTTATGTGATAATAATAAACTTTACTTTATGTATATTATATATAAAGATGCTATATGCATTGTATGGTTCATTACCATCACCTTCAACTGTCAATTGATCACTACTTTTGTCCAATTAGTTAGCAAACTTTATGGCAATAATTCTAACTACAAAACTGTTAAATTTAGACTATTGATCTTAGTGATCATAATCAATTATATGATGCTACTGTATTTTTCCCTTGTAACTTTTTAACTTTGCATATATATCACGCATATATATCTCTACTTCATCTAACAAGAACTCATCAACCTTACTATTCGGTTCACTTTGGTCACCTTCACCACCCCGAAGCCAGTGTATCTGTTTCATCTTATTTTGTTCGAATAACATCACAAACCCACAACCACCGGTCACATCGTACCACCCTAATCACCACTCTCGACCTCCATTTTCTATTGTTGTTATGCTCCTGCTAAGTTCTGTTTGCAACCCCATCACAGCCACCACCATATACACCACCACCAGCACCACCCTAAACCACCACAACCAAACCCACATTAAACAATCGAACACCATTGATTAATAAATCACTGCAGCCTACTGTTTCTGTTTCTTGTTCGAATTCATTCACAACTAAAAATCCATTTGAACCGCCACTATCTCTAAACCGCTGCTGCTGCAACTGTTTTTCTATTTCCCTCTTCGAACCACCACACGCCACCACCCTCTCCATTTGAATCACCATCTACGATTACTATTATGTTTTACTCCTGTCACCGCCACTTGCAACATCATAACCACCATTGTTGTCTCAACCAAAATCCTAGTACAAACACCACCAAGTACACACCACGAGATTACCTTACTCGATTACCACCTTATCATCTCTATCACCTTCATCAACAAATTAACCACACCTTTTTCATGTTGCTGTTTGGTTCTGCCGAACATTCAACATCATTCAACTACCATCGACTAAGCTAATTGATCAACCATAAACCCACGACCTCCTAACTCCATCGCGAATCACCAGTTAACTATAACCATCATCTTCATCCTCTAACACCACCACAGCCCACCATCGAGACCACCAATATCCTCCTCTCTCTTCTCTCTCTCCTCATTCTTTCTTGTTATCTTCTTCATGAACCCACTTAATCCTTCGTAGTCAAGCTACTGCAGTCTTACCGTGTTTCTTGATTCACTCAACCATCACTTTCGAAATCCATCACCCTTGCCATCACCATCGATCTTATTATTTTGTTTAGTGGTCGAACCGCCACCACCCTTGTTTATTATTTTTCTTTTCATTACATGATTCTAAGTAAACAGCAGGCTGCTCGATTGTTTTCTGTTTATGTTTCAACCGTAAATCACTCGAAAACCCAGGTTATTGTTGCGGTATAAATACCGTAAATATTGAAGACTTTTATTCACCAAACCCACTTGTAAAAAGATCATATTTGCAGCTGTAATGTTCCCTGTTTCTGTAGGCTAAAAAGGAGAAGAAAGCAAAAGAATCAAACACCTTTTGTTGATAAATGACGTGGCATTTTATAAAACCTAAATTTAATCGATTTGTTTATTACTTCTTGGGCTACTAGTACAACTTGGGCTTAGATAATTTGCATTTTTTTTTGGGTCCGTAAATAGGCTTGAATATTCAAACTGTGAACCAGCTCTGGTTTTGTCAATTGGGCTGAAACGATCCAAATGAGTAATAAGAAGCGACGTTCGTGAATATTTTTAATTCATTGATGTACATGGTATGATAATATTGATGCTATGCACGAATCATGATGTTATAAAGAAGAAGATGATTAGGATTAAGATGATGGTGTTCGATTATGATGAGAAATATTGATGGTATTGAATTTATAATAAATGGCTTAGTGCTTAATGAATAATTAAAAACGTGAATAATAATAACAAATAAACGAGTACTGCAATGGTTTAGAAGGGAATTGGTTGATCGAGAGGTCTCGGGTTCGAGCCCGGGCAATGACAGTTTTTTTTGGGAAGCTTATGAATTCTTTTTAAAGGTAGCATTTTTATTATTACTACAAATTAACATTTTTGATATTATTGTTGTTATCATTAATTGATAAAAATATCATTGCCAGTAAAAGTGTCACTATTATCATTATTATTATGAATATCACTATTAGTAATATTATTATCATTATTACATTAGTAGTAAGATTATTAGTATTATAGTTATTATTATTATTACTGAAAGGACCCGTCCTAATCCACCTAGACGAAGTCATCAACATTTGGTCCATTGCGATGATCGGCTCCAAGTAATATCCTTATATTGAGCAAATGCACAGCGGAAGACTTAATTCGTACCTGAGAATAAACATGCTTTAAAGTGTCAACTAAAAGGTTGGTGAGTTCATAGGTTTATCATAACAATCATTTCAATATGTTAATAGACCACAAGATTTCATAATCATAAACGTAATACACTCGCAAGTGTATGTAAAGCATTCTAAGTGGTTGAGCACTTGGTAACCATACTTAACATTTAATCAACGTCGCATATTCCCTTTATTATGAAATCTCACTACACCGTACCAAGTGTAGTCACCAAAACGAAGTACTGTGTAACCGTTGAATACTGGTCGTCCAGTCCGGTTGGGGTTGTCAGGCCCGATAGATCTATCAACAGGATTCGCGTTTACAATACCCATGTAAATAGTAGTTACCAAGCTACAGGGAAATATGCCAGTGGTACAACTCAACGTAGAATATATTTTTAAGTACTTGTGTCTATTTTGTAAACATTTATAAAAGCAACGCATGTATTCTCAGCCCAAAAATATATATTGCAAAAGCAATTAAAAAGGGAGCAAATGAAACTCACTTTTGCCTTGAAGGTATTTAATTCGACTTGGTCTCCGATAGATATCACGAACCTAACCATATATATAATATATCAACATATTTTCTTTTTAAGTAATCGTTACATATATATATATACTTTTAATACTTTTAATATTTTCTTAGTCCGTAGTTAGCAGTCCGATGTTAGTGGTCCACAATTAGTTGCTTAAATAAAATAAATAAAGACCCCATCGTATTCGTATTGATCAGAATTAATCTCGACCCATGGTACCATGTTGTCAAATGACGTGTTGCGTACATAAAGTACCGTGTTGTCAAATGACGTGTTGCGTACAATCATGAGGTCTTATGATTAATCTTCTCGTGTTGTTTACGGGTGGTCCTGAAATATATAAAATCAAATCATAAGTAATTATATATAAAATATCATATTAATTAGAAAAGATATGATTAATTTACTTTTTCTCCAAATATTTTCGTAGCTAAACTAGCTTCGGATACCCAATCTTGTTTTAGTCGTAGTTTCTTCATTACAACTCCGTTTTTGTTGGTTCAACTTTCCACTTCCTTGGATCGAGTCAAATTTTAAGAATATGAACTGAAAATACCTTAGTTTGTATTAGAAATCATAGGTTATAGGTCAAACTTTGGTGAAACTTATGAAAGTGATCATTTTCCATCATAAAAACAACATTTAATGATCATTTTTCTAAAAATACTTACACTTTGAGTTAAACCATGAAATTTTTATGTGTTAACATATTCATAAGAAATATCATTTTTCCAGAACATGAACTTCCAATTCAAAGTTCAAGATGGTTTTTAATTATCCAACCCAAAATAGCCCCCGGTTGCACTCCGACGACGTAGATTCAGTTTTTAAGATGTTCTTTGTAAAACCAAGTTATATCTTGTTAGGTTAGCATATCATTATGATATATTACAGGTCTTGAAGTGTTTTAAAAGTCAAGTTAGAAGGATCTATTTAGTTTGTGAACAAGTTTGAAATCATTCAAACTATGTTCTTGTTGTTAAAATTTTATACCACAAAATAAGATAGCTATATGAATATGAATTGAATAAGATTATGAACAAGGTTACTACCTCAAGTTACTTGGACAAAGTTACTGCAAAAGATAAGAAATAATCTTAGAATCAAAGAGTGCTGGAGTTAGATCAAAAGGTTGGAAGTAAACTTCTTCAAATGGGTGGTTATTTTGATATGTTCTTGAAAGAGTTTTCTTATGGTGTTTAAAGCTTGTAATTGAAGCTAAATTGAAATGTCCCGTTCTTATTGATTAAAAACTTTCCATATTAATTGATGTCGTTGCGAGGTTTTGACCTCTATATGAGACGTTTTTCAAAGACTGCATTCATTTTAAAACAAACCATAACCTTTATTTCATAATTAAAGGTTTAAAAAGCTTTATGTAGATTACCAAATAATGATAATCTAAAATATCCTGTTTACACACGACCATTACATAATGGTTTACAATACAAATATGTTACATCAAAATCAGTTTCTTGAATGCAGTTTTTACACAATATCATACAAACATGGACTCCAAATCTTGTCCTTATTTTAGTATGCAACAGCGGAAGCTCTTAGTATTCACCTGAGAATAAACATGCTTTAAACGTCAACAAAAATGTTGGTGAGTTATAGGTTTAACCTATATATATCAAATCGTAACAATAGACCACAAGATTTCATATTTCAATACACATCCCATACATAGAGATAAAAATCATTCATATGGTGAACACCTGGTAACCGACATTAACAAGATGCATATATAAGAATATCCCCATCATTCCGGGACACCCTTCGGATATGATATAAATTTCGAAGTACTAAAGCATCCGGTACTTTGGATGGGGTTTGTTAGGCCCAATAGATCTATCTTTAGGATTCGCGTCAATTAGGGCGTCTGTTCCCTAATTCTTAGATTACCAGACTTAATAAAAGGGGCATATTCGATTTCGATAATTCAACCATAGAATGTAGTTTCACGTACTTGTGTCTATTTTGTAAATCATTTATAAAACCTGCATGTATTCTCATCCCAAAAATATTAGATTTTAAAAGTGGGACTATAACTCACTTTCACAGATTTTTACTTCGCCGGGAAGTAAGACTTGGCCACTGGTTGATTCACGAACCTATAACAATATATACATATATATTAAAGTATGTTCAAAATATATTTACAACACTTTTAATATATTTTGATGTTTTAAGTTTATTAAGTCAGCTGTCCTCGTTAGTAACCTACAACTAGTTGTCCACAGTTAGATGTACAGAAATAAATCGATAAATATTATCTTGAATCAATCCACGACCCAGTGTATACGTATCTCAGTATTGATCACAACTCAAACTATATATATTTTGGAATCAACCTCAACCCTGTATAGCTAACTCCAACATTCACATATAGAGTGTCTATGGTTGTTCCGAAATATGTATAGATGTGTCGACATGATAGGTCGAAACATTGTATACGTGTCTATGGTATCTCAAGATTACATAATATACAATACAAGTTGATTAAGTTATGGTTGGAATAGATTTGTTACCAATTTTCACGTAGCTAAAATGAGAAAAATTATCCAATCTTGTTTTACCCATAACTTCTTCATTTTAAATCCGTTTTGAGTGAATCAAATTGCTATGGTTTCATATTGAACTCTATTTTATGAATCAAAACAGAAAAAGTATAGGTTTATAGTCGTAAAAATAAGTTACAAGTCATTTTTGTAAAGGTAGTCATTTCAGTCGAAAGAACGACGTCTAGATGACCATTTTAGAAAACATACTTTCACTTTGAGTTTAACCATAATTTTTGGATATAGTTTCATGTTCATAATAAAAATCATTTTTTCAGAATAACAACTTTTAAATCAAAGTTTATCATAGTTTTTAATTAACTAACCCAAAACAGCCCGCGGTGTTACTACGACGGCGTAAATCCGGTTTTATGGTGTTTTTCGTGTTTCCAGGTTTTAAATCATTAAGTTAGCATATCATATAGATATAGAACGTGTGTTTAGTAGATTTTAAAAGTCAAGTTAGAAGGATTAACTTTTATTTGCGAACAAGTTTAGAATTAACTAAACTATGTTCTAGTGATTACAAGTTTAAACCTTCGAATAAGATAGCTTTATATGTATGAATCGAATGATGTTATGAACATCATTACTACCTTAAGTTCCTTGGATAATCCTACTGGAAAAGAGAAAAATGGATCTAGCTTCAACGGATCCTTGGATGGCTCGAAGTTCTTGAAGCAGAATCATGACACGAAAACAAGTTCAAGTAAGATCATCACTTGAAATAAGATTGTTATAGTTATAGAAATTGAACCAAAGTTTGAATATGATTATTACCTTGTATTAGAATGATAACCTACTGTAAGAAACAAAGATTTCTTGAGGTTGGATGATCACCTTACAAGATTGGAAGTGAGCTAGCAAACTTGAAAGTATTCTTGATTTTATGTAACTAGAACTTGTAGAATTTATGAAGAACACTTAGAACTTGAAGATAGAACTTGAGAGATATCAATTAGATGAAGAAAATTGAAGAATAAAAGTGTTTGTATGTGTTTTTGGTCGTTGGTGTATGGATTAGATATAAAGGATATGTAATTTTGATTTCATGTAAATAAGTCATGAATGATTACTCATATTTTTGTAATTTTATGAGATATTTCATGCTAGTTGCCAAATGATGGTTCCTACATGTGTTAGGTGACTCACATGGGCTGCTAAGAGCTGATCATTGGAGTGTATATACCAATAGTACATACATCTAAAAGCTGTGTATTGTACGAGTACGAATACGGGTGCATACGAGTAGAATTGTTGATGAAACTGAACGAGGATGTAATTGTAAGCATTTTTGTTAAGTAGAAGTATTTTTATAAGTGTATTAAAGTCTTTCAATAGTGTATAAATACATATTAAAACACTACATGTATATACATTTTAACTGAGTCGTTAAGTCATCGTTAGTCGTTACATGTAAGTGTTGTTTTGAAACCTTTAGGTTAACGATCTTGTTAAATGTTGTTAACCCAATGTTTATAATATCAAATGAGATTTTATATTATTATATTATCATGATATTATCATGTATGAATATCTCTTAATATGATATATATACATTAAATGTCTTTACAACGATAATCGTTACATATATGTCTCGTTTAAAAATCATTAAGTTAGTAGTCTTGTTTTTACATATGTAGTTCATTGTTAATATACTTAATGATATGTTTACTTATCATAGTATCATGCTAACTATATATATATATATCCATATATATGTCATCATATAGTTTTTACAAGTTTTAACGTTCGTGAATCACCGGTCAACTTGGGTGGTCAATTGTCTATATGAAACCTATTTCAATTAATCAAGTCTTCACAAGTTTGATTGCTTAACATGTTGGAAACACTTAATCATGTAAATAACAATTTCATTTAATATATATAAACATGGAAAAGTTCGGGTCACTACAGTACCTACCCGTTAAATAAATTTCGTCCCGAAATTTTAAGCAGTTGGAGGTGTTGACGTATCTTCTAGAAATAAGTGCGGGTATTTCTTCTTTATCTAATCTTCTCATTCCCAGGTGAACTCGAGTCCTCTACGAGCATTCCATCGAACCTTAACAATTGGTATCTTGTTTTGCTTAAGTCTTTTAACCTTACGATCCATTATTTCGACGGGTTCTTCGATAAATTGAAGTTTTTCATTGATTTGGATTTCCTCTAACGGAATAGTGAGATCTTCTTTAGCAAAACATTTCTTCAAATTCGAGACGTGGAAAGTGTTATGTACAGCCGCGAGTTGTTGAGGTAACTCAAGTCGGTAAGCTACTGGTCCGACACGATCAATAATCTTGAATGGTCCAATATACCTTGGATTTAATTTCCGTCGTTTACCAAATCGAACAACGCCTTTCCAAGGTGCAACTTTAAGCATGACCATCTCTCCAATTTCAAATTCTATATCTTTTCTTTTAATGTCAGCGTAGCTCTTTTGTCGACTTTGGGCGGTTTTCAACCGTTGTTGAATTTGGATGATCTTCCCGGTAGTTTCTTGTATAATCTCCAGACCCGTAATCTGTCTATCCCCCACTTCACTCCAATAAATCGAAGACCTGCACTTTCTACCATAAAGTGCTTCAAACGGCGCCATCTCAATGCTTGAATGGTAGCTGTTGTTGTAGGAAAATTCTGCTAACGGTAGATGTCGATCCCAACTGTTTCCGAAATCAATAACACATGCTCGTAGCATGTCTTCAAGCGTTTGTATCGTCCTTTCGCTCTGCCCATCAGTTTGCGGATGATAGGCAGTACTCATGTCTAGACGAGTTCCTAATGCTTGCTGTAATGTCTGCCAGAATCTTGAAATAAATCTGCCATCCCTATCAGAGATAATAGAGATTGGTATTCCATGTCTGGAGACGACTTCCTTCATATACAGTCGTGCTAACTCCTCCATCTTGTCATCTTCTCTTATTGGCAGGAAGTGTGCTGATTTGGTGAGACGATCAACTATTACTCAAATAGTATCAAAACCACTTGCAGTCCTTGGCAATTTAGTGATGAAATCCATGGTAATGTTTTCCCATTTCCATTCCGGGATTTCGGGTTGTTGAAGTAGACCTGATGGTTTCTGATGCTCAGCTTTGACCTTAGAATACGTCAAACATTCTCCTACGTATTTAGCAACATCGGCTTTCATACCCGGCCTCCAAAAATGTTTCTTGAGATCCTTGTACATCTTCCCCGTTCCAGGATATATTGAGTATCTGGTTTTATGAGCTTCTCTAAGTACCATTTCTCTCATATCTCCAAATTTTGGTACCCAAATCCTTTCAGCCCTATACCGGGTTCTGTCTTCCCGAATATTAAGATGCTTCTCCGATCCTTTGGGTATTTCATCCTTTAAATTTCCCTCTTTTAAAACTCCTTGTTGCGCCTCCTTTATTTGAGTAGTAAGGTTATTATGAATCATTATATTCATAGATTTTACTCGAATGGGTTCTCTGTCCTTCCTGCTCAAGGCGTCAGCTACCACATTTGCCTTCCCCGGGTGGTAACGAATCTCAAAGTCGTAATCATTCAACAATTCAATCCACCTACGCTGCCTCATATTCAGTTGTTTCTGATTAAATATGTGTTGAAGACTTTTGTGGTCGGTATATATAATACTTTTGACCCCATATAAATAGTGCCTCCAAGTCTTTAATGCAAAAACAACCGCGCCTAATTCCAAATCATGCGTCGTATAATTTTGCTCGTGAATCTTCAATTGTCTAGATGCATAAGCAATCACCTTCGTCCGTTGCATTAATACACAACCGAGACCTTGCTTTGATGCGTCACAATAAATCACAAAATCATCATTCCCTTCAGGCAATGACAATATAGGTGCCGTAGTTAGCTTTTTCTTCAATAACTGAAATGCTTTCTCTTGTTCATCCTTCCATTCAAATTTCTTCCCTTTATGCGTTAATGCAGTCAAGGATTTTGCTATTCTGGAAAAGTCTTGGATGAACCTTCTGTAGTAACCAGCTAGTCCTAAAAACTGGCGTATGTGTTTCGGAGTTTTCGGGGTTTCCCACTTTTCAACAGTTTCTATCTTTGCCGGATCCACCTTAATACCTTCTTTGTTCACTATGTGACCGAGGAATTGAACTTCTTCCAACCAAAATGCACACTTTGAAAACTTAGCGTACAATTCTTCCTTCCTCAATACTTCTAACACCTTTCTCAAATGTTCACCGTGTTCTTGGTCATTCTTTGAGTAAATAAGTATGTCATCAATGAAAATAATGACAAACTTGTCAAGGTATGGTCCACACACTCGGTTCATAAGGTCCATGAACACAGCTGGTGCATTAGTTAAACCAAACGGCATGACCATAAACTCGTAATGACCGTAACGTGTTCTGAAAGCAGTCTTTGGAATATCATCTTCTTTCACCCGCATTTGATGATACCCGGAACGTAAGTCAATCTTTGAATAAACAGATGAGCCTTGTAGTTGATCAAATAAGTCGTCGATTCTCGGTAGTGGGTAGCGGTTCTTGATGGTAAGTTTGTTCAACTCTCGGTAGTCGATACACAACCCGAATGTACCATCTTTCTTCTTGACAAACAAAACAGGAGCTCCCCACGGTGATGTGCTTGGTCGAATGAAACCACGCTCTAAAAGTTCTTGTAATTGGCTTTGCAGTTCTTTCATCTCGCTGGGTGCGAGTCTGTAAGGAGCACGAGCTATTGGTGCAGCTCCTGGTACAAGATCTATTTGAAATTCAACGGATCGATGTAGGGGTAATCCCGGTAATTCTTTCGGAAATACATCGAGAAATTCTTTTGCAATGGGAACATCATTGATGCTCTTTTCTTCAGTTTGTACTTTCTAGACGTGTGCTAGAACAGCATAGCAACCTTTTCTTATTAGTTTTTGTGCCTTCAAATTACTAATAAGATGTAGCTTCGTGTTGCCCTTTTCTCCGTACACTATTAAGGGTTTTCCTTTTTCTCGTATAATGCGAATTGCATTTTTGTAACAAACAATCTCTGCTTTCACTTCTTTCAACCAGTCCATACCGATTATCACATCAAAACTCCCTAACTCTACTGGTATCAAATCAATCTTAAATGTTTCGCTAACCAGTTTAATTTCTCGATGCCGACATATATTATCTGCTGAAATTAATTTACCATTTGCTAATTCGAGTAAAAATTATTATCCAAAGGCGTCAATGGACAACTTAGTTTAGCACAAAAATCTCTACTCATATAGCTTCTATCCGCACCCGAATCAAATAAAACATAAGCAGATTTATTGTCAATAAAAAACGTACCCGTAACAAGCTCCGGGTCTTCCTGTGCCTCTGCCGCATTAATATTGAAAACTCTTCCGCGGCCTTGTCCATTCGTGTTCTCCTGGTTCGGGCAATTTCTAATAATGTGGCCCGGTTTTCCACATTTATAACAAACTACATTGGCATAACTTGCTCCGACACTACTTGCTCCGCCATTACTCGTTCCGACACCATTTGTTCCTTTTGTTCTATTAACCCCTGGTCCATAGACCTCACACTTCGCCGCGCTATGACCATTTCTTTTACACTTGTTGCAAAATTTGGTGCAGAACCCCGAGTGATACTTTTCACACCTTTGGCATAGCTGCTTCTGATTGTTGTTGTTGTTGCGGTTGTTATTGTTGTTGGGATGATTGTTGTAGTTGTTGTTGTTGTTGTTGTTGTTGTTGTTGTTGTTGGGTCGTTTGTTGTAGTTGCGAGTGATGTTGCGATTGTTGGGATAATTGTTGCGATTATTATTGTAATTGCTGTTGTTGTTGTATTGGTGATTCTTATCACCGTTTTCCTCCCACTTTCTTTTGACTTGCTTCACATTGGCCTCTTCAGCAGTCTGTTCTTTAATTCTTTCTTCAATCTGGTTCACTAGTTTGTGAGCCATTCTACATGCCTGTTGTATGGAGGCGGGCTCGTGTGAACTTATATCTTCTTGGATTCTTTCCGGTAATCCTTTCACAAACGCGTCGATTCTCTCTTCCTCATCTTCGAATGCTCCCGGACACAATAGGCACAATTCTGTGAATCGTCTTTCGTACGTGGTAATATCAAATCCTTGGGTTCGTAACCCTCTAAGTTCTGTCTTGAGCTTATTGATCTCGGTTCTGGGACGGTACTTCTCATTCATCAAGTGCTTGAATGCTGATCACGGTAGTGCGTACGCATCGTCTTGTCCCACTTGCTCTAGATAGGTATTCCACCATGTTAACGCAGAACCTGTGAAGGTATGCGTAGCGTACTTCACTTTGTCCTCTTCAGTACACTTACTTATGGCAAATACCGATTCGACCTTCTCGGTCCACCGTTTCAATCCGATCGGTCCTTCGGTTCCATCAAATTCCAAAGGTTTGCAGACAGTGAATTCTTTGTAGGTGCATCCTACACGATTTCCTGTACTGCTAGATCCAAGGTTATTGTTGGTATGTAGCGCAGCTTGTACTGCAGCTATGTTTGAAGCTAGAAAAGTACGGAATTCCTCTTCATTCATATTCACGGTGTGTCGAGTAGTCGGTGCCATTTCCTTCAAAATAGTCAAATGGAACAAGTTAATCATACAGAATATTAAGAGTAGTTAATAGTATTTCGTAGCATAATATGAACTCATTTATAAAAGCTTTTTCTTCATATTAGCGTTTTATAAGTTTAAATTCGGGTAGTACCTACCCGTTAAGTTCATACTTAGTAGCTAATATACAATTCAACTACTACAATTCTATATGAAAAACTGATTATAATAATATTTCGTGTTCTAACTTTTACACAATATTTTACAAACTTACAATACCGCTTATTTTACATATAGCATGAAATATAACACACAATAAATTTGATACAAGATGGTTGTGAAGATAATTCTAGCTAGTACACAAGTCGTTCAGCAAAGGCAATAAAGACACGTAATTCATACGTCCAGAAACAAGTCATGCATTCTGGTTTTACTAGGATTACTTCCCATCCTTGGTCTTGTGGAACATAACCGTTATGGCCGTTGATAAGACAGTGTGTTGTAACGTCGTCAAAGGGACGAGGGTTACGTAATGTCCAACAGTCCCGTAACAATCTAAAAACCTCATTTCTTACCCCAATTACCGACTCCGTCACTTGTGGGAACGTTTTGTTTAATAGTTGTAGCCCGATGTTCTTGTTCTCACTTTGGTGAGAAGCGAACATTACTAATCCGTAAGCATAACATGATTCTTTATGTTGCATGTTAGCCGCTTTTTCTAAATCACGAAGTCCAATATTCGGATATATTGAGTCAAAATAATTTCTTAACCCATTGCGTAAAATAGCATTTGGGTTCCCCGCAATATATGCGTCAAAGTAAACACATCGTAACTTATGGATTTCCCAATGTGATATCCCCCATCTTTCGAACGAAAGCCTTTTATAAACCAAGGCATTCTTGGAACGTTCTTCGAATGTCTTACAAATTGATCTCGCCTTAAATAGTTGTGCCGAAGAATTCTGACCGACTCTAGACAAGATTTCATCAATCATGTCTCCGGGTAGGTCTCTTAAAATATTGGGTTGTCTATCCATTTTGTGTTTTTATACTGTAAAAGTGGGACTATAACTCACTTTCACAGATTTTTACTTCGCCGGGAAGTAAGACTTGGCCACTGGTTGATTCACGAACCTATAACAATATATACATATATATTAAAGTATGTTCAAAATATATTTACAACACTTTTAATATATTTTGATGTTTTAAGTTTATTAAGTCAGCTGTCCTCGTTAGTAACCTACAACTAGTTGTCCACAGTTAGATGTACAGAAATAAATCGATAAATATTATCTTGAATCAATCCACGACCCAGTGTATACGTATCTCAGTATTGATCACAACTCAAACTATATATATTTTGGAATCAACCTCAACCCTGTATAGCTAACTCCAACATTCACATATAGAGTGTCTATGGTTGTTCCGAAATATGTATAGATGTATCGACATGATAGGTCGAAACATTGTATACGTGTCTATGGTATCTCAATATTACATAATATACAATACAAGTTGATTAAGTTATGGTTGGAATAGATTTGTTACCAATTTTCACGTAGCTAAAATGAGAAAAATTATCCAATCTTGTTTTACCCATAACTTCTTCATTTTAAATCCGTTTTGAGTGAATCAAGTTGCTATGGTTTCATATTGAACTCTATTTTATGAATCAAAACAGAAAAAGTATAGGTTTATAGTCGGAAAAATAAGTTACAAGTCATTTTTGTAAAGGTAGTCATTTTAGTCGAAAGAACGACGTCTAGATGACCATTTTAGAAAACATACTTTCACTTTGAGTTTAACCATAATTTTTGGATATAGTTTCATGTTCATAATAAAAATCATTTTCTCAGAATAACAACTTTTAAATCAAAGTTTATCATAGTTTTTAATTAACTAACCCAAAACAGCCCGCGGTGTTACTACGACGGCGTAAATCCGGTTTTATGGTGTTTTTCGTGTTTCCAGGTTTTAAATCATTAAGTTAGCATATCATATAGATATAGAACGTGTGTTTAGTAGATTTTAAAAGTCAAGTTAGAAGGATTAACTTTTATTTGCGAACAAGTTTAGAATTAACTAAACTATGTTCTAGTGATTACAAGTTTAAACCTTCGAATAAGATAGCTTTATATGTATGAATCGAATGATGTTATGAACATCATTACTACCTTAAGTTCCTTGGATAAACCTACTGGAAAAGAGAAAAATGGATCTAGCTTCAACGGATCCTTGGATGGCTCGAAGTTCTTGAAGCAGAATCATGACACGAAAACAAGTTCAAGTAAGATCATCACTTGAAATAAGATTGTTATAGTTATAGAAATTGAACCAAAGTTTGAATATGATTATTACCTTCTATTAGAATGATAACCTACTGTAAGAAACAAAGATTTCTTGAGGTTGGATGATCACCTTACAAGATTGGAAGTGAGCTAGCAAACTTGAAAGTATTCTTGATTTTATGTAACTAGAACTTGTAGAATTTATGAAGAACACTTAGAACTTGAAGATAGAACTTGGGAGAGATCAATTAGATGAAGAAAATTGAAGAATAAAAGTGTTTGTAGGTGTTTTTGTTCGTTGGTGTATGGATTAGATATAAAGGATATGTAATTTTGTTTTCATGTAAATAAGTCATGAATGATTACTCATATTTTTGTAATTTTATGAGATATTTCATGCTAGTTGCCAAATGATGGTTCCCACATGTGTTAGGTGACTCACATGGGCTGCTAAGAGCTGATCATTGGAGTGTATATACCAATAGTACATACATCTAAAAGCTGTGTATTGTACGAGTACGAATACGGGTGCATACGAGTAGAATTGTTGATGAAACTGAACGAGGATGTAATTGTAAGCAATTTTGTTAAGTAGAAGTATTTTGATAAGTGTATTGAAGTCTTTCAAAAGTGTATAAATACATATTAAAACACTACATGTATATACATTTTAACTGAGTCGTTAAGTCATCGTTAGTCGTTACATGTAAGTGTTGTTTTGAAACCTTTAGGTTAACGATCTTGTTAAATGTTGTTAACCCAATGTTTATAATATTAAATGAGATTTTAAATTATTATATTATCATGATATTATCATGTATGAATATCTCTTAATATGATATATATATATTAAATGTCTTTACAACGATAATCGTTACATATATGTCTCGTTTAAAAATCATTAAGTTAGTAGTCTTGTTTTTACACATGTAGTTCATTGTTAATATACTTAATGATATGTTTACTTATCATAGTATCATGTTAACTATATATATATCCATATATATGTCATCATATAGTTTTTACAAGTTTTAACGTTCGTGAATCACCGGTCAACTTGGGTGGTCAATTGTCTATATGAAACCTATTTCAATTAATCAAGTCTTCACAAGTTTGATTGCTTAACATGTTGGAAACACTTAATCATGTAAATAACAATTTCATTTAATATATATAAACATGGAAAAGTTCGGGTCACTACATAAATGATGGGGAAAATGCTTGGAGATGATCAAGTATGAAGTTAGGAGTATTTTGAGAGAGAAATGAGGGCGTAGGTATGAGAAAATGGAGTGAAGAAATGGTGTTCATTTATAAAAACGTTTTTAGTTTATAAAGAAAGAAAAGGATTCCTAATTTTGTTTTCTTACTAATAATTCATACTACTTGACAAATTCTAGTTACCTCATATCTATGGCAGTAATAATGTTGATTAGGATGTTGATTTGATGTGTATATACCAATAGTAAATACATATAGAAGCTGAGTATGATAAGGGTACATATACCCTAGATATACATATAGAAATCTTGAAGAAACGGAACGAGAATTCAAATATAGCTATCTTTTGTGAATATACTTATATTGTTTTCTGTATTTAAGTCCTTAAAAAGTGATTAAATACATTATATATACGATACATGTATAAGCATTATAGATTATAAGTATATATATCAAAGAATGTTACGTATAGTTATCGTTTTGAAAACTTAAGTTAGTAGTTTCAAAATATACTTATAACTCATTGTCATTAGTACACAATGAGATGTTAAACCATACTTAGATCATGTTAAATATATATAAATACATATATATACACAAACGTATAATTATCGTATGTTATATAGTTTGTGATATCATCGGTCATATTGGACGGTCAAACGTTGTGTAAAACTCTTTTCAAAAACACAAGTCTCAACAATTTGGATTGCTTATCATGTTGGTATAGTTTAATTTATGTAAATATTAATCTCATAAGTATAATTTGGTCGGAAAATTCCGGGTCATTACAGTACCTACCCGTTAAATAAATTTCGTCCCCAAAATTTGATAGAGGTTGTTATGGATAAAAATAAGAAGGTTTTCATGACAAATATAAGGTGATAATGGAGTTTTATCATCATTGAGTAATGTAGATAAAATGATTCGATTATGCGAAGAATATAAATGAGACTATCGTAAAAGAGTGAGATGAGTAAAATATATTCGTCTTAACCGATGACGTAGTTATGATTGATTTCTGGGATTTAAGGGATTTAAAGAGAATCTTACGTAATAAGATTTGGTTCTTTGGTGATTAAGGAAATCAGGATCTTCTTTGATTATATGCAATAATCTGTTTCGATTGCTCTGTCGGATATTTTACTATAAATTCACCCCTTCGTTTCCTTATTTTCCACGACTCACACCTTCTATTCTTTCTCCCTTGATTCTTACTTTAAAGCATTCATAATGCTCCATCCAGTCCTGATTCTTGATATACTCCTAACTTTTATATCTGTCATTCTTCTTTTTCATCTACCACCAGAAGAATCTATTTACTTCTACTATACTCTTGTGTTTATAGTGTTTCTAATTCTCCCGTGTCTCTATATTGCTATCTGCATCGATATACATGGTTTGTAATTTCGGGGTTATTATCGGAGTTTATATTCTTCATTATTTTTTGGAGCTTCATGCTTTCGTTTTCTCTTCCCGACTTCGAGTCAAGTGAGTAATGGTCCGGAATTCATAGATATGAAATTCAGAATGAACATAGCTAATGCTCTAAGAAGAAAATGGTAATAGAACGATTTTGATTTGTTAAATTACCAGAATACCCTGGAGAAGACCGAGTCATCCAGAAAAATATTCTCTTAATATGTTTAGAGATTAGATAGAATGTAAGAGTCGTGTAAATGGCACATGATGACGGTACTGTGAATCATCATGCTTCATTAGAAACTCAGCATGACTTACTGTAATATAATGACGTTGATCAAGTGTCATTATATTATACTAATCCATGCTTCAGTTCCCAACACTACTTCAAAACATTCATATTTTAAACTCGAAGGTTTCAGAATTTAGAAACTAACACAGTTTCTTTTATGTTGCAGATATTACGGAGAGATAAATGATCTCAGATAAGAATAGTTGTGAAAATATCGCCAGAAATATGGAGGATATTTATAATAGAACATACGAGAATATCTTAGAATTTCTAATATCAATGGATGATGAAGAAGATTTGTCTGTGAAGGTTTAGAATGAGAAATAAGATGTTTGCTAACGATTTCAGCAGGTACAGAATCATTTGGATTCTTTGAAGGCAAACTTATTCTTTGTGATTTATCCACGGCTTTCTTCATAGTTTCGCATAATCCGCTTTTCGCTACTAAATTTTCTATCGAGCGTTCCTAACACTCCTTTCTTTATCATCAAACTTTTGGCCATTAAGATCATCTACAACATGCTGCTTCGTCAGCATTTTCAAAGTTAACTGATCTGAGTCATCGGTTATCAAACCGAGGTAGTTTCAGGAGAATTGTGTTTTTTTAGAATGATTAATCGCTGATGGTAATATTGTGGAATATAAAAGGTTCCCCAGTAACAATAAAGAGTACGCATATATATCGCGATTATAATAAAGTTGTTTCGGATGAAAAGTCGGAGTTGACTTGCTGGAGCTGTGACAAAATTAGCTACTTTGGAAAGGGATTGCAAAATGATCTTCGGTAATAACAATGTCAAAGGAACTAGAACAGATACGTGTCAAACGTTTACTCAGTTTCCGAGGGTTTTTCAGGTGCATAACTATATGCATCAATCTTTTCTTCCGTAGATGAAGTGCGGTTAGTTTATCCTCTCGATTGAGGTGTTTTTAAGAATCATGATAGATTTGAACGCTGATTGTAATCGTCGAGATACAATGAGGTTTAAGATGAAATCAAGTGGCAATCTTGAAGAAATGTTTAGTTTCATATGTTATAATCAATATTTTAATTCATTTTAATTGTCCAATGTCATTAGTCCACAGTCGATAGTCTACAGTAACAGTCCAATAATTCATATATAGTTTAATATATAATATACGAATTAATTAATACGTGTCATGACCCGTATACGTCTCAGACTCGATCACAACTCAAACTATATATATTATTGTAGAATCAACCTCAACCCTGTATAGAGAACTCGATCATTACTGCATATAGAGTGTCTATGGTGATTCCAAATAATATATATAGATGCGTCGATATGATATGTCAAAACATTGTATACGTGTCCCGATATTTAAAGTGCGTAAAATATTTACAGAAATTAAATGACGATAAATAAAAGTGCGATAATTAAATTGCGATAAATAAAATGTAATCAGTTAGCTAGGAACAGTTAGCTGGAACAGTTAGCGTGGATTCTTAATAAAATTTTTCATAGTTAATTTGTTTGTTTCTAACAGATTTTATTTTGTCATATGTTTTCTTCTTATGCAACTTGTTGGATTCTGGGAAGTCAAAATCCAAATATGAAATTGAATGAAAATGGTTATTCTGCGGTGAACGGATACGTATATCGGTGGTTGTAAGTAGGATAGTAAATGACTGTTGAATCAGCTTCGACGAATGTGCAATGTAACTTATTAAGATGAAATCTAATTATTCCTTGGGTATTACCCACCAGTTAAAAAAAAATTCACCATTATTAATTTGTACAAAAGAACTTTTAATTACAATCTTTATGAAAACATATATACATATATATTTTCTTCAGATGAAATCATGAATTTAATGAGTTAATATGATATTAATCTCATTTGCTTTTCGGTTTGAGCTAGAATAAGAAATCTCTAAAACTTTTTGAAACCACATATTCTTCGCAGAATATCAATGAAGTTATGGATCAATACTTCATCGTTCATTATTGTTGGTACTCCTTGGTATCTATGGTGCGTATGATGTTGATGTTTGTGGGACAGATTATGATGTCGAGACGTGTGATGCGGATGTTGTTTGTTAGTGGTGATGATGGTATTGTTGATGTTATTGATGGTGGTGCTGATTATGCTACTGGTGCTGCTGCTGGTGTTTGCAACCTTCGCACCATGTTCTCCAAAGCCGTCACACGAGCGCGAAGTTCGTTAACTTCTGCTAGTACACCGGGATGATTGGCGGTTGGAGCGAACGAATGAACAAGATTTGTAATATGGGATAGTATATAATCGTAACGAGATACTCTAGAAATGAGAGAGAAAATAGTGTTTCGAATAGGTTTGTGATGACCCGAGAATTTCCGACCAAATTTAAACTTTAATCTTTATATGTTTCCGACATGATAAACAAAGTTTGTAAGGTTGAAGTCTCATAAACTATGAACTGTGTTCGTACATACATTTGACCTTTGAACTATTTATATGGATTCGGTTGACATTTGACTATTCCTGACGATTCACGAACAATTAGTATAGATAAATAAGTATATATATATTTATATATATGCAAGGGTATATAATAAATGTTAATTATAAAAATATAAACAAAAGTATATAGATATATATATATATGTATATATATATATAATAATTTGAATTAATAAGATACATTTAATCAATTAGAATTAAAAATGTAAAAATAATAAGTTGAGTAACTAAATTACTGTTAAAAGAAATATATGTATGATATTATCATGACTATATATGATTTCTAATTATTGTAACATATGTATAATGTATAAATAATGAAAATTTAATAAAAAGTTATTAATATGATTATTAAATATTCTTACTTTCATTACTATTAAAATAAATATCAATATTAATAATAATATAACACTAATATGAAATTCGATATGTGCAAACTAGTATAGTATTACTATTATAATTTTATATATATATAATTTCTATTATTTAATAATACGAATTATTATTCTTATCATTAGTAATATTAATTATATCATTATAATTATCTTTATCATTTTTTTTTATAATGTTTATCAGAAACATTATTATTTATTGTTATTAATAGTAGCATTATTATTATTAAAATAATTATTACTATTATTTGAATTGTTAATATTATTATTAATATTAGTATGTTATTATTATTAATAATATTCTGTATTGTTATTATTAATTGTAAATAGGATTATTATTATTAAAATTAAGTTTTATATTTAAAAATTAAGGAAAAAAAAAGGATCCAATTTGTTATAATTAGCTGTCTAACTATTTTATATGCTACTTACTATCTATGATTGATTTCCATCGATCCAAAACAATAGCATAAATCCAAATTCTGTTACAGATAGATACAAAGCTCTTATTTTTTTATTATTTTTTTTATCTTTTTTTGTTTGCCTGTCTGTCAATTCTGTCGACTCTTCTTCAAGCTTTAAATCAAGGAATTGTTTCTTATTATTGAAAAACCATCTAATTATTCACTACCAATATCATATATGAATTATAAATCACTGCAAGCTATAGAATTAAATTAAAAAGTCAATTGAAACCCGTCGGTACCCTGTTATCAGCTTCAAAATTACAAGAGCACGAATTCTAATGAATTAGAAAAATCTGGAAATGCAAAACTGTTAGGAATCTTTCATTTGAACTATCTGCAAATTATAAAGGTCCAATTTTATCTATCTAATTTTAATTTGCGAGTCAAACTTATTTTTTCTAAAAGTCAATCTTTGTTCTTCAGCCAAATTCGAGGTTTCGGTTTCAATTTGAGTTAAATTGATAAATTGTATAAGTTATAGAGGTGATTTGAAACATTGTTTGTGTTATAATCTTTGTGTATAACTTGCTTAAAATCAAAATCGTTTTTTTTTTCTTTCTTTAAAAACAGCGACTGCAGTGCAGTCTTTTTTTTTTTTTTTTTCTTATTGAAATTTCTTATTAATGATTAACTCTAAATATATTGGGGAGTTTCATTAGGCTTAGATGTAATGAAATCGTTACTGGATTTTTGGCAATGGTCGAATTTATCCTTGATGAAGATGAAGAGGAAATAAGGAACAGATAAATATGGTTAAATAAATACGGGTTGGTAGAATTTTAGAAAGACAGATATGGCTGGGTGGTAAGGGGTGTTTGAGGGTATTCAGGAGGTCTCGGGTTCGAGCCCCGTCGTGGGCAATTATTTTTACAAAAGCTTTCATAAGGGTATACCTTTTTCTTTTATTATTTTTATTATTGTTATTATTATTATTATTATTATTATTATTATTATTATTATTATTATTATTATTATTATTATTATTATTATTATTATTATTATTATTATTATTATTATTATTATTATTATTATAAGTGATATTGTTATGCTCACAATTATTATTGTTATTATTATGATTGTTATTATTATTACTAATAAAAGTATTAGTTACAATTTATTATTACTAACATGATTATAAATAAGATTATTATTATTAATATTACTAACGTTATTATCACTAGCACGTATTATTATTTAGGATTATTGTTATTATTATCATTTTAGTTATTATTATGTAATACCATTAGGTATTAATAGTATTATTATTATTATCCTTGATGTAAGTGTGCTTATTATGAATATGATTATTATTATTATTGTTATCACAAAAGTAAAACAAAATATTATTATTATCATTAATATTTGAATTAGTACCAAATTATTGTTATTATTATTATTATTAATAACATAAGTATCATTTAATGAACTACTACTAAAATTATTATCTTTAGTAATAAAAAAAATAATTATTTTCATAGTTATTATTAATATCAGTATTATCACCGTTATCATTAATACTAAAAGTATCATTAAATTTTAAATCTATCATTTTATAAAAACTAATATTATTATCAAGAATATTATTAGTAGCATCATTCTTATTAACATTATAAGTATCATTAAAATAATCATATTTTAAAAAAAAAAAAAACTTTTCTAATTATTATTATTATTATCAAATCTAATAGTATTATTACCTTTATTTAATATTTTCATAGGGTTAACTAGCAAATGATAATTATATAACGATATACTTAATACACATCATAAAACTATAATAATATCTTATTTATTAAAATATATAAAATGAATATACTTAATGAGGTAAATAGTTTATTAATATAAAAATTATATCACTAATAATAATATAAATATTTATTCGATTACAATTATATATATTAATGAATACACAAATGATATAGGTTCGTGAATCCGAGGCCAACCCTGCATTGTTCAATGTCGACGTTTGTATTTTTACTACAAAATACAATAAGTGAGTTTCATTTGAATCCCTTTTACTCTTTATATTTTTGGGCTGAGAATACATGCGCAATTTTTATAAATATTTTACGAAATAGACACAAGTAATCAAAACTACATTATATGGTTGAATGATCGAAATCGAATATGCCCCTTTTTATTAAGTCTGGTAATCTAAGAATTAGGGAACAGACACCCTAATTGACACGAACTCTAAAGATAGATCTATCGGGCCCAACAAGCCCCATCCAAAGTACCGGATGCTTTAGTACTTCGAAATTTATATCATGTCCGAAGGAGGATACCGGAATGATGGGGATATTCTTATATGCATATTATTAATGTCGGTTACCAGGTGTTCAATCCATATGAATGATATTTTTGTCTCTACGCATGGGACGTATGTTTATGAGAAATGGAAATATGAAATCTTGTGGTCTATTAAAATTATGAAATGATTATTTATGATAAACTAATGAACTCACCAACCTTTTGGTTGACATTTGAAAGCATGTTTATTCTCAGGTATGAGAGAAATCTTCCGCTGTGCATTTGCTCATTTTAAGGATATTACTTGGAGTCATTCATGATATATTTCAAAAGACGTTGCATTCGAGTCATCGATTTCATAAAGATTATTATTAAGATAATTATAGTTAGATATATTATGAAATGGTATGCATGCCGTCAACTTTCAATGTAATGAAAGATTGTCTTTTCAAAAACGAATGCAATGTTTGTAAAATGTATCATATAGAGGTCAAGTACCTCGCGATGTAATCAACTGTTGTGAATCGTTTATAATCGATATGGACTTCGTCCAGATGGATTAGGACGGGTCCTTTCAGTTGGTATCAGAGCGGTGGTCTTAGTGAACCGGGTCTGCATTAGTGTGTCTAACTGATAAGTCGTTAGGATGCATTAGTGAGTCTGGACTTCGACCGTGTCTGCATGTCAAAAGTTTTGCTTATCATTTTTGTCAGATATCATTTGTTTATCATCCTTAGTAAATTACCTGCTTATTATTCTTAGTCTAGACACATCTTATTGCATTGACTGCATGAATAGTGTATAGACAAAAATTCATACCTTAGCATATCTGCTAATTCAAATCATAGCGTATCTGTTATTGTAAACTTTGCCTGACATTTTCTGTAGATTCCTCCGTAACTTACGGGATTTTAGTATTATATATGCATATGTAAATTATGTATTGCAGGATACTAATCTACATCCCATAATCTATTTCTTATCGAAAATCCTTCATCCGATCGTACGAGATGAATCCTTCAACTAGATCGAGTCCCTCGGATTTCCGACAGCTATTTTGATAAGGAGTTTCACCTAAGCTCCGAAAGCAATGTCACCAGAATGAATCATTCAATTCATCTGATGGGTTCGTAGTCGACTTAACCGATGGAGACGAACAAAAGGCGATCCTTTCCACCAATCGAATTCACCTCTTAGTGAAGAACCTGAAGCACTTACCGGCGAATCTATTGGAAACACCATATTCACCCTCATTGCCCGGATATCCCACAACGATTATATTCTATCCACAATTTTAGATCTTATTCATTCGCTCATTCCGATCGACAATCATCCTGGAGTAATAAGTCAACGAACTTCGCGCTCGAATAATCAATTCGGAGAATATGGTGCAAAATGTACCAGCTTCAGCGACATCACCGGCACCAACAGTACCATCAATTACAGCACCGGTACCATCAACAATCCATGCTTTAATATCATCATCTGTACTTTGAGTATGATCTTCGTTCTACGTATCATTCTACCTCATTTATCTTCGTTCGACATGGCGAATATGTAATCTCTAAAGTTTTAGAGATTATTTATTCTAGTTCCAACCGAAAAGCAAATGAGTTTAATATCATATTAACTCATTAAATCCATGTATACATCTGAAGAAAATATATATGTATATATGTTTTCATAAAGATTGTAATTAAAAATTCTCTTGTACAAACTGTTAATGGTGAAAATATTTTAACGGGTAGGTAGTACCCGAGGAATATTTAAATTTCACATTAATAAGTTACATTGTACGTTCTTCGAATCTGTTTCAACAGTCATATACTATCCTACTTACATCCACCGATATACATATCCGTTCACCAAAGAATAACTATTTTCATTCAAATTCAATTTCCTATTAGGATTTTGACATATCAGAATCCAACAAGTGGCATAATGAAGAAAAATGGACACAATAAAAATTGATTAGAAACAGACTAATTAACAATATGAAATTTTGTTAAGAATTCACGCTAACAAAATCCTAGCTAACTGTTCCTAGCTAACTGTTAATTCCGTATTACCATTTAATTATCGCAATTTATTTATCGCAATTTATTTTATCGCAATTTAATTATCGCAATTTTAATTATTGTCATTTAATTTCTGTTATTTACTTTACGCATTTTATTTATTGTCATTTAATTTCTGTATTTATTTTACGCACTTTAAATATCGGGACACGTATACAAGGTTTTGACATATCATATCGACGCATCTATATATATTATTTGAAATCACCATAGACACTCTATATGCAGTAATGATCGAGTTCTCTATACAGGGTTGAGGTTGATTCTCAAATAATATATATACTTTGAGTTGTGATCGAGTCTGAGACGTATACGGGTCACAATACGTATTAATTCGAATATTATATATATAATTATATATGAATTATTGAATTGTCAACTGAGGACTATCAACATTGGACAATTAAAATGAATTAAAATATTGATTATAACATATGAAACTAAACATTTCTTCAAGTTTGCCACTTGATTTCTTCTTAAACCTCATTTGTATCTTGACGATTACCATCTGCGATTCAAACCTTTCATGATTCTTGAAAATACCTCAACCGAGAGGATGAACCAACCACACTTCATCTACGGAAGAAGAGATTGGCGCATTTAATTATGTATCTGAAAAACTCTCGGAAACTGAGTAAACGTTTAACACATAGTTTTGCTAATTTCTTTAGTGTTATTATTACTCAAAATAACTTTGCAGTTCTGCTTCAAGATAGCAAATTTTGTCACAGCTCCAGCAAGACAACTTCTACTTTTCATTCGAAACAACCTTATTATAACCTTGATATATACGTTTTCTTTTCGTCATCGTTACCGAAGAACCGTTTATATCTCACCTAATTAGCAGTAAACTTACCAACAGCTTCATTGATCTTTGACGTTCCGAAAATCATTATAACTATCAAAACCCTATCATATATCCATCTACATCCTGTAACAATAATTGCCATACCAATTACCGAGAATCAGCAATCAGTATTTCGAACCTCGTAGCATTTCTACATCAATAGTTATATGTATACATATAACAATTACCTCCTAGAATTACGACCTTTAATTCTAAAATTTTGAAAAGGCACCCAGTTTACGAATCGATACTCTGAAGGTTGAAAAAGCTGAATGAAGCAGCAGAAATTGTAGGCAACCGTAAACAACCATAATCATCGAAAGTTTGATGATAAAGATTAGTATGTTAGAAAAGCTCAGAAAAGTTGGAACTGGAAAGCGGATTGAGCTAACCATAAAGGAAACCAAGGAGAAATACAAGTAACATACCCTAAACTCATAGAACCCAGATAAATCTAAATCCGTTGTAATCTTTAGATAATATCTTGCTCTGAAGTCATGTTAAAATCTTGTGGATAATCTTTCTCCATCAACCATCGAACTTAGAAATTCCAAAATATCATCATCAATATCTTCAATATTTCTGAGGATATTTTCATAAATATTCTCGTCCAAAATTATATACCTCTTCGTGCTTCCTGTGTATCATTATATTGGAAACATTCAATAGAAAATTTAGTACCGAAAAACAGATTATACGAAACTATGAAAGAAGTCATGAACAAATCACAAAGAATAAGTTTGACTTCAAAGAATCTAAATGATACAATGCCTGCTGAAGTCTTTAGCGAATACCTTGCTTCCGAATCTAAACCTTTACGGATAAATCTTCTTCATCATTCATCGATATTAGAAATTCCAAGATATCATCGTATTTTTTTTCATTATAAATATCCTCCATATTTCTGAAAATATTTTCATAACTATTCTTATCTGAAATCATTAATCTCTTCGTGCTATCAGTGTTACATCATATAGAAACTGTTAGTTTCTATACTCTGTAACTTTCGACCTTAAAATGTGAATGTTATTGAAATAATATTGGGAACTGATTCATGAGTTAGTATAATATAATGACACTTGATCAACGTGATTATATTATAGTAAGTCATGCTGAGTTTTTAATGAAACGTGATGATTTACAGACCATAACGTCATCATGTGCCATGTTACACGATTTTTACATTCTATCTAATCTCCAAACATATCAAGAACATATTTTCTTGATAGTCCTATCTTTCCTCGAATTCTGGTAATTTGACAAGTCAAATTGTGCTATTACCGTTTATTTCTTAGGACATTAACAATATTCATTCTGAAACATGTATCTGCAAATTCTGGACCATTACAAGAGATGCCCAATCGCAAGAAGAAGAAACGAAGGGACAAAGCTCCGAAATAGAAATTGGAGTATAAATCGCAGCAAATAGGGGGGAGCATTAACTGGGGATGACAATGATTATAGAAAACAGAAGCAATGACTTCGAAGTATAAGGGAAGATATAAAGCCCGATAACAACACATAAATTACAAATCGTGGATATTAATACGAATAGCAATATAAAGACACGGTATAATTAAGAATAGTATCACCCCCAAGGCGATAGTGGAAGTAAACGGATTTTTCTGGTGGAAGAACGAAAAGAAGGATGACAGAAATTATAACTAGGAAAATATCAAGGATTAGAACTGGATTAAGCATTTTCACAATCCATTGGATGTACAAACTAAGAAAGAAAGTATTGGAATGGTGAAAATAATGGAACGGAAGAAGTTCATTTATAGTGGAATACCTGACAGAACAATCGAGACAAATGATCGCATTTAATTAAATAAAATCTTAATCTCCATAAATCCAGAAAAATCATATCTTATAGATTTCATAGAATTCTTTTTAAATCTCTTGAATTCTGGAATTCAATCATGACTCTGTCAAAAGTCAAGACAAATCTTTATTTTTCCTATTTCAAACTTTTACGATGGCTTCACTCATACGCTTCAAGTAACCGAATTGTTTTATCCATATTACTCAATGATGATAAAACTCTATTTATCAACTCATATTCGTCATGAAAACATTTTCATTGTTAGCCATGACCACCTCACTCAAATTTCGGGACGAAATTTCTTTAACGGGTAGGTACTGTGATGACCCGGGAATTTCCAACCAAATTTAAACTTTAATCTTTATATGTTTCCGACATGATAAGCAAAGTTTGTAAGGTTGAAGTCTCATAAACTATGAACTGTGTTCGTACATACATTTGACCTTTGAACTATTTATATGGATTCGGTTGACATTTGACTTTTCCTGACGATTCACGAACAATTAGTATAGATAAATAAGTATATATATATTTATATATATGTAAGGGTATATAATAAATGTTAATTATAAAAATATAAACAAAAGTATATATATATATATATATATATATATATATATATATATATATATATATATATATATATATATATATATATATATATGTATATATATATATATATATATATATATATATGTATATATATATATGTATATATATATATATAATAATTTGAATTAATAAGATACATTTAATCAATTAGAATTAAAAATGTAAAAATAATAAGTTGAGTAACTAAATTACTGTTAAAAGAAATATATGTATGATATTATCATGACTATATATGATTTCTAATTATTGTAACATATGTATAATGTATAAATAATGAAAATTTAATAAAAAGTTATTAATATGATTATTAAATATTCTTACTTTCATTACTATTAAAATAA
Organism: Rutidosis leptorrhynchoides; assembly: GCF_046630445.1. Taxonomy (NCBI): domain Eukaryota; kingdom Viridiplantae; phylum Streptophyta; class Magnoliopsida; order Asterales; family Asteraceae; genus Rutidosis; species Rutidosis leptorrhynchoides. Next base: position 345,476,603 of record NC_092340.1, on the reverse strand, counting down.
ATATCAATATTAATAATAATATAACACTAATATGAAATTCGATATGTGCAAACTAGTATAGTATTACTATTATAATTTTATATATATATAATTTCTATTATTTAATAATACGAATTATTATTCTTATCATTAGTAATATTAATTATATCATTATAATTATCTTTATAATTTTTTTTATAATGTTTATCAGAAACATTATTATTTATTGTTATTAATAGTAGCATTATTATTATTAAAATAATTATTACTATTATTTGAATTGTTAATATTATTATTAATATTAGTATGTTATTATTATTAATAATATTCTGTATTGTTATTATTAATTGTAAATAGGATTATTATTATTAAAATTAAGTTTTATATTTAAAAATTAAGGAAAAAAAAGGATCCAATTTGTTATAATTAGATGTCTAACTATTTTATATGCTACTTACTATCTATGATTGATTTCCAGCGATCCCAAACAATAGCATAAATCCAAATTCTGTTACAGATAGATACAAAGCTCTTATTTTTTTATTATTTTTTTTTATCTTTTTTTGTTTGCCTGTCTGTCAATTCTGTCGACTCTTCTTCAAGCTTTAAATCAAGGAATTGTTTCTTATTATTGAAAAACCATCCAATTATTCACTACCAATATCATATATGAATTATAAATCACTGCAAGCTGTAGAATTAAATTAAAAAGTCAATTGAAACCCGTCGGTACCCTGTTATCAGCTTCAAAATTACAAGAGCACGAATTCTAATGAATTAGAAAAATCTGGAAATGCAAAACTGTTAGGAATCTTTCATTTGAACTATCTGCAAATTATAAAGGTCCAATTTTATCTATCTAATTTTAATTTGCGAGTCAAACTTATTTTTTCTAAAAGTCAATCTTTGTTCTTCAGCCAAATTTGAGGTTTCGGTTTCAATTTGAGTTAAATTGATAAATTGTATAAGTTATAGAGGTGATTTGAAACATTGTTTGTGTTATAATCTTTGTGTATAACTTGCTTAAAATCAAAATCGTTTTTTTTTTCTTTCTTTAAAAACAGCGACTGCAGTGCAGTCTTTTTTTTTTTTTTTTTTCCTTATTGAAATTTCTTATTAATGATTAACTCTAAATATATTGGGGAGTTTAATTAGGCTTAGATGTAATGAAATCGTTACTGGATTTTTGGCAATGGTCGAATTTATCCTTGATGAAGATGAAGAGGAAATAAGGAACAGATAAATATGGTTAAATAAATACGGGTTGGTAGAATTTTAGAAAGACAGATATGGCTGGGTGGTAAGGGGTGTTTGAGGGTATTCAGGAGGTCTCGGGTTCGAGCCCCGTCGTGGGCAATTATTTTTACAAAAGCTTTCATAAGGGTATACCTTTTTCTTTTATTATTTTTATTATTGTTATTATTATTATTATTATTATTATTATTATTATTATTATTATTATTATTATTATTATTATTATTATTATTATTATTATTATTATTATTATTATTATTATTATTATAAGTGATATTGTTATGCTCACAATTATTATTGTTATTATTATGATTGTTATTATTATTACTAATAAAAGTATTAGTTACAATTTATTATTACTAACATGATTATAAATAAGATTATTATTATTAATATTACTAACGTTGTTATCACTAGCACGTATTATTATTTAGGATTATTGTTATTATTATCATTTTAGTTATTATTATGTAATACCATTAGGTATTAATAGTATTATTATTATTATCCTTGATGTAAGTGTGCTTATTATGAATATGATTATTATTATTATTATTGTTATCACAAAAGTAAAACAAAATATTATTATTATCATTAATATTTGAATTAGTACCAAATTATTGTTATTATTATTATTATTAATAACATAAGTATCATTTAATGAACTACTACTAAAATTATTATCTTTAGTAATAAAAAAAATAATTATTTTCATAGTTATTATTAATATCAGTATTATCACCGTTATCATTAATACTAAAAGTATCATTAAATTTTAAATCTATCATTTTATAAAAACTAATATTATTATCAAGAATATTATTAGTAGCATCATTCTTATTAACATTATAAGTATCATTAAAATAATCATATTTAAAAAAAAAAAAACTTTTCTAATTATTATTATTATTATCAAATCTAATAGTATTAGTACCTTTATTTAATATTTTCATAGGGTTAACTAGCAAATGATAATTATATAACGATATACTTAATACACATCATAAAACTATAATAATATCTTATTTATTAAAATATATAAAATGTATATACTTAATGAGGTAAATAGTTTATTAATATAAAAATTATATTACTAATAATAATATAAATATTTATTCGATTACAATTATATATATTAATGAATACACAAATGATATAGGTTCGTGAATCCGAGGCCAACCCTGCATCGTTCAATGTCGACGTTTGTATTTTTACTACAAAATACAATAAGTGAGTTTCATTTGAATCCCTTTTACTCTTTATATTTTTGGGCTGAGAATACATGCGCAATTTTTATAAATGTTTTACGAAATAGACACAAGTAATCAAAACTACATTATATGGTTGAATGATCGAAATCGAATATGCCCCTTTTTATTAAGTCTGGTAATCTAAGAATTAGGGAACAGACATCCTAATTGACACGAACTCTAAAGATAGATCTATCGGGCCCAACAAGCCCCATCCAAAGTACCGGATGCTTTAGTACTTCGAAATTTATATCATGTCCGAAGGTGGATCCCGGAATGATGGGGATATTCTTATATGCTTATTGTTAATGTCGGTTACCAGGTGTTCAATCCATATGAATGATATTTTTGTCTCTACGCATGGGACGTATGTTTATGAGAAATGGAAATATGAAATCTTGTGGTCTATTAAAATTATGAAATGATTATTTATGATAAACTAATGAACTCACCAACCTTTTGGTTGACATTTGAAAGCATGTTTATTCTCAGGTATGAGAGAAATCTTCCGCTGTGCATTTGCTCATTTTAAGGATATTACTTGGAGTCATTCATGATATATTTCAAAAGACGTTGCATTCAAGTCATCGATTTCATCAAGATTATTATTAAGATAATTATAGTTAGATATATTATGAAATGGTATGCATGCCGTCAACTTTCAATGTAATGAAAGATTGTCTTTTCAAAAACGAATGCAATGTTTGTAAAATGTATCATATAGAGGTCAAGTACCTCGCGATGTAATCAACTGTTGTGAATCGTTTATAATCGATATGGACTTCGTCCAGATGGATTAGGACGGGTCCTTTCAAGGTTCGCCGGTAAGTGCTTCAGGTTCATCGCCAAGAGGGCAATTTGATGGATGGAATGGATTACCTTCTTCTTGTCTCCAGTGATTTAGTATATTACGAACCCATCCCCAATTCATCCAGAATAGATGATGGGAAATTGGTTGATCCATTCCGGTGACGCTGATTTCGGAGCCCGAATGGAAATCCATATCGGCATAACTGTCGGAATCTGAAGAATTCGAACTAGATGCGGAATCCATCTTGTATAATGGGGAAAATGAATTTTTGGTATGGAATAGATTATAGGAGTTAGATTTGGTACTCTTCAATACATAATTTACATATGTATATATAATACCAAAATCCCGTAAATTACGGAGAATCTTTGAAAAGATATCAGTCAAAGTTCGCAATAACAGATATGCTAAGATAAGAATTCGTCTATACACTATCAATGCAGTAAATATAGTAAAACGTGTCTAGACTTATGAATGATAAGCAGGTAATTTCCTAAGGATGATAAGCAGATGATTTCTGACTAGAAATGATAAGCAAAACTTTTGACATGTAGACACGGTCGAAGTCCAGACTCATTAATGCATCCTAACAACTACTAGTTAGACACACTAATGCAAGACCTGGTTCGTTACGACCACCGCTCTGATACCAACTGAAAGGACCCGTCCTAATCCACCTGGACAAAGTCATCAACATTTGGTCCATTGCGATGATCGGCTCCAAGTAATGTCCTTATATTGAGCAAATGCACAGCGGAAGACTTAATTCGTACCTGAGAATAAACATGCTTTAAAGTGTCAACTAAAAGGTTGGTGAGTTCATAGGTTTATCATAACAATCATTTCAAAATGTTAATAGACCACAAGATTTCATAATCATAAACGTAATACACTCGCAAGTGTATGTAAAGCATTCTAAGTGGTTGAGCACTTGGTAACCATACTTAACATTTAATCAACATCGCATATTCCCTTTATTATGAAATCTCACTACACCGTACCAAGTGTAGTCACCAAAACGAAGTACTGTGTAACCGTTGAATACTGGTCGTCCAGTCCGGTTGGGGTTGTCAGGCCCGATAGATCTATCAACAGGATTCGCGTTTACAATACCCATGTAAATAGTAGTTACCAAGCTACAGGGAAATATGCCAGTGGTACAACTCAACGTAGAATATATTTTTAAGTACTTGTGTCTATTTTGTAAACATTTATAAAAGCAGCGCATGTATTCTCAGCCCAAAAATATATATCGCAAAAGCAATTAAAAAGGGAGAAAATGAAACTCACTTTTGCCTTGAAGGTATTTAATTCGACTTGGTCTCCGATAGATATCACGAACCTAACCATATATATAATATATCAACATATTTTCTTTTTAAGTAATCGTTACATATATATATACTTTTAATACTTTTAATATTTTCTTAGTCCGTAGTTAGCAGTCCGATGTTAGTGGTCCACAATTAGTTGCTTAAATAAAATAAATAAAGACCCCATCGTATTCGTATTGATCAGAATTAATCTCGACCCATGGTACCATGTTGTCAAATGACGTGTTGTGTACATAAAGTACCGTGTTGTCAAATGACGTGTTGCGTACAATCATGAGGTCTTATGATTAATCTTCTCGTGTTATTTACGGGTGGTCCTAAAATATATAAAATCAAATCATAAGTAATTATCTATAAAATATCATATTAATTAGAAAAGATATGATTAATTTACTTTTTCTCCAAATATTTTCGTAGCTAAACTAGCTTCGGATACCCAATCTTGTTTTAGTCGTAGTTTCTTCATTACAACTCCGTTTTTGTTGGTTCAACTTGCCACTTCCTTGGATCGAGTCAAATTTTAAGAATATGAACTGAAAATACCTTAGTTTTGAAATGTCCCGTTCTTATTGATTAAAAACGTTCCATATTAATTGATTTCGTTGCGAGGTTTTGACCTCTATATGAGACGTTTTTCAAAGACTGCATTCATTTTTAAAACAAACCATAACCTTTATTTCATCAATAAAGGTTTAAAAAGCTTTACGTAGATTATCAAATAATGATAATCTAAAATATCCTGTTTACACACGACCATTACATAATGGTTTACAATACAAATATGTTACAACAAAATAAGTTTCTTGAATGCAGTTTTTACACAATATCATACAAGCATGGACTCCAAATCTCGTCCTTATTTAAGTATGCGACAGCGGAAGCTCTTAATAATCACCTGAGAATAAACATGCTTAAAACGTCAACAAAAATGTTGGTGAGTTATAGGTTTAACCTATATATATCAAATCATAATAATAGACCACAAGATTTCATATTTCAATACACATCCCATACATAGAGATAAAAATCATTCATATGGTGAACACCTGGTAACCGACATTAACAAGATGCATATATAAGAATATCCCCATCATTCCGGGACACCCTTCGGACATGATATAAATTTCGAAGTACTAAAGCATCCGGTACTTTGGATGGGGCTTGTTGGGCCCGATAGATCTATCTTTAGGATTCGCGTCAATTAAGGTGTCTGTTCCCTAATTCTTAGATTACCAGACTTAATAAAAAGGGGCATATTCGATTTCGATAATTCAACCATAGAATGTAGTTTCACGTACTTGTGTCTATTTTGTAAATCATTTATAAAACTTGCATGTATTCTCATCCCAAAAATATTAGATTTTAAAAGTGGGACTATAACTCACTTTCACAGATTTTTACTTCGTCGGGAAGTAAGACTTGGTCACTGGTTGATTCACGAACCTATAACAATATATACATATATATCAAAGTATGTTCAAAATATATTTATAACACTTTTAATATATTTTGATGTTTTAAGTTTATTAAATCAGCTGTCCTCGTTAGTAACCTACAACTAGTTGTCCACAGTTAGATGTACAGAAATAAATCGATAAATATTATCTTGAATCAATCCACGACCCAGTGTATACGTATCTCAGTATTGATCACAACTCAAACTATATATATTTTGGAATCAACCTCAACCCTGTATAGCTAACTCCAACATTCACATATAGAGTGTCTATGGTTGTTCCGAAATATATATAGATGTGTCGACATGATAGGTCGAAACATTGTATACGTGTCTATGGTATCTCAAGATTACATAATATACAATACAAGTTGATTAAGTTATGGTTGGAATAGATTTGTTACCAATTTTCACGTAGCTAAAATGAGAAAAATTATCCAATCTTGTTTTACCCATAACTTCTTCATTTTAAATCCGTTTTGAGTGAATCAAATTGCTATGGTTTCATATTGAACTCTATTTTATGAATCTAAACAGAAAAATTATAGGTTTATAGTCAGAAAAATAAGTTACAAGTCGTTTTTGTAAAGGTAGTCATTTCAGTCGAAAGAACGACGTCTAGATGACCATTTTAGAAAACATACTTCCACTTTGAGTTTAACCATAATTTTTGGATATAGTTTCATGTTCATAATAAAAATCATTTTCTCAGAATAACAACTTTTAAATCAAAGTTTATCATAGCTTTTAATTAACTAACCCAAAACAGCCCGCGGTGTTACTACGACGGCGTAAATCCGGTTTTACGGTGTTTTTCGTGTTTCCAGGTTTTAAATCATTAAGTTAGCATATCATATAGATATAGAACATGTGTGTAGTTAATTTTAAAAGTCAAGTTAGAAGGATTAACTTTTGTTTGCGAACAAGTTTAGAATTAACTAAACTATGTTCTAGTGATTACAAGTTTAAACCTTCGAATAAGATAGCTTTATATGTATGAATCGAATGATGTTATGAACATCATTACTACCTTAAGTTCCTTGGATAAACCTACTGGAAAATAGAAAAATGGATCTAGCTTCAATGGATCCTTGGATGGCTCGAAGTTCTTGAAGCAGAATCATGACACGAAAACAAGTTCAAGTAAGATCATCACTTGAAATAAGATTGTTATAGTTATAGAAATTGAACCAAAGTTTGAATATGATTATTACCTTGTATTAGAATGATAACCTACTGTAAGAAACAAAGATTTCTTGAGGTTGGATGATCACCTTACAAGATTGGAAGTGAGCTAGCAAACTTGAAAGTATTCTTGATTTTATGTAACTAGAACTTGTAAAATATATGAAGAACACTTAGAACTTGAAGATAGAACTTGAGAGAGATCAATTAGATGAAGAAAATTGAAGAATGAAAGTGTTTGTAGGTGTTTTTGGTCGTTGGTGTATGGATTAGATATAAAGGATATGTAATTTTGTTTTCATGTAAATAAGTCATGAATGATTACTCATATTTTTGTAATTTTATGAGATATTTCATGCTAGTTGCCAAATGATGGTTCCCACATGTGTTAGGTGACTCACATGGGCTGCTAAGAGATGATCATTGGATTGTATATACCAATAGTACATACATCTAAAAGCTGTGTATTGTACGAGTACGAATACGGGTGCATACGAGTAGAATTGTTGATGAAACTGAACGAGGATGTAATTGTAAGCATTTTTGTTAAGTAGAAGTATTTTGATAAGTGTCTTGAAGTCTTTCAAAAGTGTATGAATACATATTAAAACACTACATGTATATACATTTTAACTGAGTCGTTAAGTCATCGTTAGTCGTTACATGTAAATGTTGTTTTGAAACCTTTAGGTTAATGATCTTGTTGAATGTTGTTAACCCATTGTTTATTATAACAAATGAGATGTTAAATTGTTATATTATCATGATATTATGATATATAATATATCTCAGTATGATGTATATACAGTTAAATGTCGTTACAACGATAATCGTTACATATATGTCTCGTTTCGAAATCATTAAGTTAGTAGTCTTATTTTTACATATGTATTTCATTGTTAATACACTTAATAATATATTTACTTATCATTTAACATAATTAACTAAGTGTATCAATATCTTAATATGATTCATATGTACCTAGTAAGACGTTGTTATAACGATAATCGTTATATATATCGTTTTCGAGTTTCTTAAATTAATAGTCTCATTTTTATGTATATAACTCATTGTTAAAATACCTAATGAGATACATACTTATAATAAAAACATGTTAACTATATATATAACCATATATATGTCATCGTATAGTTTTTACAAGTTTTAACGTTCGTGAATCACCGGTCAACTTGGGTGGTCAATTGTCTATATGAAACATATTTCAATTAATCAAGTCTTAACAAGTTTGATTGCTTAACATGTTGGAAACATTTAATCATGTAAATATCAATCTCAATTAATATATATAAACATGGAAAAGTTCGGGTCACTACAAGTTTGTATTCGAAATCATAGGTTATAGGTCAAACTTTGGTGAAACTTATGAAAGTGATCATTTTCCATCATAAAAACAACATTTAATGATCATTTTTCTAAAATTACTTACACTTTGAGTTAAACCATGAAATTTTTATGTGTTAACATATTCATAAGAAATATCATTTTTCCAGAACATGAACTTCCAATTCAAAGTTCAAGATGGTTTTTAATTATCCAACCCAAAACAGCCCCCGGTTGCACTCCGACGACGTAGATTCAGTTTTTAAGATGTTCTTTGTAAAACCAAGTTATATCTTGTTAGGTTAGCATATCATTATGATATATTACAGGTCTTGAAGTGTTTTAAAAGTCAAGTTAGAAGGATCTATTTAGTTTGCAAACAAGTTTTAAATCATTCAAACTATGTTCTTGTTGTTAAAATTTTATACCACAAAATAAGATAGCTATATGAATATGAATTGAATAAGATTATGAACAAGGTTACTACCTCAAGTTACTTGGACAAAGTTACTGCAAAAGATAAGAAATAATCTTAGAATCAAAGAGTGCTGGAGTTAGATCAAAAGGTTGGAAGTAAACTTCTTCAAATGGGTGGTTATTTTGATATGTTCTTGAAAGAGTTTTCTTATGGTGTTTAAGGCTTGTAATTGAAGCTAAATGATGGGGAAAATGCTTGGAGATGATCAAGTATGAAGTTAGGAGTATTTTGAGAGAGAAATGAGGGTGTAGGTATGAGAAAATGGAGTGAAGAAATGGTGTTCATTTATCAAAATGTTTTTAGTTTATAAAGAAAGAAAAGGATTCCTAATTTTGTTTTCTTACTAATAATTCATACTACTTGACAAATTCTAGTTACCGCATATCTAGGGCAGTAATAATGTTGATTAGGATGTTGATTTGATGTGTATATACCAATAGTAAATACATATAGAAGCTGGGTATGATACGGGTACATATACCCTAGATATACATATAGAAATCTTGAGGAAACGGAACGAGAATTCAAATATAGCTATCTTTTGTGAATATACTTATATTGTTTTCTGTATTTAAGTCCTTAAAAAGTGATTAAATACATTATATATACGATACATGTATAAGCATTATAGATTATAAGTATATATATCAAAGAATGTTACGTATAGTTATCGTTTTGAAAACTTAAGTTAGTAGTTTCAAAATATACTTATAACTCATTGTCATTAGTACACAATGAGATGTTAAACCATACTTAGATCATGTTAAATATATATAAATACATATATATACACAAACGTATAATTATCGTATGTTATATAGTTTGTGATATCATCGGTCATATTGGACGGTCAAACGTTGTGTAAAACTCTTTTCAAAAACACAAGTCTCAACAATTTGGATTGCTTATCATGTTGGTATAGTTTAATTTATGTAAATATTAATCTCATAAGTATAATTTGGTCGGAAAATTCCGGGTCATTACAATTATTATTATTATTATTATTATCAAAATTATTATTATTAATAAATTATCATTTTTATTAAAACTATCATTTTATTTATCATTATTAGTATTATTATTATTTTTATCATTAAAATGATTTTTATTATTATTATTATCAACATTATTTTAAATACATAAGAACATATTTGATACATAAATATATTAGTATTACTTAAAATATTGAATAAACATATTAACATTAATTATATAAATATTACATATAACAAATTATTGATTGCTTATATACACATATTAATATAACTATATGAATAAATATTAATTTTTATTATATACAAAAATAAATATATATAGCATATAAATTAAGATAAATAAAATATATGTTGAAATTTAGTAAATATTCTATATAAACTACAAAGAATAAATATATAAATATTATGTAATTAATAGGTGAAATTATTTGATTACAGTTATATATTTTAATATATATAAATGATATAGGTTCATGAATCCGAGGTCAACCTTGCATTGTTCAGATCCATCATATGCACATTTTTACTACAAAATATCGTATCGTGAGTTCATTTGATTCCCTTTTACTCTTTACATTTTTGGGACTGAGAATCCATGCGCTGTTTTTATAACTGCTTTATTAAATGCTTTTGAAATATATTTTGGATTGCGAATACATAAAAAGCTTTTATAAATGTTTGACGAGATAGACACAAGTAAAACATTCCTCGAATGAATTATTATGTAGACAGAAGTTCTGCGGATTATTATTGAATTATGTGGACATGATAGTTACCACCATTGAATTATGTGGACATGATAATTGCCACCATTGAATTATGTGGACATGATAATTGCCACCAGTTGATGTGAATGTTATATATCGAGAGAATGATTTTATACACAGGTTATGTGTATGTTATTTTTGTGCACAAGATATGTGTACGGTTACTATGATTTATGAAAATGGTTTCGTACACGAGAAAGATGTACTGTATTTAAAGGATATAGCATGTACATTACAGGTGGGTATAGGATTCGGGCCCATTTGTACCATGCAGGATTTAAATTTTGTGGTTTATCAAAATGATGAATTTTATTGTTTTAAGATAAACCTATGAACTCACCAACCTTTTGGTTGACACTTGAAAGCATGTTTATTCTCAGGTATGAAAGAAATCTTCCGCTGTGCATTTGCTCATTTTAAAAGACATTATTTGGAGTCGATCATCGCAATGGAACCAGATGTTGGTGACTTCGTCCAGATGGATTAGGACGGGGTATGACATGTGGTATCAGAGCGGTGGTCTTAGCGAACGAGGTCTTGCATTAGTGTGTCTAACTGATAGTTGTTTAGATGCATTAGTGGGTCTGGACTTCGACTGTGTCTGCATGTCAAAAGTTTTGCTTATCATTTCATGTCAAAAATTAATTGTTTATCATCCTTAAAGTTTAGACACGTCTTACTGCCTCTATTGCATAGACAGTGTATAGATAAATTCATATCTTAGCGTATCTGTTATTGTTACCTTTGCCTGACAGCTTCCGTAGATTCCTCCATAACTTATGGGATTTTAGTATTATATATGCATATCTAAATTATGTAATGTAGGGTACTAATCTACATCCTATAATGTATTTCTTATCGAAAATCCTTCATCTGATCGTACGAGATGAATACCTCAACCAGTTCGAATTCCTCGGATTCCGACAGCTATTCCGATATGGATATCCACCTGAGATCCAAAAGCATGCGTTACTAGAAGGAATCAATCAATCAGTCATCCCCAATTCATCTAATATGTTCGTAGTCTACTTAATCCATGGAGACGCGAAGAAGGCGATCCCTTCCACCAACCGAATTCATCTCTTGGCGAAGAATCTGAAGCACTTACCGACGAATCTATTCGTAATATGATTTTCTCTCTCATTTTCATAGTAGCTCGACACGATCATATTCTACCCACAATTCTAAACCTTATTCATTCGCTCGTTCCGACAAAAAATTATCTCAGAATAATGGAAGAAGTCAACGAACTTCATGCTCGAGTAATCAAACTGGAGAATATAGTGCAAAATTTACCAGCTTCAGCAACATCACCGACACCAACAGTACCATCAATAGTAGCACCAGTACCATCAACAATCCATGCCACAACATCGCATACTATACCTCGAGTATAATCATCGTTCTACGTATTGTTCTACCTCATTTATCTTCGTTTGGCATGGCGATTAGGTAATCTCTAATATTTTAGAGATTATGTATTCTAGTTCTAACGATAAATCAAATGAGATTAATATCATTTTGACTCATTAAATCTGTAGTTACATCTGAAGAAAATATATATGTATATATATTTTCATAAAGATTGTAATTAAAAATTCTTTTGTACAAACTGTTAATGGTAAAAATATTTTAACGGATAGGTAATACCCGAAGAATATTTAGATTGCACATTAATTAGTTACACGGTACATTCTGCGAAGCTGGTTCAATAGTTATTTACTATCCTATTTATATTCACCGATATACGAATCTGTTCATCACAAAATAACCATTTTTATTCAATTTCATAAATGGATTTTGACTTATCAGAATTCAACAAGTGGCATAATGAAGAAAACATTGGACAAATAAAAATTTGTTAGAAACAAACAATTTAATTATGAGAAGAATTTTGTTAAGAATCCTAGCTAACTGTTCCTAGCTAACTGTTAATTATGTATTAACTTTTATTTATCGCATTTTATTTATTGCAATTTTAATTCTCGCAATTTTATTTATCGTCATTTAATTTTTGTTATTTATTATATGCACTTTAAATATCGGGACACGTATACAAGGTTTTGACATATCATATCGACGCATCTATATATATTATTTGGAATAACCATAGGCACTCTATATGCAGTAATGCTGGAGTTAGCTATACAGGGTTGAGGTTGATTCTACAATAATATATATAGTTTGAGTTGTGATCGAGTCTGAGACGTATACGGGTCACGACACGTATTAATTAATTCGAATATAATATATTAAACTATATATGAAATACTAGACTGTTAACTGTGGACTATCGACTGTGGACCAATAACATTGGACAATTAAAAAGAATTAAAAATATTGATTATAACATATGAAACTAAGAAATTCTTCAAGTTTGCCACTTGATTTCATCTTAAACCTCATTTGTATCTTGACGATTACAATCTGTGTTCAAACCTTTCGCTATTCTTGAAAACACCTCAATCGAGAGGATGAACCAACCGAACTTCATCTACGGAAGAAAAGATTGATACATATAGTTATGCACCTGAAAAACTCTCAGAACCTGAGTAAACATTTAACACGTATCTGTGCTAATTCCTTGGGCATTGTTATTACCGAAAATAACTTTGTAATTCCTTTCCAAATTAGCCAATTTTATCACAGCTCCATCAAATCAACTTTGACTTTCGTTCAGATTAGCCTTATTATAACCATGATATATAAGTTGCCTTTCGTCATCATTACCGGAGAACCATTTATATCTCACCACATTAGCAGTAAACTTACCAACAACTCTGTTGATCTTTGACTTTCTGAAAAAAAAAAAACCATTATATTTATCGAAACTCTATCATATACTCATCCACGTCTTGAAACGAGAAAGTGCCATGTCAATTACTGGTAATCAGCTATTAGTATTTTAAATCTCGCAGTGTTACTACATCAACAGTTATATGTATACATATAATCCTTATCTCTTAGAATTATGATCTTCCATTCCGAAATTCTGAATAGCACTCTAGTCTACGAATCATTTCTTTGAATTTTGAGAAAGCTGATGAAGCAGCGAAAATGGTTGATGATTTTAGCAGTCAAAAGTATGATGATGAAGAATGGAGTGTTGGAAACGCTCAATAGAAAATTTTGTACCGAAAAGCAAATTATGCGAAGCTATGAGGGAGACTATGAACAAATCGTAAGGACTAAACTTGTACATAAAGAATCCTGATGATTCTGTATCCGATGAAATCTTTAGAAAATATCTTGCTCCATACTCATGTTAAATCTTGTGGAAAAATCTTTCTTCATCAACCTTCGATCTTAGAAATTCCAAAATATCATCATAAATATCTTCGATATTTCTGAGGATATTTTCATAAATATTCTTGTCCAAAATTATTCATCTCTTCGTGCTATCCATATTACATCAGAAAGGAAACTGTTTTAGTTTCTAAATTCTGAAAAATTCCAAACTTAAAATATGAATGATATTAAAGTAGCGTTGGGAACTAAAGCATGAATTAGTATAATATAATGACACTTAATCAACGTGATTATATTACAGTAAGTCATGCTAAGTTTCTAATGGAATGTGATGATTCACGGATCATAACGTCATCAAGTGTCATGTTACACGACTCTTACATTCTATCTAATCTATAAACATATCAAGAATATATTTTCTTGATAGTTCTATCTTTTCTCTTGACTTCTGGTAACTTAACCAATCGATATCGTGCTATTACAATCTCTCTCTTAGAACATTAATCATGTTCATTCAAAATCCGTATCTATGAATTCTGGACCATTATTCGCTTAACTTAAAGTCGGGAAGAGAAAACAAAAGGATGAAACTCCAAAATATAAAGGAAACAAAGAGAGTGGATTTATATAGAAATATCCGACAGAGCAATCAAAACAGATGATAGCATTTAAAGCGGATCCTAATTTCCTTAATTACCGAAGAACCAAATCTTATTACGAAGATTTCCTCTAAATTCCTTGATTTCCGGAAATCAACTGTGACTACGTCACCAGACAAGACGAAACTGCATTTATTCATTTCACTCTTTTGTGATAGCTTCATTCGTACTCTTCAAATAATCGATTTTTTTTATCCACATTGCTCAATGATGATAAAACTCTATTTATCAACTCATATTCGTCATGAAAACATTTTCATTGTTAGCCATGACCACCTCACTCAAATTTCTGGACGAAATTTCTTTAACGGGTAGGTACTGTGACGACCCGGAAAATTTCGATCAAATTTAAACTTAATCTTAATATGAACTCGACACGATAAGCAAAGTCTGTAATATTGAGTCTTAAAAATTTTGGAACTGTTTACATTGATGCATTTGACCTTCGACCAGTTCCGATGATTCACGAACAACTGTTTATAAATAGATATGTATATATATATATATATATATATATATATATAATAACTTGAAACAATATTATACTATATATTTGTTATAATTATATGTAAAAATTTTATGACGAACTTATTAGATAGTAATACTCGTTTGTCATTTTGATTGTTGTTAAAAAAGTAGAATATATATATTATATAGATCAATTAATCGAAATGGTTTTAGTTATATATTCTTTGTTTTAAAATCATAGAAGAGTGGAGCTTAAAATCATAGAAGAGTGGAGCTTATCCAAATTCATTGAATCAAAATATTTAGGAGATATAGTTAAACTTTACAGCTTACAATTCACAACCTATATCTACCTTAGACTTCTTTAACTATAGACAACCCCACACCACACCATTGCCCTTTATTATTATATCTATCTCTTTCGAATATAAACTCAAACAAACGGATACCAAGCCCTTTTAATTATTTGCTAGTGTAACTTACTAGTATTTTATATATTTACATACATGCACTACAAAAACATCACTTCCTTTTACTTTCTTTATCATTAAATTATCACAAATATACAAATTTTTTTTTTATTTTCCCTACATCACACGACACATTACCATCACCTTTATAATTTCTTTTCTCTTTCTTCTATTACTTGTTAGAATGATACAACATGATATTATTATATATTACATATACATATCATGCATATTGTGATGACAACTGGTACTTGTTGTTTTTTTTTTGTTTTTTTTATCGACCAACTACCTCACCAACTTGTTATTACTATTACTTTACTCTTTATATCTAAAAGATGATATTTATGTTTGATTGTTATATTCACAAAAGTTCCCTGGAATTATAGTGATCGTGAAATATGATATAATAAACTTACTTTATGTGATAATAATAAACTTTACTTTATGTATATTATATATAAAGATGCTATATGCATTGTATGGTTCATTACCATCACCTTCAACTGTCAATCGATCACTACTTTTGTCTAATTAGTTAGCAAACTTTATGGCAATAATTCTAACTACAAAACTGTTAAATTTATACTATTGATCTTAGTGATCATAATCAATTATATGATGCTACTGTATTTTTCCCTTGTAACTTTTTAACTTTGCATATATATCACGCATATATATCTCTACTTCATCTAACAAGAACTCATCAACCTTACTATTCGGTTCACTTTGGTCACCTTCACCACCCCGAAGCCAGTGTATCTGTTTCATCTTATTTTGTTCGAATAACATCACAAACCCACAACCACCGGTCACATCGTACCACCCTAATCACCACTCTCGACCTCCATCTTCTATTGTTGTTATGCTCCTGCTAAGTTCTGTTTGCAACCCCATCACAGCCACCACCATATACACCACCACCAGCACCACCCTAAACCACCACAACCAAACCCACATTAAATAATCGAACACCATTGATCAACAAATCACCGCAGCCTACTATTTCTGTTTCTTGTTCGAATTCATTCACAACCAAAAATCCATTTGAACCGCCACTATCTCTAAACCGCTGCTGCTGCAACTGTTTTTCTATTTCCCTCTTCGAACCACCACACGCCACCACCCTCTCCATTTGAATTACCATCTACGATTACTATTATGTTTTATTCCTGTCACCGCCACTTGCAACATCATAACCACCATTGTTGTCTCAACCAAAAACCTAGTACAAACACCACCAAGTACACACCACAAGATTACCTTACTCGATTACCACCTTATCATCTCTATCACCTTCATCAACAAATTAACCACACCTTTTTCATGTTGCTGTTTGGTTCTGCCGAACATTCAACATCATTCAACTACCATCGACTAAGCTAATTGATCAACCATAAACCCACGACCTCCTAACTCCATCGCGAATCACTAGTTAACTACAACCATCATCTTCATCCTCTAACACCACCACAGCCCACCATCGAGACCACCAATATCCTCCTCTCTCTTCTCTCTCTCCTCATTCTTTCTTGTTATCTTCTTCATGAACCCACTTAATCCTTCGTAGTCAAGCTACTGCAGTCTTACCATGTTTCTTGATTCACTCAACAATCACTTTCGAAATCCATCACCCTTGCCATCACCATCGATCTTATTATTTTGTTTAGTGGTCGAACCGCCACCACCCTTGTTTATTATTTTTCTTTTCGTTACATGATTCTAAGTAAACAGCAGGCTACTCGATTGTTTTCTGTTTATGTTTCAACCGTAAATCACTCGAAAACCCAGGTTATTGTTGCGGTATAAATACCGTAAATATTGAAGACTTTTATTCACCAAACCCACTTGTAAAAAGATCATATTTGCAGCTGTAATGTTCCCTGTTTCTGTCAGCTAAAAAGGAGAAGAAAGCAAAAGAATCAAACACCTTTTGTTGATAAATGATGTGGCATTTTATAAAACCTAAATTTAATCGATTTGTTAATTACTTCTTGGGCTACTAGTACAACTTGGGCTTAGATAATTTGCATTTTTTTTGGGTTCGTAAATAGGCTTGAATATTCAAACTGTGAACCAGCTCTGGTTTTGTCAATTGGGCTGAAACGATCCAAATGAGTAATAAGAAGTGACGTTCGTGAATATTGTTAATTCATTGATATACATGGTATGATAATATTGATGCTATGCACGAATCATGATGTTATAAAGAAGAAGATGATTAGGATTAAGATGATGGTGTTCGATTATGATGAGAAATATTGATGGTATTGAATTTATAATAAATGGCTTAGTGCTTAATGAATAATTAAAAATGTGAATAATAATAACAAATAAACGAGTACTGCAATGGTTTAGAAGGGAATTGGTTGATCGAGAGGTCTCGGGTTCGAGCCCGGGCAATGACAGTTTTTTTTGGGAAGCTTATGAATTCTTTTTAAAGGTAGCATTTTTATTATTACTACAAATTAACATTTTTGATATTATTGTTGTTATCATTAATTGATAAAAATATCATTGCTAGTAAAAGTGTCACTATTATCATTATTATTATGAATATCATTATTAGTAATATCATTATCATTATTACATTAGTAGTAAGATTATTAGTATTATAGTTATTATTATTATTATTATTATTATTATTATTATTATTATTATTATTATTATCAAAATTATTATTATTAATAAATTATCATTTTTATTAAAACTATCATTTTATTTATCATTATTAGTATTATTATTATTTTTATCATTAAAATGATTTTTATTATTATTATTATCAACATTATTTTAAATACATAAGAACATATTTGATACATAAATATATTAGTATTACTTAAAATATTGAATAAACATATTAACATTAATTATATAAATATTACATATAACAAATTATTGATTGCTTATATACACATATTAATATAACTATATGAATAAATATTAATTTTTATTATATACAAAAATAAATATATATAGCATATAAATTAAGATAAATAAAATATATGTTGGAATTTAGTAAATATTCTATATAAACTATAAACAATAAATATATAAATATTATGTAATTAATAGGTGAAATTATTTGATTACAGTTATATATTTTAATATATATAAATGATATAGGTTCGTGAATCCGAAGTCAACCTTGCATTGTTCAGATCCATCGTATGCATATTTTTACTACAAAATATCGTATCGTGAGTTCATTTGATTCGCTTTTACTCTTTACATTTTTGGGACTGAGAATACATGCGTAGTTTTTATAACTGCTTTATTAAATGCTTTTGAAATATATTTTGGACTGCGAATAAATAAAAAGCTTTTATAAATGTTTGACGAGATAGACACAAGTAAAACATTCCTCGAATGAATTATTATGTAGACAGAAGTTCTGCGGATTATTATTGAATTATGTGGACATGATAGTTGCCACCATTGAATTATATGGACATGATAATTGCCACCATTGAATTATGTGGACATGATAATTGCCACCAGTTGATGTGAATGTTATATATCGAGAGAATGATTTTATACACAGGTTATGTGTTTGTTATTTTTGTGCACAAGATATGTGCACGGTTACTATGATTTATGAAAATGGTTTCGTACACGAGAAAGATGTACTGTATTTAAAGGATATAGCATGTACATTACAGGTGGGTATAGGATTCGGGCCCATTTGTACCATGCAGGATTTAAATTTTGTGGTTTATCAAAATGATGAATTTTATTGTTTTAAGATAAACCTATATACTCACCAACCTTTTGGTTGACACTTGAAAGCATGTTTATTCTCAGGTATGAAAGAAATCTTCCGCTGTGAATTTGCTCATTTTAAAAGACATTATTTGGAGTCGATCAACGCAATGGAACCAGATGTTGGTGACTTCGTCCAGATGGATTAGGATGGGTTATGACAGATATCTCGAAACCTATACATAGAGAGCTTGGCCTCTCATTTATGGGTTGTTGATTCTCTGCCATTTTGCCTAAGCCTTTGTAATTTCCACTTGTGATCTAGCCCAAGGGATTTTTACATTGCGAAAAGGTGAAATAAGCTAATTAACAATCAAGACCGGGTCGGGGTGGTTGATCACTTGATAGTTAAAGTGAAAGACGATCATCGGGGCCCAAAATAATCATCAAACATCTCATCCTCCATTACAATCTTATTGCACTCAATCCGTGATTAATTAGCATCATTAATTGGGGATTGATCACAAATGATTAGTAGAAGTAGCTAATGGAAAGATCATGAAAGTCGATAAAATCTATAAAAACTGCAACCTAATCCCAGCCAATAAAGAATTTAAGATAGACCTTTTGCCAGTCGAGCTCGAAAGTTTTGACGTCCTATTTGGAATGGATTGGTTATGTCCATTACATGCTGCCATCATGTGTTACGATAAAACTGTTCATGTTCCATTGGGAAATGGAGAGACTCTTATCATCCAAGGTGAAAAGAGTGGTTCCAATCTCAACATTATCCCCTGTATCAAAACTCGCAAATACCTTATGAAAGGTTATCCAGCTATTCTAGCCCACGTTAAGCTGAATGAATCGAAAGAGAAGCATATTGAAGATGTACGAGTGGTCAGAGACTTTCCCGATGTGTTTCTCGAAGATCTTCCTGGTCTTCCACCTCCGCGACAAGTTGAATGTCAAATTGATTTAACTCCTGGTGCTGCTCCTATTACTAAAGCTCGATACCGTTTAGCACTCTCCGAGATGAAGGAATTATCCAACCAACTAAAAGAACTATTAGATAAAAGTTTTATTCGTCCAAGCTCGTCCCCATGGGGAGCTCCTATTCTATTCGTTAAGAAGAAAGATGGTACGTTGAGGATGTGTATTGATTACCGCGAACTCAACAAGCTTACTATCAAGAATCGTTATCCGTTGCCACGTATTGATGATCTATTCGACCAACTTCAAGGGTTACGTGTTTATTCAAAGATTGATTTGAGATCTGGTTATCACCAACTCCAAGTTAAGGAATCCGATATTCCTAAGACTACTTTTCGTACACGTTAATGGCACTATGAATTCTGTGTTATGCCTTTTAGTTTAACCAATGCTCCTGCCGTGTTCATGGATCTTATGAATCGTGTCTGCAAGCCGTATCTCTACAAATTTGTCATTGTATTCATTGACGACATCTTGATCTACTCCAAGAGTGAGAAGGAACATGAGCAACATTTGCGCATGATTCTTGAACTCTTACGAAAAGAACAACTTTATGCTAAATTTTCTAAGTACGAGTTTTGGCTCAAAACCGTACAATTCCTTGGACATGTTGTTGATAGTAAAGGAATACATGTCGATCTAGCTAAGATTACCACTATTCAAAACTGGGAGATACCAAAGACTGCGAAACATATTCGTCAATTTTTGGGACTTGCCGGTTACTATAGAAGGTTCATAAAATATTTTTCTCTCCTTGCTAAACCTCTTACAAAGCTAACTCAAAAAGGGAAGAAATTTGAGTGGTCCGAAGAACAGGAATCTGCTTTCAAGATTCTGAAGGAGAAATTGCCCACAGCCCCGATTCTATCTTTACCTGAAGGTACTGACGACTTTGTTGTTTACTTCTATGCCTCAAAGCAAGGCTTTGGTTTTGTTTTAATGCAATGTGAAAAGGTTATTACCTACGCATCTAGACAGTTGAAGAAACATGAAGTGAACTATACCACCCATGATCTTGAGTTAGGTGTCGTGGTATTTGCATTGAAGATATGGAGACATTATCTATATGGTACTCACTTAACGGTATACACTGACCATAAAAGTCTTCGACACATCTTTGATCAAAAACAGCTAAATATGAGGCAAAGTGAAAGAAAAATGGTACACGGTACTTTGGCAACAGAATTTGGGTTCCTCGCTTCGGTAAACTCCGTGAACTAGTCTTGGATGAAGCACATAAGACTAGGTATTCTATTCATCCCAGTTCCAGTAAGATGTATCATGATGTGAAGGAATTCTGCTGGTGGCCTAACATGAAAGCCGACATTGCTACTTATGTTAGCAAATGTCTCACTTGTTTGAAAGTTAAGGCCGAACATCAAAAGCCTTCTAGTCTATTGACACAACCCAATATTCCGCAGTGGAAGTGGGAGTGCATCACTATGGACTTCATTACTAAGTTACCTAAGACTTCGAACGGTAAATATACTATTTGGGACGTAGTTGATCATCTTACTAAATCTGCGCATTTCATATCGATCAAGGAAACTGACAAGATGGAGAGATTATCACAGCTTTATATTAAAGAAATTGTCTCACGTCATGGTGTTCCTATCTCGATTATTTCTGATCGCCACAGTCGATTCGTTTCAAGATTCTGGAAAACTTTACAATCTGCTCTTGGAACTCTACTCGACATGAGTACAGGATATCATCTGTAAACTGATGGTGAAAGTGAACGAACTATTCAAACCATGGAAGATATGCTACGTGCTTGTGCAATCGATTTCAGCAAAGGATGGAATAGACATCTACCTTTGGTTGAATTTTATTAAAATAATAGTTATCACTCTAGCATTAATGCTGCACCTTTTGAAGCTTTATATGGTTGGAAGTGTAGATCCCCTTTGTGTTGGGATGAACTTGAGGACAGACATTTAACTGGTCCTGGAATTATCCATGAAACTACCGAAAAGATCGTTCAGATTAAGCAACAATTAGAAACTGCCCGTAGTCGACAAAAGAGCTATTCCGATAAGAAACGGAAGGATATAGAATACCAAGTTGGAGATAAAGTCATATTGAAACTCGGATTTTTCCGATTGTTTTATACATATGAGATTAATATTTACATAAGTTAAATATTACCAACATGATAAGCAATCCAAATTGTTGAGTCTTGTGTTTTTGAAAAGAGTTTTACACAACGTTTGACCGTCCAATTTGATCGATGATATCACGAACTATATAACATACGATAATTATACGATTGTGTACATATACGTATTTATACATATTTAACATGATCTAAGGATGGTTTAACATATTATTGTGTACTAATAACAATGAGTTATAAGTATACTTTGAGACTACTAACTTAAGTTTTCAAAACGGTAACTATACGTAACGTTCTTTGACATATATACCTATAATCTATAATGCTTATACAAGTATCGTATAAATACATATTTAATCACTTTTAAAGGGCTTAAATACATAAAACAATAAAAGTATATTCATAAAAGATAGTTATATTTGAATTCTCGTTCCGTTTCCTCCAGATTTCTACACGTATACCTAGGGTATATGTACCCGTATTATACGCAGCTTCTAGATGTATTTACTATTGATAAATAACAATTATTAGACTTCGATTATCTGCTCTTAGCAGCCTTTATTAGTCAACAACATGTGGGATCATGTAGGAAGACTTATGAGCTAAAAATCAAAACTTAAAATCTATATATATACATACATATACACGTTTACATATACATACATATACTTCCATATCAACTTTATTTCAAGATAAATGATCTTCTAAACTCTCTCATCTTCAACCTTCAAGTGTTCTTCAAGGTCTTCATAAGTTTCTAGCTTCATAATCAAGGTAAAACTATGTTTAAACTTTGATTCAATTCATGTAAATTTATAATCTTAAATCAAGATATAAACTTACTTACAACCTTTGTTTCTTTCATGATTTCACTTCTTAATCTTTCAAGTCATCAAGAATAAGTTCATATATTGTTTATTTAGTAACTCTCTTCATCATACTTGAGGTATAACCTTTGTTCACCATCTTGTTCAATTATAACTATCTTATTAAGAATATACAAATTATAACAACAAGAACATAGTTTGAATGATTTCAAACTTGTTTGCAAACTAAATAGATCCTTCTAACTTGACTTTTAAAACACTTCAAGACCTGTAATATATCATAATGATATGCTAACTTAACAAGATAAAACTTGATTTTATAAAGAACACCTTAAAACTGAATCTACATCGTTGGAGTGCAACCGGGGGCTGTTTTGGGTTGGATAATTAAAAACCATCTTAAACTTTGAATTGGAAATTTATATTCTGGAAAAATTATATTTCTTATGAATATGTTAATATATAAAAATCTCATGGTGTAACCCAAAGTGAAAGTATTTTTGTAAAAATGATCATCTAGATGTTGTTTTTACGACGGAAATGATCACTTTCATAAGATTCACCAAAGTTTGACCTATAACCTGTGATTTCGAATGCAAACCAAGGTATTTAGAGTTCATATTCATAAGTAATGGCTCGATCCAAGGAAGTTGCAAGTTGAATCAACAAAAACGGAGTTGTATTGAAGAAACTACGACTAAAACAAAATCGAGTATCCGAAGCTAGTTTAGCTAAGAAAATATTTTGACTAAAACCAAACTAATCATATCTTGGCTAATTAACATGATATTTTATATATATTTACTCATGATTTGATTTTACATATTTCAGGACCACCCGTAAACAATACGAGAAGATTAATTATAAGGCCTCATGATTGTACGCAACACGTCATTTGACAACACGGTACTTTATGTACGCAACACGTCATTTGACAACATGGTACCATGGGTCGAGATTAATTCCGATCAATACGAATACGATGGGGTCTTTATTTATTTTATTGAACAACTAATTATGGACCACTAACATCGGACTGCCAACTACGGACTAATAGATATTAAAAGTATGATAAGTATATATATGTAACGATTATTTGAAAAGAAAATATGCTGATATATTTTATATGGTTAGGTTCGTGATATCTATCGGAGACCAAGTTGTGTTAAATATCTTCAAGGCAAAAGTGAGTATATAGTCCCACTTTTAAACTCTAAATATTTGGGGATGAGAATACATGCATTTTATGATTTACGTTATGGACACAAGTGATTAAAAATTTATATTCTACGTTGAGTTGTACCACTGGCATACTTCCCTGTAACTTGGTAACTACTATTTACATGTGGTATTGTAAACGCGAATCCTGTTGATAGATCTATCGGGCCTGACAACCCCAATCGGACTGGACGACCAGTATTCAACGGTTGCACAGTACTTTGTTTCGGTTACTACACTTGGTACGGTGTAGTGAGATTTCAATATAAAGGGAATATGCGACGTTGATTAAATGTTAAGTATGGTTATCAAGTGCTCAACCACTTAGAATATTTTTATTAAAACGTTTACGTATATTAAATCTTGTGGTCTATATTTATAACGCTGCTAGCATTAAACCTATATCTCACCAACTTTATGTTGACGTTTTAAGCATGTTTATTCTCAGGTAATAATTAAAAGCTTCCGCTGCATTACGCCGAATTTAAGCAGGATTTGGAGTATGCATATTTGTGTCAAAAATAAAACTGCATATCGGAAGATTTGTTATGTGAAATATGTTGGAAATCGTATTGTTATTATCAAATGTAAAGTTTGTAAAACTAAGATTATCGCTAAACGGTAATCATTATTATGCTGTTTGAACCTTTGATTATAATAAAGGTTATGGTTTGTATTATAAAAACGAATGCAGATTTTGAAAAATGTCACATATAGACGTCAATACCTCGCATTGACAACAATAAGTACGTGACGTTTATAATCGATATGAACGGGACACTACAAAAGTATCCCCTTGGAGAGGTGTTGTTCACTTCGGTAAACGAAGTAAACTCAGTCCACGATATGTTGGACCATTCACAGTCACTCAAAGAGTCGGTCCCGTGGCATACCGATTAGAACTACCAACTGAACTCAGTCAAGTACATGATGTGTTTCATATCTCAAATCTTAAACGGTGTCTTGTCGATGACACACCTGTTATTCCTTTGGATGATGTCCGCATTGATGAACAAATGCACTTCGTTGAAGAACCTATAGAAATCATGGAAGGAGAGGTCAAACAAACGTGTAAAAGCAATATACCTTTCTTTAAAGTCTGTTGGAATTCACGTAGAGGCCCCGAATATACCTGGGAACGCAAAGACCACATGATACGAAAATATTCCCATCTCTTCTCAACTGCTGATGCAAACGAGGAATCTACCTAAAAACTTCGGGACGAAGTTTTCAATAACGGGGAGGTACTATAACGACCCACATTTTTTCCATTCTATACTCTTTCTTATTAAATTCCCAACGATATAATTAAACTTAACAATTATACTTTAATTAACGATTGTTAAGAATTAATTTAATTAACTTTATGTAATAATTAACAAGTTAATAAATGATAAAAATAATGAGTTAATAAACTTTTGTGAACAAATAAATAACTTTAAAACTTGTGTACTTAAAATAATTAAACTTGGATAAATAAGGAACCATTTAAGCTAATCTAAAGTACAAGGACTTAAGTGAAAAAGTTAAACCCTAATCCCCTTAAACCCTAGCCGATTTGGAGGGGATCAAATTACCCTTTTGTTATGATAACCCGTCCTAATCTACCTAGACGAAGTCATCAACATCTCCCATTGCGAGGTACTGACCTAAGTATGCCATGTACGACTCCATATAATATCTTTAAAATGAGCAAATGCACAGCGGAAGATTTCTTTCATAACTAAGAATAAACATGCTTAAAAGTGTCAAGCAAAAGGTTGGTGAGTTCATAGGATTATCATAACAATCATTTCAATATTTTAATAGACCACAAGATTTCATATACACAAACGTTTTAAATAAAAATATTCTAAGTGGTTGAGCACTTGGTAACCATACCTAACATTTAATCAACGTCGCATATTCCCTTTATTATGAAATCTCACTACACTGTACCAAGAGTAGTCACCGAAACGAAGTACTGTGCAACCTTTTAATACTGGTAGTCCAGTCCGGTTGGGGTTGTCAGGCCCGATAGATCTATCAACAGGATTCGCGTTTACAATACCACAAGTAAATAGTAGTTACCAAGCTATTAGGGAAGATATGCAGGGTGGTACAACTCAACGTAGAATATATTTTAAGTACTTGTGTCTATCTCGTAAACATTTATAAAAACAGTGCATGTATTCTCAGCCCAAAAATATATATTGCAAAAGCAATTAAAAAGGGAGCAAATGAAACTCACATAATTTATTTTGTAGTAAAAATACATATGACTATATTGAACGACGCAGGGTTGGCCTTGGATTCACGAACCTATAATATTTATGTATATTAATACATATAAGTAATACGTAATAGCAATCAAACCAGTTTATATATTTCAATTATATAGTATTTTACTTATTTAAAATAGTAGTGTATATATTACTTCACATGTTATATATATTTATATATATGTTATGTTAAAATAATAAATTAAATATATTTGTAGAATATATTTTAAATGAATAATTAGTATTTATTATAAAAATATTAGTATAGTTATATTATATGTTTTAAATATATTTTTATATAATTAGTATTTTTTTGGTAAAATAATGTTAGTAATGGTAATTAAAAAGTTGCATCTTTTTATGATAATAGTAATAATACTTAATAATAATCAGATTTAGTAGTGATATTGATATTAATAACTTTAATAATAATACTAATAATAAAAATAATGATTAAATAGTAATAATGTTAATGATATTGATAATAATAATAATAATAATAATAATAATAATAATAATAATAATAATAATAATAATAATAATAATAATAATAATAATAATAATAATAATAATAATAATAATAATAATAATAATAATTGTAATAAATAATAATAATAGTGATAAATAAATAATAATAAAATTTTTGTTTTTAATGGTAATTCTAATATTAAATATAATCATTTTTATAACCATAACATAATTATTTAGATCATAACATATTAATAATCAGTTTTTCCTAAACAACTTATTTAATACATATAATTATCTTATATACTTTTATCATATTGAATTCATATAAATCACTATATTCATATTAGTAAGTTTTTAACCATCTCTCATATTATAATCATAACATATTAACATTAACATTATATTTTTATATCAATTTTATAATAATAATGATAACAATAATAATATTTATTAATATGAATTAATAAAAATAATACTTATACCTAAATAATGTTATAGATTCGGCCCAGCAGCAAGACACAAGCCCAATATGTGGAAGCCCATCAGTCCAAACTATCTTAAATGATCCGTTAGCATCAAATCCATTAATAGGTTTATTAATAGGACCATAATAAGAACAGGTGGTTCCTAGGGTTGGTAGTCGACGGTCTGTAGCAGCAAGAAGAAATTTGTATCGGTCTTCGAGAGATAGCAACAAGGATTAAAAAGGGAACGAATAGGAGAAGGTTACACCCGTCGTTGATTGTAAATAGCAGTGGATATTGGGTTCAGTTGGATTTAAATCGAACAATCGGTGGAGATTAAATGGAGAAGAAATCAACAATCGATAATTACATGTATTGCATCGATCTTCATCATCTTCGATCAATCTTCATCGATTATTCTCATTACTGAGTAATATTAGAGAATCGAAACAGAAAATTGGGGTTCTTATTATTTTCTTACTTATTTATTTATATATATAAATATATTTTTATTTTTCATCATCATTCATCGAAGGTTACAAATCAGTTCATTTCGATATATTGCAATGTGATCTATCTGTTTGATTCATATTTGCTAAAATTGTAACAGGTCAGATTTTGATTCGTGTAAAAAGAATTCAATGGTGTTTTGTGGTGGTTGAGGTGTTTGTTTGATGAGTTCTGGTGTCTGGTCGAATAAGATATAGTACACATAACTGAAATTTAGATGACGTTAGTGTTGTATAGAAAAGGAAATGACAAAAGGATAGTCGCAGAAAAAAAATGTAGATGGTTATTCGATGATTCTTGATGAGTTGTTTTCATTGCAGGTACATCAGAAAAGAAAATGGTAGTTGTTTGGGTGGTTAAAGAGGATCGTGGCAGTGGTGGTGATTCCAATATGATGGCTTGTGATGAGGTGTTGGTAACAGAAGCAGGAACTAATAGTAGCAATACTCGATGGTTGTTATGATGGTAATGGTTGGTTGTGGTGGTCATGGGTACATGTGCGTGTAATGTATCTAAACATTGAGTGTGGTGGTGTCTGATGGTATTAACAACACGCACAGCAGTAGCAAATGGATATTGTTATTCTTATGTAATTCTTCAGATGTTATGTACTTCTTTTCATTCGCCATCGAATTCATTACTTTAGGGAATGTTATGAAAAGAGAAACAATGGTCGGATCTACTGACACCATTTGGATCCTGATCCGATGAGATTTTAATGTTGAGCACGATCATAATTGGAATAATTTGTGTTGGTGTTTGTACGGATTTAAAGGAATTTGGTTATTAGAATATGAAGGGTTTTTGTCATGTTTAATTTTCATAAAGTAGTAGAAAAAGCATAATGAAAGGGATAGTGGTTTTTAATCATGTAATATATTGTATATGTATGTAATTATAATGGAGTTAGTGAATTTGATTGGGACGCCTAACCAAATACAATAATGAGGGTTTGTTGGGTAATTGTAGAAGACAAGTAGTGAGTGTATGTGCTTGTTATTTGTAAAGAAAAGAAACAACAAGGAAGCTAATAGATAAACGAAATATGTGCTTTTGGTTCTATATACTTTGTCAAAAGAATAAAGTGGGATCAAACTAGGAACATCAATTCATGGGTAGTATTAGGTGTGATCAAGTAAAGAAAAGATACAAAAAAAAATTAATATGGTAGTTTGTTAACTGATAAGAGTATGGTATATATATATATATATATATATATATATATATATATATATATATATATATATATATATATATATATATATATATATATATATATATATAAATGCATTTCAATAATATTTCTTATAGAGACATTAAATATATATTTTATGAAAACTAATAATTTCATAATATTTAATCACACGTATAATCATATTCAATATACTTTATATATTAATTTGTTTTTAATAACAAGTTTTATTATATCATAAATTATTCTACCTATTCAATCCTAGCAATTAACTCGTATAATATTATTTCAAGTTACTATATATATATATATATATATATATATATATATATATATATATATATATATATATATATATATATATATACACTTACATATTTATTTACGAATAATTGTTCGTTAATCGTCAAACGTGGTCGAGGTTAAATGAATCCATCTAAACATTTCAAAAATTTTAGGACTCAACTTTACAGACTTTGCTTATCATGTCGAGATAGTATAAAGATCAAGTTTAAATTTGGTCAGAAATTCCCGGGTCGTCACAGTACCTACCCGTTAAAGAAATTTTGTCCCGAAATTTGAGTGAGGTGGTCATGGCTAACAATAAGAATGTTTTCCTGACGAATATGAGTTGATAAATAGAGTTTTATCATTATTGAATAATATAGATAAAACGACTCGATTATGTGAAGCGTACGAGTGAAGTTATTACTAAATAGTAAAATGAAAATGACATGTCTCATCATACCTTTTGATTAGTCATGGTTGAATTCCGGAATCAGGGGATTTAAAGAAAGTCTTCGAAATCCGAAAGATTTGATTCTTCGGCGAATAAGGAAATTAAGATCTCTATAATTAAATACGGTGATCTGTTTTGATTTCTCTGTCGGATATTTTATTATAAATCCACTCCCTTCGTTTCCTTTATATTTTGGAGTTTCATACTTTTATTTTCTCTTCCCTTCTTTAAGTCAAGCGAATAATGATCCAGAATTCGTAGATATAGAGTTTCGAATGATTATAATGTTCTAAACAGGAAGGAACGTGATAGCACGATTTGATTTTCAAATTTATCGTCATCACGGAAGATAGAATCATCAAGAATACATTTTCTTGATATGTTCAGAAGTTAAGTAGAATGAAAGAGTTATGTAACATGGCACATGATGACGTTATGTTCTGTGATTCATCACGTCCCATTAGAAACTCAACATGACTTACTGTAATATAATCATGTTGGCCAAGCATCATTATATTATACTAACACATGCTTCAATTCCCCACACTTCTCCACAATTCATTCATAATTTATACTTATACTACAGAAGTTTTCAATATAATGGAATACAGAAAGCACGAAGAGGTAGATAATTTCGGACAAGAATATTTATGAAAATATCCTCAGAAATATCAAAGATATTTATGATGATATTTTGGAATTTCTAAGTTCGAAGGTTGATGAAGAAATTTTTTTTGCAAGATTTTAACATGACTTTGGAGCAAGATATTCTCTAAAGATTTCATCGGATCCAGAATTACCTGGATTCTTTGAATATAGGGTTTGGTCCTTGTATTTGTCCTTGGTCTCCTTCATGGTTAGCTCAATCCGTTTTTCAATACCAAATTTTCTATCGAGCGTTCTTAACACTCCATTCTTTATTATCAAACTCTTGGTCGTTTAGACCATCTACCATTTTTCTGTTTCCTCTGCATTTAATGCTACGATATCTGAATCATTGGCTATCAATCTGAGGTGGTTTCAGGAGAATTGTGTTTTTAGATGATTAAACGCTGATGGTAATATGGTGGAATATGAAAGGTTCTCTGGTAACAATTAAAGAGTACGCATATATATAAAGGTTATAATAAGGTTGTTTCGAATGAATAGTCGAAGTTGTCTTGTTGGAGCTGTGACAAAATTTGCTACTTTGAAAGGGATTATCAAGTTATTTTGGGTAATAATAACACTAAGGAATTAGCACAACTACGTGTTAAACGTTTACTCAGTTTTCGAGAGTTTTTCAGATGCATAACCATATGCATCAATATTTTCTTCCGTAGATGAAGTGCGGTTGTTTCATCCTCTCGATTGAGGTGTTTTCAAGAATCATGAAAGGTTTCAACGCAGATTGTAATCATCAAGATACAAATGAGGTTTAAGATGAGATCAAGTGGCAAACTTGAAGAATTGTTTAGTTTCATATGTTATAATCAATATTTTAATTTATTTTAATTGTCCAATGTTATTAGTCCTCAGTCGATAGTCCACAGTTGACAATCCAATAATTCATATATAGTTTAATATATAATATTCGAAGTAATTAATACATATCGTGACCCTTGTACATGTCTCAGACTCGATCACAACTTAAATTATATATATTATTATAGAATCAACCTCAACCCTGTATAGAGAACTCGATCATTACTGCATATAGAGTGTCTATGGTTATTCCAAATAATATATATAGATGCGTCGATATGATATGTCAAAACCTTGTATACGTGTCCCGATATTTAAAGTGCGTAAAATAAATAACAGAAATTAAATAACGATAAATAAAATTGCGAGAATTAAAATTGCGATAAATAAAATGTAATACGGAATTAACAGTTAGCTAGGAACAGTTAGCTAGGATTTTGTTAGCTTGGATTCTTAGCAAAAATTCTCATAGTTAATTAGTCTGTTTCTAACAAATTTTATTTTATCAAATGTTTTCTTCATTATGCCACTTGTTGGATTCTGATAGGTCAAAATCCAAATTTAAAATTGAATGAAAATGGTTATTCTGCGGTGAGTGGATACGTATATCGGTGGATGTAAATAGGATAGTAAATAATCGTTGAATCAGATTCGAAGAATGTACAGTGTAACTTATTAATGTGAAATCTTAAATATTCCTCGGGTATTACCTACCCGTTAAAATATTTTCATCATTAACAGTTTGTATGAAAGAATTTTTAATTACAATATTTATGAAAATATACTTGCATATATATTTTCTTCAGATGTAATCATGGATCTAATGAGTTAATATGATATTAATCTCATTTGCTTTTCAGTTTGTGCTAGAACAAATAATTTCTAACACTATTAGGAACCACATATTCTTCGCAAAATATTAATGAAGTTATGGATCAATACTTCATCGTTAATTATTGTTGGTACACCTTGGTACCTATGGTGCGTATGATGTTGATGTTCGAGGTATAGGTTATGGTATCAAGATGTGTGATGCGAATGTTGTGGTTAGCGGTACTGGTGCTGCTGGTACTGATGTTGGTGGTACTGTTAGTGCCGGTGATGCTGTTGGTGCTTGTAAGTTTTGAACCATATTCTCCAAGGTTAGCACTAGAGCTCGAAGTTCTTTAACTTCTTCTACTAACCCTGGTTGGTTATCAGTGTGAGGTAGAGATAGGATATCTTCTCTAGTTCCGTTAATGGCAGTCTCAAGACGAAAAATTCTCGCAAAAAGGGTATAAACGGTGTTGCGAACAGGTTCGTTGGTGAGCGGGTCGAGTACTCCAAGGCTAGGTGGTAGATTCGGTTCATGATATGGAGTACCTTCTTCCCTTCTCCATAAGGTGAGTATGTCGCGAACCCACCCCCATCTTCTCCAGTAATCGCGGTAGTTGATTGGTTGGTGTGCTCCCGTCACACTGTCTTCGGAGTTAGAGGAACTTGGACGATTCGTAGAGGCCATCTTTCGCGATCACAGAAAAATATTTTTGGTAAGAAACGTTTAGTGACAACAATTGATAGTTGGATGGTATTCTCATTGCATAATATGCATAGATATATAAAGTACCAGGATTCCTTAAATTACGGAGAAATTTACGGGAGATATCAGGCAAAATTTACCGTAATAGATACGCTAAGATATGAATTAGCAGATACGCTAAGATATGGATTTGTCTGTACACCATCTATGCAATAATTGCAATAAGAAGTGTTGAGACTGACAATGATAGGTGGATATTTTTCGACAAAGAATGATAAGCAAAACTTTTGACATGCAGACCAGGTTCAAGTCCAGACTTATTAATGTAACCTAACAACTACTAGGCCGAAGTCCAGACTCATTAATGCATCCTAACAACTACTAGTTAGACATACTAATGCAAGACCTGGTTCGCTACGACCACCGCTCTGATACCAACTGTGACAACCCGTCCTAATCCACCTGGACGAAGTCATCAACATCTGGTCCCATTGCGAGGTACTGACCTAAGTATGCCATATACGACTCCATATAATATCTTTAAAATGAACAAATGCACAGCGGAAGATTTCTTTCATACCTGAAAATAAACATGCTTAAAAGTGTCAACCAAAAGGTTGGTGAGTTCATAGGTTTATCATAACAATCATTTCAATATATTAATAGACCACAAGATTTCATATACACAAACGTTTTAAATAAAAAAATTCTAAGTGGTTGAGCATTTGGTAACCATACTTATCATTTAATCAACGTCGCATATTCCCTTTATTATGAAATCTCACTACACTGTACCAAGAGTAGTCACTAAAACGAAGTACTGTGCAACCGTTTAATACTGGTCCTCCAGTCCAGTTGGGGTTGTCAGGTCCGATAGATCTATCAACATGATTCGTGTTTACAATACCACAAGTAAATAGTAGTTACCAAGCTACTAGGGAAGATATGCAGGGTGGTACAACTCAACGTAGAATATATTTTAAGTACTTGTGTCTATCTCGTAAACATTTATAAAAACAGTGCATGTATTCTCAGCCCAAAAATGTATATTGCAAAAGCAACTAAAAAGGGAGCAAATGAAACTCACATAATGTATTTTGTAGTAAAAATACATATTACTATATTGAACGACGTAGGGTTGGCCTTTGGATTCACGAACCCATAAAATTTATGTATATTAACACATATAAGTAATATGTAATAGCAAACAAACCAGTTTATATATTTCAATTATATAGTATTTTACTTATTTAAAATAGTAATGTATATATTACTTCACATGTTATGTATATTTATATATATGTTATGTTAAAATAATAAATTAAATATATTTGTAGAATATATTTTAAATGAATAATTAGTATTTATTATAAAAATATTAGAATAGTTATATTATATGTTTTAAATATATTTTTATATAATTAGTATTTATTTGGTAAAATAATGTTAGTAATGGTAATTAAAAAGTTGCATCTTTTTATGATAAAAGTAATAATACTTAATAATAATCAGATTTAGTAGTGATATTGATATTAATAACGTTGATAATAATACTAATTATAAAAATAATTATGAAATAGTAATAATGTTAATGATATTGATGATAATAATAATAATAATAATAATAATAATAATAACAATAATAATTGTAATAAATAATAATAATAATAGTGATAAATAAATAATAATAAAATTTTTGTTTTTAATGGTAATTCTAATATTAAATATAATCATTTTTATAGCCATAACATAATTATTTAGATCATAACATATTAATAATCAGTTTTTCCTAAACAACTTATTTAATACATCTAGTCATCTTATATACTTTTATCATATTGAATTCATATAAATCACTATATTCATATTAGTAAGTTTTTAACCATCTCTCATATTATAATCATAACATATTAACATTAACATTATATTTTTTATATCAATTTTATAATAATAATGATAACAATAATAATATTTATTAATATGAATTAATAAAAATAATACTTGTACCTAACTAATGTTATAGATTCGGCCCAGCAGCAAGATACAAGCCCAATATGTGGAAGCCCATCAGTCCAAACTATCTTAAATGATCCATTAGCATCAAATCCATTAATAGGTTTATTAATAGGACCGTAATAAGAACAGGTGGTTCCTAGGGTTGGTAGTCGACGGTCTGTAGCAGCAAGAAGAAATTTGTATCGGTCTTCGAGAGATAGCAACAAGGATTAAAAAGGGAACGAATAGGAGAAGGTTACACCCGTTGTTGATTGTAAATAGCATTGGATATTGGGTTTAGTTAGATTTAAATTGAACAATTGGTGGAGATTAAATGGAGAAGAAATCAACAATCGATGATTACAGGTATTGCATCGATCTTCATCATCTTCGATCAATCTTCATCGATTATTCTCATTACTGAGTAATATTAGAGAATCGAAACAGAAAATTGGGGTTCTTATTATTTATTTACTTATTTATTTATATATATAAATATATTTTTATTTGTCATCATCATTCATCGAAGGTTACAAATCAGTTCATTTCGATCTATAGCAATGTGATCTATCTGTTTGATTCATATTTGCTAAAATTGTAACAGGTCAGATTTTGATTCGTGTAAAAAGAATTCGATGGTGTTTTGTGGTGGTTGAGGTGTTTGTTTGATGAGTTCTGGGGTCTGGTCGAATAAGATATGGTACACATAACTGAACTTTAGATGACGTTAGTGTTGTATAGAAAAGGAAATGACAAAAGGATAGTAGCAAAAAAAATGTAGATGGTTATTCGAGGATTCTTGATGAGTTGTTTTCATTGCAGGTACATCAGAAAAGAAAATGGTAGTTGTTTGGGTGGTTAAAGAGGATCGTGGCAGTGGTGGTAATTCCAATATGATGGCTTGTGATGAGGTGTTGGTACCAGAAGCAGGAACTAATTGTAGCAATACTCGATGGTTGTTATGATGGTAATGGTTGGTTGTGGTGGTCATGGGTACATGTGCGTGTAATGTATCTAAACATTGAGTGTGGTGGTGTCTGATGGTATTAACAACACGCACAGTAGTAGCAAATGGAATCAAGTATGTTTTGTTATTCTTATGTAATTCTTCAGATGTTATGTACTTCTTTTCATTCGCCATTGAATTCATTACTTTAGGGAATGTTATGAAAAGAGAAACAATGGTCGGATCTGCAGACACCATTTGGATCCTGATCCGATGAGATTTTAATGTTGAGCGCGATCAGAATTGGAATAATTTGTGTTGGTGTTTGTACGGATTTAAAGGAATTTGGTTATTAGAATATGAAGGGTTTTTGTCATGTTTGATTTTCATAAAGTAGTAAAAAAAGCATAATGAAAGGGATAGTGGTTTTTAATCATGTAATATATTGTATATGTATGTAATTATAATGGAGTTAGTGAATTTGATTGGGACGCCTAACCAAATACAATAATGAGGGTTTGTTGGGTAGTAGTAGAAGACAAGTAGTGAGTGTATGTGCTTGTTATTTGTAAAGAAAAGAAACAACAAGGAATCTAATAGATAAACGAAATATGTGCTTTTGGTTCTATATACTTTGTCAAAAGAATAAAGTGGGATCAAACTAGGAACATCAATTCATGGGTAGTATTAGGTGTGATCGAGTAAAGAAAAGATAAAAAAAAAATTAATATGGTAGTTTGTTAACTGATAAGAGTAAGGTATATATATATATATATATATATAAATGCATTTCAATAATATTTCTTATAGAGACATTAAATATATATTTTATGAAAACTAATAATTTCGTAATATTAAATCACACGTACAATCATATTCAATATACTTTATATATTAATATGTTTTTAATAACAAGTTTTATTATATCATAAATTATTCTACCTATTCAATCCTAGCAATTAACTCGTATAATATTATTTCAAGTTACTACATAGATATATATATATATATATATATATATATATATATATATATATATATATATATATATATATACTTACATACTTATTTACGAATAATTGTTCGTGAATCGTCAAACGTGGTCGAGGTTAAATGAATCCATCTAAACAGTTCAAAAATTTTAGGACTCAACTTTACAGACTTTGCTTATCATGTCGAGATCATATAAAGATCAAGTTTAAATTTGGCCAGAAATTTCCGGGTCGTCACATTTGCCCTCTAAATTATTGGCCAAACCAAGCAACCCTAACCTCCTCTTCAAGCTAACTTGTTCCCTAAGTAAATCTAACCCGAACCCTAATTCTATAAATTTCCTAACACTCCATAAATAGATACCTAACCTAAACCTTTTCTTTGTACCAAATCACAATCAAATCTCTCTCCCAAAAATCTCTCTCCCTCTCTCTAATTTTCATTCAAAACTGAAAATATCACCACCACCACCATCGAAATCCACCACCACCTTCAAGGGTTTTCCAAGTGATCTTCAAGTTGTTCTTCGCGTTCTTAGTGTTCTTCAAGAATCTTCAAGATGTTCTTCGAATCTTCAAAGGCTTTGATCTTCAATCTTCTTCGTGTTCATCTTTTCTTTGTTAATCATCTTCGAATCTTCAAAGGTATAACATAAACCCTAACTTATTTACATAAACTTTGATCTTTGTTTAATTCATAAACGTATATGATATATACATGAACACACCTAGATCTATACAAGGAAAAAAAATTAAATTAAATATGTATGTATATGTATGTCGACTAAAAGAAAAAAAAAGGGAAAAGGAAGGTTGATCTTTAAAACCTAGGTGATTAGATAAAGATTTGTTTGTGTTAATTATGGAAACAAAATAAACATATATATATATATATATATATATATATATATATATATATATATATATATATACATGTACAAATCTATACATATATATATATATATATATATATATATATATATATACATGTAAAAAAATATTTTTATATACATACATACATACATATATTAGGTATATATAAAAAAATATAAATATTATATATATATACATATGCATGAAATAAATAAATATATATATATATATATATATATATATATATATATATATATATATATATATATATATATATATATATATATATATATATATATATATATATATATATATATATATATATATATATATATATATATATATATATATATATATAACCCTAATTACACCTAAACTATACTACATTAATTAAAACCCTAAACCTAACTCTAATTATTAAACCCTAATTTACTAAACCCTAATACATTAATTAAACCCTAATTTAATAAAACCCTAATCATTACTACACTAAACCCTAAACCTAAACATTTATTACAAAACTCTAATCATTAAATACTTTAATTAATTAAACCTAATTAATTAATGAAACCCTAATACTACTATTACTACTATATAATATTTGTACACTATCACTATTACTAACTCTTATAATATACTACTTATGTTATAATACTTATGTTACAATTGTCATCCACGATAACGTGAAGTCACTTGAACGTCAATGCTACTTAAGCCCTAGGGTGATCCTTGGTACCACTATGGGATGCTTGTGGATTACAAATGCCAAACTTAGATTTTGGTCAAGAAATCCTGGGCCAACCAGTAACAATAGATCATCTTGGTGACTCGGCAGTAGCATAGATGTTCGGGTACGATCCATGAATGCCATGAATGACTCCAAGTAATATCTTTAAAATGAGCAAATGCACAGCGGAAGATTTCTTTCACACCTGAGAATAAATATGCTTAAAAGTGTCAACCAAAAGGTTGGTGAGTTCATTACTTTATCATAATTTTAATAGACCATAAGATTTCAATAATAAATCGTACACATAACCTGTGTATAAAAATCATTCATATAGTGAACACCTGATAACCCATATTAACAAATGTATCAAAAATATCCCCAATGATAAACAGAACCACTCGTCTGTAGAGTATAGATCGACAGAACCACTCGTCTGTAGAGATTTGAACGACAGAACCACTAGTCTGTAGATATTTGAATGACAGAACCACTCGTCTGTAGAGAATTGATCTATCTTTAAGATTCGTGTAAAGTAGTGGCAATTATAATAAACACTAATTCTTATGTTACCAAGCTACTAGGGTTGATATCCGGTATAATAATCTAACTATAGAATGTAGTTTCAAGTACTTGTGTCTATTTTGTAAAACATTTATAAAAGCAGCACATGTATTCTCAGCCCAAAAATATATATAAAAAGGGAGTAATGAAACTCACCTTAGCAGCACATAAAGCAATTCACAGAGAGGTGACCGAAACTCAGAATGCAAGTAACCATAGATCTCAACCTAGAGAACATATGTCGGTCAATAAATGTCTAACAAGCTAGGTCAGGTCATAGTGTATCACAACCCTAACGCTCGAGACCGACATGCAAAAATTAACGAAAGTCATTTCAAAAGTCAACCTGACCAAAAATGACCTTTAACTCTATACATGTTTATTATATAACTATATTATCACATTATAAGTCTTGATAGTTGAACGAATCGATAATTTACAAAACTCAAAACATTATATAGATGACTAAACTGTTAACTTCGATAATTTTTAGAGAAATCAGTGTAATTCCTTTTGACAATTGGTTAAAGCTAAAAGTTTCTCATTACCTCTAGAATACTACATAAAAGTTTTCAAAAGTTAACTCGACCTGAGTAACACTTAGCGACTGTTACGGTTTTGACATTTTAAGGATTTGAAATTATTATTTAGGAAAATGCAAATATGACCAAGTGACCTACCTTGACGATTTTTAGAAAAGTATTCTGGACTTAGTTTGGGAAACGGACAGAACTAAGAGTTTCCTTTTGCTACAAAGTTATATCATTATTTATTTAAGAAGCTATATTATATTGAATGATCATGGCAATCGAAAATATTTTAACGTTTCACATATTTTCCCAATACTTGTAAAATTAGTTTACAGTTTTTACAAGGTTTTAAAGTATGATAAAACAGTCAACTTTGACAATTTTTCAACAAAACGAGACGTGCCTTATATAAGAATTCATTTACACGACTAGTAATATCCAAAAATCCATTTAATCAATCTCATAGACAATTTGTTTAATTATTAATTACACATTCAAAACAATTTCAAATAACACCAAATATAATTCAGTTGATCATATCTTTTAATCCGTTCATCGAAATCACACGATTTCTAATTAAAAAGTTATTAATTTTTCGACAGCTTTCCAACAACATGCATATCATATACCTTATATCAGTAGCATATGCATTAAATTTGTGATTCATCATAAAACTATCTAATGACGAAATTAAGCCTACAAGCATGCATAAACATATATACTCGAGCGCCAGACATGGATACACTATTTAATATATAAAAGAAAAGATATGAATGCTCATGTATCAATATTGTGATTCAATATTGCATAAAAATATGTAGACGCAACGAAAATGATAAATGTTAGGTTGGCCTCCCGAACAATATCCCCGAACAATACCCATAACTTCCATAGCTATAACCGATAATTTCATTAGCTCTATCCTTCTCGAAAAATCTGTTTTGAAATAACTCGCTCATGACCTCGTCGTAGTATTTTATGTATAATACTAATAATAATAATAATACTACTAATATTAATAATAAGATTAATAATAATAATAATAATAATAATAATAATAATAATAATAATAATAATAATAATAATAATAATAATAATAATAATAATAATAATAATAATAATAATAATACTAATAATAATAATAATAATATAAATAATTAAATAATTACGGAGTATGTGAAATGAATGAGAACCAGAGTGCAGAAAATCGCTCGATTTATAGATGTTGGCACCACCTAAACCCCATGAGATTGCATGGGGTTTGTGGGTATAAACCATGCGATCGCATGGCTCAATATCACCAGCCAAAATTACACCTTCGCGATCACGGAGGTATTGGGTGTAATGGCCCCGTGATCACGGAGCAGCCCCATCCTGCTCATGATCAATTATGTTTAGGCTGTCGACAGTTTATTTTATATATATATATATATATATATATATATATATATATATATATATATATATATATATATATATATATATATATATATATATATATATATATATATATATAATCTATATAATTATTTATATATTATATTATGTTCACGTGCATAGTTGACTGGTAATTTTAGTTCCGATGACTTGTACGTTGACGATTGGTAAATGTCCCAGTTCCGTTTTTTCAAACGTCCTTTCGTACGCTGAGAAAACTTGTGCTTTATATTTCATGACGTGTACCTTTATCAATAATTAGACTTAATTATTGGTAAATTATATCGCTCCACTACAAGAAAACTGCGTTCTTAGGAACCCTCGACTGGGACCCCTGCGAAAAAGCGTCCTAAGCGACTAAAAATTGGGACGGGATAATTCTTGGAGTCCTATAATATCCTAAGCTAATAAAGTGGGGTCCTAAGAATAGGACACATAATTTTTGGGTCATATTATTGATACGCTTATAAATCTTTGTCCTAAAAAGATGTTTGATATGACACACAATTTTGGGGTCCTATTATTTTTTAGGACACCTAATTTTTGGGTCATATTGTTGATACACTTATAAATCTTTGTCCTAAAAATATGTTTGATATGATACACAATTTTGGGGTCCAATTATTTTTTAGGACACCTAATTTTTGGGTCATATTGTTGATACGCTTATAAATCTTTGTCCTAAAAAGATGTTTAATATGACACACAATTTTGGGGTCCTATTATTTTTTAGGACGCTTTTATAATAA
Source organism: Rutidosis leptorrhynchoides (assembly GCF_046630445.1). NCBI lineage: Eukaryota > Viridiplantae > Streptophyta > Magnoliopsida > Asterales > Asteraceae > Rutidosis > Rutidosis leptorrhynchoides. The sequence goes on along the minus strand of NC_092340.1, from coordinate 345,434,624 downwards.
GGTCACAACAATAGGATGCTTAGGTATTTGAGGTCCTAACTCTTAGGACCCTTAAATTCGTAGTTACATAAAAATGTACTTAATAGGACACTATCTTGTTGGTGTCTCATAATGATCAACTAACAAGATAATACGGTCACAACAATAGGACGCTTGGGTATTTGAGGTCCTAAATCTTAGGACCCTTAAATTTGTAGTTGCATAAAAATGTACTTAATAGGACACTATGTTGTTGGTGTCTCATAATGATCAACCAACAAGATAATAAGTTCAGAAAAATAGGACGCTTGGGTATTTAAGGTCCTAACTATCATATGACTATATTAAGACCCTTACTAAAGTCGTATTATTGCAATTTTGTTACAAAAATGACTAAAGTATTATATAAGTTAACTTCCATTAAACATTAAAAAGCATTGATGGCGTAGTGGCTTGTGTGTTATTATTTCAAGTGATTGACCTGGGTTCAAATCCATTTTGTAGTGACCCGAACTTTTCCAAGTTTATATATATTAATTGAGATTGATATTTACATGACTAAATGTTTCCAACGTGTTAAGCAATCAAACTTGTTAAGACTTGATTAAATGAAATAAGTTTCATATAGACAATTGATCACCCAAGTGGACAGGCGATTCACGAACGTTACAAATTTGTAAAAACTACATGTTGTGGTATATATAGACATATATATATGGTTGACATGAGATTATAATGAGTAAGTATCTCACTAAGTATATTAACAATGTGTGATATACATAAGAAATGAGATTACTAAGTTAAGAAACTCAAAATGATATATATAACGATTATCGTTATGATAACGTCTACTAAACACATATGTATCATATTAAGATATTGATACACTATATTTGACATGATAAAATGATATTTAAATATATCATTAAGTGTGTTAACAATGAACTACATATGTAAAAAGAAGACTACTAACTCAAGAATTACGAAACTAGACTTATATGTAATGATTATCATTGTAACGATATTTTAATGTATATATCATATTAAGAGATATTCATACATCATAATATCATGATAATATAATAATTTACCATCTCATTTGATTTAATAAACAATGGGTTAACAACATTTAACAAGACCGTTAACCTAAAGACTTCAAGACACTTATCAAAATACTTTTACTTAACAAAAATGCTTATAATATGCACCCGTATTAGTACTCGTACAATACACAGCTTTTAAATGTATGTACTATTGATATATACACTCCAATGATCAGCTCTTAGCAGCCCATGTGAGTCACCTAACACATGTGGGAACCATCATTTGGCAACTAGCATGAAATATCTCATAAAATTACAAAAATATGAGTAATCATTCATGACTTATTTACATGAAAACAAAATTACATATCCTTTATATCTAATCCATATACCAACAACCAAAAACACCTACAAACACTTTCATTCTTCAATTTTGTTCATCTAATTGATCTCTCTCAAGTTCCATCTTCATGTTCTAAGTGCTCTTCATAAATTCTACAACTTCTAGCTCACTTCCAATCTTGTAAGGTGATCATCCAACCTCAAGAAATTCTTGTTGTTTATAGTAAGATATCATTCTAAATCAAGGTAATACTCATATACAAACTTTGATTCAATTTCTACAACTATAACAATCTTATTTCGAGTGAAAATCTTACTTGAACTGTTTTCGTGTCATCATTCTGCTTCAAGAACTTTCAAGCCTTCCAAGGATCCTTTGAAGCTAGATCCATATTTCTCATTTCTAGTAGCTTTATCCAGAAAACTTGAGGTAGTAATGATGTTCATAACATCATTCGATTCATACATATAAAGCTATCTTATTCGAAGGTTTAAACTTGTAATCACTAGAACATAGTTTAGTTAATTCTAAACTTGTTCACAAACAAAAGTTAATCCTTCTAACATGACTTTTAAAATTAACTAAACACATTTTCTATATCTATATGATATGCTAACTTAATGATTTAAAATCTGGAAACATGAAGAACACCGTAAAACAGGACATACGCCGTCGTAGTAACACCGCTTGCTGTTTTGGGTTAGTTAATTAAAAACTATGATAAACTTTGATTTAAAAGTTGTTCTTCTGGGAAAATGATTTTTCTTATGAACATGAAACTATATCCAAAAATCATGGTTAAACTCAAAGTGAAAGTATGTTTTCCAAAATGGTCATCAAGATGTCATTTTTTCGACGGAAATGACTACCTCTTTAGTAATTGACATGTAACTTAAATTTTCGACTATAAACCTATACCTTTTATTTTTAGATTCTTAAATTAGAGTTCAATATGAAACCATAGCAATTTGATTCACTCAAAACGGATTTAAAATGAAGAAGTTATGGGTAAAACAAGATTGGATAATTTTTATTGTTGTAGCTACGTGAAAATTGGTAACAAATCTATATTAATCATATCCTAGCTAACTTATATTTTATTATATATGTATTCTAATATATTATGTAATCTTGGGATACCATAGACACGTATGCAAATGTTTTGACATATCATATCGACCCATGTATATATATTATTTGGAACAACCATAGATACTCTATATGCAGTAATGTGGGAGTTAGCTATACATGGTTGAGATTGATTCAAAAAATATATATACTTTGAATTGCGATCTAGCCTGAGACGTATATACACTGGGTCGTGGATTGATTCAAGATAATATATATCGATTTATTTCTGTACATCTAACTGTGGACAACTAGTTGTAGGTTACTAACGAGGACAGCTGACTTAATACACTCAAATCTTTAAAACATAATAAAAACGGTTGTAATAATATTTTGATCATAATTTGATATATATGTACATATTTGTATAGGTTCGTGAATCGATCTGAGGCCAAGTCTTATTTCCGAGGAAGGAAATATCTGTGAAAGTGAGTTATAGTCCCATTTTTAAAATCTAATATTTTTGGGATGAGAATACATGCAGGTTTTATAAATGATTTACAAAATAGACACAAGTACGTGAAACTACATTCTATGGTTGAATTATCGAAATCGAATATGCCCCTTTTTATTAAGTCTGGTAATCTAAAAATTAGGAAACAGACACCCTAATTGACGCGAATCCTAAAGATAGATCTATTGGGCCTAACAAACCCCATCCAAAGTACCGGATGTTTTAGTACTTCGAAATTTATATCATATCCGAAGGGTGTCCCGGAATGATTCAGATATTCTTATATATGCATCTTGTTAATGTCGATTACCAGGTATTCACCATATGAATGATTTTTATCTCTATGTATGGGATGTGTATTCAAATATGAAATCTTGTGGTCTATTGTTACGATTTGATATATATAGGTTTAACCTATAACTCACCAACATTTTTGTTGACGTTTAAAGCATGTTTATTCTCAGGTGAATACTAAGAGCTTCCGCAGTTGCATACTAAAATAAGGACAAGATTTGCAGTCCATGTTTGTATGATATTGTGTAAAAACTGCATTCAAGAAACATATGTCGATGTAATATATTTCTATTGTAAACCATTATGTAATGGTCGTGTGTAAAAAGTATATTTTAGATTATCATTATTTGATAATCTACGTAATACTTTTGAAACCTTTATTGATAAAATAAAGGTTATGGTTGTTTTAAAAATGAATGCAGTCTTTGAAAAACGTCTCATATAGAGGTCAAAATCTCGCAACGAAATCAATTAATATGGAACGTTTATAATCAATATGAACGAGACATTTCAGTTGGTATCCGAGCGTTGGTCTTGGAGAACCAGAAAATTTGCATTAGTGTGTCTTATCGAGTTTGTTAGGATGCATTAGTGAGTCTGGACTTCGATCGTGTTTTCTTTAAAAATGATTGCTTAACATTTTTGTTGGAAACTATATATTATTAACATGTAAATATTATGTGATATATTAATCTCTTAATATGTTTCATATTGTGTGATAGATGTCTACCTCTAGCACAAATCCCATTGACTCACCTAATAATAACGAAGAGTCGAATATATATTGGCAAGATTCACAAGTTCCCAAAGAACCGGAAGAAGAGGAAACGGAACCGGAAGAAGAGGAACCGGAAGAAGAGGAACCGGAAGAAGAAGAGGTTCCGGAGGGGGGAATAGTAGGAACCACAGAAAACCGGTCAAACAAAAGAAAATCCTCAACCAATGGACCAAAGTTAATAATGGTCAATGGTGTTTCCGCTAAGGAAACAAAATATTGGAAAAATTACCAATTTTCCGATGAATTGGATCCTGATGAGGATTCTGATGATGTTATAGAAATTAGCCCCAACCCAATTTAAAGAGGCAAAAGAAAATAATAAGGGGAAAGGCATTAAAATAGAGAAATCTGATTCCGACCCCGATGAACTTTATATGTACCGTCAACACCCGTATTTTCTATATCGTGACAATAACTCGGGAACCTCTAAACCCCCAGGTTTTTCTAAACCAATGTGGAAAACGACGACTCGTATTAGAGGAGCATCATATATCCCTAGAAAATTAGGAAAAAGAACCAAGTCTGAAGAAGAAGAAACCAGTGATTCCGATTAGAGGGGTGTGAGCATGTTGTGTAATAAATGTATTGTAGTGTGCTTGTACTTTTATGTTGTATGTAAATATTGCTTGTATTATTTGATAATTACCTTTTACGAATCTAATCCTCGTCTGTTTTACAGTATAAATACACAATGGATGTTAAGGATAGACAACCAAAAATATTAGAAGACCTACCCGAGGACATGATTGATGAGATCTTGTCTAAAGTCGGTCAGAATTCGTCGGCACAATTGTTTACGGCGAAATTAGTTTGTAGAACATTTGATGAAAGTTCTAATCATGCCTTAATTTATAAAAGGATATCCTTTGAAAGATGGGGTATATCACATTGGGAAGACCGTAAGTTATGCCGTGTTTTCTTTAAATCACTAAATGCGGGAAACCCAAGTGCAATTTTATGCTACGGGTTAAGAACTTATTTTGACTCAACATATCCCAACATAGGACTTCATGAGTTAGAAAGAGCTGCTAACATGCAACATAAAGAAGCATGTTATGCTTACGGGTTAGTGATGTTCGCTTCTCACCAAAGTGAGAAAAAGAACATCGGATTACAACTGCTAAATAAAACATTCCCACAAGTGACGGACTCAGTAGTTGGGGTGAGAAACAAGGTTTTTAGATTGTTACGGGACTGTTGGACATTACGTGACCCTCGTCCCTTTGACAACGTTACAACACGCTGTCTTATCAACGGCCATAACGGTTTTGTTCCACAAGACCATGGATGGGAAGTAGTCCTAGTAAAACCAGAATGCATGACTTGTTTCTAGAAGTATGAATTACGTGTCTTTATTGCCTTTGCTGAACGACTTGTGTACTAGCTAGAATTATTTTCACAACTATCTTGTATCAAAGTTATTGTGTGCTATATTTCATGCTATATGTAAAATAAGCGGTATTGTAAGTTTGTAAAATTTTGTATAAAAGTTTGAACGCGAAATATTATTATAATCAGTTTTTCATATAGAATTGTAGTAGTTGAATTGTATATTAGCTACTAAGTATGAACTTAACGGGTAGGTACTACCCGAATTTAAACTTATAAAACGCTAATATGAAGAAAAAGCTTTTATAAATGAGTTTATATTATGCTACGAGATACTATTGACTACTCTTAATATTCTCTATGATTAACTTGTTTCATTTGACTATTTTGAAGGAAATGGCACCGACTACTCGAAACACCTTGAATATGAGCGAAGTGGAATTTCGTGCCTTTGTTGCTTCAAACATAGCCGCAGTACAGGCTGCGCTACATACCAACAATAACCTTGGATCTAGCAGTACTGAAAATCGTGTAGGATGTACCTACAAAGAATTCACTGCCTGCAAACCTTTGGAATTTGATGGAACCGAAGGACCGATCGGATTGAAACAGTGGACCGAGAAGGTCAAATCAGTGTTTGCCATAAGTAAGTGTACTAAAGAGGACAAAGTGAAGTACGCTACGCATACCTTCATAGGTACTACGTTAACATGGTGGAATACCTATCTAGAGCAAGTGTGACAAGATGATGCTTACGCACTACCGTGGTCAGCATTCAAGCTTGATGAACGAGAAGTACCGTCCCAGAACCTAGGTCAATAAGCTCAAGACAGAACTTTGAGTGTTACGAACCCAAGAATTTGATATTACCACGTACGAAAGACGATTCACAGAATTGTGCCTATTGTGTCCGAGAGCGTTCGAAGATGAGGAAGAGAAGATCGACGCGTTTGTGAAAGGATTACCGGAAAGAATCCAAGAAGATATAAGTTCACACGAGCCCACCTCCATACAACAGGCATGTAGAATGGCTCATAAATTAGTGAAACAGATTGAGGAAAGAATTAAAGAACAGCAGCTGAAGAGGCCAATGTGAAGCAAGTCAAAAGAAAGTGGGAGGAAAACAATGATAAGAATCACCAATACAACAACAACAGCAATTACAACAACAACAACTATCCCAACAATCGCAATATCAATCGCAACTACAACAAACGGCCCAACAACAACAATAACAACACCAACAACAGCAACTACAACAATCATCCCAACAACAATAACAACCGCAACAACAACAACAATCAGAAACAGCTATGCCAAAGGTGTGAAAAGTATCACTCGGGGTTCTGCACCAAATTTTGCAACAAGTGTAAAAGAAATGGTCATAGCGTGGTGAAGTGTGAGGTTTACGGACCAGGGGTTAATAGAACGAAAGGAACAAATGGTGTCGGAACGAGTAATGGCGGATCAAGTAGTGTCGGAGTAAGTTAAGCCAATGTAGTTTGTTATAAATGTGGAAAACCGGGCCATATTATTAGAAATTGCCTGAACCAGGAGAACACGAATGGACAAGGCCACGGAAGAGTTTTTAATATTAATGAGGCAGAGGCATAGGAAGATGCGGAGCTTGTTACGGGTACGTTTCTTATTGACAATAAATCTGCTTACGTTTTATTTGATTCTGGTGCGGATAGAAGCTATATGAGTAGAGATTTTTGTGCTAAATTAAGTTGTCCATTGACGTCGTTGGATAGTAAATTTTTATTCGAATTAGCAAACGGTAAATTAATTTCAGCAGATTCTATATGCCGGAATCGAGAAATTAAACTGGGTAGCGAAATATTTAAGATTGATTTGATACCAGTAGAGTTAGGGAGTTTTGATGTAATAGTTGGCATGGACTGGCTGAAGGGGATGAAAGCATAGATTGTATGTTACAAAAATGCAATTCGCATTGTACGAGAAGAAGGAGATCCCTTAATGGTGTACGGAGAAAAGGGAAACACGAAGCTACATCTTATTACTAATTTGAAGGCACAAAAACTAATAAGAAAAGGTTGCTATGCTGTTCTAGCACACGTCGAGAAAGTACAAACTGAAGAAAAGAGCATCAATGATATTCCCGTCGCAAAAGAATTTCCCGATGTATTTCCGAAAGAATTACCGGGACTACCTCCACATCGATATGTTGAATTTCAAATAGATCTTGTACCAGGAGCTGCACCAATGGCTCGTGCTCTTTATAGACTCACACCCAGCGAGATGAAGGAACTACAAAGCCAACTGCAAGAACTATTAGAACGTGGTTTCATTCGACCAAGCACATCACCATGGGGGGTTCTTGTTTTATTTGTCAAGAAGAAGAATGGTACATTTAGGTTGTGTATTGACTACAGAGAGTTGAATAAACTTACCATCAAAAACCATTATCCACTGCCGAGAATTGACGACTTATTTGATCAACTACAAGGCTCATCAGTTTATTCGAAAATAAATTTACGTTCTGGATATCATTAAATGCGAGTAAAGGAGGATGATATTCTAAAAACTGCTTTTAGGACGCGTTATGGTCATTACGAGTTATGGTTATGCCGTTTGGATTGACTAACGCACCAGCTGTGTTCATGGACCTTATGAACCGAGTGTGTGGGCCATATCTTGACAAGTTTGTCATTGTTTTCATCGATGAAATACTTATTTACTCAAAGAATGATCAAGAGCACGAAGAAAATTTGAGAAAAGTGCTAGAAGTATTGAGGAAAGAAAAACTGTACGCTAAGTTTTCAAAGTGTGCATTTTGGTTGGAAGAAGTTCAATTCCTCGATCACATAGTGAACAAAGAAGGTATCCAGGTGGACCCGGCAAAGATCAAAACCATTGAAAAGTAGGAAACCCCAAAAACTCCGAAGCATATACGTCAATTTTTAGGATTGGCTGGTTACTCCAGAAGATTCATCCAAGATTTCTCCAAAATAGAAAAATCCTTGACTACATTAACACATAAAGGGAAGAAATTTGAATGGAAGGATGAACAAGAGAAGGCGTTTTAGTTATTGAAGAAAAGCTAACTACGGCACCTATATTGTCATTGCCTGAAGGGAATGATGATTTTGTGATTTATTGTAACGCATCAAAGCAAGGTCTCGGTTGTGTATTAATGCAAAGAACGAAGGTGATTGCTTATGCGCCTAGACAATTGAAGATTCATGAGCAAAATTATACGACTCCCGATTTGGAATTGGGTGCTGTTGTTTTTGCATTAAAGACTTGGAGGCATTATTTATATGGGGTCAAAATTATTATATATACCAACCACAAAAGTCTCCAACATATATTTAATCAGAAGCAACTGAATACGAGACAACGCAGGTGGATTGAACTGTTGAATGATTATGATTTTGAGATTCGATACCACCCGGGGAAGGCGAATGTGGTAGCCGACGGTTTGAGTAGAAAGGACAGAGAACCTATACGGGTAAAAGCTATGAATATAATTATTCGTACTAACCTTACTACTCAAATAAAGGAGGCGCAACAGGGGGTTGTAAAAGAAGGAAAGTTGAAGAATGAGATACCCAAAGGATCAGAGAAACATCTTAATATTCGAGAAGACGGAACCCGATATAGGGCTGATAGAATTTGGGTACCAAGGTTTGGAGATGTGAGAGAAATGGTACTTAAGGAAGCACATAAAACCAGATATTCAATACATCCCGGAGCGGGGAAGATGTATAAAGATCTCAAGAAACACTTTTGGTGGCCGGGATATGAAAGCCGATATTGCTAAATATGTAGGACTGCAAGTGGTTATGATACTATTTAGGTAATAGTTGATCATCTCACCAAGTCAGCACACTACCTGCCAATGAGAGAAGATGACAAAATGGAGAAGTTGGCTTGATTGTATTTGAAGGAGGTTGTCTCCAGACATGGAATACCTGTAGTGACCTGAACTTTTCCATGTTTATATATATTAATTGAGATTGATATTTACATGATTAAATGTTTCCAACATGTTAAGCAATCAAACTTGTTAAGACTTGATTAATTGAAATATGTTTCATATAGACATTTGACCACCCAAGTTGACCGGTGATTCACGAACGTTAAAACTTGTAAAAACTATACAATGACATATATATGGTTATATATATAGTTAACATGTTTTTATTATAAGTATGTATCTCATTAGGTATTTTAACAATGAGTTAGATACATAAAAATGAGACTATTAATTTAAGAAACTCGAAAACGATATATATAACGATTATCGTTATAACAACGTCTTACTAGGTACATATGAATCATATTAAGATATTGATACACTTGGTTAATTATGTTAAATGATAAGTAAATATATTATTAAGTGTATTAACAATGAAATACATATGTAAAAATAAGAATACTAACTTAATGATTTCGAAACGAGACATATATGTAACGATTATCGTTGTAACGACATTTAACTGTATATACATCATACTAAGATATATTATATATCATAATATCATGATAATATAATAATTTAACATCTCATTTGTTATAATAAACAATGGGTTAACAACATTCAACAAGATCGTTAACCTAAAGGTTTCAAAACAACATTTACATGTAACGACTAACGATGACTTAACGACTCCGTTAAAATGTATATACGTGTAGTGTTTTAATATGTATTCATACACTTTTGAAAGACTTCAATACACTTATCAAAATACTTCTACTTAACAAAAATGCTTACAATTACATCCTCGTTCAGTTTCATCAACAATTCTACTCGTATGCACCCGTATTCGTACTCGTACAATACACAGCTTTTAGATGTATGTACTATTGGTATATACACTCCAATGATCAGCTCTTAGCAGCCCATGTGAGTCACCTAACACATGTGGGAACCATCATTTGGCAACTAGCATGAAATATCTCATAATATTACAAAAATATGAGTAATCATTCATGACTTATTTACATGAAAACAAAATTACATATCCTTTATATCTAATCCATACACCAACGACCAAAAACACCTACAAACACTTTCATTCTTCAATTTTCTTCATCTAATTGATCTCTCTCAAGTTCTATCTTCAAGTTCTAAGTGTTCTTCATATATTTTACAAGTTCTAGTTACATAAAATCAAGAATACTTTCAAGTTTGCTAGCTCACTTCCAATCTTGTAAGGTGATCATCCAACCTCAAGAAATCTTTGTTTCTTACAGTAGGTTATCATTCTAATACAAGGTAATAATCATATTCAAACTTTGGTTCAATTTCTATAACTATAACAATCTTATTTCAAGTGATGATCTTACTTGAACTTGTTTTCGTGTCATGATTCTGCTTCAAGTACTTCGAGCCATCCAAGGATCCGTTGAAGCTAGATCCATTTTTCTCTTTTCCAGTAGGTTTATCCAAGGAACTTAAGGTAGTAATGATGTTCATAACATCATTCGATTCATACATATAAAGCTATCTTATTCGAAGGTTTAAACTTGTAATCACTAGAACATAGTTTAGTTAATTCTAAACTTGTTCGCAAACAAAAGTTAATCCTTCTAAATTGACTTTTAAAATCAACTAAACACATGTTCTATATCTATATGATATGCTAACTTAATGATTTAAAACCTGGAAACACGAAAAACACCGTAAAACCGGATTTACGCCGTCGTAGTAACACCGCGGGCTGTTTTGGGTTAGTTAATTAAAAACTATGATAAACTTTGATTTAAAAGTTGTTATTCTGAGAAGATGATTTTTATTATGAACATGAAACTATATCCAAAAATTATGGTTAAACTCAAAGTGGAAGTATGTTTTCTAAAATGGTCATCTAGACGTCGTTCTTTCGACTGAAATGACTACCTTTACAAAAACGACTTGTAACTTATTTTTTCGACTATAAACCTATAATTTTTCTGTTTAGATTCATAAAATAGAGTTCAATATGAAACCATAGCAATTGGATTCACTCAAAACGGATTTAAAATGAAGAAGTTATGGGTAAAACAAGATTGGATAATTTTTCTCATTTTCGCTACGTGAAAATTGGTAACAAATCTATTCCAACCATAACTTAATCAACTTGTATTGTATATTATGTAATCTTGAGATACCATAGACACGTATACAATGTTTCGACCTATCATGTCGACACATCTATATATATTTCGGAACAACCATAGACACTCTATATGTGAATGTTGGAGTTAGCTATACAGGGTTGAGGTTGATTCCAAAATATATATAGTTTGAGTTGTGATCAATACTGAGATACGTATACACTGGGTCGTGGATTGATTCAAGATAATATTTATCGATTTATTTCTGTACATCTAATTGTGGACAACTAGTTGTAGGTTACTAACGAGGACAGCTGACTTAATAAACTTAAAACATCAAAATATATTAAAAGTGTTGTAAATATATTTTGAACATACTTTGATATATATGTATATATTGTTATAGGTTCGTGAATCAACCAGTGGCCAAGTCTTACTTCCCGACGAAGTAAAAATCTGTGAAAGTGAGTTATAGTCCCACTTTTAAAATCTAATATTTTTGGGATGAGAATACATGCAGGTTTTATAAATGATTTACAAAATAGACACAAGTACGTGAAACTACATTCTATGGTTGAATTATCGAAATCGAATATGCCCCTTTATATTAAGTCTGGTAATCTAAGAATTAGGGAACAGACACCCTAATTGACGCGAATCCTAAAGATAGATCTATCGGGCCCAACAAGCCCCATCCAAAGTACCGGATGCTTTAGTACTTCGAAATTTATATCATATCCGAAGGGTGTCCCGGAATGATGGGGATATTCTTATATATGCATCTTGTTAATGTCGATTACCAGGTGTTCACTATATGAATGATTTTTATCTCTATGTATGGGATGTGTATTGAAATATGAAATCTTGTGGTCTATTGTTACGATTTGATATATATAGGTTAAACCTATAACTCACCAACATTTTTGTTGACGTTTAAAGCATGTTTATTCTCAGGTGAATATTAAGAGCTTCCGCTATTGCATACTAAAATAAGGACAAGATTTGGAGTCCATGTTTGTATGATATTGTGTAAAAACTGCATTCAAGAAACTGATTTCGATGTAACATATTTGTATTGTAAACCATTATGTAATGGTCGCGTGTAAACAGGATATTTTAGATTACCATTATTTGATAATCTACGTAAAGCTTTTTAAACCTTTATTTATGAAATAAAGGTTATGGTTTGTTTTAAAAATGAATGCAGTCTTTGAAAAACGTCTAATATAGAGGTCAAAACCTCGCAACAAAATCAATTAGTATGGAACGTTTTTAATCAATAAGAACGGGACATTTCAGTTGGTATCCGAGCGTTGGTCTTAGAGAACCAGAATTTTGCATTAGTGTGTCTTATCGAGTTTGTTAGGATGCATTAGTGAGTCTGGACTTCGACCGTGTTTACTTGAAAAATGATTGCTTAACAAATTTTGTTGGAAACTATATATTTTAACATGTGAATATTATGTGATATATTAATCTCTTAACGCGTTTGATATTATGTGATAGATGTCTACCTCTAGAACAAGTCCCATTGACTCACCTAATAATAATGAAGAGTCAAATGTAAATTGGAATGATTCGTGGACTGATTCACAAGTTCCCGAAGAGGAACCGGAAGAAGAGTCGGAACCGGAAGAAGAATCGGAACCGGAAGAAGAATCGGAACCGGATGAAGAAATAGAACCGGTGGGGGAAATAATAAAACGATTAAGTAAAAGAAAATCCTCAACCAACCGACCAAGGTTAATTATGGTCAATGGTGTTTCCGCCAAGGAAGCAAAATATTGGGAGGATTACCAATTCTCCGATGAATCGGATTCTGACGAGAATTCCGATGATGTTATAGAAATTACCCCAACTGAATTTAAAAAGGCAAAAGAAAATAATAAGGGAAAGGGCATAAAAATAGAGAAATCTAATTCCAACCCCGATGAACTTTATATGTATCGTCAACCCCCGAAGTGCTTAAGTTGTAACAATGACCCGGGAACCTCTAAACCACCAGGTTTTTCTAAACCAATGTGGACAACGACAGTTAGTATTAGGGGAACATCATATATCCCTAGAAACTTGGCAAAACGAACCAAAACCGAAGAAGAAGAAACGAGCGAGTCAGAATAAGATAGTTGTATTCGTGTGGTGTAATATATGTAATATAGTGTGCTTATGCTTTATGATATATGTAAAAATTGCTTGTATTAATAAGTATTTTTTTTATGAATCTAACTCTTGTCTATTTTACAGTTTAAAAACACAAAATGGATAGACAATCCAATATTTTAAGAGACCTACCCGGAGACATGATTGATGAAATCTTGTCTAGAGTCGGTCAGAATTCCTCGGCACAACTATTTAAGGCGAGATCAGTTTGTAAGACATTCGAAGAACGTTCCAAGAATGTCTTGGTTTATAAGAGAATTTCGTTTGAAAGATGGGGGATATCACATTGGGAAACCCATAAGTTACGATGTGTTTACTTTGACGCATATATTGCGGGGAACCCAAATGCTATTTTACGCAACGGGTTAAGAAATTATTTTGACTCAATATATCCGAATATTGGACTTCGTGATTTAGAAAAAGCGGCTAACATGCAACATAAAGAAGCATGTTATGCTTACGGATTAGTAATGTTCGCTTCTCACCAAAGTGAGAACAAGAACATCGGGCTACAACTATTAAACAAACCGTTTCCACAAGTGACGGAGTCGGTAATTGGGGTAAGAAATGAGGTTTTTAGATTGTTACGGGACTGTTGGACATTACGTAACCCTCGTCCTTTTGACGACGTTACAACACGCTGTCTTATCAACGGCCATAACGGTTATGTTCCACAAGACCAAGGATGGGAAGTAATCCTAGTAAAACCAGAATGCATGACTTGTTTCTGGACGTATGAATTACGTGTCTTTATTGCCTTTGCTGAACGACTTGTGTACTAGCTAGAATTATCTTCACAACTATATTGTATCAAAGTTATTGCGTGCTATATTTCATGCTTTATGTAAAATAAGCGGTATTGTAAGTTTGTAAAATATTGTATAAAAGTTTGAACGCGAAATATTATTATAATCAGTTTTTCATATAGAATTGTAGTAGTTGAATTGTATATTAGCTACTAAGTATGAACTTAACGGGTAGATACTACCCGAATTTAAACTTATAAAACGCTAATATGAAGAAAAAGCTTTTATAAATGAGTTCATATTATGCTACGAAATACTATTAACTACTCTTAATATTCTGTATGATTAACTTGTTCTATTTGAATATTTTGAAGGAAATGGCACCGACTACTCGACACACCGTGAATATGAATGAAGAGGAATTCCATACTTTTCTAGCTTCAAACATAGCCGCAGTACAGGCTGCGCTACATACCAACAATAACCTTGGATCTAGCAGTACAGGAAATCGTGTAGGATGCACCTACAAAGAATTCACTGCCTGCAAACCTTTGGAATTTGATGGAACCGAAGGACCGATCGGATTGAAACGGTGGACCGAGAAGGTCGAATCGGTGTTTGCCATAAGTAAGTGTACTGAAGAGGATAAAGTAAAGTACGCTACGCATACCTTCACAGGTTCTGCGTTAACATGGTGGAATACCTATCTAGAGCAAGTGGGACAAGACGATGCGTACGCACTACCGTGGTCAGCATTCAAGCACTTGATGAACGAGAAGTACCGTCCCAGAACCGAGGTCAATAAGCTCAAGACAGAACTTAGAGGGTTACGAAAACAAGGATTTGATATTACCACGTACGAAAGACGATTCACAGAATTGTGCCTATTGTGTCCGGGAGCATTCGAAGATGAGGAAGAGAAGATCGACGCGTTTGTGAAAGGATTACCGGAAAGAATCCAAGAAGATATAAGTTCACACGAGCCCGCCTCTATACAACAGGCATGTAGAATGGCTCACAAACTAGTGAACCAGATTGAAGAAAGAATTAAAGAACAGACTGCTGAAGAGGCCAATGTGAAGCAAGTCAAAAGAAAGTGGGAGGAAACCGGTGATAAGAATTACCAATACAACAACAACAGCAATTACAACAATAATCGAAACAATTATTCCAACAATCGCAACATCAATCGAAACTACAACAAACGGCCCAACAACAACAACAACAACAACAACAACAACAACAACAACAACAACAACAACAGCAACTACAACAATCATCCCAACAACAATAATAACCGCAACAACAACAACAATCAGAAGCAGCTATGCCAAAGGTGTGAAAAGTATCACTCGGGGTTCTGCACCAAATTTTGCAACAAGTGTAAAAGAAATGGTCATAGCGCGGCGAAGTGTGAGGTCTACGGACCAGGGGTTAATAGAACGAAAGGAACAAATGGTGTCGGAACGAGTAATGGCGGAGCAAGTAGTGTCGGAGCAAGTTATGCCAATGTAGTTTGTTATAAATGTGGAAAACCGGGCCACATTATTAGAAATTGCCCGAACCAGGAGAACACGAATGGACAAGGCCGCGGAAGAGTTTTCAATATTAATGCGGCAGAGGCACAGGAAGACCCGGAGCTTGTTACGGGTACATTTCTTATTGACAATAAATCTGCTTACGTTTTATTTGATTCAGGTGCAGATAGAAGCTATATGAGTAGAGATTTTTGTGCTAAATTAAGTTGTCCATTGACGCCTTTGGATAGTAAATTTTTACTCGTATTAGCAAATGGTAAATTAATTTTAGCAGATAATATATGTCGGAATCGAGAAATTAAACTGGTTAGCGAAACATTTAAGATTGATTTGATACCAGTAGAGTTAGGGAGTTTTGATGTGATAATCGGTATGGACTGGTTGAAAGAAGTGAAAGCAGAGGTCGTCTGTTACAAAAATGCAATTCGCATTATACGAGAAAAATGAAAACCCTTAATGGTGTACGGAGAAAAGGGCAACACGAAGCTACATCTTATTAGTAATTTGAAGGCACAAAAACTAATAAGAAAAGGTTGCTATGCTGTTCTAGCACACGTCAAGAAAGTACAAACTGAAGAAAAGAGCATCAATGATGTTCCCATTGCAAAAGAATTTCCCGATGTATTTCTGAAAGAATTACCGGGATTACCCCCACATCGATCTGTTGAATTTCAAATAGATCTTGTACCAGGAGCTGCACCAATAGCTCGTGCTCCTTACAGACTCGCACCCAGCGAGATGAAAGAACTGCAAAGCCAATTACAAGAACTTTTAGAGCGTGGTTTCATTCGACCAAGCACATCACCGTGGGAGCTCCTGTTTTGTTTGTCAAGAAGAAAGATGGTACATTCAGGTTGTGTATCGACTACCGAGAGTTGAACAAACTTACCATCAAGAACCGCTACCCACTACCGAGAATCGACGACTTATTTGATCAACTACAAGGCTCGTCTATTTATTCAAAGATTGACTTACGTTCCGGGTATCATCAAATGCGGGTGAAAGAAGATGATATTCCAAAGACTGCTTTTAGAACACGTTACGGTCATTACGAGTTTATGGTCATGCCGTTTGGTTTAACTAATGCACCAGCTGTGTTCATGGACCTTATAAACCGAGTGTGTGGACCATACCTTGACAAGTTTGTCATTGTTTTCATTGATGACATACTTATTTACTCAAAGAATGACCAAGAACACGGTGAACATTTGAGAAAGGTGTTAGAAGTATTGAGGAAGGAAGAATTGTACGCTAAGTTTTCAAAGTGTGCATTTTGTTTGGAAGAAGTTAAATTCCTCGGTCACATAGTGAACAAAGAAGGTATTAAGGTGGATCCGGCAAAGATAGAAACTGTTGAAAAGTGGGAAACCACGAAAACTCCGAAACATATACGCCAGTTTTTAGGACTAGCTGGTTACTACAGAAGGTTCATCCAAGATTTTTCCAGAATAGAAAAACCCTTGACTGCATTAATGCATAAAGGGAAGAAATTTGAATAGAATGATGAACAAGAGAAAGCGTTTCAGTTATTGAAGAAAAAGCTAACTACGGCACCTATATTGTCATTGCCTGAAGGGAATGATGATTTTGTGATTTATTGTGACGCATCAAAGCAAGGTCTCGGTTGTGTATTAATGCAACGAACGAAGGTGATTGCTTATGCGTCTAGACAATTTAAGATTCATGAACAAAATTATACGACGCATGATTTGGAATTAGGAGCGGTTGTTTTTGCATTAAAGACTTGGAGGCACTACTTATATGGGGTCAAAAGTATTATATATACCGACCACAAAAGTCTTCAACACATATTTAATCAGAAACAATTGAATATGAGGCAGCGTAGGTGGATTGAATTGTTGAATGATTACGACTTTGAGATTCGTTACCACCCGGGGAAGGCAAATGTGGTAGCCGATGCCTTGAGCAGGAAGGACAGAGAACCCATTCGAGTAAAATCTATGAATATAATGATTCATAATAACCTTACTACTCAAATAAAGGAGGCGCAACAAGGAGTTTTAAAAGAAGGAAATTTAAAGGATGAAATATCCAAAGGATCGGAGAAGCATCTTAATATTCAGGAAGATGGAACCCGGTATAGGGCTGAAAGGATTTGGGTACCAAAATTTGGAGATATGAGAGAAATGGTACTTAGAGAAGCCCATAAAACCAGATACTCAATACATCCTGGAACGGGGAAGATGTACAAGGATCTCAAGAAACATTTTTGGTGGCCGGGTATGAAAGCCGATGTTGCTAAATACATAGGAGAATGTTTGACATGTTCTAAGGTCAAAGCTGAGCATCAGAAACCATCAGGTCTACTTCAACAACCCGAAATCCCGGAATGGAAATGGGAAAACATTACCATGGATTTCATCACTAAATTGCCAAGGACTGCAAGTGGTTTTGATACTATTTGGGTAATAGTTGATCGTCTCACCAAATCAGCACACTTCCTGCCAATAAGAGAAGATGACAAGATGGAGAAGTTAGCACGACTGTATTTGAAGGAAGTCGTCTCCAGACATGGAATACCAATCTCTATTATCTCTGATAGGGATGGCAGATTTATTTCAAGATTCTGGCAGACATTACAGCAAGCATTAGGAACTCGTCTAGACATGAGTACTGCCTATCATCCACAAACTGATGGGCAGAGCGAAAGGACGATACAAACGCTTGAAGACATGCTACGAGCATGTGTTATTGATTTCAGAAACAGTTGGGATCGACATCTACCGTTAGCAGAATTTTCCTACAACAACAGCTACCATTCAAGCATTGAGATGGCGCCGTTTGAAGCACTTTATGGTAGAAAGTGCAGGTCTCTGATTTTTTGGAGTGAAGTGGGGGATAGACAGATTACGGGTCCGGAGATTATACAAGAAACTACCGAGAAGATCATCCAAATTCAACAACGGTTGAAAACCGCCCAAAGTCGACAAAAGAGCTACGCTGACATTAAAAGAAAAGATATAGAATTTGAAATTGGAGAGATGGTCATGCTCAAAGTTGCACCTTGGAAAGGCGTTGTTCGATTTGGTAAACGAGGGAAATTAAATCCAAGGTATATTGGACCATTCAAGATTATTGATCGTGTCGGACCAGTAGCTTACCGACTTGAGTTACCTCAACAACTCGCGGCTGTACATAACACTTTTCACGTCTCGAATTTGAAGAAATGTTTTGCTAAAGAAGATCTCACTATTCCGTTAGATGAAATCCAAATCAACGAAAACCTTCAATTCATCGAAGAACCCGTCGAAATAATGGATCGTGAGGTTAAAAGACTTAAGCAAAACAAGATACCTATTGTTAAGGTTCGATGGAATGCTCGTAGAGGACCCGAGTTCACCTGGGAGCGTGAAGATCAGATGAAGAAGAAATACCCGCATCTATTTCCAGAATATTCGTCAACACCTTCAACAGCTTAAAATTTCGGGACGAAATTTATTTAACGGGTAGGTACTGTAGTGACCCGAACTTTTCCATGTTTATATATATTAATTGAGATTGATATTTACATGATTAAATGTTTCCAACATGTTAAGCAATCAAACTTGTTAAGACTTGATTAATTGAAATATGTTTCATATAGACAATTGACCACCCAAGTTGACCGGTGATTCACGAACGTTAAAACTTGTAAAAACTATACAATGACATATATATGGTTATATATATAGTTAACATGTTTTTATTATAAGTATGTATCTCATTAGGTATTTTAACAATGAGTTAGATACATAAAAATGAGACTATTAATTTAAGAAACTCGAAAACGATATATATAACGATTATCGTTATAACAACGTCTTACTAGGTACATATGAATCATATTAAGATATTGATACACTTGGTTAATTATGTTAAATGATAAGTAAATATATTATTAAGTGTATTAACAATGAAATACATATGTAAAAATATGACTACCAACTTAATGATTTCGAAACGAGACATATATGTAACGATTATCGTTGTAACGACATTTAACTGTATATACATCATACTAAGATATATTATATATCATAATATCATGATAATATAATAATTTAACATCTCATTTGTTATAATAAACAATGGGTTAACAACATTCAACAAGATCGTTAACCTAAAGGTTTCAAAACAACATTTACATGTAACGACTAACGATGACTTAACGACTCAGTTAAAATGTATATACGTGTAGTGTTTTAATATGTATTCATACACTTTTGAAAGACTTCAAGACACTTATCAAAATACTTCTACTTAACAAAAATACTTACAATTACATCCTCGTTCAGTTTCATCAACAATTCTACTCGTATGCACCCGTATTCGTACTCGTACAATACACAGCTTTTAGATGTATGTACTATTGGTATATACACTCCAATGATCAGCTCTTAGCAGCCCATGTGAGTCACCTAACACATGTGGGAACCATCATTTGGCAACTAGCATGAAATATCTCATAAAATTACAAAAATATGAGTAATCATTCATGACTTATTTACATGAAAACAAAATTACATATCCTTTATATCTAATCCATACACCAACGACCAAAAACACCTACAAATACTTTCATTCTTCAATTTTCTTCATCTAATTGATCTCTCTCAAGTTCTATCTTCAAGTTCTAAGTGTTCTTCATATATTTTACAAGTTCTAGTTACATAAAATCAAGAATACTTTCAAGTTTGCTAGCTCACTTCCAATCTTGTAAGGTGATCATCCAACCTCAAGAAATCTTTGTTTCTTACAGTAGGTTATCATTCTAATACAAGGTAATAATAATATTCAAACTTTGGTTCAATTTCTATAACTATAACAATCTTATTTCAAGTGATGATCTTACTTGAACTTGTTTTCGTGTCATGATTCTGCTTCAAGTACTTCGAGAAATCCAAGGATCCGTTGAAGCTAGATCCATTTTTCTCTTTTCCAGTAGGTTTATCCAAGGAACTTAAGGTAGTAATGATGTTCATAACATCATTCGATTCATACATATAAAGCTATCTTATTCGAAGGTTTAAACTTGTAATCACTAGAACATAGTTTAGTTAATTCTAAACTTGTTCGCAAACAAAAGTTAATCCTTCTAACTTGACTTTTAAAATCAACTAAACACATGTTCTATATCTATATTATATGCTAACTTAATGATTTAAAACCTGGAAACACGAAAAACACCGTAAAACCGGATTTACGCCGTCGTAGTAACACCGCGGGCTGTTTTGGGTTAGTTAATTAAAAACTATGATAAACTTTGATTTAAAAGTTGTTATTCTGAGAAGATGATTTTTATTATGAACATGAAACTATATCCAAAAATTATGGTTAAACTCAAAGTGGAAGTATGTTTTCTAAAATGGTCATCTAGACGTCGTTCTTTCGACTGAAATGACTACCTTTACAAAAACGACTTGTAACTTATTTTTCCGACTATAAACCTATAATTTTTCTGTTTAGATTCATAAAATATAGTTCAATATGAAACCATAGCAATTGGATTCACTCAAAACGGATTTAAAATGAAGAAGTTATGGGTAAAACAAGATTGGATAATTTTTCTCATTTTAGCTACGTGAAAATTGGTAACAAATCTATTCCAACCATAACTTAATCAACTTGTATTGTATATTATGTAATCTTGAGATACCATAGACACGTATACAATGTTTCGACCTATCCTGTCGACACATCTATATATATTTCGGAACAACCATAGACACTCTATATGTGAATGTTGGAGTTAGCTATACAGGGTTGAGGTTGATTCCAAAATATATATAGTTTGAGTTGTGATCAATACTGAGATACGTATACACTGGGTCGCGGATTGATTCAAGATAATATTTATCGATTTATTTCTGTACATCTAATTGTGGACAACTAGTTGTAGGTTACTAACGAGGACAGCTGACTTAATAAACTTAAAACATCAAAATATATTAAAAGTGTTGTAAATATATTTTGAACATACTTTGATATATATGTATATATTGTTATAGGTTCGTGAATCAACCAGTGGCCAAGTCTTACTTCCCGACGAAGTAAAAATCTGTGAAAGTGAGTTATAGTCCCACTTTTAAAATCTAATATATTTGGGATGTGAATACATGCAGGTTTTATAAATGATTTACAAAATAGACACAAGTACGTGAAACTACATTCTATGGTTGAATTATCGAAATCGAATATGCCCCTTTATATTAAGTCTGGTAATCTAAGAATTAGGGAACAGACACCCTAATTGACGCAAATCCTAAAGATAGATCTATCGGGCCCAACAAGCCCCATCCAAAGTACCGGATGCTTTAGTACTTCGAAATTTATATCATATCCGAAGGGTCTCCCGGAATGATGGGGATATTCTTATATATGCATCTTGTTAATGTCGATTACCAGGTGTTCACCATATGAACGATTTTTATCTCTATGTATGGGATGTGTATTGAAATATGAAATCTTGTGGTCTATTGTTACGATTTGATATATATAGGTTAAACCTATAACTCACCAACATTTTTGTTGACGTTTAAAGCATGTTTATTCTCAGGTGAATATTAAGAGCTTCCGCTATTGCATACTAAAATAAGGACAAGATTTGGAGTCCATGTTTGTATGATATTGTGTAAAAACTGCATTCAAGAAACTGATTTCGATGTAACATATTTGTATTGTAAACCATTATGTAATGGTCGTGTGTAAACAGGATATTTTAGATTACCATTATTTGATAATCTACGTAAAGCTTTTTAAACCTTTATTTATGAAATAAAGGTTATGGTTTGTTTTAAAAATGAATGCAGTCTTTGAAAAACGTCTCATATAGAGGTCAAAACCTCGCAATGAAATCAATTAATATGGAACGTTTTTAATCAATAAGAACGGGACATTTCAATACCCATCTCTATTATCTCTGATAGGGATGGTAGATTTGTTTCAAGGTTCTGGCAGACATTGCAACAAGCATTGGGGACTCGTCTAGATATGAGTACTGCCTATCATCCACAAACTGATGGGTAGAGCAAAAAGACGATACAAACGCTTGAAGACATGCTACGAGTATGTGTTATTGATTTTGGAAACAGTTGGGATCGACACCTACCATTAGCAGAATTTTCTTACAACAACAGTTATCATTCTAGTATTGAGATGGCGTCGTTTGAGGCACTTTATGGTAGAAAGTGCAGGTCTCTGATTTGTTGGAATGAAGTGGGGGATAGACAGATTACAGGTCCGGAGATAATACAAGAAACTACCTAGAAAATCATCCAAATTCAACAACGATTGAAAACCGCCCAGAGTCGACAAAAGAGCTACGCGGACAGTAAAAGAAAAGATATAGAGTTTGAAATTAGAGAAATGGTCATGCTTAAGGTTTCACCTTGGAAAGGCGTTGTTCGATTTGGTAAACGGGGGAAACTAAATCCAAGGTACAT
This sequence comes from Rutidosis leptorrhynchoides, assembly GCF_046630445.1. Lineage (NCBI taxonomy): Eukaryota > Viridiplantae > Streptophyta > Magnoliopsida > Asterales > Asteraceae > Rutidosis > Rutidosis leptorrhynchoides. Next base: position 345,411,324 of record NC_092340.1, on the reverse strand, counting down.
TGGACCATTCAAGATTATAGATCGTGCCGGACCAGTAGTTTACCAACTGGAGCTACCTCAACAACTCGCGGCTGTACATAACACTTTCCATGTCTCGAATTTGAAGAAATATTTTTCTAAAAAAGATCTCACTATTTCGTTGGATGAAATCCAAATCAATGAAAAACTTCAATTCATTGAAGAACCCGTTGAAATAATAGATCGTGAGGTTAAGAGACTTAAGCAAAACAAGATACCAATTGTTAAGGTTCGATGGAATGCTTGTAGAGGACCCGAGTTCACCTGGGAGCATGAAGATCAGATGAAGAAGAAATACCCGCATCTATTTCCAGAAGATTCGTCAACACCTTCAACAGCTTAAAATTTCGGGACTAAATTTATTTAACGGGTAGGTACTGTAGTGACTCGAACTTTTCCATGTTTATATATATTAATTGAGATTGATATTTATATGACTAAATGTTTCCAACGTGTTAAGCAATCAAACTTTTTAAGACTTGATTAAATGAAATAAGTTTCATATAGACAATTGATCTCCCAAGTTGACCGACGATTCACGAACGTTACAAATTTGTAAAAACTACATTTTGTGGTATATATAGACATATATATATGGTTGACATGAGATTATGATGAGTAAGTATCTCACTAAGTATATTAACAATGTGTGATATACATAAGAAATGAGATTACTAAGTTAAGAAACTCGAAATGATATATATAACGATTATCGTTATGATAACGTCTATTAAACACATATGTATCATATTAAGATATTGATACACTATATTTCACATGATAAAATGCTATTTAAATATATCATTAAGTGTGTTAACAATGAAGTACATATGTAAAAATAAGACTACTAACTCAAGAATTACGAAACGAGACTTATATGTAACGATTATCGTTGTAACGATATTTTAATGTATATATCATATTAAGAGATATTAATACATCATAATATCATGATAATATAATAATTTAACATCTCATTTGATTTAATAAACAATGGGTTAACAACATTTAACATGACCGTTAACCTAAAGGTTTCAAAACAACACTTACATGTAACGATTAACGATGACTTAACGACTCAGTTAAAATGTATATACATGTAGTGTTTTAATATGTATTCATAAACTTTTGTAAGACTTCAAGACACTTATCGAAATACTTCTACTTAACAAAAATGCTTACAATTACATCCTCGTTCAGTTTCATCAATAATTCTACTCGTATGCACCCGTATTCGTACTCGTACAATACATAGCTTTTAGAGGCATGTACTATTGGTATATACACTCCAATGATCAGCTCTTAGCAGCCTATGTGAGTACCTAACACATGTGGGAACCATAATTTGGCAACTAGCATGAAATATCTAATAAAATTATAAAAATATGAGTAATCATTCATGACTTATTTACATGAAAACAAAATTACATATCCTTTATATCTAATCCATATACCAATGACCAAAAACACCTACAAACACTTTCATTCTTCAATTTTCTTCATCTAATTGATCTCTATCTTCAAGTTCTAAGTGTTCTTCATAAATTCTACAAGTTCTAGTTTCATAAAATCAAGAATACTTCCAAGTTTACTAGCTCACTTCCAATCTTGTAAGGTGATCATCCAACCTCAAGAAATCCATGTTTTTTACAGTAATATATCATTCTAAATCAAGGTAATACTCATATACAAACTTTGATTCAATTTCTACAACTATAACAATCTTATTTCGAGTGAAAATCTTACTTGAACTGTTTTCGTGTCATGATTCTGCTTCAAGAACTTTCAAGCCATCCAAGGATCCTTTAAAGCTAGATCCATTTTTCTCATTTCCATTATCTTTATCCAGAAAACTTGAGGTAGTAATGATGTTCATAACATCATTCTATTCATAGATATAAAGCTATCTTATTCGAAGGTTTAAACTTGAAATCACTAGAACATAGTTTAGTTAATTCTAAACTTGTTCACAAACAAAAGTTAATCCTTCTCTCATGACTTTTAAAATCAACTAAACACATGTTCTATATCTATATGATATGCTAACTTAACGATTTAAAATTTGGAAACATGAATAACACTGTAAAACCGGACATACGCCGTCGTAGTAACACCGCGGGCTGTTTTGGATTAGTTAATTAAAAACTATGATAAACTTTGATTTAAAAGTTGTTCCTCTGGGAAAATAATTTTTCTTATGAACATGAAACTATATCCAAAAATCGTGGTTAAACTCAAAGTGAAAGTATGTTTTCCAAAATGGTCATCAAGATGTCGATTTTTAGACGGAAATGACTACCTCTTTAGTAATTGACATATAACTTAAATTTACGACCATAAACCTATAGATTTTCTGTTTAGATTCTTAAATTAGAGTTCAATATGAAACCATAGCAATTTGATTCACTAAAAACGGATTTAAAATGAAGAAGTTATGGGCAAAACAAGATTAGATAATTTTTCTTGTTGTAGCTACGTGAAAATTGGTAACAAATCTATATTAATCATATCCTAGATAACTTATATTGTATTATACATGTATTCTAATATATTATGTAATCTTGGGATACCATAGACACGTATGCAAATATTTTGACATATCATATCTACCCATGTATATATATTATTTGGAACAACCATATACATTCTATATGCAGTAATGTGGGAGTTAGCTATACAGGGTTGAGGTTGATTCCAAAAATATATATACTTTGAGTTGTGATCTAGCCTGAGACGTGTATACACTGGGTCATGGATTGATTCAAGATAATATATATATCGATTTATTTCTGTACATCTAACTGTGGACAACTAGTTGTAGGTTTCTAACGAGGACAGCTGACTTAATACACTCAAATCTTTAAAACATAATAAAAAATAGTTGTAATTATATTTTGATCATACTTTGATATATATGTACATATTTGTATAGGTTCGTGAATCGATCCGTGGCCAAGTCTTATTTCCGTGGAAGGAAATATCTGTGAAAGTGAGTTATAGTCCCACTTTTAAAATCTAATATTTTTGGGATGAGAATAAATGCAGGTTTTATAAATGATTTACAAAATAGACACAAGTACGTGAAACTACATTCTATGGTTGAATTATCGAAATCGAATATGACCCTTTTTATTAAGTCTGGTAATCTAAGAATTAGGGAATAGACACCCTAATTGACGTGAATCCTAAAGATAGATCTATTGGGCCTAACAAACCCCATCCAAAGTACTGGATGTTTTAGTACTTTGAAATTTATATCATATCCGAAGGGTGTCCCGGAATGATGGGGATATTCTTATATATGCATCTTGTTAATGTCGGTTACCAGGTGTTCACCATATGAATGATTTTTATCTCTATATATGGGATGTGTATTGAAATATGAAATCTTGTGGTCTATTGTTGCGATTTGATATATATAGGTTAAACCTATAACTCACCAACATTTTTGTTGACGTTTAAAGCATGTTTATTCTCAGGTGAATACTAAGAGCTTTCGATGTTGCATACTAAAATAAGAACAAGATTTGGAGTCCATGTTTGTATGATATTGTGTAAAAACTGCATTCAAGAAACATATGTCGATGTAATATATTTCTATTGTAAACCATTATGTAATGGTCGTGTGTAAACAGTATATTTTATATTATCATTATTTGATAATCTACGTAATGCTTTTGAAACCTTTATTGATAAAATAAAGGTTATGGTTGTTTTAAAAATGAATGCAGTCTTTGAAAGACGTCTCATATAGAGGTCAAAACCTCGCAACGAAATCAATTAATATGGAACGTTTATAATCAATATGAACGGGACATTTCACATTTTATGTCTCTTTTGTTTCAAAAATTAAAAAAATATTGTTCGGGCCAGATTTAAGCTGGGAATTGTAGTTGGGCCAGATTTAATGGATTCATTTTTTATTTTCAAAATTTCAACTGGGAATTGTAGTTGGGCCAGATTTAATGGATTCATTTTTTATTTTCTAACGGCACATTTGTCATGACCTGAATTTTTCCATGGTTATATATTGAACGATATTAATATTTACATGATTAAATGTTTCCAACATGTTAAGAAATCAAACTTGTTAAGACTTGATTAATTGGAACAAATTTTATGTAAACGTGTGACAACCCAATTTGTCCGATGATTCACAAACGTTATAACTTATAAATGACATGATAATATATATATGAACTTATATATATATATATATATATATATATATATATATATATATATATATATATATATATATATATATATATATATATTTAACATGATGAAATGATAATTAAGTATCTCATTAAGTATATTAACCATGAACTATAAACTTAAAATGAGACTACTAACTTAAGGATTTTGAAACGATATATATACGTAACGATTATCGTTGTAATAACGTCTTAATATTTATATATTGTATTTAGATATATTAACACACTATGTTATCATGATAATATAACAATTTAACATCCCATTAGATATAATAACAATGGGATTAATTACATTTAACAAGGTCGTTAACTTAAAGGTTTCGAAACAACACTTACATGTAACGACTAACTATGATTTAACGACTCAGTTAAAATGTATATGTATGTATATATATATATATATATATATATATATATATATATATATATATATATATATATATATATATATATATAGTGTATTAAGATGTATTAATACACATTTTAAGGACTTCAATACATATATCAAAACGCTCTCACTTAACAAAAATAATCACAATTGTATTCCCATTTGTTTTCATCAAAAATTCTACTCGTATTCGCTCGGTATTTGCACTCGTATTATACCCAGCTTCTAGATGTATTTACTATTGATATATACCAATAAAAATCTGCTCCTTAGCAGCCTTAAATGATTAAGGGACATGTGGAACCAACCATTTGTCAAGTAGCATAAATTATTTAGCAAGAAAACAAAATTAGGAATCTTTTCTTTCTTTATAAACTAAAAACATTTTTATGCATACACACCATTTCTTCATTCCATTTTCTCATACTTACACTCCCAATTCTCTCTCAAAATACTCCTAACTTCATACTTGATCATCTCCAATGATTTTCCCCATCATTTAGCTTCAATTACAAGCTTTAATAATCATAAAAACAACCTAGAATCAAGAAGTTGCAAGATTACTTCCAATCTTTTTAATCCAATTCAACAACTCATCAAAGATCAAGAACTTCCATCTAAGCTGAGTAACTTTTCATTGTTAATCAAGGTAATAATCATATCCAAGCTTTGGTTTAATTCCTATAAACATAACTACCTTAAATCAAGTAGTAATCTTACTTGAACTTATTTTCGTATCATGATTCTGCTTCAAGAACTTCCAAGCCATCAAAGATCCTTTGAAGCTCAAGTTATTTTCTCATCATTTCCAGTAGGTTTACCTACTATACTTGATGTAGTAATGATGTTCATAACATCATTCAATTTATATATATATAACTATCTTATTCGAAGATTTAAACTTGTAATCACTAGAACATAGATTAGTTAATTCTAAACTTGTTCGCAAACAAAGTTAATCCTTCTAACATAACTTTTAAAATAAACTAAACAAACGTTCTATATCTATATGATATGATAACTTAATGATTTAAAACCTGAAACACGAAGAACACCGTAAAACAGGACATACGCCGTCGTAGTAAAACCGGGGGCTGTTTTAGGTTGGATAATTAAAAACTATGATAAAATTTGATTTAAAAGTTGTTCTGAGAAAATGATATTTCTTATGAACATGAAACTATATCCAAAAATCATGGTTAAACTCAAAGTGGAAGTATGTTTTTCAGAATGGTCATCAAGATGTCATTTTTCGACAGAAATGACTACCTCTTTCAAATATGACTTGTAACTTGTAACTCTGACTATAAACCACTACTTTTTCAGTTTAGTTCTAAATACTACAGTTCTTTATGAAACCATAGCAATTTGATTCACTTTAAACGGAGTTGTAATAAATATTTGGCAAGCAAAACAAAATCTGCTAAAATTAACGTTGTATGGACGAAATTTATATTGTAAAAACTATATTAACCATATCCTTGCTAACTTTTCATATATATATTTGGACATGTATCATTAGTATAACAAAATATTATAATGTTAGTTAATTCTGAGATTGTATATATATATATAATAATCTTGATAAATTCCATGACAATAAGTATACAATACGTTTTGATAAATCTTAAGACAATAAGTATACAATACGTTTTGATAAATTCTAAGAAAATATGTATACAATACGTCTCTGGGTTGATGCAAAGATAATACATATACAATACGTCGTGGGGTAATTCTAAGATTATATATATATATATATATATATATATATATATATATATATATATATATATATATATATATATATATATATATATATATATATATATATATATATATATATATACCGATTATTGGACTGTTGGACATTTCGGACTATTTTGGACTACTAACAAAGGACTACTAACATAAAATTGTTAAAAATTAATATATAAGTATTCTATGAACTTGTTTTATTTTATTCACATGTCGTATTATTATCTGAATCATTATTATTGTTATAGGTTGGTGAATTCAAGGACGCCGGCCATATTTTTAATAAGCTGAAAACTTATTATTAATATACTTTTACTACCGTGAGTATATAGTCTCATTTTTAAATTCTAAAAATATATTGGGATGAGAATACATGCATTTTATGTTTTACGCCATGGATACAAGTACTTAAAATATATTCTACGTTGAGTTGTACCACCTTGCATATCTTCCCTAATAGCTTGGTAACTAATATTTACATGTTGTAAGAACATGTAAGCGCGAATCCTATTGATAGATCTATCGGGTTTGACAACCCCAACCGTGCTAGTCGCTCTAGTATCGTAAACGGTTGCATAGTACTTCGTTGTTACTACACTTGGTACAGTGTAGGGAGATTTCATAATAAAGGGAATATGCTACATTTTGTGACGACCCGTAAATTTCCGATCAAATTTAAACTTAATCTTTATATGATTTTGATACGCTAAGCAAAGTATGTAATGTTGAGTCTAGAAAATATTGAAACGATGTTCATATATTCAAATTGACCTCTGACTATTCCGACGATTCACGAACGATTGAGTGCAAATATATATGTGTGTGTGTATATATATATATATATATATATATATATATATATATATATATATATATATATATATATATATATATATATATATATATAATCTAAATATGTAAGTGTAAATATATAATATTAATAAGGTATACTCTAATCAATTGAAATTGAAAATGTAAAATAACAAGATGAATAAGTTATCATTAGGATGAATATATATAAATAAATATATGATATTATAATCTATATGTATATATGGATCAAAGATTTCAAATAATAACTATTATATTATAAAATTTATAAAACATAAAAGTATAGATATTCATTAAATGTATTTTATAGTATATAAATATATATACATGATATAAATAATAAGTTGTAATATTATTATCTAAAATTAATTAATTAATCTATAAAGACAACAAATCAGAAAAAGAGAACTATTCTGTTGTGTGTATCTATCAAACTGTTTACATTTTTGTTTCCTATCTCAAATACTGGTTAACAAATGGAATGAAATAACAAGTACATGCCAAAATCCGTTTAAAGTTACATTCAGATTTTATTATTTTATTTAATCGAATAACTTTATGTCCTTTGTGATTGAGATTCATGTACTGGCTGTCTGAATATTGTTATACGTTACAATCACTTGTCAATCCAAAACAATTGTGATTAGTTACTAATACATCATTTATCAATTATGTGATGACCCGGAAATTTTCGACCCAATTTAAACTTGATCTTCATATGATTCCGATACGATAAGCAAAAATCTGTAATGTTGAGTCTCGAAAGTTTTGAAATCTATATTCATGTAATCAATTACCTTGACTATTCCCGACGATTCACGAACAAATGTTTGTAAATAATTATGTATATATATATAAATGAAAGTATATATAATAATTTAGAAATATAAAAATATAATTTAAACATTAGAATTAAATATGTAAAATAGGATACAAATAATTGTTGTAATGAACCTATATCTAAATGATTTCTAAATGTGATTATGACTATATGTATATTGTAATATATTAAAATATATAAATATTAAATATTAAATGCATGTTATTATTAAATATTACATAATTAATAAATTATAATATTAACATATTTAACTACAAGTAAGATAAATGTTATATTACTATTATCAATTTCATTATTATTACTAATGTTAATATTAATATCTGTATTATTGATATTGGTATTTATGAGATAAATATATAGATATGAAATGTGATACATGTAAAATTATTATATCCTAATTATTATTTGTATAATTATCAGATATTATTATTATCTTTATCATTAAATATCATTATTATTATCATTAAAAATTATTATTATCACTTCTATAATAATTATTATCATTATTATTTATTATTATTATTAAGATTATTATTATTAATATATATTTACTAATTTATTAATACTAAATTAAATATAAAAATTTATCGGGAAGAATACAAATCCTGTTAGAACTCAGGGTCCATCAACTGTAATAGATTCTTATTTCTGTTTCTAATTTGTACAATATGTCGATCTCAGATCTCATTACAGAACAAAATCTGTTTGAAGTCACAATCTCCTTTAATTCTGTTACGTACTTTTTATTCTCTCTTCTTTGTCTGATTCATAAAAGCTGTCAACCACTCCACCCTTTAAACAAATCGAATTGTAAGAATATTGATAAAGTCTTGAAATCATCCATCGTCAGTTTTTATATATAAAAAAAAATTACATCCATTATCCGATTGAATTATAAGAAAAAGCTCGATTATCTCTATTTGCGTTACTTTTAAAACAATAGCTCGAATTCGAATATCAATCACTACCTCTAACCCACACCATGAAACACCATTGAACACCTCAATTTCCATCGTTATTCTGATGTATACACGAGTTATAGGAAACCAAATCCACCACCTTTATATCATTGACGGCTTCTTTCTTTTGGCTAAAACAAAACCACCAAACTACAAACCACCCTTATCACAAATGCAACCACAAACCGGCCAACATGCACCACCTTTAACTCTCTCTCGATACATCTCTCTCTAAACCATGAGCAAAGACCCAACAAACAAGTCGCCATCAAGAACCATTGGGACTAGTTACATATCGATCACAACACCAAACCATGGCATTCGATCGAACCACGTACTATTGTTTTCGGTTGTAACCACAAGGATACAACCTTCATCACCATCACAACCATTATCTCCACCCTCCTTGTTCCTTCTCTTCTGTTTCAGCTGCAATAAGCACCACTCCAAAACCCACTCGTTTATTGTTTCCTGTTTCCAACTAAATCGACCCAAACCACTATCACAAACACAATCATCGTGATTTGCTACCATACGTATGAAGCCAAAGATTGCAGCTGAGTTATTTTCTGTTTTTTCTTTCTTTCATTTAAAAGCCAATTATCATAAAAGAACTAAATAATGAGAAAAAGGAGGTAAGTGGGTATCACACAAGTTGACGTCTTTTTCTTTTTCTTTCCAGCTATTATGTTGTTGTTATGATCATAATATAATACTGATAATGAAATATGACATGGAAGTGTATTGGATTCCAAAAAAAAATAAAAAAATTCTAACAAGATATATTTTTTTTACGGCTCCCTTTCCTGTTAAATTGAAGAGTATATTTGAATGAGTCGATGGTCAGATACTCCTACCGCTGGGCCAAGATTTAAGCTGATTAGTTGGGCTGTCATCGTTGGGTTTGCAAGATGGGTCATCTGATTTGCGAAGCCTGTCCATTTTATTTGGGCCAAATGACTTGTCTGATTCAATGAAACCAAACCACACTCGATTTTTTTTCCTTTCCCTCTCTTTTGTTTTTATGGCATAGAGTAACCAACGAAATTGATAATGATGATGATAGTAGGAATAACATGGAAGATGATGGGTTGTTATGGCTTTAATGTTGAGGATATCGTGAGGATAACGAACGGTATAGTTGAAGATGAATTAAACACCAAATGGTTTTGATGATTAATGGATGACAATGAGTAAGATGTTGTAATCGTGATGCTACTCGCTGTTATGATTATGATTTTATGTGAAGATTGTTGAGTTAGTCGAATTGTTGGGAAAAAGAAGAAATTACAAATCAAATAAAACAAGTTAAATATAATTCGAATTCGTGTTCTCTCAGAAAATGTGCGGACGGATCCATGGTTGGTTGTGTGTCATTTAAGCTTGAGGTCGTGTGTTCAATCCCTAACAGAGGCATTTATTTTTTTTAAGGCTTGTTCCAATAAGGTAGCATTTATATTTATCATTTAGTAATATTATTATTATTATTATTATTGTTATTATTATATTTATCATTAAAATGAGTATTAGGATTATCATTACTACTATGATTATTATTAATATCATTATTATTATTATTAGAAAAATTATTAGTTTTATTTAAAGTAACATGATTATTAAGATTATCATTTTTTATTTATCAAAATTTAACATTGTTAGTAAAATTATTACCTTTGTCATTATTAAAAATTAACATTTTTTTAACATTATTATTAACTATTATTACTATCATGATAATTATCATCCTTATCCTTTTAGTATTATTACAAATAGAAATTTTTGTATAAAATACAACACAAAAATATTAATAATACATATCACTATATTGTATTATTAAAACGATATTAGCTAAACTATATATAAAGTATATCAATTAATATATAAATATATATTGTATCATATAAAAACCCTAATATAAACTTTTATTATTAACATGATATAAAGAATGATAAATATTAGTTATATAAAATATATAAATTAAATATATTAAATAACATATAATATAACAAGTATATTATTATTAATAATATACATAAATTTATTCAATTACCGTTATATGTGTTAATATATATATAAATGATATAGGTTCGTGAATCCGAGGCCAACCCTATACTTGTTCAATGTCGTCCTATGTATTTTTACTACAAAATACAGTATGGTGAGTTTCATTTGCCTTTTTACCAAAATTTTTGGGCTGAGATTACATGCGCAACTTTTATAACTGTTTACGAAATAGACACAAGTACCTTAACTGCATTCTATGATGGAATTATCTGGGATTGGGGTTAGTTATTATGACACGCATTAGTCCCCGGTTTACGTTAGAGCGTATGAGCTCCCAAGCCGGGTGGATGGTTTATTATTTATGACATTTTGGCACCGGTTGTTCTATATTTTATAAACATGTGTTCAGTCATGGGGTGTAAAGACCGGCACACAGGTTCTATATTTTGAAGGCACATGTATTCAGCCGTGGGGTGAAAGACCGGCACAGATGGTTACTATTATATTTTGAATCCTCACCAGGTGTTCTTCATATGAAAGATATTTTTGTGCAGTTGGAATGGGACTTCTGCACGTTTTATAATATTTAAAATCTTGTGGTCTATTAAAAATGATGAAAATGAAATGATTACTATAAACTAATGAACTCACCAACCTTTTGGTTGACATTTGAAAGCATGTTTATTCTCAGGTTTGAAAGAAATCTTTCGCTGTGCATTAGCTCATTTTAAGGATATTAATTGGAGTCATTCATGACATATTTCAAAAGACGTTGCATTCGAGTCGTTAAAGTTCATTAGAGATTATTATTAAGTAAATGACGGATTAGATCATTTATAGTTTGTATATTATGAAATGGTATGCATACCTGTCAACTTTCGATGAAATGAATGGTTGTCTTTTAAAAACGAATGCAATGTTTGTAAAATGTATCATTTAGAGGGCAAGTACCTCGCGATGTAATCAAATGTAATGTTCTCGTCCATATGGATTTGGTCGGGGCGTTTCAGTTGGTATCAGAGCGGTGGTCTTAGCGAACCAGGTCAAGATTAGTGTGTCTAACTGGTAGTTGTTAGGATGCATTAGTGAAGTCTGGACTTCGACCTAATAGTTGTTAGGTTACATTAATGAGTCTGGACTTGAACCTGGTTGGCATGTCAAAAGTTTTGCTTATCAATTCTTGTCAAAAATTACCTGTTTATCATTCTTAGTCTAGACATAACTTACTGCATTGACTGCATCAATAGTGTGTAGACAAAATTCACGTCTTAGCGTATCTGCTAATCCATATCTTAGCCTATCTGTTACCATAAACTATGCCTGATATATTTCGTAAATTCCTCCATAATCTACGAAATCTTTTGTTCTATATACATAGATATTCTATGTAATTAGAATATCATCCGATATCCGAAAATCATTTCATATCGAAAACTCCTTTATTCGATCGTACGCAATGGAACTCACCACTAGTTCAAATCCCTCGGATTCTGATATGGAGTTCCACTCCAGCTCCGGAAGCAGCGTCACCAGAATGAATCAATCAATCAGCCATCCTCAATTCATCTTATGGGTTCATAGCCTACTTAATCATTGGAGACAAGAAGAAGATGATCCCTTCCATCCACCACATTGCCCTCTTGACGAAGAACCTGAAGCACCTATCGGCGAACCAATTCGAAACACCATTTTCACTCTCATTTCCCGAATATCTCGCCACGAACATATCATATCTCATATTCTAAACTTTATTGATTCGCTTGTTCCAACCGCCAATCATCCCGAAATAATAGAAGAAGTCAACAAACTTCGCGCTAGAATAATCAATTTGAAAAATATGGTGCAAAATGTACCAGCTTCAGCAACATCAACAGTACCACCATCTCCAACAGCAACATCAGCATCCCACACCTCAACATCACAATCTGTTCCACGAACATCAACATCATACGCACCATGGATACCAAAGAGTACCAACGGCAATTAACGATGAAGTATTGGACCATAACTTCATTAATATTCTGCGAAGAATATATGTGGATCCTAATAATTATTGATGAAGTATTACTCCATAACTTCATTAATATTCTGCGAAGAATATGTGGATCCTAATAATTAATGATGAAGTATTGCTCCATAACTTCATTAATATTCTGCGAAGAATATGTGGTTCCTAATAGTTTTAGAGATTACTTATTCTAGCTCAAACCGAAAATCAAATGAGTCTAATATCATATTAACTCATTAAATACATGATTACATCCGAAGGAAATATATATGTATATATGTTTCATAAAGATTGTAATTAAAAATTCTTTTGTACAAACTGTTAATGGTGAAAATATTTTAACGGGTAGGTAATACCCGATGAATATTTAAATTTCACATTAATAAGTTACACTGTACACTATTCAATTCAGATTCCGCAGTATTTAACAACACTGCTCAAATTCACGCACATACGTATCCGTTCACCAGAGAACAACTATTTTCATCCAAGTTCAAATTTCATATTTGGATTTTGACCTATCAAAATCTAACAAGTGGTATAATGAAGAAAACATTTGACGGAATAAAATTTGTTAGAAACAAACAAATTAACTATGAGAAATTTTATTAAGAATCCACGCTAACAAAATCCTAGCTAACTGTTCCTAGCTAACTGTGGACTAATCAACTGAGGACTACCAACAGTGGACAATTAAAATGAATTAAAATATTGATTATAACATATGAAACTAAACAATTCTTCAAGTTCTCCAATTGATTTTCATCTTAAATCTCATTTGTATCGTAACGATTACAATCTGCGTTCAAACCTTTCGTGATTCTTGAAAACACCTCAATCGATAGGATGAACCAACCGCACTTCATCTACGGAAGAAAAGATTGATGCATATAGTTATGCACTTGAAAAACTCTCAAAAACTGAGTAAACGTTTAACACATAACTGTGCTAATTTCTTTGGTGTTATTATTACCCAAAATAATTTTGCAGTTCTTCTTCAAAATAGCCAATTTTGTCACAGCTCCAGCAAGACAACTTCGACTTTTCGTACGAAACAACCTTATTATAACGTTGATATATACGCGTGCTCTTTTATTATTACCAGGGAAACTTTCACATTCCACCATATTACCATCAGCGTTTAATCATCTAAAAACATAATTCTCCTGAAACCACCTCGGATTAATAACCGATGATTCAGATAGCATAGCATTAAATGCAGAGGAGACAGAAAAATGGTAGACGGTATAAATGGCCAAAAGTTTGATGATAAAGAAAGCAGTGTTAGGAACGCTCGATAGAAAATTGGTTATTGAAAAACAGATTGAGCTACCCATGAAGGAGACCAAAGACAAATACAAGGACCAAACCCTATATTCAAAGGATTCAGGTAATTCTGGATCCGTTGAAATCTTTAGAGAATATCTTGCTCCGAAGTCATATTAAAATCTTGCGGAAAATCTTTCTCCATCAACCATCGAACTTAGAAATTCCAAAATATCATCATCAATATCTTCGATATTTTTGAGGATATTTTCATAAATATTCTCGTCCGAAATTTTATACCTCTTCATGCTTCCTGTGTATCATTATATTGGAAACATTAAATAGACAATTTAGTACCGAAAAGCAGATTATGCGAAACTATGAAGAAAGCCGTGGACAAATCACAAAGAATAAGTTTGACTTCAAAGAATCCAAATGATTCAATATCTGCTAAAGTCTTTAGTGAATATCTTGATCCTTACTCTAAACCCTTGCAGACAATAGTTTCTATCATCCTCTGATCTTAGATATTCTGAGATATTATCGTATCTTTCACTATAAATATCCTCCATATTTCTGGAGATATTTTATAACTATTCTTATCTAAAATCATTAATCTCTTCGTGCTATCAGTATTACATCATATAGAAACAGTTAGTTTCTATATTCTGTAAACTTTCGAGCTTAAAATATGAATGTTATTGAAGTAATGTTGGGAACTGATGCATGAGTTAGTATAATATAATGACACTTGATCAACGTGATTATATTACTGTAATTCATGCTGAGTTTCTAATGGAATGTGATGATTCACAGTACCATCATCATGTGCCAGTTACATGACTCTTGCATTCTACTCAATCTCTAAACATATTAAGAACATATCTTCTTGATAGTTCTATCTTCCCGGATATTCTGGTAATTTGACAAATCAAGATCGTGCCATTACGATTTCCTTCTTAGAACATTTACTATGTTCATTCTGAAATCCATACCTACGAATTCCGGACCATTATTCGCTTGACTTGAAGTCGGGAAGAGGAAACAGAAGTATGGAACCCTTGGATATAAAAGAAAATATAAAGCTCGACAACAACACATAAATTACAAACCGTGCATATCAATACGTATTGCCACGTACAGACACGGGAGAATTAAAAACACTATAACTTCAAGGTAATAGTAAAAGTAAATAAAATCCTCCGGTGGTAGATGAAAAAAAGGATGACAGATATGAAAGTTAGGAGTATATCAAAAATCAGTACTGGATGGAGCATATTGACGAATGCTTTAAAAAAATATAAAATTTGGGAGAGAGAATAGAAGGAGTGAGTTAAATAAGAAACGAAAGGGGTGGATTTATAGTAAGATATCCGATAAAGCAATCAAGACAGATCATCGCATTTAATCAAAGAGGATCCTAATTTCCTTAATTACCGAAGAATCAAATCTTATCACGAAGATTTTCTCCAAATTCCTTGAACTCCGGAAATCAACCATATCTACGTCAAAGGATATGACGAAACATTATTTTCTTATTTCACTCTTTTGCGATAGTTTCACTTATACTCCTCGAGTAATCGAATTATCTTATCCAAAGTACTCAACAGTAATAAAACTTTATTCATCGACTTATATTCGTCATGAAAACATTTTTATAGTTAGCCATGATGACCTCGATCAAATTTCGGGACAAAATTTCTTTAACGGGTAGGTACTGTGATGACCCGGAAATTTCCGACCAAATTTAAACTTGATCTTCATATGATTCCGACACGATAAGCAAAAATCTGTAATGTTGAGTCTCGAAAGTTTTGAAATCTATATTCATGTAATCAATTACCTTGACTATTCCCGACGATTCACGAACAAATGTTTGTAAATAATTATGTATATATATATAAATGAAAGTATATATAATAATTTAGAAATATAAAAATATAATTTAAACATTAGAATTAAATATGTAAAATAGGATACAAATAATTGTTGTAATGAACCTATATCTAAATGATTTCTAAATGTGATTATGACTATATGTATATTGTAATATATTAAAATATATAAATATTAAATATTAAATGTATGTTATTATTAAATATTACATAATTAATAAATTATAATATTAACATATTTAACTACAAGTAAGATAAATGTTATATTACTATTATCAATTTTATTATTATTACTAATGTTAATATTAATATCTGTATTATTGATATTGGTATTTATGAGATAAATATATAGATATGAAATGTGATACATGTAAAATTATTATATCTTAATTATTATTTGTATAATTATCAGATATTATTATTATCTTTATCATTAAATATCATTATTATTATCATTAAAAATTATTATTATCACTTCTATAATAATTATTATCATTATTATTTATTATTATTATTAAGATTATTATTATTAATATATATTTACTAATTTATTAATACTAAATTAAATATAAAAATTTATCAGGAAGAATACAAATCCTGTTAGAACTCAGGGTCCATCAACTGTAATAGATTCTTATTTCTGTTTCTAATTTGTACAATATGTCGATCTCAGATCTCATTACAGAACAAAATCTGTTTGAAGTCACAATCTCCTTTAATTCTGTTACGTACTTTTTATTCTCTCTTCTTTGTCTGATTCATAAAAGCTGTCAACCACTCCACCCTTTAAACAAATCGAATTGTAAGAATATTGATAAAGTCTTGAAATCATCCATCGTCAGTTTTTATATATAAAAAAAACATTACATCCATTATCCGATTAAATTATAAGAAAAAGCTCGATTATCTCTATTTGCGTTACTTTTAAAACAATAGCTCGAATTCGAATATCAATCACTACCTCTAACCCACACCATGAAACACCATTGAACACCTCAAACTCCATCGTTATTCTGATGTATACACGAGTTATAGGAAACCAAATCCACCACCTTTATATCATCGATGGCTTCTTTCTTTTGGCTAAAACAAAACCACCAAACTACAAACCACCCTTATCACAAATGCAACCACAAACCGGCCAACATGCACCACCTTTAACTCTCTCTCGATCCATCTCTCTCTTAACCATGAGCAAAGACCCAACAAACAAGTCGCCATCAAGAACCATTGGGACTAGTTACATATCGATTACAACACCAAACCATGGCATTCGATCGAACCACGTACTATTGTTCTTGGTTGTAACAACAAGGATACAACCTTCATCACCATCATAACCATTATCTCCACCCTCCTTGTTCCTTCTCTTCTGTTTCAGCTGCAATAAGCACCACTCCAAAACCCAGTCGTTTATTGTTTCCTGTTTCCAACTAAACCGACCCAAACCACTCTCACAAACACCATCATCGTGATTTGCTACCATACGTACTAAGCCAAAGATTGCAGCTGAGTTATTTTCTGTTTTTTCTTTCTTTCATTTAAAAGCCAATTATCATAAAAGAACTAAATAATGAGAAAAAGGAGGTAAGTGGGTATCACACAAGGTGACGTCTTTTTCTTTTTCTTTTTCTTTCCAGCTGTTATGTTGCTGTTATGATCATAATATAATACTGATAATGGAATATGACGTGGAAGTGTATTGGATTCCAAAAAAAAAAAAAAATCTAACAAGATATATATTTTTTTACGGCTCCCTTTCCTGTTAAATTGAAGAGTATATTTGAATGAGTCGATGGTCAGATACTCCTACCGCTGGGCCGAGATTTAAGCTGATTAGTTGGGCTATCATCGTTGGGTTTGCAAGATGGGTCATCTAATTTGCGAAGCCTGTCCATTTTATTTGGGCCAAATGACTTGTCTGATTCAATGAAACCAAACCACACTCGATTTTTTTTTCCTTTCCCTCTCGTTCGTTTCTATGGCGTAGAGTAACCAACGAAATTGATAATGATGATGATAGTAGGAATAACATGGAAGATGATGGGTTGTTATGTCTTTAATGTTGAAGATATCGTGAGGATAACGAACGGTATAGTTGAAGATGAATTAAACACCAAATGGTTTTGATGATTAATGGATGACGATGAGTAAGATGTTGTAATCGTGATGCTACTCGCTATTATGATTATGATTTTATGTGAAGATTGTTGAGTTAGTCTAATTGTTGGGAAAAAGAAGAAATTACAAATCAAATAAAACAAGTTAAATATAATTCGAATTCGTGTTCTCTCAGAAAATGTGCAGACGGATCCATGGTTGGTTGTGTGTCATTTAAGCTTGAGGTCGTGTGTTCAATCCCTAACAGTGGCGTTTATTTTTTTTAAAGCTTGTTCCAATAAGGTAGCATTTATATTTATCATTTAGTATTATTATTATTATTATTATTATTATTATTATTATTATTATTATTATTATTATTATTATTATTATTATTATTATTATTATTATTGTTATTGTTATTATTATATTTATCATTAAAATGAGTATTAGGATTATCATTACTACTATGATTATTATTAATATCATTATTATTATTATTAGAAAAATTATTAGTTTTATTTAAAGTAACATGATTATTAAGATTATCATTTTTTTTTATCAAAATTTAACATTGTTAGTAAAGTTATTACCTTTATCATTATTAAAAATTAACATTTTTTTATCATTATTATTAACTATTATTACTATCATGATAATTATCATCCTTATCCTTTTAGGATTATTACAAATAGATATTTTTGTATAAAATACAACACAAAAATATTAATAATACATATCACTATATTGTATTATTAAAACGATATTAGCTAAACTATATATAAAGTATATCAATTAATATATAAATATATATTGTATCATATAAAAACCATAATATAAACTTTTATTATTAACATGATATAAAGAATGATGAATATTAGTTATATAAAATATATAAATTAAATATATTAAATAACATATAATATAACAAGTATATTATTATTAATAATATATATAAATTTATTCGATTACCGTTATATGTGTTAATATATATATAAATGATATAGGTTCGTGAATCCGAGGCCAACCCTATACTTGTTCAATGTCGTCCTATGTATTTTTACTACAAAATACAGTATGGTGAGTTTCATTTGCCTTTTTACCCTTTATATTTTTGGGCTGAGAATACATGCGCAACTTTTATAACTGTTTACGAAATAGACACAAGTACCTTAACTGCATTCTATGATGGAATTATCTGGGATTGGGGTTGATTATTATGACACGCATTAGTCCCCGGTTTACGTTAGAGCGTATGAGCTCCCAAGCCGGGTGGATGGTTTATTATTTATGACATTTTGGCACCGGTTGTTCTATATTTTATAAACATGTGTTCAGTCGTGGGGTGTAAAGACCGGCACAGAGGTTCTATATTTTGAAGGCACATGTATTCAGCCATGGGGTGAAAGACCGGAACAGATGGTTACTATTATATTTTGAATCCTCACCAGGTGTTCTTCATATGAAAGATATTTTTGGGCAGTTGGAATGGGACTTATGCACGTTTTATAATATTTAAAATCTTGTGGTCTATTAAAAATGATGAAAATGAAATGATTACTATAAACTAATGAACTCACCAACCTTTTGGTTGACATTTGAAAGCATGTTTATTCTCAGGTTTGAAAGAAATCTTCCGCTGTGCATTAGCTCATTTTAAGGATATTAATTGGAGTCATTCATGACATATTTCAAAAGACGTTGCATTCGAGTCGTTGAAGTTCATTAGAGATTATTATTAAGTAAATGACGGATTAGATCATTTATAGTTTGTATATTATGAAATGGTATGCATACCTGTCAAATTTCGATGAAATGAATGGTTGTCTTTTAAAAACGAATGCAATGTTTGTAAAATATATCATTTAGAGGTCAAGTACCTCGCGATGTAATCAAATGTAATGTTCTCGTCCATATGGATTTGGTCAGGGCGTTTCAAATTACACTTTATAACAACTCTGTTGTTGCCTCTTAATTTTATTCCTACTACAACTGCTCGATGCTTGTGTTTATATGAAACCAAGACCAAAGCAAATCATCACACATCACCAACACCTTCTATCATCCAAGTATCTACCTATCTCGTTCTCTTTTTCAAACAACAAACAATCACCACCACTAACTTTGCTATTTTTCCTGCTAAAGCTTTGATCATCACAAGGAACATCACATTATTGTTGTTTCTATTATTAACCGAGAACCAAACTCAAGAACCACCACTTCACCACTTTCCTTTTATATAATATATATATACATCGACCACCTTGAACCACCATGGTCGACCACCTCACCACCACAGACCCTACGAACAACGCTTTACCCTTTAAACTATCTCCTATTACGTTTTATAGCCAAAACACCACAATCATATGTTCATCGCTGCCACTTTCTTTTTCTCTGCTGAAAACCCACATAGTCCATCACCATTTTCGTTCAATTTCAATTACAAGGATCACAACTACGCTTATTATTTCCTTCTATTTTTATTTTGCAACCAACATTAACCAAACCCATCACTAAACTACCGATTTGCTGCTACTATTCCTCTGTTATTGTTGCTACTGCTACCTTAAGTTTCAACCAGATTTCAGTGGGGAATACCTCTCCACGTTGAAGTAAGATTATGAAGTTCATATTGGAGAGCAAAGATACCACCTTATTAAACTATCAGTTGGTTAGTGATACTATATTGCATATCATGTTACAACATACAAATGGCCGACAAATACTTAACAAAAGAATTCCCACTTGCTAGTTAATGAATTATGGTGGACCAGAAAATGTTTCCTTTCATGTGCAACTTGAGGTTTCTTTATACAAATGGTTAGAAAAATTAGTCACTAATTTTATTATTTGAAATCTGGACCGCAGGGATTTAACATATAAAATGGGTCGGTATTATTATTACTTATAGGATGGTGGGCCGTGAGTGATATGCATATTTTGTTTGATTATGTAGAATGATAATGATCGTGAGGATTAAAGAAATACAAGGTGGTAGAATAAATTATGAATGTGGGACAATCTATACATTTTTGGCCGACAATTGTTAAGTAGGTTACCTACCCCACGTTCATTAAACAAAATCAGCCAAATCCTATGGCAAAATATTAAAGCAACTTGGGCTGTTATGAGTTTGAATTGTTTTTAGGTCATAACTGTTCTCTGTTGGGCCAATGTAACGATCTGGACGGTTATTAGAAGGTGACGGGTAATTAATGAAAGGAATTATGGTTAGGAAATAATGATATAATGAAGGTGGTAACGAGCATGCCTATGTATTAATGATGATATATAAGTTGGAGATGATGGGTGAATTATGAATATGATAATGGTTAGGATTCATGATCCATGAGGATGATGATATGGACCGTGAATAATGGTTATGATAATATTGATGAGATAATAAAAGATATGATCAGGAAACAGACATGAAAGGGTTAATTATGTCTGAAATCGGATTTAAATCAGAAAAGTAGGTTAGCTCAGCTGGTATAAGGGAATTACGGGTTAGCGGGACGTCACGGGTTCAAACCCGGACTTGGGCATTATTTTTAGGGCTACTTCCTTGAGTTAGTTATTAATTTATTTATTAGTATTTTTATTATTATTATTAATTATTAAGTATTATTATAAAAACTATTATTTTCATTATTATTATTATTAAACTTTCATATTTATTAAAAACTACTACTATTATCATTATTTTTATTATTATTATCATCATTATTATTAACATTAAAATAATTATTTTTAACATTATTTATCTAAAGTATAGATAAAATAAATATAGCTAAATTATTATTGAACCATATAACTCACTAAAGTGACAATTAATAATAATAATAAATAAATTGTTCGATTACGATTATGTGTATTAATATATATACCTGATATAGGTTCGTGAATCCGAGGTCAACCCTACACTTGTTAAATGACGTCATATGTATTTTTACTACAAAATACAGTATGGTGAGTTCATTTGATTCCCTTTTACTCTTTACATTTTTGGGACTGAGAATACATGCGCTACTTTTACAACTGCTTTATTAAATGCTTTTGAAATACATTTTGAACAGCAAATACATGAAATGCTTTTATAAATGTTTGACAAGATAGACACAACCAAAACATTCCTCGAATGAATTATGTGGACGTGATAATTGCCACCATTGAATTATGTGGACGTGATAATTGCCACAATTGATATGAATATTTTTCCCCTGATTATTATTGCTTGGTAACCTAAGAATTAGGGAACATCACTAATTTTGAGAATTAGTGCACGCCTAATTGACACGAATCCTAAATGTAGCTACCGGGTTTAACACCCCCACCCAGAATGTTCACTAGACGGAAGGGTTAGTGGGCGTGGTGTTTAGTACTTCGATGTTTATATGATTATTATACAGAAGAGATGTTCTGTTTTGGGGATATTATTATGCGTATTATATGTTAAGGTCGGTTACCAAGCCAAGCAATGAAAGTAAAGTGAATGTTATGTATCGAGAGAATGATTTTATACACAAGTTATGTGTATGTTGTTTTTATGCAACAGATATGTGTACGGTTACTAAGATTTATGAAAAATGGTTTCGTACACAAGAAAGGTGTACTGTTTTTAAAAGATATCGCATGTACATTACAGGTGGGTATAGGATTCGGGCCCATTTGTACCATGCAGCATTTAAATCTTGTGGTCTATCAAAATGATGAATTTTTATTGTTTATGATAAACTTATGAACTCACCAACCTTTTGGTTGACACTTTAAAGCATGTTTATTCTCAGGTATGAAAGAAATCTTCCGCTGTGCATTTGCTCATTTTAAAGATATTACTTGGAGTCATTCATGATATATTTCAAAAGACATTGCATTCGAGTCGTTGAGTTCATCAAGATTATTATTAAGTCAATTATAGTTGGATATATTATGAAGTGGTATGCATGCCGTCAACTTTCGATGTAAATGAAAGTTTGTCTTTTAAAAACGAATGTACTGTTTGTAAAATGTATCATATAGAGGTCAAATACCTCACGATGAAATCAACTATTGTGAATCATTTATAATGTATATGAACAGGTCCTTTCAGTTGGTATCAGAGCGGTGGTCTTAGCGAACCAGGTCTTGCATTAGTGTGTCTAACTGATAGTTGTTTAGATGCATTAGTGGATCTGGACTTCGACCGTGTCTGTATGTCAAAAGTTTTGCTTATCATTTCGTGTCAAAAATTATTTGCTTATCATCCTTAAAGTCTAGACACGTCTTACTGCCTGTATTGCATAGACACTGTATAGATAAATTCATATCTTAGTGTATCTGTTATTGTTACCTTTGCCTGACAGCTTCCGTAGAGTCCTCCGTAACTTATGGGATTTTAGTATTTTATATGCATATGTAAATTATGTATTGCAGGGTACTAATCTACATCCTATAATCTATTTCTTATTGAAAAATCATTTATTCAATCGTACCAAATGGAACTCGTCACTAGTTTAAGTCCCTCGGATTCCGACATGGATGTTCATCTAAGCTCCGAAAGCAGCACCAGAATGAATCAATCAATCAGCCATCCCTAATTCATCTGATAAGATCGTAGTTGACTTAATAAACGGAAAATAGAAGAAGGCAATTCCTTTCCACCAACCAAATTTCCCTCTTGACGAAGAACCTGAAGCACTTACCAGCGAACCTGTCCAAAACACCATTTTCTCTCTCATTTCCAGAGTATTTCGTCATGATTATATACTACATCAAATTCTAGATTTTATTTATCCGCTCGTCCGAACCGATAATCACCCCGGTGTAATAGAAGAAGTCAATGAGCTTCGTGCTCAGGTAGTGGCTTTGGAGAATATGGTACAAAGGTTACAAACACCAGCAGCAGCACCAGCAGCATAACCAGTACCTCCATCATCAACGCCAACAGTACCATTACCACCACCAACAACAACCGCATCGCAAACCTCAACTTTACAATCTATCACACGAACATCAACATCATAGGCACCATAGATACCAAGGAGTACCAACAACAATGAACGATGAAGTATTAATTCATAACTTCATTGAAGAAATATTCTGCGAAGAATATATGGTTTCTAAAAGTTTTAGAGATTATTTTTTCTAGCTCAAATCAAAAATCAAATGAGTTTAATATCATGCTAACTCATTAAATCCATGATTACATCTGAAGAAAATATATATGTATATATGTTTTCATAAAGGGTGTAATTAAAAATTCTTTTGTACAAACTGTTAATGGTGAAAATATTTTAACGGGTAGGTAATACCCGAGGAATATTTAGATTTCACATTAATAAGTTACACTGTACATTCTTCCCATCTAGTTCAATAGTCATTTACTATCCTACCTACATCTACAGATATACGAATCCGTTCATCGCAGAATAACTATTTTAATCCAATTTCATATTTGGATTTTGATTTATTAGAATCCAACAAGTGGCATAATGAAGAAAAACATTGGACAAAATAAAATTTGTTAGAAACAAACAAATTAACTATGAGAAATTTTGTTAAGAATCCACGCTAGCTGTTCCTAGCTAAATGTTCCTAGCTAACTGTTAATTCCGTATTACCTTTTATTTATCGCAATTTATTTATCGCATTTTATTTATCGCAATTTTAATTCTCGTAATTTTATTTATCGTCATTTAATTTATGTTATTTATTTTACGCACTTTAAATATCGGGACACGTATACAAGGTTTTGACATATCATATCGACAGATCTATATATATTATTTGGAATAACCATAGACACTCTATATGCAGTAATGCTGGAGTTAGCTATACAGGGTTAAGGTTGATTCTAAAATAATATATATAGTTTGAGTTGTGATCGAGTCTGAGACATGTACATGGGTCACGATATGTATTAATTAATTCGAATATTATATATTAAACTATATATGAATGATTGGACTGTTAACTGTGGACTATCGACTGTGGACGAATAATATTGGACAATTAAAATGAATTAAAATACTGATTATAACATATGAAACTAAATAATTCTTCAAGTTTGCCACTTGATTTTATCCTAAACCTCATTTGTATCTTGCCGACTACAATCTGCGATTCAAACCTTTCATAATTCTTGAAAACATTTTAAACCAACTGCACTTCATCTACGGAAGAAGAGATTGATGCATATAGTTATGCAAATGAAAACACTCGGAACCTATGTAAACGTTTACACATGTCTGTGCTAGCTCCTTTGGCATTGTTATTACCGTAAATAACATTGCAAATCTCTTTCCAAATTAGCCAATTTTGTCACAGCTCCAACAAGTCAACTTCGATTTTTTGTTTGAAACAACCTTATTATAACCTTGATATATATGTGTGCTCTTTTATTGTTATCGGGAAACCTTTCATATTCCACCATACTACCATCAGCGTTTAATCATCTAAAAACACAATTCTCCTGAAACCACCTCGGATTGATAACCGGCGATTCAGATATGACTGCATTAAATGCAGAGAAAACAGTAAAATTGTAGATGGCCTAAATGGCCAAGGGTTTGATGATAAAGAATGGAGTGTTGGGAACGCTCGATTAAAAATTTGGTACTAAAAAACGGATTGAGCTAACCATGAAGGAGATCGAGGACAAATACAAGGACCAAACTCTATATTTAAAGAATCCAGATAATTCTATATCCGATGAAATCTTTAGAGAATATCTTGTTCCGTACTCATGTTAAATCTTGTGGAAAAATCTTTCTTCCTCAACCTTCGATCCTAGAAATTTTGAAAATATCATCATAAATATCTTCGATA
Organism: Rutidosis leptorrhynchoides; assembly: GCF_046630445.1. NCBI lineage: Eukaryota > Viridiplantae > Streptophyta > Magnoliopsida > Asterales > Asteraceae > Rutidosis > Rutidosis leptorrhynchoides. The sequence continues at coordinate 345,385,227 of NC_092340.1, read as the reverse complement.
TTTCTAAGGATATTTTCATAAATATTCTTGTCCGAAATTATCTACCTGTTCGTGTTTTCTATATTCTATTATATTGGAAACTTCAGTAAAATCTAAGTATAAATTATGGATGATTTGTGGAGAAGTGTTAGGAATTGAAGCATGAGTTAGTATAATATAATGACGCCCGACCAATGTGATTATATTACAGTAAGTCATGCTGAGTTTCTAATGAAATGTGATGATGGTTCACAGTAGATCATACCATCATCATGTGCCATGTACATAACTCTTTCATTCTAATTAACCTCTGAACATATCAAGAAAATATATTCTTGATAGTTCTTTCCTCAGTAATTCTGGTATTTTGACAAATCAAATCGTGCTATTACGTCCTTTCTTGTTTAGAACATTAGGTTCATTCGAAACTCCTTACTTACGAATCCTGGACCATTACTCGCTTTACTAGAGGTCGGGAGGATAATAAAAAAGGCAAAAAGCTCTAAAATATAAGAGAAATTATAAAGCCCAATAACAACACAGAAGTTACAAACCGTGGATATTAATACGAATAGCAATATAAAGACACGGTATAATTAAGAATAGTATCACTCCAAGGTAATAGTGGAAGTAAACAGATTTTTCAGGTGGAAGATTGAAAAGAAGGATGACAGAAATGATAATTAGGAAAATATTAAGGATTAGAACTGGATTAAGCATTTTCACAATCTTTTGGAGGTATGAACTAAAAAAAGAAAGTATAGGAGTGGTGGAAAATAATGGGACAGAAAAAGTAAATTTATAAGGAAAATATCAGGCGTAGCAATTGAGGCAGATCATCGCATTTAATTAAAGAGATCCTAATTTCCTTAAATCTCGAAGAATCAGATCTTATAGATTTCCAAGATTTTCTTTTTAAATCCCTTGAATTCCGGAATTCAAATGTGACTCCGTCAAAAGCTAAATCTCTATCTCAATCTTCACTCGTATGCTTCACATAATCGAATCGTCTTATCTATATTACTCAATGGTAGTAAAAATCTATTTATCGACTCATATTCGTCATGAAAACATTTTTATGGTTATCCATGACGACCACGAACAAATTTCGGGACGAAATTTCTTTAACGGGTAGGTACTGTGACGACCCGGAAATTTCCGATTAAATTTAAACTTAATCTTTATATGATTTTGATACGATAAGCAAAGTATGTAATGTTGAGTCTAGAAAATATTGAAACGATGTTCATATATTCAAATTGACCTCTGACTATTCCGACGATTCACGAACGATTGAGTGCAAATAAATATGTAAACATATATATATATATAAATATAAATACGTAAGTGTAAATATATAATATTAATAAGGTATACTCTAATCAATTGAAATTGAAAATGTAAAATAACAAGATGAATAAGTTATCATTAGGATGAATATATATAAATAAATATATGATATTATAATCTATATGTATATATGGATCAAAGATTTCAAATAATAACTATTATATTATAAAATTTATAAAACATAAAAGTATAGATATTCATTAAATGTATTTTATAGTATATATATATATATATACACACATATGATATAAATAATAAGTTGTAATATTATTATCTAAAATTAATTAATTAATCTATAAAGAAAACAAATCAGAAAAAGAGAACCACTCTGTTGTGTGTATCTATCAAACTGTTTACATTTTTGTTTCCTATCTCAAATACTGGTTACCAAATGGAATGAAATAACAAGTACAGGCCAAAATCCGTTTAAAGTTACATTCAAATTTTATTATTTTATTTAATCGAATAACTTTATGTCCTTTGTGATTGAGATTCAAGTACTGGTTGTCTGAATATTGTTATAAGTTACAATCACTTGTCAATCCAAAACAATTGTGATTAGTTACTAATACGTCATTTATCTATTACACTTTATAACAACTCTGCTGTTGCCTCTTAATTTTATTCGTACTACAACTGCTCGATGCTTGTGTGTATATGAAACCAAGACCAAAGCAAACCATCACACATCACCAACACCTTCTATCATCCATGTATCTACCTATATCATTCTCTTTTTCAAACAACAAACAATCACCACCACTAACTTTGCTATTTTTCCTGCTCAAGCTTTGATCATCACAAGGAACATCACATTATTTTTGTTTCTATTGTTAACCGAGAACCAAACTCAAGAACCACCACTTCACCACTTTCCTTTTATATAATATATATATACATCGACCACCTTGAACCACCATGGTCGACCACCCCACCACCACTATCAGTTGGTTAGTGATACTATATTGCATATCATGTTACAACATACAAATGGCCGACAAATACTTAACAAAAGAATTCCCACTTGCTAGTTAATGAATTATGGTGGACCAGAAAATGTTTCCTTTCACGTGCAACTTGAGGTTTCTTTATACAAATGGTTAGAAAAATTAGTCACTAATTTTTTTATTTGAAATCTGGACCGCAGGGATTTAACATATAAAATGGGTCGGTATTATTATTACTTATAGGATGGTGGGCCGTGAGTGATATGCATATTTTGTTTGATTATGTCGAATGATAATGATCGTGAGGATTAAAGAAATACAAGGTGGTCGAATAAATTATGAATGTGGGACAATCTATACATTTTTGGCCGACAATTGTTAAGTAGGTTACCTACCCCACGTTCATTAAACAAAATCAGCCGAATCCTATGGCAAAATATTAAAGCAACTTGGGCTGTTATGAGTCTGAATAGTTTTTGGGCCGTAATTGTTCTCTGTTGGGACAATGTAATGATCTGGATGGTTATTAGAAGGTGACGGGTAGTTAATGAAAGGAATTATAGTTAGGAAACAATGATATAATGAAGGTGGTAACGAGCATGCCTATGTATTAATTATGATATATAAGTTGGAGATGATGGGTGAATTATGATTATGATAATGGTTAGGATTCATGATCCATGAGGATGATGATATAAAAGATATGATCAGGAAATAGACATGAAAGGGTTAATTATGTGTGAAAACGGATTTAAATCGGAAAAGTATGTTAGCTCAGCTGGTATAAGGGAATTACGGGTTAGCGGGACGTCACGGGTTCAAACCCGAACTTGGGCATTATTTTTAGGGCTACTTCCTTAAGGTAGTTATTTATCTATTTATTAGTATTTTTATTATTATTATTATTATTATTATTAAGTATTAAGTATTATTATAAAAACTATTATTTTCATTATTATTATTATTAAACTTTCATCTTTATTAAAAACTACTACTATTATCATTATTTTTATTATTATTATCATCAATGTTATTAACATTAAAATAATTATTTTTCAACATTATTTATCTAAAGTATAGATAAAATAAATGTATCTAAATTATTAATGAACCATATAACTCACTAAAGTGACAATTAATAATAATAATAAATAAATTGTTCGATTACGATTATGTGTATTAATATATATACCTGAAATAGGTTCGTGAATCCGAGGTCAACCCTACACTTGTTAAATGACATCATATGTATTTTTACTACAAAATACAGTATGGTGAGTTCATTTGATTCCCTTTTACTCTTTACATTTTTGGGACTGAGCTTACATGCGCTACTTTTAAAACTGCTTTATTAAATGCTTTTGAAATACATTTTGAACTGCGAATACATGAAATGCTTTTATAAATGTTTGACGAGATAGACACAACCAAAACATTCATCGAATGAATTATGTGGACGTGATAATTGCCACCATTGAATTATGTGGACGTGATAATTGCCACAATTGATATGAATCTTTTTCCCCTGATTATTATTGCTTGGTAACCTAAGAATTAGGGAACATCACTAATTTTGAGAATTAGTGCACGCCTAATTGACGCGAATCCTAAAGGTCGCTACCGGGTTTAACACCCCCACCCAGAATGTTCACTAGACGGAAGGGCTAGTTGTAGTGACCCGAACTTTTCCATGTTTATATATATTAATTGAGATTGATATTTACATGATTAAATGTTTCCAACATGTTAAGCAATCAAACTTGTTAAGACTAGATTAATTGAAATATGTTTCATATAGACAATTGACCACCCAAGTTGACCGGTGATTCACGAACGTTAAAACTTGTAAAAACTATATGATGACATATATATATGGATATATATATAGTTAACATGATACTATGATAAGTAAACATATCATTAAGTATATTAATAATGAACTACATATGTAAAAACAAGACTAATAACTTAATGATTTTTAAACGAGACATATATGTAACGATTATCATTGTAAAGACATTTAATGTATATATATCATATTAAGAGATATTCGTACATGATAATATTATGATAATATAATAATTTAAAATTTCATTTGATATTATAAACATTGGGTTAACAATATTTAACAAGATCGTTAACCTAAAGGTTTCAAAACAACACTTACATGTAACGACTAACGATGACTTAACGACTCAGTTAAAATGTATATACATGTAGTGTTTTAATATGTATTTATACACTTTTGAAAGACTTCAATACACTTATCAAAATACTTCTACTTAACAAAAATGCTTACAATTACATCCTCGTTCAGTTTCATCAACAATTCTACTCGTATGCACCCGTATTCGTACTCGTACAATACACAGCTTTTAGATGTATGTACTATTGGTATATACACTCTAATGATCAGCTTTTAGCAGCCCATGTGAGTCACCTAACACATGTGGGAACCATCATTTGGCAACTAGCATGAAATATCTCATAAAATTACAAAAATATGAGTAATCATTCATGACTTATTTACATGAAAACAAAATTACATATCCTTTATATCTAATCCATACACCAACGACCAAAAACACCTACAGACACTTTCATTCTTCAATTTTCTTCATCTAATTGATCTCTCTCAAGTTCTATCTTCAAGTTCTAAGTGTTCTTCATAAATTCCAAAAGTTCTAGTTTCATAAAATCAAGAATACTTTCAAGTTTGCTAGCTCACTTCCAATCTTGTAAGGTGATCATCCAACCTCAAGAAATCTTTGTTTCTTACAGTAGGTTATCATTCTAATATAAGGTAATAATCATATTCAAACTTTGGTTCAATTTCTATAACTATAACAATCTTATTTCAAGTGATGATCTTACTTGAACTTGTTTTCGTGTCATGATTCTGCTTCAAGAACTTCGAGCCATCCAAGGATCCGTTGAAGCTAGTTCCATTTTTCTCTTTTCCAGTAGGTTTATCCAAGGAACTTAAGGTAGTAATGATGTTCATAACATCATTCGATTCATACATATAAAGCTATCTTATTCGAAGGTTTAAACTTGTAATCACTAGAACATAGTTTAGTTAATTCTAAACTTGTTCGCAAACAAAAGTTAATCATTCTAACTTGACTTTTAAAATCAACTAAACACATGTTCTATATCTATATGATATGCTAACTTAATGATTTAAAACCTGGAAACACGAAAAACAACGTAAAACCGGACTTACGCCGTCGTAGTAACACCGCGGGCTGTTTTGGGTTAGTTAATTAAAAAACTATGATAAACTTTGATTTAAAAGTTTTTATTCTGAGAAAATTATTTTTATTATGAACATGAAACTATATCCAAAAATTATGGTTAAACTCAAAGTGGAAGTATGTTTTCTAAAATGGTCATCTAGACGTCGTTCTTTCGACTGAAATGACTACCTTTACAAAAACGACTTGTAACTTATTTTTCCGACTATAAACCTATACTTTTTCTGTTTAGATTCATAAAATAGAGTTCAATATGAAACCATAGCAATTTGATTCACTCAAAACGAATTTAAAATGAAGAAGTTATGGGTAAAACAAGATTGGATAATTTTTCTCATTTTAGCTACGTGAAAATTGGTAACAAATCTATTCCAACCATAACTTAATCAACTTGTATTATATATTATGTAATCTTGAAATACCATAGACACGTATACAATGTTTCGACCTATCATGTCGACACATCTATATATATTTCGGAACAACCATAGACACTCTATATGTGAATGTTGGAGTTAGCTATACAGGGTTGAGGTTGATTCCAAAATATATATAGTTTAAGTTGTGATCAATACTGAGATACGTATACACTGGGTTGTGGATTGATTCAAGATAATATTTATCGATTTATTTCTGTACATCTAACTGTGGACAACTAGTTGTAGGTTACTAACGAGGACAGCTGACTTAATAAACTTAAAACATCAAAATATATTAAAAGTGTTGTAAATATATTTTGAACATACTTTGATATATATGTATATATTGTTATAGGTTCGTGAATCAACCAGTGGCCAAGTCTTACTTCCCGACGAAGTAAAAATCTGTGAAAGTGAGTTATAGTCCCACTTTTAAAATCTAATATTTTTGGGATGAGAATACATGCAGGTTTTATAAATGATTTACAAAATAGATACAAGTACGTGAAACTACATTCTATGGTTGAATTATCGAAATCGAATATGCCCCTTTTTATTAAGTCTGGTAATCTAAGAATTAGGGAACAGACACCCTAATTGACGCGAATCCTAAAGATAGATCTATTGGGCCTAACAAACCCCATCCAAAGTACCGGATGCTTTAGTACTTCGAAATTTATATCATATCCGAAGGGTGTCCCGGAATGATGGGGATATTCTGATATATGCATCTTGTTAATGTCGGTTACCAGGTGTTCACCATATGAATGATTTTTATCTCTATGTATGGGATGTGTATTGAAATATGAAATCTTGTGGTCTATTATTATGATTTGATATATATAGGTTAAACCTATAACTCACCAACATTTTTGTTGACGTTTTAAGCATGTTTATTCTCAGGTGATTATTAAGAGCTTCCGCTGTCGCATACTTAAATAAGGACGAGATTTGGAGTCCATGCTTGTATGATATTGTGTAAAAACTGCATTCAAGAAACTTATTTTGTTGTAACATATTTGTATTGTAAACCATTATGTAATGGTCGTGTGTAAACAGGATATTTTAGATTATCATTTTTTGATAATCTACGTAAAGTTTTTTTAAAACCTTTATCTATGAAATAAAGGTTATGGTTTGTTTTAAAAATGAATGCAGTCTTTGAAAAACGTCTCATATAGAGGTCAAAATCTCGCAACGAAATCAATTAATATGGAACGTTTTTAATCAATAAGAACGGGATATTTCAGTTGGTATCAGAGCGTTGGTCTTAGAGAACCAGAAAATTTGCATTAGTGTGTCTTATCGAGTTTGTTAGGATGCATTAGTGATTCTGGACTTCGACCGTGTTTTCTTTAAAAATGATTGCTTAACATTTTTGTTGGAAACTATATATTTTTAACATATGAATATTATGTGATATATTAAAATCTTAACGTGTTTGATATTATGTGATAGATGTCTACCTCTAGAACAAGTCCCATTGACTCACCTAATAATAATGAAGAGTCAAATGTAAATTGGAATGATTCGTGGACTGATTCACAAGTTCCCGAAGAGGAACCGGAAGAAGAGTCGGAACCAGAAGAAGAATCGGAACCGGAAGAAGAATCGGAACCGGTGGGGGAAATAATAAAACGGTTAAGTAAAAGAGAATCCTCAACCAACCGACCAAGGTTAATTATGGTCAATGGTGTTTCCGCCAAGGAAGCAAAATATTGGGAGGATTACCAATTCTCTGATGAATTGGATTCCGACGAGAATTCCAATGATGTTATAGAAATTACCCCAACTGAATTTAAAAAGGTAAAAGAAAATAATAAGGGAAAGGGCATAAAAATAGAGAAATCTAATTCCAACCCTGATGAACTTTATATGTATCGTCAACCCCCGAAGTCCTTAAGTTGTAACAATGACCCGGGAACCTCTAAACCACCAGGTTTTTCTAAACCAATGTGGACAACGATGGCTCGTATTAGGGGAACATCATATATCCCTAGAAACTTGGCAAAACGAACCAAAACCGAAGAAGAAGAAACGAGCGAGTCGGAATAAGATAGTTGTATTCGTGTGGTGTAATATATGTAATATAGTGTGCTTATGCTTTATGATATATGTAAAAATTGCTTGTATTAATAAGTATTTTTTTTATGAATCTAACTCTTGTCTATTTTACAGTTTAAAAACACAAAATGGATAGACAACCCAATATTTTAAGAGACCTACCCGGAGACATGATTGATGAAATCTTGTCTAGAGTCGGTCAGAATTCCTCGGCACAACTATTTAAGGCGAGATCAGTTTGTAAGACATTCGAAGAACGTTCCAAGAATGTCTTGGTTTATAAGAGACTTTCGTTTAAAAGATGGGGGATATCACATTGGGAAACCCATAAGTTACGATGTGTTTACTTTGACGCATATATTGCGGGGAACCCAAATGCTATTTTACGCAACGGGTTAAGAAATTATTTTGACTCAATATATTCGAATATTGGACTTCGTGATTTAGAAAAAGCGGCTAACATGCAACATAAAGAAGCATGTTATGCTTACGGATTAGTAATGTTCGCTTCTCACCAAAGTGAGAACAAGAACATCGGGCTACAACTATTAAACAAAACGTTTCCACAAGTGACGGAGTCGGTAATTGGGGTAAGAAATGAGGTTTTTAGATTGTTACAGGACTGTTAGACATTACGTAACCATCGTCCCTTTGATGACGTTACAACACGCTGTCTTATCAACGGCCATAACGGTTATGTTCCACAAGACCAAGGATGGGAAGTAGTCCTAGTAAAACCAGAATGCATGACTTGTTTCTGGACGTATGAATTACGTGTCTTTATTGCCTTTGCTGAACGACTTGTGTACTAGCTATAATTATCTTCACAACTATCTTGTATCGAAGTTATTGTGTGCTATATTTCATGCTTTATGTAAAATAAGCGGTATTGTAAGTTTGTAAAATATTGTATAAAAGTTTGAACGCGAAATATTATTATAATCAGTTTTTCATATAGAATTGTAGTAGTTGAATTGTATATTAGCTACTAAGTATGAACTTAACGGGTAGGTACTACCCGAATTTAAACTTATAAAATGCTAATATGAAGAAAAGGCTTTTATAAATAAGTTCATATTATGCTACGAAATACTATTAACTACTCTTAATATTCTGTATCATTAACTTGTTCCATTTGACTATTTTGAAGGAAATGGCACCGACTACTCGACACACCGTGAATATGAATGAAGAGGAATTCCGTACTTTTCTAGCTTCAAACATAGCCACAGTACAGGCTGCGCTACATACCAACAATAACCTTGGATCTAGCAGTACAGGAAATCGTGTAGGATGCACCTACAAAGAATTCACTGCCTGCAAACCTTTGGAATTTGATGGAACCGAAGGACCGATCGGATTGAAACGGTGGACCGAGAAGGTCGAATCGGTGTTTGCCATAAGTAAGTGTACTGAAGAGGACAAAGTGAAGTACGCTACACATACCTTCACAGGTTCTGCGTTAACATGGTGGAATACCTATCTAGAGCAAGTGGGACAAGACGATGCGTACGCACTACCGTGGTCAGCATTCAAGCACTTGATGAACGAGAAGTACCGTCCCAGAACCGAGGTCAATATGCTCAAGACAGAACTTGGACGGTTACGAACCCAAGGATTTGATATTACCACGTACGAAAGACGATTCACAGAATTGTGCCTATTGTGTCCGGGAGCATTCGAAGATGAGGAAGAGAAGATCGACGCATTTGTGAAAGGATTACCTGAAAGAATCCAAGAAGATATAAGTTCACACGAGCCCGCCTCTATACAACAGGCATGTAGAATGGCTCACAAACTAGTGAACCAGATTGAAGAAAGAATTAAAGAACAGACTGCTGAAGAGGCCAATGTGAAGCAAGTCAAAAGAAAGTGGGAGGAAAACGGTGATAAGAATCACCAATACAACAACAACATCAATTACAACAATAATCGCAACAATTATCCCAACAATCGCAACATCAATCGCAACTACAACAAACGGCCCAACAACAACAACAATAACAACAGCAACAACAACTACAACAATCATCCCAACAACAATAATAACCGCAACAACAACAACAATCAGAAGCAGCTATGCCAAAGGTGTGAAAAGTATCACTCGGGGTTCTGCACCAAATTTTGCAACAAGTGTAAAAGAAATGGTCATAGCGCGGCGAAGTTTGAGGTCTACGGACCAGGGGTTAATAGAACGAAAGGAACAAATGGTGTCGGAACGAGTAATGGCGGAGCAAGTAGTGTCGGAGCAAGTTATGCCAATGTAGTTTGTTATAAATGTGGAAAACCGGGCCACATTATTAGAAATTGCCTGAACCAGGAGAACACGAATGGACAAGGCCGCGGAAGAGTTTTCAATATTAATGCGGCAGAGGCACAGGAAGACCCGGAGCTTGTTACGGGTACGTTTCTTATTGACAATAAATCTGCTTACGTTTTATTTGATTCGGGTGCGGATAGAAGCTATATGAGTAGAGATTTTTGTGCTAAATTAAGTTGTCCATTGACGCCTTTGGATAGTAAATTTTTACTCGAATTAGCAAATGGTAAATTAATTTCAGCAGATAATATATGTCGGAATCGAGAAATTAAACTGGTTAGCGAAACATTTAAGATTGACTTGATACCAGTAGAGTTAGGGAGTTTTGATGTGATAATCGGTATGGACTGGTTGAAAGAAGTGAAAGCAGAGATCGTTTGTTACAAAAATGCAATTCGCATTATACGAGAAAAAGGAAAACCCTTAATGGTGTACGGAGAAAAGGGCAACTGTCATAACCCGTCCTTAACCATAAGAACGCGTTAGATAACGTATGATTTCATTGCGAGGTATTGACCTCTATATGAGACATTTTTGAAAGAAAACTGCATATATTATACATTACAAACCATAACCATTATTTTTGTTACAAGCTTAAGACAATAAAAAGAAGATTAACGTTTAGCGATAATCTTCGACTTACAAACTTTACAAATGATGACAACAACACGGTTTCTAGCATATTTTACAGTACAACATCTTGGATATGCAGTTTTATTTTTGACACAAACATGCGTACGCAAGATCCTGGTTAGATCCAACATGATGCAGCGGAAGCTTTAGAAATCACCTGAGAATAGACATGTTTAAAAAAGGTCAACATAAAGTTGGTGAGATATAGGTTTAATGCCGGCTGCAATATATATATAGACCACAAGATTTCGTAAATAATCAGTTTAATAAAAGTATTCTAAGTGGTTGAGCACTCGGTAACCATACTTAACATTTTCACGTCGCATATTCCCTTTAATATGAAATCTTACTACACCGTACCAAGTGTAGTCACAAAAACGAAGTACTGTGCAACCGTTGAATACTGGTCGTCCAGTCCGGTTGGGGTTGTCAGGCCCGATAGATCTATCAACAGGATTCGCGTTTACAATACCGCTGTAAATATTAGTTACCAAGCTACAGGGAAGTATGCCAGTGGTACAACTCAACGTAGAATATATTTTTCAGTTACTTGTGTCCATATCGTAAAACATAAAATACATGTATTCTCATCCCGAAATATTTAGAGTTTAAAAGTGGGACTATATACTCACTTTTGTCTTGATGATATAAATAATTTGACTCGGTCTTCCGGTTGATATCACGAACCTATCCATATATAATATATCAATATGTTTTCATTTTAAACAAACGTTATATATATATATACTTGTTATACTTTTAATACTTTGAATATTTCCTTAGTCCGAAAGTTAGCAGTCCGAGGTTAGCAATTCAATTTTTAATGGTTCATTTTTAGATGTTTAATATACCCGCAATGAATAAATACAACCCCCAACGAAATAAATAAAACTCCCGTAAAACCCCATCATAAATGTATTGGTCGAGATTAATCTTAACCCATGGTACCGGTGTTGTCAAATGACGTGTTGCGTACAATCATGGGATCTTATGATTAATCTTCTCGTGTTGTTTACGGGTGATCCTGAACCATATAAAATTGAATTATAAGTACATATATATAAAATATCATGTTATCTTAGAAGTATGTGATTTTATGTAAATTTTTCCAATGAATCCCGAAGTCATTTAAGCCTTGGATAACCAATTTTGTTTCGGTCATAGTTTCTTCGTTACAAGTCCGTTTTCGTTGATTCAACTTGCCATCTCCTTGGATCGAGTCCCTCTTTAAGACTATGAACTGTAAATACCTTAGTTTGTATTCAAAATCACACGGCATAGGTCAAACTTTAGTGAAACTTATGAAGTTAATCATTTTCGTTACAACAAAATCATTTAATGACCATTTTTCTAAAAATACTTATACTTTGAAAAACCAAGTTTTACCTTGTTAAATTAGCATATACATAAGTTATATTACAGGTCTTGAAGTATTTTAAAAGTTAAGTTAGAAGGATCTATTTAGTTTGCAAACAAGTTTGAAAACATTCAAACTATGTTCTTGTTGTTAAACTTGTATACCACAAAATATGATAGCTATATATATATGAATCGAATAAGGTTATGAACATATATTCTACCTCAAGTTCCTTGGATGAAGTTGCTGTAAAAGAGAAGTAAGAAGCTAGAATCAAAAGGGTGATAGAAGTGGATGAAAGATTGGAAGTAAGTTGGTGTTCTTGGAGGGTTTTCTTGAAGTGTTTTTGTATGGTTTTCTTATGGTGTTTTAGTATGGTTTTTGAAGCTAGATCTTTATGGAATTTTGCTGGGTTGTTATGGAGTTTAGAGAGTAAGAAAGAGTGTGTGTTTTAGCTAGGAAATTGAAGTAGTAAATGAAGCAAAATGATCATGTATATATACACCATAAAAACGTGAATGATGATGATGATGGACAAGTTCACATGTTGTATTTTTGTGTAATAATTCATGCATGCATCCAAAATCCAATTACCTTGCTCTAAGGGCAGTAACAAGGGTGGGTTAGGTGGTGATTTGATGTGTATTTACTATTAGTAAATACGTATAGAAGCTTGGTATGATACGAGTACAAATACTCTAGGTATACGTATAGAAATTTTGTGAAAAATGGAATGAGGATTCAAATATAGCTATCTTTTGTGAATACACTTATATGATTTTATGTATTTAAGTCTTTAAAAGTGATTAAATACATTACTTATACAATATATGTATAAACATTATAAGTCTTAAGTATTTATGTCAATTAACGTTACGTATTGTTATCATTTTGAAAACTTAAGTTAGTAGTTTCAAAATATACTTATAACTTGTTGTTATTAATACAAAATGAGATATTAAAACATTTATTAATCATGTTAAATATGTATATATACATATATATACACAAACGTATAATTATTATATATTGTATAGTTCGTGATATCATTGGTCAAACTAGACGGTCAAACGTTGCGTAAAACTCTTTTCGGAAATATAAATCTCGACAATTTGGATTGCTTATCATGTTGGCAAGGTTTAATTTATGTAAATATTAATCTTATAAGTATAGTATGATCGAAAAAATGCGGGTCGTTACATTACCTCCCCGTTAAATAAATTTCGTCCCGAAATTTTAAAATTGTACCTATTTTGCGTCATCAAGAAACAAGTGTGGATACTTTTGCTTCATCTGATCCTCTCGTTCCCAAGTAAATTCGGGACCTCTTCTAGCATTCCAACGAACCTTAACAATCGGTATATTGCTCTGTTTGAGCTGTTTAACTTCACGGTCCATGATTTCGATTGGTTCTTCGACGAATTGTAGTTTCTCGTCGACATGGATTTCTTCGAGAGGAATGGTAAGGTCTTCCTTTGCAAGACACTTCTTAAGGTTTGAGACGTGAAAGGTATTATGTACTCCAGCGAGTTGTTGCGGTAACTCGAGTCGATAAGCTACCGGTCCAATGCGTTCGATGATCTTAAACGGGCCTACGTACCTTGGGTTCAGTTTACCCCTTTTGCCGAAACGTATTACACCTTTCCAAGGTGACACCTTTAGCATAACCATGTCCCCGACCTGAAACTTTAATGGTTTCCTTCGGACATCGGCGTAGCTCTTTTGGCGACTGCGGGCTGTTTTTAATCTCTCCTTGATTTGCACTATCTTCTCAGTCGTTTCATGTATGATCTCGGGACCAGTTAATTGTCGATCTCCTACTTCATTCCAACAGATAGGAGATCTACACTTCCTTCCATACAATGCTTCGAATGGCGCAGCTCCAATGCTCGCATAATAACTATTATTATACGAGAATTCTGCTAACGGTAGATATTTATCCCATCCGTTTCCAAAATCGATCACACATGCCCTGAGCATGTCTTCAAGAGTCTGAATTGTTCTCTCACTCTGCCCATCGGTCTGCGGATGATATGCGGTACTCATATCCAAACGAGTTCCTAATGCCTCCTGTAGTGATTGCCAAAACTTTGAGGTAAATCTACTATCACGATCGGATATAATGGAAATAGGTATCCCATGCCTTGAAACAACTTCCTTTATATACAATCGTAATAGTTTCTCCATTCTATCCGTTTCCTTTATAGGCAAGAAATGTGCAGACTTGGTGAGACGATCAACAATCACCCAAATGGTGTCGTATCCCCAGGCAGTCTTTGGTAACTTCGTGATGAAATCCATGGTAATACCATCCCATTTCCATTCTGGAATTTCTGGTTGTTGAAGTAACCCTGACGGCTTCTGGTGTTCTGCTTTGACCTTAGAACAAGTTAAACACTCCCCAACATATGTTGCAACGTCTATCTTCAAATTAGGCCACCAATAATGCGTCTTAAGATCTTGGTACATCTTTCCAACTCCAGGATGTATCGAATATCTTGTCTTATGTGCCTCGTTCAATATCAACTTCCTTAATCCACCCAACTTCGGTACCCAAATACGATTTGCAAAATATCGAATTCCATCTTCCCGCATAACGAGTTGCTTCTCATACTTCTTCATTATTTCATTTCCTATATTTTCTTTAGTAAGTGCTTCTCGTTGAACTTCTTTGATTTGTGAGTTGAGATTCATGCGAATTTTTATGTTCATCGCTCGTACTCGAATTGGTTCTCGTTCCTTTCTGCTTAGTGCGTCAGCCACCACATTCGCTTTCCCGGGATGATAACGAATTTCACAATCATAGTCGTTTATTAACTCGACCCACCTACGTTGCCTCATGTTCAATTGTTTCTGATCAAAAATATGTTGAAGGCTTTTATGATCAGTAAACACAGTGAATTTAACCCCATACAAGTAGTGTCTCCACATCTTCAATGCAAACACGACTGCTCCCAATTCTAGATCATGCGTCGTATAATTTCGCTCGTGAATCTTCAATTGTCGGGATGCAAATGCAATCACTTTCTTCCGTTGCATAAGAACACAACCAAAACCTTGTCGCGAAGCGTCACAATATATTTCAAAATCATCGTTCCCTTCTGGTAACGATAAAATAGGCGCCGTAGTTAACTTCTTCTTCAGTATTTGAAATGCGTTCTCCTGCTCCGAGGTCCATTCGTATTTCTTCCCTTTTTGCGTTAACGCTGTCAACGGCTTAGCTATTCGAGAAAAATCTTGAATAAACCTTCTATAATAACCGGCTAAACCCAAAAATTGGCGTATCTGCATTGGTGTCTTAGGAGTCTCCCATTTTTCAATGGCTTCAATTTTTGCTGGATCAACCTGAATTCCTTCGCTATTAACAACGTGGCCAAGAAATTGTACTTCTTTCAACCAGAAAGCACACTTAGAAAATTTTGCATAAAGTTGTTCTTTTCTCAACAACTCCAGTATCAACCTTAAATGCTCTTCATGCTCTTGCTCACTCTTGGAATAGATAAGAATATCATCAATGAAAACGATAACAAACTTATCTAAATACGGACTACAAACTCGATTCATGAGGTCCATGAATACAGCTGGCGCATTCGTCAATCCAAACGGCATAACCAAAAATTCGTAATGACCATAACGTGTCCGAAAAGCAGTTTTCGGAATATCCTCTTCTTTGACGCGTAGTTGATGATAGCCCGATCTTAAGTCGATTTTTGAATAAACACATGATCCTTGCAATTGATCAAATAAGTCATCAATTCTCGGTAGTGGATACCGATTCTTGATAGTTAACTTATTTAATTCACGATAGTCTATACACATCCTAAAAGATCCATCTTTCTTCTTAACAAACAAAATTGGAGCTCCCCACGGTGAAGTACTCGGTCGTATGAATCCACGGTCCAGTAATTCTTTTAACTGACTTTGAAGTTCTTTTAACTCGGACGGTGCAAGTCTATATGGAGCACGGGCCACTGGTGCAGCTCCTGGTACTAAATCTATTTGAAATTCCACCGATCTAAATGGAGGTAATCCCGGCAATTCTTCCGGAAAAACTTCGGGAAAATCTCTTGCCACAGGCACGTCATTGATGCACTTCTCTTCCTTTTCGACTTTATTAACATGTGCTAAAATAGCGTAACATCCCTTTTCTAAACACTTCTTGGCTTTCAAACAGCTAATGAGTTTTAGCTTTGAATTACCCTTCTCTCCATAAATCATCACCGGTATTTTATCCTTACCAGGAATACGAATTGCCTTCTTAGCACAAACAACTTCCGCTCCTATTTTGGACATCCAGTCCATGCCGACTATTACATCAAAACCTCCCAATTCTACGGGTATTAAGTCGATTTTAAACGTTTCTCCGGCTAGATTTATTTCACAATCACGACAAATTTTATCGGCTTTAATTAGCTTACCATTAGCTAACTCAATCAAGTACTTAGCATCTAGAGGTAATGATGAACAATTCAATTTAGTGTAAAAATTTATACACACGTAACTTCTATCGGCGCCAGTATCAAATAAAATAGATGCTGATAAGTTATTAATGGTAAACGTACCCGTAACAAGTTCCGGGTCTTCTCGTGCCTCTCTAGCATTAATAACAAACGCTCTTCCACGTGCAGGTCCGCCATTCTTTTCTGGATTCGGGCACTGACTCTTATAGTGACCTTGTTTTCCACACCCAAAACAAGTAATGTTAGCCAAAGCAGTTCTATTTGCGTTGGTGGCAGGAGTCTTGTTACCATTTGCATTTGTAACGAGAGCCTTACAATCTTCAGCAAGATGTCCCTGTCTATTGCATTTGGTGCACAACACACTGCAGTAACCAAAATGATGTTTGTGACAACGGTTGCATAAAGGACTTTGTCCTTTGTAACCAAAGCCTGAACCGCTACCCGCACCTTTCGTGGTTTCTTGTTTCTTATAAGGTTGTTGTTGGTTACCTCGATCATAACCTCCATTCCACTTTTTCTTGTTCCCCAATACCTTCACCTCAGTATTGAATGCTTTCTTGTCCAAAATGACCTGATCCATTAGCTCGTTCGCCATGGTTATAGCTTCATGAATTGTCTTAGGTTTCGACGCCGTAACGTTTGCCTTGACCTTTTTAGGCAAACCACCTTTGTACATTTCAATCTTCCGTGCTTCGGTTGGGACCAATTCAGGACATAGTAAAACTAATTCCATGAATCGCTGGTTGTAGTTGGTGATTTCAGTACCAACCACCTTCAAACTTCGTAACTCATCTTCTAACTTAATAACCTCATTCCTTGGACAATACTCGGTGATTATCATTGCTTTGAATTCTTCCCATGGAGTATCATAAGCTACATCTCCTCCTACCGCCTTCACATAATTCTTCCACCATGTGAGTGTACTATCTTGTAAAGTGCACGATGCATACTTGGTCATGTCTTTTTCATCACAACCGCTGATTTTGAACACCGTCTCCATCTTTTCTATCCATCGGGTTAAACCGATAGGTCCTTCCGTTCCACTGAATGATGAAGGTTTGCAAGCTTGAAACGTCTTGTAGGAGCATCCTACACGAGGATTTGGATTAACTGCAGTAGCTCTTGCAGCTTCGACCCATAGCATTCTATCGTTGACTCGCTGGTTGATGAAGTTCTCGACTTCTTGTTCCGTCATTCGGTTCAATCGCGCCATTACCTAATGAAAGAAAATAATTATTCACATGGATTATTATAGATGTAGTATGTATTTATAGTACATTTATAGCTTGTTAATAATATGAACCAGGTATTATTATAAAAGCCTTTTCTTCTTATTAGCGTTTTATAATTATATCTTGGGTAGTACCTACCCGTTAATGTTCATACTTAATAGCTTAGTACAGAATCAATTACTACAATCTAAATAATACTTAACCATGGAAAATTATTGCATTTCATACTTCGCTATTTTACATATGCTTATCTTACATCAAACTTTAAGCAAACCACACTAATAATATTATACAAAACATTATATGATTCCATGGCTTAATACGGCAGTGCATCGTTCGGTCTATTTTCTAGGGCGTTTAGTTCCAATGAATGGCCTAACGCTTATCCTAGCTGTCTGCCTACATTTTGGCTGAGGAGCCGAAGAACTAGATGCGGGGATAGCACTAATAGGAATAGCGGGAATAGGGGTGGTAGTGTTGAGTGGAATTGGTGCTACGTCATTCTCACTAAGTTCGGGATTTGAATTTTCTAATTCATTCGCTTTTCGTTTCTTTCCTTGATCGAATTTTTCTTTCGTAATTTCTAGTATTTCTTCCTCGGGTTCACTTTCTTCTTCGGGTTCACTTTCCTCTTCGGGTTCACTTTCCTCCTCGGGTTCACTTTCCGATATTTCTATAGTTGGTTCATCTGGAAATTGTGAGTCTTCCCCAAAAATACCATTTTCGTCATCGGATATGTTAATGACTGAAACACAATCTGAAGATTCTGATTCGGAGTCGCTGAATGTGATAATAAGTTTCGAGCCCGACATCTATCACACAACAACTAACCCATTAGTACTTACATAATATTTACATATGAATTTTTAACCAACAGTGATAAGCAATGGTTTTTTTTTTTTTTAAAATCAAACCCGGTCAAAGTCCAGACTTACTAATGTATCCTAACGACTTATCGGTTTAGACACACTAATGCAAACCTGGTTCGCTAAGACCACCGCTCTGATACCACATGTCATAACCCGTCCTTAACCATAAGAACGCGTTAGATAACGTATGATTTCATTGCGAGGTATTGACCTCTATATGAGACATTTTTGAAAGAAAACTGCATATATTATACATTACAAACCATAACCATTATTTTTGTTACAAGCTTAAGACAATAAAAAGAAGATTAACGTTTAGCGATAATCTTCGACTTACAAACTTTACAAATGATGACAACAACACGGTTTCTAGCATATTTTACAGTACAACATCTTGGATATGCAGTTTTATTTTTGACACAAACATGCGTACGCAAGATCCTGGTTAGATCCAACATGATGCAGCGGAAGCTTTAGAAATCACCTGAGAATAGACATGTTTAAAAAAGGTCAACATAAAGTTGGTGAGATATAGGTTTAATGCCGGCTGCAATATATATATAGACCACAAGATTTCGTAAATAATCAGTTTAATAAAAGTATTCTAAGTGGTTGAGCACTCGGTAACCATACTTAACATTTTCACGTCGCATATTCCCTTTAATATGAAATCTTACTACACCGTACCAAGTGTAGTCACAAAAACGAAGTACTGTGCAACCGTTGAATACTGGTCGTCCAGTCCGGTTGGGGTTGTCAGGCCCGATAGATCTATCAACAGGATTCGCGTTTACAATACCGCTGTAAATATTAGTTACCAAGCTACAGGGAAGTATGCCAGTGGTACAACTCAACGTAGAATATATTTTTCAGTTACTTGTGTCCATATCGTAAAACATAAAATACATGTATTCTCATCCCGAAATATTTAGAGTTTAAAAGTGGGACTATATACTCACTTTTGTCTTGATGATATAAATAATTTGACTCGGTCTTCCGGTTGATATCACGAACCTATCCATATATAATATATCAATATGTTTTCATTTTAAACAAACGTTATATATATATATACTTGTTATACTTTTAATACTTTGAATATTTCCTTAGTCCGAAAGTTAGCAGTCCGAGGTTAGCAATTCAATTTTTAATGGTTCATTTTTAGATGTTTAATATACCCGCAATGAATAAATACAACCCCCAACGAAATAAATAAAACTCCCGTAAAACCCCATCATAAATGTATTGGTCGAGATTAATCTTAACCCATGGTACCGGTGTTGTCAAATGACGTGTTGCGTACAATCATGGGATCTTATGATTAATCTTCTCGTGTTGTTTACGGGTGATCCTGAACCATATAAAATTGAATTATAAGTACATATATATAAAATATCATGTTATCTTAGAAGTATGTGATTTTATGTAAATTTTTCCAATGAATCCCGAAGTCATTTAAGCCTTGGATAACCAATTTTGTTTCGGTCATAGTTTCTTCGTTACAAGTCCGTTTTCGTTGATTCAACTTGCCATCTCCTTGGATCGAGTCCCTCTTTAAGACTATGAACTGTAAATACCTTAGTTTGTATTCAAAATCACACGGCATAGGTCAAACTTTAGTGAAACTTATGAAGTTAATCATTTTCGTTACAACAAAATCATTTAATGACCATTTTTCTAAAAATACTTATACTTTGAAAAACCAAGTTTTACCTTGTTAAATTAGCATATACATAAGTTATATTACAGGTCTTGAAGTATTTTAAAAGTTAAGTTAGAAGGATCTATTTAGTTTGCAAACAAGTTTGAAAACATTCAAACTATGTTCTTGTTGTTAAACTTGTATACCACAAAATATGATAGCTATATATATATGAATCGAATAAGGTTATGAACATATATTCTACCTCAAGTTCCTTGGATGAAGTTGCTGTAAAAGAGAAGTAAGAAGCTAGAATCAAAAGGGTGATAGAAGTGGATGAAAGATTGGAAGTAAGTTGGTGTTCTTGGAGGGTTTTCTTGAAGTGTTTTTGTATGGTTTTCTTATGGTGTTTTAGTATGGTTTTTGAAGCTAGATCTTTATGGAATTTTGCTGGGTTGTTATGGAGTTTAGAGAGTAAGAAAGAGTGTGTGTTTTAGCTAGGAAATTGAAGTAGTAAATGAAGCAAAATGATCATGTATATATACACCATAAAAACGTGAATGATGATGATGATGGACAAGTTCACATGTTGTATTTTTGTGTAATAATTCATGCATGCATCCAAAATCCAATTACCTTGCTCTAAGGGCAGTAACAAGGGTGGGTTAGGTGGTGATTTGATGTGTATTTACTATTAGTAAATACGTATAGAAGCTTGGTATGATACGAGTACAAATACTCTAGGTATACGTATAGAAATTTTGTGAAAAATGGAATGAGGATTCAAATATAGCTATCTTTTGTGAATACACTTATATGATTTTATGTATTTAAGTCTTTAAAAGTGATTAAATACATTACTTATACAATATATGTATAAACATTATAAGTCTTAAGTATTTATGTCAATTAACGTTACGTATTGTTATCATTTTGAAAACTTAAGTTAGTAGTTTCAAAATATACTTATAACTTGTTGTTATTAATACAAAATGAGATATTAAAACATTTATTAATCATGTTAAATATGTATATATACATATATATACACAAACGTATAATTATTATATATTGTATAGTTCGTGATATCATTGGTCAAACTAGACGGTCAAACGTTGCGTAAAACTCTTTTCGGAAATATAAATCTCGACAATTTGGATTGCTTATCATGTTGGCAAGGTTTAATTTATGTAAATATTAATCTTATAAGTATAGTATGATCGAAAAAATGCGGGTCGTTACAGCAACACGAAGCTACATCTTATTAGTAATTTGAAGGCACAAAAACTAATAAGAAAAGGTTGCTATGCTGTTCTAGCACACGTCGAGAAAGTACAAACTGAAGAAAAGAGCATCAATGATGTTCCCATTGCAAAAGAATTTCCCGATGTATTTCTGAAAGAATTACCGGGATTACCCCCACATCGATCCGTTGAATTTCAAATAGATCTTGTACCAGGAGCTGCACCAATAGCTCGTGCTCCTTACAGACTCGCACCCAACGAGATGAAAGAACTGCAAAGCCAATTACAAGAACTTTTAGAGCGTGGTTTCATTCGACCAAGTACATCACCGTGGGGAGCTCCTGTTTTGTTTGTCAAGAAGAAAGATGGTACATTCAGGTTGTGTATCGACTACCGAGAGTTGAACAAACTTACCATCAAGAACCGCTACCCACTACCAAGAATCGACGACTTATTTGATCAACTACAAGGCTCGTCTGTTTATTCAAAGATTGACTTACGTTCCGGGTATCATCAAATGCGGGTGAAAGAAGATGATATTCCAAAGACTGCTTTCAGAACACGTTACGGTCATTACGAGTTTATGGTCATACCGTTTGGTTTAACTAATGCACCAGCTGTGTTCATGGACCTTATGAACCGAGTGTGTGGACCATACCTTGACAAGTTTGTCATTGTTTTCATTGATGACATAGTTATTTACTCAAAGAATGACCAAGAACACGGTGAACATTTGAGAAAGGTGTTAGAAGTATTGAGGAAGGAAGAATTGTACGCTAAGTTTTCAAAGTGTGCATTTTGGTTGGAAGAAGTTCAATTCCTCGGTCACATAGTGAACAAAGAAGGTATTAAGGTGGATCCGGCAAAGATAGAAACTGTTGAAAAGTGGGAAACCCCGAAAACTCCGAAACACATACGCCAGTTTTTAGGACTAGCTGGTTACTACAGAAGGTTCATCCAAGACTTTTCCAGAATAGCAAAACCCTTGACTGCATTAACGCATAAAGGGAAGAAATTTGAATGGAATGATGAATAAGAGAAAGCGTTTCAGTTATTGAAGAAAAAGCTAACTACGGCACCTATATTGTCATTGCCTGAAGGGAATGATGATTTTGTGATTTATTGTGACGCATCAAAGCAAGGTCTCGGTTGTGTATTAATGCAACGAACGAAGGTGATTGCTTATGCGTCTAGACAATTGAAGATTCACGAACAAAATTATACGACGCATGATTTGGAATTAGGAGCGGTTGTTTTTGCATTAAAGACTTGGAGGCACTACTTATATGGGGTCAAAAGTATTATATATACCGACCACAAAAGTCTTCAACACATATTTAATCAGAAACAACAGAATATGAGGCAGCGTAGGTGAATTGAATTGTTGAATGATTACGACTTTGAGATTCGTTACCACCCGGGGAAGGCAAATGTGGTAGCCGATGCCTTGAGCAGGAAGGACAGAGAACCCATTCGAGTAAAATCTATGAATATAATGATTCATAATAACCTTACTACTCAAATAAAGGAGGCGCAACAAGGAGTTTTAAAAGAGGGAAATTTAAAGGATGAAATACCCAAAGGATCGGAGAAGCATCTTAATATTCGGGAAGACGGAACCCGGTATAGGGCTGAAAGGATTTGGGTACCAAAATTTGGAGATATGAGAGAAATGGTACTTAGAGAAGCTCATAAAACCAGATACTCAATACATCCTGGAACGGGGAAGATGTACAAGGATCTCAAGAAACATTTTTGGTGGCCGGGTATGAAAGCCGATGTTGCTAAATATGTAGGAGAATGTTTGACGTGTTCTAAGGTCAAAGCTGAGCATCAGAAACCATCAGGTCTACTTCAACAACCCGAAATCCCGGAATGGAAATGGGAAAATATTACCATGGATTTCATCACTAAATTGCCAAGGACTGCAAGTGGTTTTGATACTATTTGGGTAATAGTTGATCGTCTCACCAAATCAGCACACTTCCTGCCAATAAGAGAAGATGACAAGATGGAGAAGTTAGCACGACTGTATTTGAAGGAAGTCGTCTCCAGACATGGAATACCAATCTCTATTATCTCTGATAGGGATGGCAGATTTATTTCAAGATTCTGGCAGACATTACAGCAAGCATTAGGAACTCGTCTAGACATGAGTACTGCCTATCATCCACAAACTGATGGGCAGAGCAAAAGGACGATACAAACGCTTGAAGACATGCTACAAGCATGTGTTATTGATTTCGGAAATAGCTGGGATCGACATCTACCGTTAGCAGAATTTTCCTACAACAACAGCTTCCATTCAAGCATTGAGATTGCGCCGTTTGAAGCACTTTATGGTAGAAAGTGCAGGTCTCTGATTTGTTGTAGTGAAGTGGGGGATAGACAGATTACGGGTCCAGAGATTATACAAGAAACTACCGAGAAAATCATCCAAATTCAACAACGGTTGAAAACCGCCCAAAGTCGACAAAAGAGCTACGCTGACATTAAAAGAAAAGATATAGAATTTGAAATTGGAGAGATGGTCATGCTTAAAGTTGCACCTTGGAAAGGCGTTGTTCGATTTGGTAAACGAGGGAAATTAAATCCAAGGTATATTGGACCATTCAAGATTATTGATCGTGTCGGACCAGTAGCTTACCGACTTGAGTTACCTCAACAACTCGCGGCTGTACATAACACTTTCCACGTCTTGAATTTGAAGAAATGTTTTGCTAAAGAATATCTCACTATTCCATTAGATGAAATCCAAATCAACGAAAAACTTCAATTCATCGAAGAACCCGTCGAAATAATGGATCGTGAGGTTAAAAGACTTAAGCAAAACAAGATACCAATTGTTAAGGTTCGATGGAATGCTCGTAGAGGACCCGAGTTCACCTGGGAGCGTGAAGATCAGATGAAGAAGAAATACCCACATCTATTTCCAGAAGATTCGTCAACACCTTCAACAGCTTAAAATTTCGGGACGAAATTTATTTAACGGGTAGGTACTGTAGTGACGCGAACTTTTCCATGTTTATATATATTAATTGAGATTGATATTTACATGATTAAATGTTTCCAACATGTTAAGCAATCAAACTTGTTAAGACTTGATTAATTGAAATATGTTTCATATAGACAATTGACCACCCAAGTTGACCGGTGATTCACGAACGTTAAAACTTGTAAAAACTATATGATGACATATATATATGGATATATATATAGTTAACATGATACTATAATAAGTAAACATATCATTAAGTATATTAACAATGAACTACATATGTAAAAACAAGACTACTAACTTAATGATTTTTAAACGAGACATATATGTAACGATTATCGTTGTAAAGACATTTAATGTATATATATCATATTAAGAGATATTCATACATGATAATATCATGATAATATAATAATTTAAAATTTCATTTGATATTATAAACATTGGGTTAACAACATTTAACAAGATCGTTAACCTAAAGGTTTCAAAACAACACTTACATGTAACGACTAACAATGACTTAACGACTCAGTTAAAATGTATATACATGTAGTGTTTTAATACGTATTTATACACTTTTGAAAGACTTCAATACACTTATCAAAATACTTCTACTTAACAAAAATGCTTACAATTACATCCTCGTTCAGTTTCATCAACAATTCTACTCGTATGCACCCGTATTCGTACTCGTACAATACACAGCTTTTAGATGTATGTACTATTGGTATATACACTCTAATGATCAGCTCTTAGAAGCCCATGTGAGTCACCTAACACATGTGGGAACCATCATTTGGCAACTAGCATGAAATATCTCATAAAATTACAAAAATATGAGTAATCATTCATGACTTATTTACATGAAAACAAAATTACATATCCTTTATATCTAATCCATACACCAACGACCAAAAACACCTACAAACACTTTCATTCTTCAATTTTCTTCATCTAATTGATCTCTCTCAAGTTCTATCTTCAAGTTCTAAGTGTTCTTCATAAATTCCAAAAGTTCTAGTTTCATAAAATCAAGAATACTTTCAAGTTTGCTAGCTCACTTCCAATCTTGTAAGGTGATCATCCAACCTCAAGAAATCTTTGTTTCTTATAGTAATTTATCATTCTAATACAAGGTAATAATCATATTCAAACTTTGGTTCAATTTCTATAACTATAACAATCTTATTTCAAGTGATGATCTTACTTGAACTTGTTTTCGTGTCATGATTCTGCTTCAAGAACTTCGAGCCATCCAAGGATCCGTTGAAGCTAGATCCATTTTTCTCTTTTCCAGTAGGTTTATCCAAGGAACTTAAGGTAGTAATGATGTTCATAACATCATTCGATTCATACATATAAAGCTATCTTATTCGAAGGTTTAAACTTGTAATCACTAGAACATAGTTTAGTTAATTCTAAACTTGTTCGCAAACAAAAGTTAATCCTTCTAACTTGACTTTTAAAATCAACTAAACACATGTTCTATATCTATATGATATGCTAACTTAATGATTTAAAACCTGGAAACACGAAAAACACCGTAAAACCGGACTTACGCCGTCGTAGTAACACCGCGGGCTGTTTTGGGTTAGTTAATTAAAAAACTATGATAAACTTTGATTTAAAAGTTGTTATTCTGAGAAAATTATTTTTATTATGAACATGAAACTATATCCAAAAATTATAGTAAAACTCAAAGTGGAAGTATGTTTTCTAAAATGGTCATCTAGACGTCGTTCTTTCGACTGAAATGACTACCTTTACAAAAACGACTTGTAACTTATTTTTCTGACTATAAACCTATACTTTTTTCTATTTAGATTCATAAAATAGAGTTCAATATGAAACCATAGCAATTTGATTCACTCAAAACGGATTTAAAATGAAGAAGTTATGGGTAAAACAAGATTGGATAATTTTTCTCATTTTAGCTACGTGAAAATTGGTAACAAATCTATTCCAACCATAACTTAATCAACTTGTATTGTATATTATGTAATCTTGAAATACCATAGACACGTATACAATGTTTCGACCTATCATGTCGACACATCTATATATATTTCGGAACAACCATAGACACTCTATATGTGAATGTTGGAGTTAGCTATACAGGGTTGAGGTTGATTCCAAAATATATATAGTTTGAGTTGTGATCAATACTGAGATACGTATACACTGGGTCGTGGATTGATTCAAGATAATATTTATCGATTTATTTCTGTACATCTAACTGTGGACAACTAGTTGTAGGTTACTAACGAGGACAGCTGACTTAATAAACTTAAAACATCAAAATATATTAAAAGTGTTGTAAATATATTTTGAACATACTTTGATATATATGTATATATTGTTATAGGTTCGTGAATCAACCAGTGGCCAAGTCTTACTTCCCGACGAAGTAAAAATCTGTGAAAGTGAGTTATAGTCCCACTTTTAAAATCTAATATTTTTGGGATGAGAATACATGCAGGTTTTATAAATGATTTACAAAATAGATACAAGTATGTGAAACTACATTCTATGGTTGAATTATCGAAATCGAATATGCCCCTTTTTATTAAGTCTGGTAATCTAAGAATTAGGGAACCGACACCCTAATTGACGCGAATCCTAAAGATAGATCTATTGGGCCTAACAAACCCCATCCAAAGTACCGGATGCTTTAGTACTTCGAAATTTATATCATATCCGAAGGGTGTCCCGGAATGATGGGGATATTCTTATATATGCATCTTGTTAATGTCGGTTACCAGGTGTTCACCATATGAATGATTTTTATCTCTATGTATGGGATGTGTATTGAAATATGAAATCTTGTGGTCTATTATTATGATTTGATATATATAGGTTAAACCTATAACTCACCAACATTTTTGTTGACGTTTTAAGCATGTTTATTCTCAGGTGATTATTAAGAGCTTCCGCTGTCGCATACTTAAATAAGGACGAGATTTGGAGTCCATGCTTGTATGATATTGTGTAAAAACTGCATTCAAGAAACTTATTTTGTTATAACATATTTGTATTGTAAACCATTATGTAATGGTCGTGTGTAAACAGGATATTTTAGATTATCATTATTTGATAATCTACGTAAAGTTTTTTAAAACCTTTATCTATGAAATAAAGGTTATGGTTTGTTTTAAAAATGAATGCAGTCTTTGAAAAACGTCTCATATAGAGGTCAAAACCTCGCAACGAAATCAATTAATATTGAACGTTTTTAAACAATAAGAACGGGACATTTCACTAGTGGGCGTGGTGTTTAGTACTTCGAAGTTTATATGATTATTATACAGACGAGATGTTCTGTTTTGGGGATATGATTATGCGCATTATATGTTAAGGTCGGTTACCAAGCCAAGCAATGAAAGTAAAGTGAATGTTATGTATCGAGAGAATGATTTTATACACAGGTTATGTGTATGTTGTTTTTATGCACGAGATATGTGTACGGTTACTAAGATTTATGAAAAATGGTTTCGTACACAAGAAAGGTGTACTGTATTTAAAAGATATCGCATGTACATTACAGGTGGGTATAGGATTCGGGCCCATTTGTACCATGCAGCATTTAAATCTTGTGGTCTATCAAAATGATGAATTTTTATTGTTTATGATAAACTTATGAACTCACCAACCTTTTGGTTGACACTTTAAAGCATGTTTATTCTCAGGTATGAAAGAAATCTTCCGCTGTGCATTTGCTCATTTTAAAGATATTACTTGGAGTCATTCATGATATATTTAAAAAGATGTTGCATTCGAGTCGTTAAGTTCATCAAGATTATTATTAAGTCAATTATAGTTGGATATATTATGAAGTGGTATGCATGCCTTCAACTTTCGATGTAAATGAAAGTTTGTCTTTTAAAAACGAATGCAATGTTTGTAAAATGTATCATATAGAGGTCAAATACCTCGCGATGAAATCAACTATTGTGAATCATTTATAATGTATATGAACGGGTCCTTTCACATTTATGGTTAAGTATGGTTACCGAAGCGCTAAACAACTTATAGAATATCTTTATTGAAATATTTATAATTATGAAATCTTGTGGTCTATATTTATATCGATGCTAGCTTTAAACCTATATATCTCACCATGTAGTGACCCGAACTTTTCCATGTTTATATATATATTAAATGAAATTGTTATTTACATGATTAAGTGTTTCCAACATGTTAAGCAATCAAACTTGTAAGACTTGATTAATTGAAATAGGTTTCATATACACAATTGACCACCCAAGTTGACCGGTGATTCACGAACGTTAAAACTTGTAAAAACTATAAGATGACATATATATGGATATATATATATATATATATATATATATATATATATATATATATATATATAGTTAACATGATATTATGATAAGTAAACATATCATTAAGTATATTAACAATGAACTACATATGTAAAAACAAGACTACTAACTTAATGATTTTTAAACGAGACATATATGTAACGAATATCGTTGTAACGACATTTAATATATATATATCATATTAAGAGATATTAATACATCATAATATCATGATAATATAATAATTTAAAATCTCATTTGATATTATAAACATTGGGTTAACTACATTTAACAAGATCGTTAACCTAAAGGTTTCAAAACAACACTTACATGTAACGACTAACGATGACTTAACGACTCAGTTAAAATGTATATACATGTAGTGTTTTAATATGTATTCATACACTTTTGAAAGACTTTAAGAAACTTATCAAAATACTTCTACTTAACAAAAATGCTTACAATTACATCCTCGTTCAGTTTCATCAATAATTCTACTCGTATGCACCCGTATTCGTACTCGTACAATACACAGCTTTTAGATGTATGTACTATTGGTATATACACTTCAATGATAAGCTCTTAGCAGCCCATGTGAGTCACATAACACATGTGGGAACCATCATTTGGCAACTAGCATGAAATATCTCATAAAATTACAAAAATATGAGTAATCATTCATGACTTATTTACATGAAAACAAAATTACATATCCTTTATATCTAATCCATACACCAACGACTAAAAACACCTACAAACACTTTCATTCTTCAATTTTCTTCATCTAATTGATCTCTCTCAAGTTCTATATTCAAGTTTTAAGTGTTCTTCATAAATTCTACAAGTTCTAGTTTCATAAAATCAAGAATACTTCCAAGTTTGCTAGCTTTACTTCCAATCTTGTAGAGTGATCATCCAACCTCAAGAAATCTTTCTTATTTATAGTAAGATATCTTTCTAATACAAGGTAATACTCATTTTCAAACTTTAATTCAATTTCTATAACTATAACAATCTTATTTAGAGTGGAAATCTTACTTGAACTTGTTTTCGTGTCATGATTCTACTTCAAGAACTTTCAAGCCATCCAAGATCCTTCGAAGCTAGATCCATTTGTCTCTTTTCCAGTAAGTTTATCCACAAAACTTGAGGTAGTAATGATGTTCATAACATCATTCGATTCATACATATAAAGCTATCTTATTCGAAGGTTTAAACTTGTAATCACTAGAACATAGTTTAGTTAATTCTAAACTTGTTCACAAACAAAAGTTAATCCTTCTAAATTGACTTTTAAAATCAACTAAACACATGTTCTATATCTATATGATATTCTAACTTAATGATTTAAAACCTGGAAACACGAAAAACACCGTAAAACCGGATTTACGCCGTCGTAGTAACACCGCGGGCTGTTTTGGGTTAGTTAATTAAAAACTATGATAAACTTTGATTTAAAAGTTTTTCTCCTGGAAAAATGATTTTTCTTATGACCATGAAACTATATCCAAAAATCATGGTTAAACTCAAAGTGAAAGTATGTTTTTCAAAATGGTCATCAAGATGTCATTTTTTCGACGGAAATGACTACCTCTTTAGTAATTGAAATGTAACTTAATTTTCCAACTATAAACCTATACTTTTCTGTTTATATTCTTAAATTAGAGTTCAATATGAAACCATAGCAATTTGATTCACTCAAAACGGATTTAAAATGAAGAAGTTATGGGTAAAACAAGATTGGATAATTTTTCTCATTTTAGCTACGTGAAAATTGGTAACAAATCAATTCCACCCATAACTTAATCAACTTGTATTGTATATTATATAATCTTGAGATACCATAGACACGTATACAATGTTTCGACCTATCATGTCGACACATCTATATATATTTCGGAACAACCATAGACACTCTATATGTGAATGTTGGAGTTAGCTATACAGGGTTGAGGTTGATTCTAAAATATATATATAGTTTGAGTTGTGATCAATACTGAGATATGTATACACTGGGTCGTGGATTGATTCAAGATAATATATATCGATTTATTTCTGTACATCTAACTGTGGACAACTAGTTGTAGGTTACTAACTGTAAGGACCCGTCTTAATCCATCCGGACGAAGTCCATATTGATTATAAACGATTCACAACAGTTGATTACATCGCGAGGTACTTGACCTCTATATGATACATATTACAAACATTGCATTCGTTTTTGAAAAGACAATCTTTCATTACATCGAAAGTTGACAACATACATAAGACTTCGTAATATATATTACTATAATTAACTTAATAATAATTTTGATGAACTCAATGACTCGAATGCAACGTCTTTTGAAATATGTCATGAATGATTCCAAGTAATATCTCTAAGATGAGCAAATGCACAGCGGAAGATTTCTTTCATACCTGAGAATCAACATGCTTTAAAGTGTTAACCAAAAGGTTGGTGAGTTCATTAGTTTAACATAAATAATCATTTCATAATTTTAATAGACCACAAGATTTCATATTTCTATTTCTCATAAACATACGTCCCATGCACAGAGACAAAAAATTTCATTCATATGGATTGAACACCTGGTAACCGACATTCACAATATGCATATAAGAATATCCTCATCATTCTGGGATCCTCCTTCGGGCATGATATAAATTTTGAAGTACTAAAGCATCCGGTACTTTGGATGGGGTTTGTTAGGCCCGATAGATCTATCTTTAGAGTTCGCGTCAATTAGGGTGTATGTTCCCTAATTCTTAGATTACCAGACTTAATAAAAAGGGTATATTCGATTTCGATCATTCAACCATATAATGTAGTTTCAATTACTTGTGTCTATTTCGTAAAACAGTTATAAAAACAACACATGTATTCTCAGTCCCAAAAATATATATTGCAAAAGCATTTAAAAAGGGATTAATGAAACTCACCATACTGTATTTTGTAGTAAAAATACATATGACTTATATTGAACAACTGAATTGAAATGTCCGGTTCTTATTGATTAAAAACGTTCCATATTAATTGATTTCGTTGCGAGGTTTTGACCTCTATATGAGACGTTTTTCAAAGACTGCATTCATTTTAAAACAAACCATAACCTTTATTTCATCAATAAAGGTTTAAAAAGCTTTACGTAGATTATCAAATAATGATAATCTATAATATCTTGTTTACACACGACCATTACATAATGGTTTACAATACAAATATGTTACAACGAAATAAGTTTCTTAAATGCAGTTTTTACTCAATATCATACAAGCATGAACTCCAAATCTCGTCCTTATTTAAGTATGCGATAGCAAAAGCTCTTAATAATCACCTCAGAATAAACATACTTAAAACGTCAACAAAAATGTTGGTGAGTTATAGGTTTAACCTATATATTATCAAATCAGAATAATAGACCACAAGATTTCATATTTTAATACACATCCCATACATAGAGAAAAAAATTATTCATATGGTGAACACCTGGTAATCAACATTAACAAGATGCATATATAAGAATATCCCCATCATTCCAGGACACCCTTCGGATATGATATAAATTTCGAAGTACTAAAGCATCCGGTACTTTGGATGGGGTTTGTTAGGCCCAATAGATCTATCTTTAGGATTCGCGTAAATTGGGGTGTCTGTTCCCTAATTCTTAGATTACCAGACTTAATAATAAGGGGCATATTCGATTTCGATAATTCAACCATAGAATGTAGTTTCACGTACTTGTGTCTATTTTGTAAATCATTTATAAAACCTGCATGTATTCTCATCCCAAAAATATTAGATTTTAAAAGTGGGACTATAACTCACTTTCACAGATTTTTTTACTTCGTCGGGAAGTAAGACTTAGCCACTGGTCGATTCACGAACCTATAACAAATATGTACATATATATCAAAGTATGCTCAAAATATATTTACAACACTTTTAATACATTTTGATGTTTTAAGTTCATTAAGTCAGCTGTCCTCGTTAGTAACCTACAACTAGTTGTCCACAGTTAGATGTACAGAAATAAATCGATATATAATATCTTGAATCAATCCACGACCCAGTGTATACATATCTCAGTATTGATCACAACTCAAACTATATATATTTTGGGATCAACCTCAACCCTGTATAGCTAACTCCAACATTCACATATAAAGTGTCTATGGTTGTTCCGAAATATATATAGATGTGTCGACATGATAGGTCGAAACATTGTATACGTGTCTATGGTATCTCAAGATTACATAATATATAATACAAGTTGATTAAGTTATGGTTGGAATAGATTTGTTACCAATTTTCACGTAGCTAAAATGAGAAAAATTATCCAATCTTGTTTTAACCATAACTTCTTCATTTTAAATCCGTTTTGAGTGAATCAAATTGCTATGGTTTCATATTGAACTCTATTTTATGAATATAAATAGAAAAAGTATAGGTTTATTGTTGGAAAAATAAGTTACAAGTCGTTTTTGTAAAGGTAGTCATTTCAGTCGAAAGAACGACGTCTAGATGACCATTTTAGAAAACATACTTCCACTTTGAGTTTAACCATGATTTTTGGATATAGTTTCATGTTCATAATAAAAATCATTTTCCCAGAATAACAACTTTTAAATCAAAGTTTATCATAGTTTTTAATTAACAAACCCGAAACAGCCTGCGGTGTTACTATGACGGCGTAAATCCGGTTTTTCGTGTTTTCAGGTTTTAAATCATTAAGTTAGCATATCATATAGATATATAACATGTGTTTATTTGATTTTAAAAGTCAAGTTAGAAGGATTAACTTTTATTTGCGAACAAGTTTAGAATTAACTAAACTATGTTCTAGTGATTACAAGTTTAAACCTTCGAATAAGATAGCTTTATATGTATGAATCGAATGATGTTATGAACATCATTACTACCTCAAGTTTTCTGGATAAAGCTACTGGAAATGAGAAAAATGGATCTAGCTTCAAAGGATCCTTGGATGGCTTGAAAGTTCTTGAAGCAGAATCATGACACGAAAACAGTTCAAGTAAGATTTTCACTCGAAATAAGATTGTTATAGTTATAGAAATTGAATCTAAGTTTGAATATGAGTATTACCTTGTATTAGAAAGATATCTTACTGTAAATAAGAAAGATTTCTTAAGGTTGGATGATCACTCCACAAGATTGGAAGTAAGCTAGCAAACTTGGAAGTATTCTTGATTTTATGAAACTAGAACTTGTAGAATTTATGAAGAACACTTAGAACTTGAAGATAGAACTTGAGAGAGATCAATTAGATGAATAAAATTGAAGAATTAAAGTGTTTGTAGGTGTTTTTGGTCATTGGTGTATGGATTAGATATAAAGGATATGAAATTTTGTTTTCATGTAAATAAGTCATGAATGATTACTCATATTTTTGTAATTTTATGAGATATTTCATGCTAGTTGCCAAATGATGGTTCCCACATGTGTTAGGTGACTCACATGGGCTACTAAGAGCTGATCATTGGAGTGTATATACCAATAGTACATACATCTAAAAGCTGTGTATTGTACGAGTACGAATACGGGTGCATACGAGTAGAATTGTTGATGAAACTGAACGAGGATGTAATTGTAAGCATTTTTGTTAAGTAGAAGTATTTTGATAAGTGTCTTAAAGTCTTTAAAAAGTGTATGAATATATATTAAAACACTACATGTATATACATTTTAACTGAGTCGTTAAGTCATCGTTAGTCGTTACATGTAAGTGTTGTTTTGAAACCTTTAGGTTAACGATCTTGTTAAATGTTGTTAACCCAATGTTTATAATATCAAATGAGATTTTAAATTATTATATTATCATGATATTATGATGTATGAATATCTCTTAATATGATATATATACATTAAATGTCGTTACAACGATAATCGTTACATATATGTCTCGTTTCAAAATCATTAAGATAGTAGTCTTGTTTTTACATATGTAGTTCATTGTTAATATACTTAATGATATGTTTACTTATCATAATATCATGTTAACTATACATGTATCCATATATATGTCATCATATAGTTTTTACAAGTTTTAACGTTCGTGAATCACCGGTCAACTTGGGTGGTCAATTGTCTATATGATACCTATTTGAATTAATCAAGTATTAACAAGTTTGATTGCTTAACATGTCGAAAACACTTAATCATGTAAATAACAATTTCATTTAATATATATATAAACATGGAAAAGTTCGGGTCACTACAGTACCTACCCGTTAAATAAATTTAGTCCCGAAATTTTAAGCAGTAGGAGGTGTTGACGTATCTTCTGGTAATAAATGCGGGTATTTCTTCTTCATCTGATCTTCTCATTCCCAGGTGAACTCGGGTCCTCTACGAGAATTCCATCGAACCTTAACAATTGGTATCTTGTTTTGCTTAAGTCTTTTAACCTCACGATCCATTATTTCGATGGGTTCTTCGATGAATTGAAGTTTTTCGTTGATTTGGATTTCATCTAACGGAATAGTGAGATCTTCTTTAGCAAAAAATTTCTTCAAATTCGAGACGTGGAAAGTGTTATGTACAGCCGCGAGTTGTTGAGGTAACTCAAGTCGGTAAGCTACTGGTCCGACACGATCAATAATCTTGAATGGTCCAATATACCTTGGATTTAATTTCTCTCGTTTGCCAAATCTAACAACGTCTTTCCAAGGTGCAACTTTAAGCATGACCATCTCTCCAATTTCAAATTCTATATCTTTTCTTTTAATGTCGGCGTAGCTCTTTTGTCGACTTTGGGCGGTTTTCAACCGTTGTTGAATTTGGATGATCTTCTCAGTAGTTTCTTGTATTATCTCTGGACCCGTAATCTGTCTATCCCCCACTTCACTCCAACAAATCGGAGACCTGCACTTTCTACCATAAAGTGCTTCAAACGGTTCCATCTCAATGCTTGAATGGTAGCTGTTGTTGTAGGAAAATTCTGCTAACGATAGATGTCGATCCCAACTGTTGAATGGTAGCTGATATGGACCGTGAATAATGGTTATGATAATATTGATGAGATAATAAAAGATATGATCAGGAAACAGACATGAAAGGGTTAATTATGTCCGAAATCGGATTTAAATCGGAAAAGTAGGTTAGCTCAGCTGGTATAAGGGAATTACGGGTTAGCGGGACGTCACGGGTTCAAACCCGGACTTGGGCATTATTTTTAGGGCTACTTCCTTGAGGTAGTTATTAATTTATTTATTAGTATTTTTATTATTATTATTAATTATTAAGTATTATTATAAAAACTATTATTTTCATTATTATTATTATTAAACTTTCATCTTTATTAAAAACTACTACTATTATCATTATTTTTATTATTATTATCATCATTATTATTAACATTAAAATAATTATTTTTAACATTATTTATCTAAAGTATAGATAAAATAAATATAGCTAAATTATTAATGAACCATATAACTCACTAAAGTGACAATTAATAATAATAATAAATAAATTGTTCGATTACGATTATGTGTATTAATATATATACCTGATATAGGTTCGTGAATCCGAGGTCAACCCTACACTTGTTAAATGACGTCATATGTATTTTTACTACAAAATACAGTATGGTGAGTTCATTTGATTCCCTTTTACTCTTTACATTTTTGGGACTGAGAATACATGCGCTACTTTTACAACTGCTTTATTAAATGCTTTTGAAATACATTTTGAACTGCAAATACATGAAATGCTTTTATAAATGTTTGACGAGATAGACACAACCAAAACATTCCTCGAATGAATTATGTGGACGTGATAATTGCCACCATTGAATTATGTGGACGTGATAATTGCCACAATTGATATGAATATTTTTCCCCTGATTATTATTGCTTGGTAACCTAAGAATTAGGGAACATCACTAATTTTGAGAATTAGTGCACGCCTAATTGACGCGAATCCTAAATGTAGCTATCGAGTTTAACACCCCCACCCAGAATGTTCACTAGACGGAAGGGCTAGTGGGCGTGGTGTTTAGTACTTCGATGTTTATATGATTATTATACAAAAGACATGTTCTGTTTTGGGGATATTATTATGCGCATTATATGTTAAGGTCGTTTACCAAGCCAAGCAAAGAAAGTAAAGTGAATGTTATGTATCGAGAGAATGATTTTATACACAAGTTATGTGTATGTTGTTTTTATGCAACAGATATGTGTACGGTTACTAAGATTTATGAAAAATGGTTTCATACACAATAAAGGTGTACTGTATTTAAAAGATATCGCATGTACATTACAGGTGGGTATAGGATTCGGGCCCATTTGTACCATGCAGCATTTAAATCTTGTGGTCTATCAAAATGATGAATTTTTATTGTTTATGATAAACTTATGAACTCACCAACCTTTTGGTTGACACTTTAAAGCATGTTTATTCTCAGGCATGAAAGAAATCTTCCGCTGTGCATTTGCTCATTTTAAAGATATTACTTGGATTCATTCATGATATATTTCAAAAGACGTTGCATTCGAGTCGTTGAGTTCATCAAGATTATTATTAAGTCAATTATAGTTGGATATATTATGAAGTGGTATGCATGCTGTCAACTTTCGATGTAAATGAAAGTTTGTCTTTTAAAAACGAATGCACTGTTTGTAAAATGTATCATATAGAGGTCAAATACCTCGCGATGAAATCAACTATTGTGAATCGTTTATAATGTATATGAACAGGTCCTTTCAGTTGGTATCAGTGCGGTGGTCTTAGCGAACCAGGTCTTGCATTAGTGTGTCTAACTGATAGTTGTTTAGATGCATTAGTGGGTCTGGACTTCGACCGTGTCTGTATGTCAAAAGTTTTACTTATCATTTCGTGTCGAAAATTATTTGCTTATCATCCTTAAAGTCTAGACACGTCTTACTGCCTCTATTGCATAGACACTGTATAGATAAATTCATATCTTAGCGTATCTCTTATTGTTACCTTTGCCTGACAGCTTCCGTAGATTCCTCCGTAACTTATGGGATTTTAGTATTTTATATGCATATGTAAATTATGTATTGCAGGGTACTAATCTACATCCTATAATCTATTTCTTATCGAAAAATCATTTATTCAATCGTACGAAATGGAACTCGTCACTAGTTCAAGTCCCTCGAATTCCGACATGGATGTTCACCTAAGCTCCGAAAGCAGCACCAGAATGAATCAATCAATCAGCCATCCCTAATTCATCTGATAAGATCGTAGTTGACTTAATAAATGGAAAATAGAATAAGGCAATTCCTTTCCACCAACCAAATTTCCCTCTTGACGAAGAACCTGAAGCACTTATCAGCGAACCTGTCCGAAACACCATTTTCTCTCTCATTTCCAGAGTATTTCGTCATGATTATATACTACATCAAATTCTAGATTTTATTTATCCGCTCGTCCGAACCGATAATCACCCCGGTGTAATAGAAGAAGTCAACGAGCTTCGTGCTCAGGTAGTGGCTTTGGAGAATATGGTACAAAGGTTACAAACACCAGCAGCAGCACCAGCAGCATAACCAATACCACCATCATCAACGCCAACAGTACCATTACCACCACCAACAACAACCGCATCTCAAACCTCAACTTTACAATCTATCACACGAACATCAACATCATACGCACCATAGATACCAAGGAGTACCAACAACAATGAACGATGAAGTATTAATTCATAACTTCATTGAAGAAATATTCTGCGAAGAATATATGGTTTCTAAAAGTTTTAGAGATTATTTTTTCTAGCTCAAATCAAAAATCAAATGAGTTTAATATCATGCTAACTCATTAAATCCATGATTACATCTGAAGAAAATATATATGTATATATGTTTTCATAAAGGGTGTAATTAAAAATTCTTTTGTACAAACTGTTAATGGCGAAAATATTTTAACGGGTAGGTAATACCCGAGGAATATTTAGATTTCACATTAATAAGTTACACTGTACATTCTTCCCATCTGGTTCAATAGTCATTTGCTATCCTACCTACATCTACAGATATACGAATCCGTTCATCGCAGAATAACTATTTTAATCCAATTTCATATTTGGATTTTGATTTATTAGAATCCAACAAGTGGCATAATGAAGAAAAATATTGGACAAAATAAAATTTGTTAGAAACAAACAAATTAACTATGAGAAATTTTGTTAAGAATCCACACTAACTATTCCTAGCTAAATGTTCCTAGCTAACTGTTAATTTCGTATCGCAATTTATTTATCGCATTTTATTTATCGCAATTTTAATTCTCTCAATTTTATTTATCGTCATTTAATTTATGTTATTTATTTTACGCACTTTAAATATCGGGACACGTATACAAGGTTTTGACATATCATATCGACGGATCTATATATATTATTTGGAATAACCATAGACACTCCATATGCAGTAATGCTGGAGTTAGCTATACAGGGTTGAGGTTGATTCTAAAATAATATATATAGTTTGAGTTGTGATCGAGTCTGAGACATGTACACGGGTCACGACATGTATTAATTAATTCGAATATTATATATTAAACTATATATGAATGATTGGACTGTTAACTGTGGACTATCGACTGTGGACGAATAATATTGGACAATTAAAATGAATTAAAATACTGATTATAACATATGAAACTAAATAATTCTTCAAGTTTGCTACTTGATTTCATCCTAAACCTCATTTGTATCTTGCCGACTACAATCTGCGATTCAAACCTTTCACAATTCTTGAAAACATTTTGAACCAACTGCACTTCATCTACGGAAGAAGAGATTGATGCATATAGTTATGCAAATGAAAACACTCGGAACCTATGTAAACGTTTACACGTGTCTGTGCTAGCTCCTTTGGCATTGTTATTACCGTAAACAACATTGCAAATCTCTTTTCAAATTAACCAATTTTGTCACAGCTCCAACAAGTCAACTTCGATTTTTTGTTTGAAACAACCTTATTATAACCTTGATATATATGTGTGCTCTTTTATTGTTACCGGGAAACCTTTCATATTCCACCATACTACCATCAGCGTTTAATCATCTAAAAACATAATTCTCCTGAAACCACCTCGGATTGATAACCGACGATTCAGATATGACTGCATTAAATGCAGAGAAAACAGTAAAATTGTAGATGGCCTAAATGGCCAAGGGTTTGATGATAAAGAATGGAGTGTTGGGAACGCTCGATTAAAAATTTGGTACTAAAAAACGGAATGAGCTAACCATGAAGGAGATCGAGGACAAATACAAGGACCAAACTCTATATTTAAAGAATCCAGATAATTTTGTATCCGATGAAATCTTTAGAGAATATCTAGTTCCGTACTCATGTTAAATCTTGTGGAAAAATCTTTCTTCCTCAAACTTCGATCCTAGAAATTCTGAAAATATCATCATAAATATCTTCGATATTTCTAAGGATATTTTCATAAATATTCTTGTCCGAAATTATCTACCTCTTCGTGTTTTCTATATTCTATTATATTGGAAACTTCTGTAAAATCTAAGTATAAATTATGGATGATTTGTGGAGAAGTGTTGGGAATTGAAGCATGAGTTAGTATAATATAATGACGCTCGACCAATGTGATTATATTACAGTAAGTCATGCTGAGTTTCTAATGAAACGTGATGATGGTTCACAGTAGATCATACCATCATCATGTGCCATGTACATAACTCTTTCATTCTAATTAACCTCTGAACATATCAAGAAAATATATTCTTGATAGTTCTATCCTCAGTAATTCTGGTATTTTGACAAATCAAATCGTGCTATTACGTCCTTTCTTGTTTAGAACATTAGGTTCATTCGAAACTCCTTACTTACGAATCCTGGACCATTACTCGCTTTACTAGAGGTCGGGAGGATAATAAAAAAGGCAAAAAGCTCCAAAATATAAGAGAAATTATAAAGCCCAATAACAACACAGAAGTTTCAAACCGTGGATATTAATACGAATAGCAATATAAAGACACGGTATAATTAAGAATAGTATCACCCCAAGGTAATAGTGGAAGTAAACAGATTTTTCAGGTGGAAGATTGAAAAGAAGGATGACAGAAATGATAATTAGGAAAATATTAAGGATTAGAACAGGATTAAGCATTTTCACAATCTTTTGGAGGTAAGAACTAAAAAAAGAAAGTATAGGAGTGGTGGAAAATAATGGGACAGAAAAAGTAAATTTATAAGGAAAATATCAGGCGTAGCAATTGAGGCAGATCATCGTATTTAATTAAAGAGATCCTAATTTCCTTAAATCTCGAAGAATCAGATCTTATAGATTTCCAAGATTTTCTTTTTAAATCCCTTAAATTCCGGAATTCAAATGTGACTCCGTCAAAAGCTAAATCTCTATCTCAATCTTCACTCGTACGCTTCACATAATAGAATCGTCTTATCTATATTACTCAATGGTAATAAAACTCTATTTATCGACTCATATTCGTCATGAAAATATTTTTATGGTTATCCATGACGACCACGAACAAATTTCAGGTCAAAATTTCTTTAACGGGTAGGTACTGTGACGACCCGGAAATTTCCGATTAAATTTAAACTTAATCTTTATATGATTTTGATACGATAAGCAAAGTATGTAATGTTGAGTCTAGAAAATATTGAAACGATGTTCATATATTCAAATTGACCTCTGACTATTCCGACGATTCACGAACGATTGAGTGCAAATAAATATGTAAACATATATATATATATATATATATATATATATATATATATATATATATATATATATATATATATATAAATATAAATACGTAAGTGTAAATATATAATATTAATAAGGTATACTCTAATCAATTGAAATTGAAAATGTAAAATAACAAGATGAATAAGTTATCATTAGGATGAATATATATAAATAAATATATGATATTATAATCTATATGTATATATGGATCAAAGATTTCAAATAATAACTATTATATTATAAAAGTTATAAAACATAAAAGTATAGATATTCATTAAATGTATTTTATAGTATATATATATATATATATATATATATATATATATATATATATATATATATATATATATATATACACACACACACATATGATATAAATAATAAGTTGTAATATTATTATCTAAAATTAATTAATTAATCTATAAAGAAAACAAATCAGAAAAAGAGAACCACTCTGTTGTGTGTATCTATCAAACTGTTTACATTTTTGTTTCCTATCTCAAATACTGGTTACCAAATGGAATGAAATAACAAGTACAGGCCAAAATCCGTTTGAAGTTACATTCAGATTTTATTATTTTATTTAA
This sequence comes from Rutidosis leptorrhynchoides, assembly GCF_046630445.1. NCBI lineage: Eukaryota > Viridiplantae > Streptophyta > Magnoliopsida > Asterales > Asteraceae > Rutidosis > Rutidosis leptorrhynchoides. The sequence continues at coordinate 345,342,805 of NC_092340.1, read as the reverse complement.
TCGAATAACTTTATGTCCTTTGTGATTGAGATTCATGTACTGGTTGTCTGAATATTGTTATAAGTTACAATCACTTGTCGATCCAAAACAATTGTGATTAGTTACTAATACGTCATTTATCAATTACACTTTATAACAACTCTGCTGTTGCCTCTTAATTTTATTCGTACTACAACTGCTCGATGCTTGTGTGTATATGAAACCAAGACCAAAGCAAATCATCACACATCACCAACACCTTCTATCATCCAAGTATCTACCTATATCATTCTCTTTTTCAAACAAAAAACAATCACCACCACTAACTTTGCTATTTTTCCTGCTCAAGCTTTGATCATCACAAGGAACATCACATTATTTTTGTTTCTATTGTTAACCAAGAACCAAACTCAAGAACCACCACTTCACCACTTTCTTTTTATATAATATATATATACATCGACCACCTTGAACCACCATGGTCGACCACCCCACCACCACAGACCCTACGAACAACCCTTTACCCTTTAAACTATCTCCTGTTATGTTTTATAGCCAAAACACCACAATCGTATGTTCATCGCTGCCACTTTCTTTTTCTCTGCTGAAAACACACATCGTACATCACCATTTTCGTTCAATTTCAATTACAAGGATCACAGCTACGCTTACTATTTCCTTCTATTTTTATTTCACAACCAACATCAACCAAACCCATCACTAAACTACCGATTTGCTGCTACTATTCCTCTGTTATTGTTGCTACTGCTACCGTAAGTTTCAACCAGATTTCTGTGGGGAATACCTCTCCACGTTGAAGGAAGATTATGAAGTTCATATTGGAGAGTAAAGATACCACCTTATTAAACTATCAGTTGGTTAGTGATACTATATTGCATATCATGTTACAACATACAAATGGCCGACAAATACTTAACAAAAGAATTCCCACTTGCTAGTTAATGAATTATGGTGGACCAGAAAATGTTTCCTTTCACGTGCAACTTGAGGTTTCTTTATACAAATGGTTAGAAAAATTAGTCACTAATTTTATTATTTGAAATCTGGACCGCAGGGATTTAACATATAAAATGGGTCGGTATTATTATTACTTATAGGATGGTGGGCCGTGAGTGATATGCATATTTTGTTTGATTATGTCGAATGATAATGATCGTGAGGATTAAAGAAATACAAGGTGGTCGAATAAATTATGAATGTGGGACAATCTATACATTTTTGGCCGACAATTGTTAAGTAGGTTACCTACCCCACGTTCATTAAACAAAATTAGCTGAATCCTATGGCAAAATATTAAAGCAACTTGGGCTGTTATGAGTCTGAATTGTTTTTGGGCCGTAATTGTTCTCTGTTGGGACAATGTAACGATCTGGATGGTTATTAGAAGGTGACGGGTAGTTAATGAAAGGAATTATGGTTAGGAAACAATGATATAATGAAGGTGGTAACGAGCATCCCTATGTATTAATTATGATATATAAGTTGGAGATGATGGGTGAATTATGATTATGATAATGGTTAGGATTCATGATCCATGAGGATGATGATATAAAAGATATTATCAGGAAACAGACATGAAAGGGTTAATTATGTGTGAAAACGGATTTAAATCGGAAAAGTATGTTAGCTCAGCTGGTATAAGGGAATTACGGGTTAGCGGGACGTCACGGGTTCAAACCCGAACTTGGGCATTATTTTTAGGGGTTACTTCCTTGAGGTAGTTATTTATCTATTTATTAGTATTTTTATTATTATTATTATTAAGTATTAAGTATTATTATAAAAACTATTATTTTCATTATTATTATTATTAAACTTTCATCTTTATTAAAAACTACTACTATTATCATTATTTTTATTATTATTATCATCAATGTTATTAACATTAAAATAATTATTTTCAACATTATTTATCTAAAGTATAGATAAAATAAATGTATCTAAATTATTAATGAACCATATAACTCACTAAAGTGACAATTAATAATAATAATAAATAAATTGTTCGATTACGATTATGTGTATTAATATATATACCTGATATAGGTTCGTGAATCCGAGGTCAACCCTACACTTGTTAAATGACGTCATATGTATTTTTACTACAAAATACAGTATGTTGAGTTCATTTGATTCCCTTTTACTCTTTACATTTTTGGGACTGAGAATACATGCGCTACTTTTACAACTGCTTTATTAAATGCTTTTGAAATACATTTTGAACTGCGAATACATGAAATGCTTTTATAAATGTTTGACGAGATAGACACAAACAAAACATTCATCGAATGAATTATGTGGACGTGATAATTGCCACCATTGAATTATGTGGACGTGATAATTGCCACAATTGATATGAATCTTTTTCCCCTGATTATTATTGCTTGGTAACCTAAGAATTAGGGAACATCACTAATTTTGAGAATTAGTGCACGCCTAATTGACGCGAATCCTAAAGGTCGCTACCGGGTTTAACACCCCCACCCAGAATGTTCACTAGACGGAAGGGCTAGTGGGCGTGGTGTTTAGTACTTCGAAGTTTATATGATTATTATACAGACGAGATGTTCTGTTTTGGGGATATGATTATGCGCATTATATGTTAAGGTCAGTTACCAAGCCAAGCTATGAAAGTAAAGTGAATGTTATGTATCGAGAGAATGATTTTATACACAGGTTATTTGTATGTTGTTTTTATGCACGAGATATGTGTACGGTTACTAAGATTTATGAAAAATGGTTTCGTACACAAGAAAGGTGTACTGTATTTAAAAGATATCGCATGTACATCACAGGTGGGTATAGGATTCGGGCCCATTTGTACCATGCAGCATTTAAATCTTGTGGTCTATCAAAATGATGAATTTTTATTGTTTATGATAAACTTATGAACTCACCAACCTTTTGGTTGACACTTTAAAGCATGTTTATTCTCAGGTATGAAAGAAATCTTTCGCTGTGCATTTGTTCATTTTAAAGATATTACTTGGAGTCATTCATGATATATTTAAAAAGACGTTGCATTCGAGTCGTTAAGTTCATCAATATTATTATTAAGTCAATTATAGTTGGATATATTATGAAGTGGTATGCATGCCTTCAACTTTCGATGTAAATGAAAGTTTATCTTTTAAAAACGAATGCAATGTTTGTAAAATGTATCATATAGAGGTCAAATACCTCGCGATGAAATCAACTATTGTGAATCATTTATAATGTATATGAATGGGTCCTTTCACATTTATGGTTAAGTATGGTTACCGAAGCGCTAAACAACTTATAGAATATCTTTATTGAAATATTTATAATTATGAAATCTTGTGGTCTATATTTATATCGATGCTAGCTTTAAACCTATATATCTCACCATGTAGTGACCCGAACTTTTCCATGTTTATATATATATTAAATAAAATTGTTATTTACATGATTAAGTGTTTCCAACATGTTAAGCAATCAAACTTGTTAAGGCTTGATTAATCGAAATAGGTTTCATATAGACAATTGACCACCCAAGTTGACCGGTGATTAACGAACGTTAAAACTTGTAAAAACTATAAGATGACATATATATGGATATATATATATATATATATATATATATATATATATATATATATATATATATATATATATATATATATATATATATATATATATATATATATATATATATATAGTTAACATGATATTATGATAAGTAAACATATCATTAAGTATATTAACAATGAACTACATATGTAAAAACAAGACTACTAACTTAATGATTTTGAAACGAGACATATATGTAACGAATATCGTTGTAACGACATTTAATGTATATATATATCATATTAAGAGATATTAATACATCATAATATCATGATAATATAATAATTTAAAATCTCATTTGATATTATAAACATTGGGTTAACAACATTTAACAAGATCGTTAACCTAAAGGTTTCAAAACAACACTTACATGTAACGACTAACGATGACTTAACGACTCAGTTAAAATGAATATACATGTAGTGTTTTAATATGTATTCATACACTTTTGAAAGACTTCAAGACACTTATCAAAATACTTCTACTTAACAAAAATTCTTACAATTACATCCTCGTTCAGTTTCATCAATAATTCTACTCGTATGCACCCGTATTCGTACTCGTACAATACATAGCTTTTAGATGTATGTACTATTGGTATATAAACTTCAATGATCAGCTCTTAGAAGCCCATGTGAGTCACCTTACACATGTGGGAACCATCATTTGGCAACTAGCATGAAATATCTCATAAAATTACAAAAATATGAGTAATCATTCATGACTTATTTACATGAAAATAAAATTACATATCCTTTATATCTAATCCATACACCAACGACTAAAAAAACCTACAAACACTTTCATTCTTCAATTTTCTTCATCTAATTGATCTCTATCAAGTTCTATCTTCAAGTTCTAAGTGTTCTTCATAAATTCTACAAGTTCGAGTTTCATAAAATCAAGAATACTTCCAAGTTTGCTAGCTTACTTCCAATCTTGTAGAGTGATCATCCAACCTCAAGAAATCTTTCTTATTTACAGTAAGATATCTTTCTAATACAAGGTAATACTCATTTTCAAACTTTAATTCAATTTCTATAACTATAACAATCTTATTTCGAGTGGAAATCTTACTGTAACTTATTTTCGTGTCATGATTCTACTTCAAGAACTTTAAAGCCATCCACGATCCTTTGAAGCTAGATCCATTTGTCTCTTTTCCAATAGGTTTATCCACAAAATTTGAGGTAGTAATGATGTTCATAACATCATTCGATTCATACATATAAAGCTATCTTATTCGAAGGTTTAAACTTGTAATCACTAGAACATAGTTTAGTTAATTCTAAACTTGTTCACAAACAAAAATTAATCCTTCTAACATGACTTTTAAAATCAACTAAACACATATTCTATATCTATATGATATGCTAACTTAATGATTTAAAATCTGGAAACATGAAAAATACCGTAAAACTGGACATACACCGTCGTAGTAACGCCGCGGGCTGTTTTGGGTTAGTTAATTAAAAACTATGATAAACTTTAATTTAAAAGTTGTTCTTCTGGGAAAATGATTTTTCTTATGACCATGAAACTATATCCAAAAATCATGGTTAAACTCAAAGTGAAAGTATGTTTTCCAAAATGGTCATCAAGATGTCGTTTTTTCGACGGAAATGACTACCTCTTTAGTAATTGATATGTAACTTAATTTTCCAACTATAAACCTATACTTTTCTGTTTAGATTCTTAAATTAGAGTTCAATATGAAACCATAGCAATTTGATTCACTCAAAACGGATTTAAAATGAAGAAGTTATGGGTAAAACAAGATTGGATAATTTTTCTCATTTTAGCTACGTGAAAATTGGTAACAAATCTATTCCAACTATAACTTAATCAACTTGTATTGTATATTATATAATCTTGAGATACCATAGACACGTATACAATGTTTCGACCTATCATATTGACACATCTATATATATTTCAGAACAACCATAGACACTCTATATGTGAATGTTGGAGTTAGCTATACAGGGTTGAGGTTGATTCCAAAATATATATAGTTTGAGTTGTGATCAATACTGAGATATGTATACACTGGGTCGCGGATTGATTCAAGATAATATATATCGATATATTTCTGTACATCTAACTGTGAACAACTAGTTGTAGGTTACTAACTGTAAGGACCCGTCTTAATCCATCCGGACGAAGTCCATATTGATTATAAACGATTCACAACAGTTGATTACATCACTAGGTACTTGACCTCTATATGATACATATTACAAATATTGCATTCGTTTTTGAAAAGACAATCTTTCATTACATCGAAAGTTGACAACATGCATAAGACTTCGTAATATATATTACTATAATTAACTTAATAATAATTTTGATGAACTCAATGACTCGAATGCAACGTCTTTTGAAATATGTCATGAATGACTCCAAGTAATATCTCTAAGATGAGCAAATGCACAGTGGAAGATTTTTTTCGTACCTGAGAATCAACATGCTTTAAAGTGTCAACCAAAAGGTTGGTGAGTTCATTAGTTTAATATAAATAATCATTTCATAATTTTAATAGACCACAAGATTTCATATTTCTATTTCTCATAAACATACGTCCCATGCACAGAGACAAAAAATATCATTCATATGGATTGAACACCTGGTAACCGACATTCACAATATGCATATAAGAATATCCTCATCATTCCGGGATCCTCCTTCGGGCATGATATAAATTTCGAAGTACTAAAGCATCCGGTAATTTGGATGGGGTTTGTTAGGCCCGATAGATCTATCTTTAGAGTTCGCGTCAATTAGGGTGTCTGTTCCCTAATTCTTAGATTACCAGACTTAATAAAAAGGGTATATTCGATTTCGATCAGTCAACCATATAATGTTGTTTCAATTACTTGTGTCTATTTCGTAAAACAGTTATAAAAACAACGCATGTATTCTCAGTCCCAAAAATATATATTGCAAAAGCATTTAAAAAGGGATTAATGAAACTCACCATACTGTATTTTATAGTAAAAATACATATGACTTATATTGAACAACTGAATTGAAATGTCCCGTTCTTATTGATTAAAAACGTTCCATATTAATTGATTTCGTTGCGTGGTTTTGACCTCTATATGAGACGTTTTTCAAAGACTGCATTCATTTTAAAACAAACCATAACCTTTATTTCATCAATAAAGGTTTAAAAAGCTTTACGTAGATTATCAAATAATGATAATCTATAATATCTTGTTTACTCACGACCATTACATAATGGTTTACAATACAAATATGTTACAACGAAATAAGTTTCTTGAATGCAATTTTTACACAATATCATACAAGCATGGACTCCGAATCTCGTCCTTATTTAAGTATGCGATAGCGGAAGCTCTTAATAATCACCCGAGAATAAACATGCTTAAAACGTCAACAAAAATGTTGGTGAGTTATAGGTTTAACCTATATATTATCAAATCAGAATAATAGACCACAAGATTTCATATTTCAATACACATCCCATACATAGAGATAAAAATTATTCATATGGTGAACACCTGGTAATCGACATTAACAAGATGCATATATAAGAATATCCCCATCATTCCGGGACACCCTTCGGATATGATATAAATTTCGAAGTACTAAAGCATCCGGTACTTTAGATGGGGTTTGTTAGGCCCAATAGATCTATCTTTAGGATTCGCGTCAATTAGGGTGTCTGTTCCCTAATTCTTAGATTACCAGACTTAATAATAAGGGGCATATTCGATTTCGATAATTCAACCATAGAATGTAGTTTCACGTACTTGTGTCTATTTTGTAAATCATTTATAAACCTGCATGTATTCTCATTCCAAAAATATTAGATTTTAAAAGTGGGACTATAACTCACTTTCACAGATTTTTTTACTTCGTCGGGAAGTAAGACTTGGCCACTGGTCGATTCACGAACATATAACAAATATGTACATATATATCAAAGTATGCTCAAAATATATTTACAACACTTTTAATACATTTTGATGTTTTAAGTTCATTAAGTCAGCTGTCCTCGTTAGTAACCTACAACGAGTTGTCCATAGTTAGATGTACAGAAATAAATCGATATATAATATCTTGAATCAATCCACGACCCAGTGTATACATATCTCAGTATTGATCACAACTCAAACTATATATATTTTGGAATCAACCTCAACCCTGTACAGCTAACTCCAACATTCACATATAGAGTGTCTATGGTTGTTCCGAAATATATATAGATGTGTCGACATGATAGGTCGAAACATTGTATACGTGTCTATGGTATCTCAAGATTACATAATATATAATACAAGTTGATTAAGTTATGGTTGGAATAGATTTGTTACCAATTTTCACGTAGCTAAAATGAGAAAAATTATCCAATCTTGTTTTACCCATAAATTCTTCATTTTAAATCCGTTTTTAGTGAATCAAATTGCTATGGTTTCATATTGAACTCTATTTTATGAATATAAATAGAAAAAGTATAGGTTTATAGTCGGAAAAATAAGTTACAAGTCGTTTTTGTAAAGGTAGTCATTTCAGTCGAAAGAACGACGTCTAGATGACCATTTTAGAAAACATACTTTCACTTTGAGTTTAACCATGATTTTTTGATATAGTTTCATGTTCATAATAAAAATCATTTTCCCAGAATAACAACTTTTAAATCAAAGTTTATCATAGTTTTTAATTAACTAACCCAAAACAGCCCGCGGTGTTACTACGACGGCGTAAATCCGGTTTTACGGTGTTTTTCGTGTTTCCAGGTTTTAAATCATTAAGTTAGCATATCATATAGATATAGAACATGTGTTTATTTGATTTTAAAAGTCAAGTTAGAAGGATTAACTTTTATTTGCGAACAAGTTTAGAATTAACTAAACTATGTTCTAGTGATTACAAGTTTAAACCTTCGAATAAGATAGCTTTATATGTATGAATTGAATGATGTTATGAACATCATTACTACCTCAAGTTTTCTGGATAAAGCTACTGGAAATGATAAAAATGGATCTAGCTTCAAAGGATCCTTGGATGGCTTGAAAGTTCTTGAAGCAGAATCATGACACGAAAACAGTTCAAGTAAGATTTTCACTCGAAATAAGATTGTTATAGTTATAGAAATTGAATCAAAGTTTGAATATGAGTATTACCTTATATTAGAAAGATATCTTACTGTAAATAAGAAAGATTTCTTGAGGTTGGATGATCACTCCACAAGATTGGAAGTAAGCTAGCAAACTTGGAAGTATTCTTGATTTTATGAAACTAGAACTTGTAGAATTTATGAAGAACACTTAGAACTTGAAGATAGAACTCTAGAGAGATCAATTAGATGAAGAAAATTGAAGAATGAAAGTTTTTGTAGGTGTTTTTGGTCGTTGGTGTATGGATTAGATATAAAGGATATGAAATTTTGTTTTCATGTAAATAAGTCATGAATGATTACTCATATTTTTGTAATTTTATGAGATATTTCATGCTAGTTGCCAAATGATGGTTCCCACATGTGTTAGGTGACTCACATGGGCTACTAAGAGCTGATCATTGGAGTGTATATACCAATAGTACATACATCTAAAAGCTGTGTATTGTACGAGTACGAATACGGGTGCATACGAGTAGAATTGTTGATGAAACTAAACGAGGATGTAATTGTAAGCATTTTTGTTAAGTAGAAGTATTTTGATAAGTGTCTTAAAGTCTTTCAAAGGTGTATGAATACATATTAAAACACTACATGTATATACATTTTAACAGAGTCGTTAAGTCATCGTTAGTCGTTACATGTAAGTGTTGTTTTGAAACCTTTAGGTTAACGATCTTGTTAAATGTTGTTAACCCAATGTTTATAATATCAAATGAGATTTTAAATTATTATATTATCATGATATTATAATGTATGAATATCTCTTAATATGATATATATACATTAAATGTCGTTACAACGATAATCGTTACATATATGTCTCGTTTCAAAATCATTAAGTTAGTAGTCTTGTTTTTACATATGTAGTTCATTGTTAATATACTTAATGATATGTTTACTTATCATAATATCATGTTAACTATATATGTATCCATATATATGTCATCATATAGTTTTTACAAGTTTTAACGTTCGTGAATCACCGGTCAACTTGGGTGGTCAATTGTCTATATGAAACCTATTTCAATTAATCAAGTCTTAACAAGTTTGATTGCTTAACATGTTGGAAACACTTAATCATGTAAATAACAATTTCATTTAATATATATATAAACGTGGAAAAGTTCGGGTCACTACAGTACCTACCCGTTAAATAAATTTCGTCCCGACATTTTAAGCAGTAGGAGGTGTTGACGTATCTTCTGGAAATAAATGCGGGTATTTCTTCTTCATCTGATCTTCTCATTCCCAGGTAAACTCGGGTCCTCTACGAGAATTCCATCGAACCTTAATAATTGGTATCTTGTTTTGCTTAAGTCTTTTAACCTCACGATCCATTATTTCGACGGGTTCTTCGATGAATTGAAGTTTTTCGTTGATTTGGATTTCATCTAACGGAATAGTGAGATCTTCTTTTGCAAAAACTTTCTTCAAATTCTAGACGTGGAAAGTGTTATGTACAGCCGCGAGTTGTTGAGGTAACTCAAGTCGGTAAGCTACTGGTCTGACACGATCAATAATCTTGAATGGTCCAATATACCTTGGATTTAATTTCCCTCGTTTGCCAAATCTAACAACGCCTTTCCAAGATGCAACTTTAAGCATGACCATCTCTCCAATTTCAAATTCTATATCTTTTCTTTTAATATCGGCGTAGCTCTTTTGTCGACTTTGGGCGGTTTTCAACCGTTGTTGAATTTGGATGATCTTCTTAGTAGTTTCTTGTATTATCTCCTGACCCGTAATCTGTCTATCCCCCACTTCACTCCAACAAATCGGAGACCTGCACTTTCTACCATAAAGTGCTTCAAACGGTGCAATCTCAATGCTTGAATGGTAGCTGTTGTTGTAGGAAAATTCTGCTAACGATAGATGTCGATCCCAACTGTTTCCGAAATCAATAACACATGCTCGTAGCATGTCTTCAAGCATTTGTATCGTCCTTTCGCTCTGCCCATCAGTTTGTGGATGATAGGCAGTACTCATGTCTAGACGAGTTCCTAATGCTTGCTGTAATGTCTGCCAGAATCTTGAAATCAATCTGCCATCCCTATCAGAGATAATAGAGATTGGTATTCCATGTCTGGAGACGACTTCCTTCAAATACAGTCGTGCTAACTTCTCCATCTTGTCATCTTCTCTAATTGGCAGGAAGTGTGCTGATTTGGTGAGACGATCAACTATTACCCAAATAGTATCAAAACCACTTGCAGTCCTTGGCAATTTAGTGATGAAATCCATGGTAATGTTTTCCCATTTCCATTCCAGGATTTCGGATTGTTGAAGTAGACCTGATGGTTTCTGATGCTCAGCTTTGACCTTATAACATGTCAAACATTCTCCTACGTATTTAGCAACATCTGCTTTCATACCCGGCCACCAAAAATGTTTCTTGAGATCCTTGTACATCTTCCCCGTTCCAGGATGTATTGAGTATCTGGTTTTATGAGCTTCTCTAAGTACCATTTCTCTCATATCTCCAAATTTTGGTACCCAAATCCTTTCAGCCCTATACCGGGTTCCGTCTTCCCGAATATTAAGATGCTTCTCCGATCCTTTGCGTATTTCATCCTTTAAATTTCTCTATTTTAAAACTCCTTGTTGCGCCTCGTTTATTTGAGTAGTAAGGTTATTGTGAATCATTATATTCATAGATTTTACTCGAATGGGTTCTCTGTCCTTCCTGCTCAAGGCGTCGGCTACCACATTTGCCTTCCCCGGGTGGTAACGAATTTCAAAGTCGTAATCATTCAACAATTCAATCCACCTACGCTGCCTCATATTCAGTTGTTTTTGATTAAATATGTATTGAAGACTTTTGTGGTCGGTATATATAATACTTTTGACCCCATATAAGTAGTGCCTCCAAGTCTTTAATGCAAAAACAACCGCACCTAATTCCAAATTATGCGTCGTATAATTTTGTTCGTGAATCTTCAATTGTCTAGACGCATAAGCAATTACTTTTGTCCGTTGCATTAATACACAACCGAGACCTTGCTTTGAGGCGTCACAATATATCATAAAATCATCATTCCCTTCAGGTAATGACAATATAGGTGCCGTAGTTAACTTTTTCTTCAATAACTGAAACACTTTCTCTTGTTCATCCTTCCATTCAAATTTCTTCCCTTTATGTGTTAATGCAGTCAAGGGTTTTGCTATTCTGGAAAAGTCTTGGATGAACCTTCTGTAGTAACCAGCTAGTCCTAAAAACAGGCGTATGTGTTTTGGAGTTTTTGGGGTTTCCCACTTTTCAACGATTTCAATCTTTGCTGGATCCACCTGAATACCTTCTTTGTTCACTATGTGACCGAGGAATTGAACTTCTTCCAACCAAAATGCACACTTTGAAAACTTCGCGTACAGTTTTTCTTTCCTCAATACTTCTAGCATTTTTCTCAAATGTTCTTCGTGCTCTTGATCATTCTTTGAGTAAATAAGTATGTCATCGATGAAAACAATGACAAACTTGTCAAGATATGGCCCACACTGTAGTGACCCGAACTTTTCCATGTTTATATATATTAAATGAAATTTTTATTTACATGATTAAGTGTTTCCAACATGTTAAGCAATCAAACTTGTTAAGACTTGATTAATTGAAATAGGTTTCATATAGACAATTGACCACCCAAGTTGACCGGTGATTCACGAACGTTAAAACTTGTAAAAACTATATGATGACATATATATGGATATATATATAGTTAACATGATACTATGATAAGTAAACATATCATTAAGTATATTAACAATGAACTACATATGTAAAAACAAGACTACTAACTTAATGATTTTTAAACGAGACATATATGTAACGATTATCGTTGTAAAGACATTTAATGTATATATATCATATTAAGAGATATTCATACATGATAATATCATGATAATATAATAATTTAAAATCTCATTTGATATTATAAACATTGGATTAACAACATTTAACAAGATCGTTAACCTAAAGGTTTCAAAACAACACTTACATGTAACGACTAACGATGACTTAACGACTCAGTTAAAATGTATATACATGTAGTGTTTTAATATGTATTTATACACTTTTGAAAGACTTCAATACACTTATCAAAATACTTCTACTTAACAAAAATGCTTACAATTTCATCCTCGTTCAGTTTCATCAACAATTCTACTCGTATGCACCTATATTCGTACTCGTACAATACACAGCTTTTAGATGTATGTACTATTAGTATATACACTCTAATGATCAGCTCTTAGCAGCCCATGTGAGTCACCTAACACATATGGGAACCATCATTTGGCAACTAGCATGAAATATCTCATAAAATTACAAAAATATGAGTAATCATTCATGACTTATTTACATGAAAACAAAATTACATATCCTTTATATCTAATCCATACACCAACGACCAAAAACACCTACAAACACTTTCATTCTTCAATTTTCTTCATCTAATTGATCTCTCTCAAGTTCTATCTTCAAGTTCTAAGTGTTCTTCATAAATTCTACAAGTTCTAGTTACATAAAATCAAGAATACTTTCAAGTTTGCTAGCTCACTTCCAATCTTGTAAGGTGATCATCCAACCTCAAGAAATCTTTGTTTCTTACAGTAGGATATCATTCTAATACAAGGTAATAATCATATTCAAACTTTGGTTCAATTTCTATAACTATAACAATCTTATTTCAAGTGATGATCTTACTTGAACTTGTTTTTGTGTCATGATTCTGCTTCAAGAACTTCGAGCCATTCAAGGATCCGTTGAAGCTAGATACATTTTTCTCTTTTCCAGTAGGTTTATCCAAGGAACTTAAGGTAGTAATGATGTTCATAACATCATTCGATTCATACATATAAAGCTATCTTATTCAAAGGTTTAAACTTGTAATCACTAGAACATAGTTTAGTTAATTCTAAACTTGTTCGCAAACAAAAGTTAATCCTTCTAACTTGACTTTTAAAATCAACTAAACACATGTTCTATATCTATATTATATGCTAACTTAATGATTTAAAACCTGGAAACACGAAAAACACCGTAAAACCGGATTTACGCCGTCGTAGTAACACCGCGGGCTGTTTTGGGTTAGTTAATTAAAAACTGTGATAAACTTTGATTTAAAAGTTGTTATTCTGAGAAAATGATTTTTATTATGAACATGAAACTATATCCAAAAATTATGGTTAAACTCAAAGTAGAAGTATGTTTTCTAAAATGGTCATCTAGACGTCGTTCTTTCGACTGAAATGACTACCTTTACAAAAACGACTTGTAACTTATTTTTCCGACTATAAACCTATACTTTTTCCATTTAGATTCATAAAATAAAGTTCAATATGAAACCATAGCAATTTAATTCACTCAAAACGGATTTAAAATGAAGAAGTTATGGGTAAAACAAGATTGGATAATTTTTCTCATTTTAGCTACGTGAAAATTGGTTACAAATCTATTCCAACCATAACTTAATCAACTTGTATTGTATATTATGTAATCTTGAGATACCATAGACACGTATACAATGTTTCGATCTATCATGTCGACACATCTATATATATTTCGGAACAACCATAGACACTCTATATGTGAATGTTGGAGTTAGCTATACAGGGTTGAGGTTGATTCCAAAATATATATAGTTTGAGTTGTGATCAATACTGAGATACGTATACACTGGGTCGTGGATTGATTCAAGATAATATTTATCGATTTATTTCTGTACATCTAACTGTGGACAACTAGTTGTAGGTTACTAACGAGGACAGCTGACTTAATAAACTTAAAACATCAAAATATATTAAAAGTGTTGTAAATATATTTTGAACATGCTTTGATATATATGTATATATTGTTATAGGTTCGTGAATCAACCAGTGGCCAAGTCTTACTTCCCGACGAAGTAAAAATCTGTGAAATTGAGTTATAGTCCCACTTTTAAAATCTAATATTTTTGGGATGAGAATACATGCAGGTTTTATAAATGATTTACAAAATAGACACAAGTACGTGAAACTACATTCTATGGTTGAATTATCGAAATCAAATATGCCCCTTCTTATTAAGTCTGGTAATCTAAGAATTAGGGAACAGACAACCTAACTGACGCGAATCCTAAAGATAGATCTATTGGGCCTAACAAACCCCATCCAAAGTACCGGATGCTTTAGTACTTCGAAATTTATATCATATTCGAAGGGTGTCCAGGAATGATGGGGATATTCTTATATATGCATCTTGTTAATGTCGGTTACCAGGTGTTCACCATATGAATGACTTTTATCTCTATGTATGGGATGTGTATTGAAATATGAAATCTTGTGGTCTATTATTATGATTTGATATATATAGGTTAAACCTATAACTCACCAACATTTTTGTTGACGTTTTAAGCATGTTTATTCTCAGGTGATTATTAAGAGCTTCCGCTGTTGCATACTTAAATAAGGACGAGATTTGGAGTCCATGCTTGTATGATATTGTGTAAAAACTGCATTCAAGAAACTTATTTTGTTGTAACATATTTGTATTGTAAACCATTATGTAATGGTCATGTGTAAACAGGATATTTTAGATTATCATTATTTGATAATCTATGTAAAGCTTTTTAAACCTTTATTGATTAAATAAAGGTTATGGTTTGTTTTAAAATGAATGCAGTCTTTGAAAAATGTCTCATATAGAGGTCAAAACCTCGCAACGAAATCAATTAATATGGAACGTTTTTAATCAATAAGAACGGGACATTTCAGTTGGTATCCGAGCGTTGGTCTTAGAGAACCAGAATTTTGCATTAGTGTGTCTTATCGAGTTTGTTAGGATGCATTAGTGAGTCTGGACTTCGACCGTGTTTACTTGAAAAATGATTGCTTAACAAATTTTGTTGGAAACTATATATTTTTAACATGTGAATATTATGTGATATATTAATCTCTTAACGCGTTTGATATTATGTGATAGATGTCTACCTCTAGAAAAAGTCCCATTGACTCACCTAATAATAATGAAGAGTCAAATGTAAATTGGAATGATTCGTGGACAGATTCACAAGTTCCCGAAGAGGAACCGGAAGAAGAGTCGGAACCGGAAGAAGAATCGGAACCGGAAGAAGAATTGGAACCGGATGAAGAAATAGAACTGGTAGGGGAAATAATAAAACGGTTAAGTAAAAGAAAATCCTCAACCAACCGACCAAGGTTAATTATGGTCAATGGTGTTTCCGCCAAGGAAGCAAAATATTGGGAGGATTACCAATTCTCCGATGAATCGGATTCCGACGAGAATTCCGATGATGTTATAGAAATTAACCCAACTGAATTTAAAAAGGCAAAAGAAAATAATAAGGTAAAGGGCATAGAAATAGAGAAATCTAATTCCAACCCCGATGAACTTTATATGTATCGTCAACCCCCGAAGCCCTTAAGTTGTAACAATGACCTGGGAACCTCTAAACCACCAGGTTTTTCTAAACCGTTGTGGAAAACGACAGCTCGTATTAGGGGAACATCATATATCCCTAGAAACTTGGCAAAACGAACCAAAACCGAAGAAGAAGAAACGAGCGAGTCGGAATAAGATAGTTGTATTCGTGTGGTATAATATATGTAATATAATGTGCTTATGCTTTATGATATATGTAAAAATTGCTTGTATTAATAAGTATTTTTTTTATGAATCTAACTCTTGTCTATTTTACAGTATAAAAACACAAAATGGATAGACAACCCAATATTTTAAGAGACCTACCCGGAGACATGATTGATGAAATCTTGTCTAGAGTCGGTCAGAATTCTTCGACACAACTATTTACGGCGAAATCAGTTTGTAAGACATTCGAAGAACGTTCCAAGAATGTCTTGGTTTATAAGAGACTTTCGTTTGAAAGATGGGGGATATCACATTGGGAACCCATAAGTTACGATGTGTTTACTTTGACGCATATATTGCGGGGAACCCAAATTCTATTTTACGCAACGGGTTAAGAAATTATTTTGACTCAATGTATCCGAATATAGGACTTCATGATTTAGAAAAAGCGGCTAACATGCAACAAAAAGAAGCATGCTATGCTTACGGGTTAGTAATGTTCGCTTCTCACCAAAGTGAGAAAAAGAACATCGGGCTACAACTATTAAACAAAACGTTCCCACAAGTGACGGAGTCAGTAATTGGGGTAAGAAATGAGGCTTTTAGGTTATTACGAGACTGTTGGTCATTACGTAACCCTCGTCCCTTTGACGACGTTACAACACGCTGTCTTATCAACGGCCATAACGGTTATGTTCCACAAGACCAAGGATGGGAAGTAATCCTAGTAAAACCAGAATGCATGACTTGTTTCTGGACGTATGAATTACGTGTCTTTATTGCCTTTCCTGAACGACTTGTGTACTAGCTAGAATTATCTTCACAACCATCTTGTATCAAATTTATTGTGTGCTATATTTCATGCTATATGTAAAATAAGCGGTATTGTAAGTTTGTAAAATATTGTGTAAAAGTTTGAACGCGAAAT
The DNA here is from genome assembly GCF_046630445.1 of Rutidosis leptorrhynchoides. Taxonomy (NCBI): domain Eukaryota; kingdom Viridiplantae; phylum Streptophyta; class Magnoliopsida; order Asterales; family Asteraceae; genus Rutidosis; species Rutidosis leptorrhynchoides. Next base: position 345,325,561 of record NC_092340.1, on the reverse strand, counting down.
ATTATTATAATCAGTTTTTCATATAGAATTGTAGTAGTTGAATTGTATATTAGCTACTAAGTATGAACTTAACGGGTAGGTACTACCCGAATTTAAACTTATAAAACGCTAATATGAAGAAAAAGCTTTTATAAATGAGTTCATATTATGCTACGAAATACTATTAACTACTCTTAATATTCTGTATGATTAACTTGTTCCATTTAATTATTTTGAAGGAAATGGCACCGACTACTCGACACACCGTGAATATGAATGAAGAGGAATTCCGTACTTTTCTAGCTTCAAACATAGCCGCAGTACAGGCTGCGCTACATACCAACAATAACCTTGGATCTAGCAGTACAGGAAATCGTGTAGGATGCACCTACAAAGAATTCACTGCCTGCAAACCTTTGGAATTTGATGGAACCGAAGGACCGATCGGATTGAAACGGTGGACCGAGAAGGTCGAATCGGTGTTTGCCATAAGTAAGTGTACCGAAGAGGACAAAGTGTGTTGGGATTTAACAAGTTTCATAATACTTAAAACCTTTTAAGAATCATTCAAAGCGGAAGCATGTAAAATTACCAATTGAAACTTGTATATCTTTAACCATATAAAAGTTAAATCCCAAGAAAAGGATCAAGTTGAGAAATAAGCTTACAAACTACAAGCAAGAATAAGATGTTATACCTATTCCAAGCTAGTTGAAAGTGATGAAGATGATGATGTTGAATGGAGCTTCAAATGGATGAAACCTCAAGAGATTATACCCCAAACTTGTAACCAACACCTTGTACTTTGGTTAGGATTTAATAACACTTGAATATGGCTTACAAAAATCAAATTATGAAGCCTTCTCTTGCACTAAAACCCCACGGCAGTAGCAGCTAGTAGGAGCTGAAATTGCAGTTTTTATTTTGTGTTTTATGCAAGTATCACTTGAGAGAATATTTGTTAAACCTTGGTGGAAGTGTTAGACATGTTTATATTGAGTTGTGTAGTGTTAAAAGTAACAAAACAAGCAAGTGTGGTCTTTCTTGGAGACCAAAAATCTGCCACACTTCAAGTTAAATAATAATGCATTTAAGTTTATAAAAGTTTATAAAAGTTTATAAATTTGTTATAAACTTATGTATTATTTTGTTACTTATACATTTTATAAAACCTTTTATAAAATATAACACAATACAATCATTTAAACCTATAAACAAATATATATATAAATTATCCAAATAATTTATCTCAAGTGATAATATTTTAGAAACCCGATTTTCTAAAATTCAAGTGTCGCGTATTTGTTTAATGAACCAATCGTTAAGATCAAATACGTTTAAGGTGTCGGTAAGCTTGTTATTGGGTATGACCCGACTTGGATCATAACATATTAGCCACATTAATTTAATATGTCTCTCGGGCATACGAAAAACCTTCAATCTCCCACTTGCACGAGAAACATAAGAAATTAATGCAAGTGATGGATACAGCCTAACACACTGTCCATCACCCCTAATATGTTATGACTTTGTGCCATTCAATAACATCATCCCTTTCGAGTTCCATCTCGAATATGATTAGGTGAATCTTTCATTATATCCTTTCATCCTAGATGTCATGTTAAATCCAAGAGATACAGAGTGATCACTCTCTTATAGATTTAACTTTTCAGGCCTTAGACATCTGACTCTCAACGAATAAGAGGGACAAATTCCATCTTGACTACATACGTCCTAGATATACACTTTGTAATATACCTGAGTTCTTCCTTATGTACTACCATGTTTCAGAATAGCGAAGGAAAGAATCAAGGCACAGTACTTGGTGAATATCCGAACCCAATATGTATCTCAGGTCAGAGGATACAATGATATTCGCCTTTACTCAAGATTACATGTGATCAACCACAAAGGCTCTATACAGTAATTCTTGAGAGCGGGTCTTCCAATATTTGTTTCCCACAAATATCTATGAACTTTGGTTGCAACCTTGCCCCACATTCAACCTATGAATGTATACCAATCCGAGTTCATAATAGTCTAAACCTCACACTTGTTCCCACAAATGTGATCGACTACGGAAATTTAGAATAATTGCTTATTCATGGATGAAATATGCAAAATAGGAACATAACTCAAATAAATTAACACCATAGTTATATTAATGAGTTTGAATAATTTCGTTCCGGTACAATACATAAAATAGATCATATCCAATTACTAGAATATCGAAGCCCTAATGCACAAACATGTCCCTCATGTTTTGGCCCATGTAAAAGCTTCGTGAGTGGATCCGCAACATTATGATCTGTATGAACTTTGCGAATACATATCTTTCCTTTTTCAACTTCATCCCTTATGTAGTTGAATCTCCGCTCAATGTGACGAGTCTTTTGATGGGCACGAGGTTCCTTGATTTGAGCAATCGCACCCTCGTTGTCACAAAAGATCTCAAGAGGATCCTGAATGGAAGGGACCACTCCTAAGTAGTCGATGAATTTCTTCATCCATGTAGCTTCCTGAGCTGCCAGTGAGGCGGCAATGTACTCCGACTCTGTAGTGGATAACGCAACAACCTCTTGTTTCGAACTCTTCCAAGAGACCGCACCTCCATTTAACGTGAAGACATAACCGGATTGTGATCGAGAATCATCTCGATCAGTTTGGAAACTCGCGTCCACGTAACCTTTTACAGCGAGTTCCTCCTCACCAGACCCATATATTAGAAACATATCCTTAGTTCTCCTAAGGTATTTCAATATACTTTTAACAGCAATCCAATGACTGTTTCCTGGGTTGTTCTGGTATCTACTTGTCAAGCTTAGAGCACATGACACATCCGGTCTAGTACATATCATTGCATACATGATAGACCCAATAGCAGATGCGTATGGGACTTTCTTCATTCTTTCTTGTTCATCTTTCGTGGTAGGACACTGAGATGAACTGAGAACGGTTCCTTTTTGAATAGGTACCAAACCTCTCTTGGAGTGTTCCATCTTGAACCTTTTCAAGATTTTATCAATGTATGTACTTTGACTTAAACCTATCAATCTCTTGGATCTATTCCTATAGATCCCTATCCCCAAAATGTATTGTGCTTCTCCAAGATCCTTAATGGAGAAGCAACTCTTTAGCCAAGTTTTGACCTCTTGCATTGTGGTTATATCATTCCCAAATAATAATATATCATCCACATATAGCACAAGGAACATTCTAGAGCTCCCACTAGCCTTCTTGTATACACAAGCTTCATCACCATTTTTAATGAAGCCAAATTTCTTTGCCTCTTCATTAAAACGATGATTCCACATTCTAGATGCTTGTTTCAATCCGTAGATTGATTTCTTTAACTTGCATACCTTTTTAGGATTTTTCGGATCAACAAAACCTTCGGGCTGTACCATATAAACATCTTCCTCAAGATATCCATTTAGGAAAGCGGTTTTGACATCCATTTGCCATATTTCATAGTCATAGTGAGCAGCAATGGCAAATAATATCCTAATAGACTTTAGCATTGCCACTGGCAAAAAAGTTTCATCATAATCAATCCCTTGAGTTTGAGTGAAACCTTTTGCTACAAGTCTAGCTTTGTATGTATCCAAGTTTCCATGTATGTCGGTTTTTATTTTGAAAAGCCATTTGCAATCAACTAGCTTAGAGCTAGGAGGTTGCTCAACAAGTTCCCACACTTGGTTTTCATACATGGATTGCATCTCGGCGTTCATGGCTTCCTGCCATTTATCTTTATCAATCCTTGATAAAGCATCTTGGTAGTTTGTTGGTTCATCCAAATCAACCGTATAGCAACCATCTATGAGAAACCCATATCTCTCAGGAGGATTGCTAATCCTACCAGATCTACGAATGTCTTGTGTATTTTGATCATCTATTTGATCACTATCAACATTTTCATGTTGAGTGCTAGTGTCAACCAATTGTGTATCATCTACTTGATCTTGAACCTCTTCAAGATCTATCTTTCTTTCACTATTTCCTTCCATTAGGAACTTAGTTTCAAGGAATTCCGCCGTCCGAGTAAAAAATACATTCTGCTCGGATGGATCATAGAAATAGTATCCCATATCATCCTTGGGATATCCTATGAAGATACACTTCGTGGATCGAGCATTCAACTTATTAGGGACGTAACGCTTAGGATAAGCTTCACATCCCCATACCTTTAAGTATGATAGAGATGGAGGTTTACCAAACCACATCTCGTGAGGAGTTCGTTCCACTTTCTTGGTTGGGGCCATATTTAAAATACGAGCCGCGGAGCTTAGACAATAACCCCAAAATGATAGAGGCAACGAGCTTCTTGCCATCATAGATCGAACCATATCCATTAGGGTTCGGTTCCTCCTTTCGGAAACTCCATTAAGTTGGGGTGTTCCGGGTGGAGTAAGTTGTGAGATAATCCCACAACTCCTAAGATGATCTTGGAAGGCATCGCTTAGGTATTCACCTCCTCTATCGGTACGAAGTACCTTAATTGTCCTATTGAGTTGATTTTGTACTTCGTTTTGATATTCTTTGAATGCTTTAAACGTTTCGTCCTTGTGTCTTAATAAGTAGACATATCCGAAACGACTAAAGTCATCAATGAAAGTAACAAAGTATCTTTCACCATTCCTAGTCATGGGTTTAAAGGGTCCACATACATCCGAATGTATTAATCCTAATAAATCTTTAGCCCTTTCATAGGTCCCTTTGAAAGGTGCTTTAGTCATCTTGCCTTGTAAACAAGATTCACATACTTCAAACGAATCCATTTCATTTGATTTCAAAAGTCCATTCTTTTGAAGTGTATGTATTCGGTTCTTGTTTATGTGACCAAGGCGACAATGCCATAAGTAGGAATCACTCAAATCCCTTTTGAGTTTCTTGGTGCTTGTATGGTACATTGAGCTACTAGATGATGTGTCATCATGAACCAATTCATAAATTCCATTTGAAGGTGAAGCCTTGAAATAGAATACATTATCTAAATAAATATGGATATCATCATTAACAAAATTAAGATTAAAACCACATTGTTTCAAACGGGAAATGGAAATAATGTTTCGACATAAATCGGGTGCATACAAAACATCTTTCAAAATAAGTTCCAAACCACTTGGAAGCTTTAACACAAAGTCTCCTTGAGCCTTCACTTGCACTTTGGCTCCATTACCCATGTAGAGACTTGATGTTCCCGTTTGCTTGCTACTTCTTTTGAACCCCTGCAATGAATTGCAAATGTGAGTTCCACATCCAGTGTCTAATACCCATGTATTAGAAGAAGTAATACTAAGCTCTATATATACCATATATATATTACCTGAGGTTTGCCCTGCATCCCTCTTGTCCTTCAACTCCTTAAGATAAACCGGACAGTTTCGTTTCCAATGACCCATCTCACCGCAACCGAAACATGGGTCTTCCTTGGGGTTTGCCTTCTCGGCTTCCTTTTGCTTCTTAGCCTTGTTGATGGTTGGGGTAACCATCTTCCCTTTCCCTTTGCCCTGATAGGCGGGTCCTTTTCTCTTAGCCACCTTTGGCTTAGAGGTCTTACTTTTGGACCCACCTTGATCGATTGCTAACACGGGTAAAGCCCTTTTACCCATGCTAGTTTCCGCCGTTCTAAGCATACCGTGAAGCTCACCTATGCTCTTATCCATCCCATTCATATTGTAATTAATTACAAATTGATCAAACCTTTTTGATAGGGAGTTAAGGATAAGATCGGTGGCTAACTCATTGGATATGTTTAGGTTAAGTCGGTTAGCACGATCGATAAGGCTTTTCATCTTGAGTACATAAGATGAAACCGATTGGGTATCTTCCATACGACAAACATGTAGCGCCCGAACCGTTTCGAAGCGCTCGACACGCGCTTGTTGGAGGAACATCTCCTTCAATTGCGTTATCATGTCGTATGCACTATGGTGCTCGAAATCCTTTTGGAGTTCGGGTATCATAGTCCCAAGCATTAAGCATGAGACTTGAAGGGAGTCGTGGCAATACTTATCGTAAGAGGCCATTGCCTCCACATCATTCTCATCCGGTTGATCGGGAATGGGGTCCTCAAGCACATACATTTTATCCTCTTGTTTGAGGACAATCCGAAGATTGCGGAACCAATCCATAAAGTTTGTATGGTTGAGTTTGTCTTTCTCTAAGAGAGACCTTAATGATAGGTGGTTCAGGTTAAGTGGTGCGTTTGGAATGTTGTTGTTGTTATTGGCGGCCATCTACAAAATTAACAAAGTTCGTTTAAGTATCGATTTTAATTTAACATTCAATACCCTTTTAAATTTTAATTGACTTATTAAATATTAGAATCCAACGGTAAATAAAATTTCGGTTAGGTGTCCTTTATCCCGTTATTTGATTTAGCTAGGTAGTCATTATATGACAATTGCAATACTTTTGCAACTTCTAAGTTATGGGATCATGCAATCCTTTTGCATGGCATATTTATCCCATCAACGCCTATTTGTTCATCATGCTTCGGTGACCCTAAGTTCATGATTCCCAAATCAAGTCGTCCTACTTGTGTAAACATGTAGACTTAACATACAAGTGGTTAGGTGACCTTTATCCCACATGTATGCGAAGTGTACCTTATTCATATTAGTTCGCTCATGACGGTTAGGTGACCTTTATCCCATCAAGAGTTTCCTAATACGTCTAAGTGTTTCCACAAAAGGATGGCGTTTAACTTGTTTGCCTTGTTAATAAGGGATTTTAAGTTTTCATTAATTCTAGTTTGAGAAAACTTTTGCACCATACACCAACATGCATTTAGTGTATGGTTTATTTGAAAATCCATTTTCATGTTATGTAATAAAGCAAATTTTATTACTTTGATATAAACCATTTTATATGTATGATCCTTATCATGTTCTTAATAACCGATTATTAGTGTCCTTTTAGCCGTTTTTAATTTAACCATTTAAATTGACGTTTTGCATGTCGTTAATAATGTCAATTTTAACCAATTTAAATTGCCATTTTAGTTTGTTGTTAACTTGTGTGATTAACTTGTAGCATACAAACATACAATCCACATAATCATACAAAACAACCACGCATGCAAAATCATATGTTCACAATCAATCCATTTTTGGTAGACATTTGTTTAGCCGAAAACAAATGCCACCGGTTAAGGGTAATAACACAAAGTAGGAGATTTTAAAATCTCCCACTTAATCTTGCATCCAAATGCTTCTTCTTGTGTTCTTCAAGTCTTCATCATCTTCACCATTTTACAAAATATATCCTAATACATTTTGTCTAGAAAATGAAATACAACCTAATCTATTTTACATGCCAAATATAAAATAAATTACATAACCAAGATAATATTATTACAAACCAATTGAATAAATATTATTACAAACCAAATGAATGAATAATAAATCAACCAAACAAACATTCATTCAAACACAAGGTCTTGGCTATGATTGTGAACAACAACATACAACTAAATATGAAAAAATGGAAGCACCCAAAACCCATTTTGGGTCTCCAAATTTTCGGCCTAACCATAAACCCACCCAAAATTTATAATTTTTGCATTTTACTTTCATGCATGTACATAAAATGCAAAATATATAGTGAGTTTAATAACCATCTCGAAGCATATTTCAACAACTTCGGCTCTAGATACCATTGTTGGGATTTAACAAGTTTCATAATACTTAAAACCTTTTAAGAATCATTCAAAGCGGAAGCATGTAAAATTACCAATTGAAACTTGTATATCTTTAACCATATAAAAGTTAAATCCCAAGAAAAGGATCAAGTTGAGAAATAAGCTTACAAACTACAAGCAAGAATAAGATGTTATACCTATTCCAAGCTAGTTGAAAGTGATGAAGATGATGATGTTGAATGGAGCTTCAAATGGATGAAACCTCAAGAGATTATACCCCAAACTTGTAACCAACACCTTGTACTTTGGTTAGGATTTAATAACACTTGAATATGGCTTACAAAAATCAAATTATGAAGCCTTCTCTTGCACTAAAACCCCACGGCAGTAGCAGCTAGTAGGAGCTGAAATTGCAGTTTTTATTTTGTGTTTTATGCAAGTATCACTTGAGAGAATATTTGTTAAACCTTGGTGGAAGTGTTAGACATGTTTATATGGAGTTGTGTAGTGTTAAAAGTAACAAAACAAGCAAGTGTGGTCTTTCTTGGAGACCAAAAATCTGCCACACTTCAAGTTAAATAATAATGCATTTAAGTTTATAAAAGTTTATAAAAGTTTATAAATTTGTTATAAACTTATGTATTATTTTGTTACTTATACATTTTATAAAACCTTTTATAAAATATAACACAATACAATCATTTAAACCTATAAACAAATATATATATAAATTATCCAAATAATTTATCTCAAGTGATAATATTTTAGAAACCCGATTTTCTAAAATTCAAGTGTCGCGTATTTGTTTAATGAACCAATCGTTAAGATCAAATACGTTTAAGGTGTCGGTAAGCTTGTTATTGGGTATGACCCGACTTGGATCATAACATATTAGCCACATTAATTTAATATGTCTCTCGGGCATACGAAAAACCTTCAAAGTGAAGTACGCTACGCATACCTTCACAGGTTCTGCGTTAACATGGTGGAATACCTATCTAGAGCAAGTGGGACAAGACGATGCGTACGCACTACCGTGGTCAGCATTCAAGCACTTGATGAACGAGAAGTACCGTCCCAGAACCGAGGTCAATAAGCTCAAGACAGAACTTAGAGGGTTACGAACCCAAGGATTTGATATTACCACGTACGAAAGATGATTCACAGAATTGTGCCTATTGTGTCTGGGAGTATTTGAAGATGAGGAAGAGAAGATCGACGCGTTTGTGAAAGGATTACCGGAAAGAATCCAAGAAGATATAAGTTCACACGAGCCCGCCTCCATACAACAGGCATGTAGAATGGCTCACAAACTAGTGAACAAGATTGAAGAAAGAATTAAAGAACAGACTGCTGAAGAGGCCAATGTGAAGCAAGTCAAAAGAAAGTGGGAGGAAAACGGTGATAAGAATCACCAATACAACAACAACAGCAATTACAACAATAATCGCAACAATTATCCCAACAATCGCAACATCAATCGCAACTACAACAAACGGCCCAACAACAACAACAACAACAGCAACTACAACAATCATCCCAACAACAATAATAACTGCAACAACAACAACAATCAGAAGCAGCTATGCCAAAGGTGTGAAAAGTATCACTCGGGGTTCTGCACCAAATTTTGCAACAAGTGTAAAAGAAATGGTCATAGCGCGGCGAAGTGTGAGGTCTACGGACCAGGGGTTAATAGAACGAAAGGAACAAATGGTGTCGGAACGAGTAATGGCGGAGCAAGTAGTGTCAGAGCAAGTTATGCCAATGTAGTTTGTTATAAATGTGGAAAACCGGCCACATTATTAGAAATTGCCCGAACCAGGAGAACACGAATGGACAAGGCCGCAGAAGAGTTTTCAATATTAATGCGGCAGAGGCACAGGAAGACCCGGAGCTTGTTACGGGTACGTTTCTTATTGACAATAAATCTGCTTACGTTTTATTTGATTCGGGTGCGGATAGAAGCTATATGAGTAGAGATTTTTGTGCTAAATTAAGTTGTCCATTGACACCTTTGGATAGTAAATTTTTACTCGAATTAGCAAATGGTAAATTAATTTCAGCAGATAATATATGTCGGAATCGAGAAATTAACCTGGTTAGCGAAACATTTAAGATTGATTTGATACCAGTAGAGTTAGGGAGTTTTGATGTGATAATTGGTATGGACTGGTTGAAAGAAGTGAAAGCAGAGATCGTTTGTTATAAAAATGCAATTCGCATTATACGAGAAAAAGGGAAACCCTTAATGGTGTACGGAGAAAAGGGCAACACTAAGCTACATCTTATTAGTAATTTGAAGGCACAAAAACTAATAAGAAAAGGTTGCTATGCTGTTCTAGCACACGTCGAGAAAGTACAAACTGAAGAAAAGAGCATCAATGATGTTCCCATTGCAAAAGAATTTCCCAATGTATTTCCGAAAGAATTACCGGGATTACCCCCACATCGATCTGTTGAATTTCAAATAGATCTTGTACCAGGAGCTGCACCAATAGCTCGTGCTCCTTACAGACTCGCACCCAGTGAGATGAAAGAACTGCAAAGCCAATTACAAGAACTTTTAGAGCGTGGTTTCATTCGACCAAGCACATCACCGTGGGGAGCTCCTGTTTTGTTTATCAAGAAGAAAGATGGTACATTCAGGTTGTGTATCGACTACCGAGAGTTGAACAAACTTACCATCAAGAACCGCTACCCACTACCGAGAATCGACGACTTATTTGATCACCTACAAGGCTCGTCTGTTTATTCAAAGATTGACTTACGTTCCGGGTATCATCAAATGCGGGTGAAAGAAGATGATATTCCAAAGACTGCTTTCAGAACACGTTACGGTCATTACGAGTTTATGGTCATGCCGTTTGGTTTAACTAATGCACCAGCTGTGTTCATGGACCTTATGAACCGAGTGTGTGGACCATACCTTGACAAGTTTGTCATTGTTTTCATTGATGACATACTTATTTACTCAAAGAATGACCAAGAACACGGTGAACATTTGAGAAAGGTGTTAGAAGTATTGAGGAAGGAAGAATTGTACGCTAAGTTTTCAAAGTGTGCATTTTGGTTGGAAGAAGTTCAATTCCTCGGTCACATAGTGAACAAAGAAGGTATTAAGGTGGATCCGGCAAAGATAGAAACCGTTGAAAAGTGGGAAACCCCGAAAACTCCGAAACACATACGCCAGTTTTTAGGACTAGCTGGTTACTACAGAAGGTTCATCCAAGACTTTTTCAGAATAGCATAACCCTTGACTGCATTAACGCATAAAGGGAAGAAATTTGAATGGAATGATGAACAAGAGAAAGCGTTTTAGTTATTGAAGAAAAAGCTAACTACGGCACCTATATTGTCATTGCCTGAAGGGAATGATGATTTTGTGATTTATTGTGATGCATCAAAGCAAGGTCTCGGTTGTGTATTAATGCAACGAACGAAGGTGATTGCTTATGCGTCTAGACAATTGAAGATTCACGAACAAAATTATACGACGCATGATTCGGAATTAGGAGCGGTTGTTTTTGCATTAAAGACTTGGAGGCACTACTTATATGGGGTCAAAAGTATTATATATACCGACCACAAAAGTCTTCAACACATATTTAATCAGAAACAACTGAATATGAGGCAGCGTAGGTGGATTGAATTATTGAATGATTACGACTTTGAGATTCGTTACCATCCAGGGAAGGCAAATGTGGTAGCCGATGCCTTTAGCAGGAAGGACAGAGAACCCATTCGAGTAAAATCTATGAATATAATGATTCATAATAACCTTACTACTCAAATAAAGGAGGCCCAACAAGGAGTTTTAAAAGAGGGAAATTTAAAGGATGAAATACCCAAAGGATCGGAGAAGCATCTTAATATTCGGGAAGACGGAACCCGGTATAGGGCTGAAAGGATTTGGGTACCAAAATTTGGAGATATGAGAGAAAAGGTACTTAGAGAAGCTCATAAAACCAGATACTCAATGCATCATGGAACGGGGAAGATGTACAAGGATCTCAAGAAACATTTTTGGTGGCCGGGTATGAAAGCCGATGTTGCTAAATATGCAGGAGAATGTTTGACGTGTTCTAAGGTCAAAGCTGAGCATCAGAAACCATCAGCTCTACTTCAACAACCCGAAATCCCGGAATGGAAATGGGAAAACATTACCATGGATTTCATCACTAAATTGCCAAGGACTGCAATTGGTTTTGATACTATTTGGGTAATAGTTGATCGTCTCACCAAATCAGCACACTTCCTGCCAATAAGAGAAGATGACAAGATGGAGAAGTTAGCACGACTGTATTTGAAGGAAGTCATCTCCAGACATGGAATACCAATCTCTATTATCTCTGATAGGGATGGCAGATTTATTTCAAGATTCTGGCAGACATTACAGCAAGCATTAGGAACTCGTCTAGACATGAGTACTGCCTATCATCCACAAACTGATGGACAGAGCTAAAGGACGATACAAACACTTGAAGACATGCTACGAGCATGTGTTATTGATTTCGGAAACAGTTGGGATCGACATCTACCGTTAGCAGAATTTTCCTACAACAACAGCTACCATTCAAGCATTGAGATGGCGCCGTTTGAAGCACTTTATGGTAGAAAGTGCAGGTCTCCGATTTGTTGGAGTGAAGTGGGGGATAGACAGATTACGGGTCCGGAGATTATACAAAAAACTACCGAGAAGATCATGAAAATTCAACAACGGTTGAAAACCGCCCAAAGTCGACAAAAGAGCTACGCTGACATTAAAAGAAAAGATATAGAATTTGAAATTGGAGAGATGGTCATGCTTAAAGTTGCACCTTGGAAAGGCGTTGTTCGATTTGGTAAACGAGGGAAATTAAATCCAAGGTATATTGGACCATTCAAAATTATTGATCGTGTCGGACCAGTAGCTTACCGACTTAAGTTACCTCAACAACTCGCGGCTGTACATAACACTTTCCACGTCTCGAATTTGAAGAAATGTTTTGCTAAAGAAGATCTCACTATTCCGTTAGATGAAATCCAAATCAACGAAAAACTTCAATTCATCGAAGAACCCATCGAAATAATGGATCGTGAGGTTAAAAGACTTAAGCAAAACAAGATACCAATTGTTAAGGTTCGATGGAATGCTGGTAGAGGACCCGAGTTCACCTGGGAGCGTGAAGATCAGATGAAGAAGAAATACCCGCATCTATTTCCAGAAGATTCGTCAACACCTTCAACAGCTTAAAATTTCGGGACGAAATTTATTTAACGGGTAGGTACTGTAGTGACCCAAACTTTTCCATGTTTATATATATTAAATGAAATTGTTATTTACATGATTAAGTGTTTCCAACATGTTAAGCAATCAAACTTATTAAGACTTGATTAATTGAAATAGGTTTCATATAGACAATTGACCACCCAAGTTGACCGGTGATTCACGAACGTTAAAACTTGTAAAAACTATATGATGACATATATATGGATATATATATAGTTAACATGATACTATGATAAGTAAACATATCATTAAGTATATTAACAATGAACTACATATGGAAAAACAAGACTACTAACTTAATGATTTTTAAACGAGACATATATGTAACGATTATCGTTGTAAAGACATTTAATGTATATATATCATATTAAGAGATATTCATACATGATAATATCATGATAATATAATAATTTAAAATCTCATTTGATATTATAAACATTGGGTTAACAACATTTAACAAGATCGTTAACCTAAAGGTTTCAAAACAACACTTACATGTAACGACTAACGATGACTTAACGACTCAGTTAAAATGTATATACATGTAGTGTTTTAATATGTATTTATACACTTTTGAAAGACTTCAATAAACTTATCAAAATACTTCTACTTAACAAAAATTCTTACAATTACATCCTCGTTCAGTTTCATCAACAATTCTACTCGTATGCACCTGTATTCGTACTCGTATAATACACAGCTTTTAGATGTATGTATTATTGGTCTATACACTCTAATGATCAGCCCTTAGCAGCCCATGTGAGTCACCTAACACATGTGGGAACCATCATTTGGCAACTAGCATGAAATATCTCATAAAATTACAAAAATATGAGTAATCATTCATGACTTATTTACATGAAAACAAAATTACATATCCTTTATATCTAATCCATACACCAACAATCAAAAACACCTACAAACACTTTCATTCTTCAATTTTATTCATCTAATTGATCTCTCTCAAGTTCTATCTTCAAGTTCTAAGTGTTCTTCATAAATTCTACAAGTTCTAGTTACATAAAATCAAGAATACTTTCAAGTTTGCTAGCTCACTTCCAATCTTGTAAGGTGATCATCCAACCTCAAGAAATCTTTGTTTCTTACAGTAGGTTATCATTTTAATACAAGGTAATAATCATATTCAAACTTTGGTTCAATTTCTATAACTATAACAATCTTATTTCAAGTGATGATCTTACTTGAACTTGTTTTCGTGTCATGATTCTGCTTCAAGAACTTCGAGCCATCCAAGGATCCGTTGAAGCTAGATCCATTTTTCTATTTTCCAGTAGGTTTATCCAAGGAACTTAAGGTAGTAATGATGTTCATAACATCATTCAATTCATACATATAAAGCTATCTTATTCGAAAGTTTAAACTTGTAATCACTAGAACATAGTTTAGTTAATTCTAAACTTGTTCGCAAACAAAAGTTAATCCTTATAACTTGACTTTTAAAATCAACTAAACACATGTTATATATCTATATGATATGCTAACTTAATGATTTAAAACCTGGAAACACGAAAAACACCGTAAAACCGGATTTACGCCGTCGTAGCAACACCGCGGCTGTTTTGGGTTAGTTACTTAAAAACTATGATAAACTTTGATTTAAAAGTTGTTATTCTGAGAAAATGATTTTTATTATGAACATGAAACTATATCCAAAAATTATGGTTAAACTCAAAGTAGAAGTATGTTTTCTAAAATGGTCATCTAGACGTCGTTCTTTCGACTGAAATGACTACCTTTACAAAAATGACTTGTAACTTATTTTTCTGACTATAAACCTATACTTTTTCCGTTTAGATTCATAAAATAGAGTTCAATATGAAACCATAGCAATTTGATTCACTCAAAACGGATTTAAAATGAAGAAGTTATGGGTAAAACAAGATTGGATAATTTTTCTCATTTTAGCTACGTGAAAATTGGTAACAAATCTATTCCAACCATAACTTAATCAACTTGTATTGTATATTATGTAATCTTGAGATACCATAGACACGTATACAATGTTTTGACCTATCATGTCGACACATCTATACATATTTCGGAACAACCATAGACACTCTATATGTGAATGTTGGAGTTAGCTATACAGGGTTGAGGTTGATTCCAAAATATATATAGTTTGAGTTGTGATCAATACTGAGATACGTATACACTGGGTCGTGGATTGATTCAAGATAATATTTATCGATTTATTTCTGTACATCTAACTGTGGACAACTAGTTGTAGGTTACTAACGAGGACAGCTGACTTAATAAACTTAAAACATCAAAATATATTAAAAGTGTTGTAAATATATTTTGAACATACTTTGATATATATGTATATATTGTTATAGGTTCGGGAATCAACCAGTGGCCAAGTCTTACTTCCCGACGAAGTAAAAATCTGTGAAAGTGAGTTATAGTCCCACTTTTAAAATCTAATATTTTTGGGATGAGAATACATACAGGTTTTATAAATGATTTACAAAATAGACACAAGTACGTGAAACTACATTCTATGGTTGAATTATCGAAATCGAATATGCCCCTTATTATTAAGTCTGGTAATCTAAGAATTAGGGAACAGACACCCTAATTGACGCGAATCCTAAAGATAGATCTATTGGGCCTAACAAACCCCATCCAAAGTACCGGATGCTTTAGTACTTCGAAATTTATATCATATCCGAAGGGTGTCTCGGAATGATGGGGATATTCTTATATATGCATCTTGTTAATGTCGGTTACCAGGTGTTCACCATATGAATGACTTTTATCTCTATGTATGGGATGTGTATTGAAATATGAAATCTTGTGGTCTATTATTATGATTTGATATATATAGGTTAAACCTATAACTCACCAACATTTTTGTTGACGTTTTAAGCATGTTTATTCTCAGGTGATTATTAAGAGCTTCTGTTGTCGCATACTTAAATAAGGACGAGATTTGGAGTCCATGCTTGTATGATATTGTGTAAAAACTGCATTCAAGAAACTTATTTTGTTGTAACATATTTGTATTGTAAACCATTATGTAATGGTCGTGTGTAAACAGGATATTTTAGATTATCATTATTTGATAATCTACGTAAAGCTTTTTAAACCTTTATTGATGAAATAAAGGTTATGGTTTATTTTAAAATGAATGCAGTCTTTGAAAAACGTCTCATATAGAGGTCAAAACCTCGCAACGAAATCAATTAATATGGAACGTTTTTAATCAATAAGAACGGGACATTTCACACACACTCGGTTCATAAGGTCCATGAACACAGCTGGTGCGTTAGTCAATCCAAACGGCATAACCATAAACTCGTAATGACCATAAACACGTCCTAAAGCAGTTTTTGGAATATCATCCTCCTTTACTCGCATTTGATGATATCCAGAACGTAAATCGATCTTCAAATAAACCGACGAGCCTTGTAGTTGATCAAATAAGTCATCAATTCTCGGCAGTGGATAACGGTTTTTGATGGTAAGTTTGTTCAACTCTCTGTAGTCAATACACAACCTAAATGTACCATCCTTCTTCTTGACAAACAAAACAGGAGCTCCCCATGGTGACGTGCTTGATTGAATGAAACTACGTTCTAATAGTTCTTGCAGTTGGCTTTGCAGTTCTTTCATCTCGCTGGGTGCGAGTCTATAAGGAGCACGAGCTATTGGTGCAGCTCCTGGTACAAGATCTATTTGAAATTCAGCAGATCGATGCGGAGGTAGTCCCGGTAATTCTTTCGGAAATACATCGGGAAATTCTTTTGCGACAAAAACATCATTGATGCTCTTTTCTTCAGTTTGTACTTTCTCGACATGTGCTAGAACAGCATAGCAACCTTTTCTTATTAGTTTTTGTGCCTTCAAATTACTAATAAGATGTAGCTTCGTGTTGCCCTTTTCTCCGTACACCATTAAGGGTTCTCCTTCTTCTCGTACAATGCGAATTGCATTTTCGTAACATACAATCTCTGCTTTCATCTTCTTCAGCCAGTCCATGCCAACTATTACATCAAAACTCCCTAACTCTACTGGTATCAAATCAATCTTAAATATTTCGCTACCCAGTTTAATTTCTCGATTCCGGCATATATTATCTGCTGAAATTAATTTACCATGTGCTAATTCGAGTAAAAATTTACTATCCAACGGCGTCAATGGACAACTTAATTTAGCACAAAAATCTCTACTCATATAGCTTCTATCCGCACCCGAATCAAATAAAACGTAAGCAAATTTATTGTCAATAAGAAACGTACCCGTAACAAGCTCCGGGTCTTCCTGTGCCTCTGCCGCATTAATATTGAAAACTCTTCCACGGTCTTGTCCATTCGTGTTCTCCTGGTTCGGGCAATTTCTAATAATGTGGCCCGGTTTTCCACATTTATAACAAACTACATTGGCATAACTTGCTCTGACACTACTTGCTCCACCATTACTCGTTCCGACACCATTTGTTCCTTTCGTTCTGTTAACCCCTGGTCCGTAGACCTCACACTTCGCCGCGCTATGACCATTTCTTTTACACTTGTTGCAAAATTTGGTGCAGAACCCCGAGTGATACTTTTCACACCTTTGGCATAGCTGCTTCTGATTGTTGTTGTTGTTGTTGCGGTTGTTATTGTTGTTGGGATGATTGTTGTAGTTGCTGTTGTTGTTGTTGTTGTTGTTGTTGTTGTTGTTGTTGTTGTTGTTGTTGTTGTTGTTGTTGTTGTTGTTGTCGTTGTTGGGCCGTTTGTTGTAGTTGGGCCGTTTGTTGTAGTTGCAATTGATGTTACGATTGTTGGGATAATTGTTGCGATTATTATTGTAATTGCTGTTGTTGTTGTATTGGTGATTCTTATCACCGTTTTCCTCCCACTTTCTTTTGACTTGCTTCACATTGGCCTCTTCAGTCGTCTGTTCTTTAATTCTTTCCTCAATCTGGTTCACTAGTTTGTGAGCCATTCTACATGCCTGTTGTATGGAGGTGGGCTCGTGTGAACTTATATCTTCTTGGATTCTTTCTGGTAATCCTTTCACAAATGCGTCGATCTTCTCTTCCTCATCTTCGAACGCTCCCGGACACAATAGGCACAATTCTGTTAATCGTCTTTCGTACGTGGTAATATCAAATCCTTGGGTTCGTAACCCTCTAAGTTCTGTCTTGAGCTTATTGACCTCTGTTCTGGGACGGTACTTCTCGTTCATCAAGTGCTTAAATGCTGACCACGATAGTGCGTACGCATCATCTTGTCCCACTTTCTCTAGATAGGTATTCCACCATGTTAACGCAGAACCTGTGAAGGTATGCGTAGCGTACTTCACTTTGTCCTCTTCAGTACACTTACTTATGGAAAACACCGATTCGACCTTCTCGGTCCACCGTTTCAATCCGATCGGTCCTTCGTTTCCATCAAATTCTAAAGGTTTGCAGGCAGTGAATTCTTTGTAGGTGCATCCTACACGATTTCCTGTACTGCTAGATCCAAGGTTATTGTTGGTATGTAGCGCAGCCTGTACTGCGGCTATGTTTGAAGCTAGAAAAGTACGGAATTCCTCTTCATTCATATTCACGGTGTGTCGAGTAGTCGGTGCCATTTCCTTCAAAATAGTCAAATGGAACAAGTTAATCATACAAAATATTAAGAGTAGTTAATAGTATTTCGTAGCATAATATGAACTCATTTATAAAAGCTTTTTCTTCATATTAGCGTTTTATAAGGTTAAATTTGGGTAGTACCTACCCGTTAAGTTCATACTTAGTAGCTAATATACAATTCAACTACTATAATTCTATATGAAAAACTGATTATAATAATATTTCGCGTTCAAACTTTTATACAATATTTTACAAACTTACAATACCGCTTATTTTACATAAAGCATGAAATATAGCACACAATAACTTTGATACAAGATAGTTGTGAAGATAATTCTAGCTAGTACACAAGTCGTTCAGCAAAGGCAATAAAGACACGTAATTCATACGTCCAGAAACAAGTCATGCATTCTGGTTTTACTAGGACTACTTCTCATCATTGGTCTTGTGGTACATAACCATTATGGCCGTTGATAAGACAGCGTGTTGTAACGTCATCAAAGGGACGAGGGTTACGTAATGACCAACAGTCTCGTAATAACCTAAAACCTCATTTCTTACCCCAATTACCGACTCCGTCATTTGTGGGAATGTTTTGTTTAATAGTTGTAGCCCGATGTTATTGTTCTCACTTTAGTGAGAAGCGAACATTACTAACCCGTAAGCATAACATGCTTCTTTATGTTGCATGTTAGCTGCTTTTTCTAAATCACGAAGTCCTATATTCGGATATATTGAGTCAAAATAATTTCTTAACCCGTTGCGTAAAATAGCACTTAGGTTCCCCGCAATATATGCGTCAAAGTAAACACATCGTAACTTATGGGTTTCCCAATGTGATATCCCCCATCTTTCAAACGAAAGTCTCTTATAAACCAAGGCATTCTTGGAACGTTCTTCGAATGTCTTACAAACTGATTTCGTCGTAAATAGTTGTGCCGAAGAATTCTGACCGACTCTAGACAAGATTTCATCAATCATGTCTCCGGGTAGGTCTCTTAAAATATTGGGTTGTCTATCCATTTTGTGTTTTTATACTGTAAAATAAACAAGAGTTAGATTCAAAAAAAAAAATACTTATTAATACAAGCAATTTTTACATATATCATAAAGCATAAGCACACTATATTACATATATTACACCACACGAATACAACTATCTTATTCCGAATCGCTCATTTCTTCTCCTTCGGTTTTGGTTCATTTTGCCAAGTTTCTAGGGATATATGATGTTCCCCTAATACGCGCTGTCGTTTTTCACAACGGTTTAGAAAAACCTGGTGGTTTAGAGGTTCCCGGGTCATTGTTACAACTTAAGGGCTTCGGGGGTTGACGATACATATAAAGTACATCGGGGTTGGAATTAGATTTCTCTATTTTTATGCCCTTTCCCTTATTATTTTCTTTTGCCTTTTTAAATTCAGTTGGGGTAATTTCTATAACATCATCGGAATTCTTGTCGGAATCCGATTAATCGGAGAATTGGTAATCCTCCCAATATTTTTCTTCCTTGGCGGAAACACCATTGACCATAATCAACCTTGGTCGGTTGGTCAAGAATTTTCTTTTACTTAACCGTTTTATTTTTTCTCCCACCGGTTCTATTTCCTCCTCCGGTTCCTCCTCTTCCGGTTCTGATTCTTCTTCCGGTTATGATTCTTCTTCCGATTCTTCTTCGGGAACTTGTGAATCAGTCCAATATATATTAGACATCTATCACACAATATCAAACATGTTAAGAGATTAATATATCACATAATGTATACATGTTAATAATATATAGTTTCCAACAAAAATGTTAAGCAATCATTTTTAAAGAAACACACGGTCAAAGTCCAGACTCACTAATGCATCCTAACAAACTCGATAAGACACACTAATGCAAATTTTCTAGTTCTCTAAGACCAACGCTCGGATACCAACTGAAATGTCCCGTTCTTATTGATTAAAAACGTTCCATATTAATTGATTTCGTTGCGAGGTTTTGACCTCTATATGAGACGTTTTTCAAAGACTGCATTCATTTTAAAACAAAACATAACCTTTATTTCATCAATAAAGGTTTAAAAATATTGACGTAGATTATCAAATAATGATAATCTATAATATCTTGTTTACACACGACCATTACATAATGGTTTACAATACAAATATGTTACAACGAAATAAGTTTCTTGAATGCAGTTTTTACACAATATCATACAAGCATGGACTCCAAATCTCGTCCTTATTTAAGTATGCGATAGCAGAAGCTCTTAATAATCACCTGAGAATAAACATGCTTAAAACGTCAACAAAAATGTTGGTGAGTTATAGGTTTAACCTATATATTATCAAATCAGAATAATAGACCACAAGATTTCATATTTCAATACACATCCCATACATAGAGATAAAAATTATTCATATGGTGAACACCTGGTAATCGACATTAACAAGATGCATATATAAGAATATCCCCATCATTCCGGGACACCCTTCGGATATGATATAAATTTCGAAGTACTAAAGCATCCGGTACTTTGGATGGGGTTTGTTAGGCCCAATAGATCTATCTTTAGGATTCGCGTCAATTAGGGTGTCTGTTCCCTAATTCTTAGATTACCAGACTTAATAATAAGGGGCATATTCGATTTCGATAATTCAACCATAGAATGTAGTTTTACGTACTTGTGTCTATTTTGTAAATCATTTATAAAACCTGCATGTATTCTCATCCCAAAAATATTAGATTTTAAAAGTGGGACTATAACTCACTTTCACAGATTTTTTTACTTCGTCGGGAAGTAAGACTTGGTCACTGGTCGATTCACGAACCTATAACAAATATGTACATATATATCAAAGTATGCTCAAAATATATTTACAACACTTTTAATACATTTTGATGTTTTAAGTTCATTAAGTCAGCTGTCCTCGTTAGTAACCTACAACTAGTTGTGCACAGTTAGATGTACAGAAATAAATCGATATATAATATCTTGAATAAATCCACGACCCAGTGTATACATATCTCAGTATTGATCACAACTCAAACTATATATATTTTGGAATCAACCTCAACCCTGTATAGCTAACTCCAACATTCACATATAGAGTGTCTATGGTTGTTCCGAAATATATATAGATGTGTCGACATGATAGGTCGAAACATTGTATACGTGTCTATGGTATCTCAAGATTACATAATATATAATACAAGTTGATTAAGTTATGGTTGGAATAGATTTGTTACCAATTTTCATGTAGCTAAAATGAGAAAAATTATCCAATCTTGTTTTACCCATAAATTCTTCATTTTAAATCCGTTTTTAGTGAATCAAATTGCTATGGTTTCATATTGAACTCTATTTTATGAATATAAACAGAAAAAGTATAGGTTTATAGTCAGAAAAATTAGTTACAAGTCGTTTTTGTAAAGGTAGTCATTTCAGTCGAAAGAACGACGTCTAGATGACCATTTTAGAAAACATACTTCCACTTTGAGTTTAACCATGATTTTTGGATATAGTTTCATGTTCATAATAAAAATCATTTTCCCAGAATAACAACTTTTAAATCAAAGTTTATCATAGTTTTTAATTAACTAACCCAAAACAGCCCGCGGTGTTACTACGACGGCGTAAATCCGGTTTTACGGTGTTTTTCGTGTTTCCAGGTTTTAAATCATTAAGTTAGCATATCATATAGATATAGAACATGTGTTTATTTGATTTTAAATGTCAAGTTAGAAGAATTAACTTTTATTTGCGAATAAGTTTAAAATTAACTAAACTATGTTCTAGTGATTACAAGTTTAAACCTTCGAATAAGATAGCTTTATATGTATGAATCAAATGATGTTATGAACATCATTACTACCTCAAGTTTTATGGATAAAGCTACTGGAAATGAGAAAAATGGATCTAGCTTTAAAGGATCCTTGGATGGCTTGAAAGTTCTTGAAGCAGAATCATGACACGAAAACAGTTCAAGTAAGATTTTCACTCGAAATAAGATTGTTATAGTTATAGAAATTGAATCAAAGTTTGAATATGAGTATTACCTTGTATTAGAAAGATATCCTACTATAAATAAGAAAGATTTCTTGAGGTTGGATGATCACTCCACAAGATTGGAAGTAAGCTAGCAAACTTGAAAGTATTCTTGATTTTATGAAACTAGAACTTGTAGAATTTGTGAAGAACACTTAGAACTTGAAGATATAACTTGAGAGAGATCAATTAGATGAAGAAAATTGATGAATGAAAGTGTTTGTAGGTATTTTTGGTCGTTGGTGTATGGATTAGATATAAAGGATATGAAATTTTGTTTTCATGTAAATAAGTCATGAATGATTACTCATATTTTTGTAATTTTATGAGATATTTCATGCTAGTTGCCAAATGATGGTTCCCACATGTGTTAGGTGACTCACATGGGCTGCTAAGAGCTGATCATTGGAGTGTATATACCAATAGTACATACATCCAAAAGCAGTGTATTGTACGAGTACGAATACGGGTGCATACGAGTAGAATTGTTGATGAAACTGAACGAGGATGTAATTGTAAGCATTTTTGTTAAGTAGAAGTATTTTGATAAGTGTCTTGAAGTCTTTCAAAAGTGTATGAATACATATTAAAACACTAAATGTATATACATTTTAACTGAGTCGTTAAGTCATCGTTAGTCGTTACATGTAAGTGTTGTTTTGAAACCTTTAGGTTAACGATCTTGTTAAATGTTGTTAACCCAATGTTTATAATATCAAATGAGATTTTAAATTATTATATTATCATGATATTATGATGTATGAATATCTCTTAATATGATATATATACATTAAATGTCGTTACAACGATAATCGTTACATATATGTCTCGTTTCAAAATCATTAAGTTAGTAGTCTTGTTTTTACATATGTAGTTCATTGTTAATATACTTAATGATATGTTTACTTATCATAATATCATGTTAACTATATATGTATCCATATATATGTCATCATATAGTTTTTACAAGTATTAACGTTCGTGAATCACCGGTCAACTTGGGTGGTCAATTGTCTATATGAAACCTATTTCAATTAATCAAGTCTTAACAAGTTTGATTGCTTAACATGTTGGAAACACTTAATCATGTAAATAACAATTTTATTAAATATATATATAAACATGGAAAAGTTCGGGTCACAACATGAATAATGCACGGTTGGCCTCGGATTCAAGAACCTATATCATTTGTATATATATATTAAAACATATACTCGTAGTCGAATAAATCTATATATTATTATTGATGATGTATTTATTATTTTAATAATTTATAAGTTTCTTTATTTATTTATATATTTTCATTTTAGATATGGAAATATTAATATAGTTAAGTTTTGTAATTTAAATATATTTTTATAATAATGATATAGCTAATACTTAATAGTAATAATAATGATAGTTTTTAACCAAAAAGGAAATCTTGTTATATATGAATTTTTCAATACACATTTTAATCTTAATACTAATAATAATAAGAATGATAATAATTATAGTACTTAATATTACTAGTAGAGGTATTAATATTAATAATTATATTAATGATAATAATATTGATGTTTACAATAATAACTGTAAAATATTAAGTTTACTGTTAATGACAGTTATGATAATGGTTTGATAACATTTTTAATAATAATAACATTAGTAATAATACATAGGGATAATACTAATTATAATAGTTTGTTACCCTTACTAATAATGATAATAAATTATATCATTTTCATAATAATAGTAATAATCATAATAATCATAATAATACTTATGGATATAATGATAATGATAATAGTTATAACCTTAATAATAATAATAATAATAATAATAATATTAAGTAATTCATAAATTTTGTATTAGTAATACTAACAATAATAGTAATTATATAACAAATAATAATAACAATAATAGAATTAAAAGAAATAACAAAGTATACCCTTTAAGAAGCTTTAAGTAAAAATAAATGTTGCAGACGGGACTCGAACCCCTGACCTCCTGCTACCCGAAACCTCTTCTTAACCATCTGCGCTGCTTACTCTTTTCTGATTAAACTAGATACCATTTAAATATAACCCGTAATAGTTTGTTCCCTATTCTTCTTCACCTTAAACTCCAGAGTCGACCCAAGACCCAATCCAAATCAACGCTATTAATTCTCTAACTAATAGATTTTTGGTTCACCACTATTAACCGTAGTATTTGGTGTTAATCAATTGAGTTAACAGATTAAAAAAATAAATAATAAAAAGAAAAAAAAATGTTGATGTGTTCATCACAGACTCAATCAACGATTTTAAAATTTATAAGGTTATAGACCCCGATTCCTATACGAAACATGTTGTAATCCATTCCTAGAAACTATCTAGGCTATTAATTGAGCATGAATTACAACAGAACACTTGAATTTTATCGAAGAACATTCGTTGACTTTTTGAAACCAAACTTTGACTCTCAAAATTCTTACACGATACTAAAATTTAAGATTTGAAATATTCCAGAAAGTAACATGACACGATTTAAATCACTTCTGTATTTTTAGATTTTTAAAACCATTAAGAATTCGATCCAGTGATGGAATGAACTAGAAACAGAGGTATTCGTCTGGTACCTCTTATTTTTCTGTGAAATTCACTCATTTGAAGTTAGATGGAAGTGATAATTGATAATAGCAGTGTGGAAATGAATGAGTCTTTGTCAAAAGACAGATTCATTGTTTGTTTTATAGTCAAAAAGCTATCGACACAAATTATTCTTTCAGGTACAAAAGAAATAGAAAAAAAATGGAAAGTTATTACGATCCTCAACAGACTTTGGATTATATGAATGTCTGATTTCTGATTCGTACGAAGTTTGGGGTTATTAGAATCAATTAACACAATTCGATGGAGACCTGTAACAGACTGGTACTCGATTTTTATAATTTTATTGTTTATTTTTTAATCAATTTTATTAACAATTAAATATATAGATACATGGATAATAATACAAAAATAAAAATACTACTAATAATAATAATTATATAACTAAATATAATAATAATAACTATTAATAATGATTTTAATGATAATAGTAATTATAAAAATAGTGAAAAATAATAATTTAAATATAATGAAATTCGTAATTTTTATTATTAGTTATAATAATATTACTATTAATATAAATTTTAATATTTATTTTACTAATATAACAACCATATTTTAATTTATAAGTATCTCTAATATATGTATATTACATATTATTAATTATGTAATGTTTAATAATTTATCTAACATATATTAAATATTTAATTTATACCTTTTAATATTTATTTTATTATATAATATGTGTTTGCATATTATTTTATACTATATATGTAGATGTGAACATATTAATAAGGTTTTATATATATATATATATATATATATATATATATATATATATATATATATATATATATATATATATATATATATATATATGCGTTATAGGTTTACTTGAAACATTCTGTTATGTTATACAGAAATAAATATTATAATTTTAACACATAATATTTATACTTTATATTTTTACAACATATATATATATTACTAATTATGTATAGAAATCATATATATATATATATATATATATATATATATATATATATATATATATTCAAGTTACCATATATAATATTATGTTTTAAAGTTCCTAGATATATTAATTATAGATTAACTTAGAATATATCAGTTAATACTTTGTTAATGTTATCTTTTTATACATCTATTCACATTTGAACATAAACATCGGTTCGTGAATCGTTAGGCATGGTCAAAGGGTAATTGATTACATGAATATGGATTTTAAAATTTTTGAGACTCAACATTACAGACTTTGCTTATCGTGTTGAAATCATATAAAAATTAAGTTAAATTTGGTCAGAAATTCCCGGGTCATCACAGTACCTACCCGTTAAAGAAATTTCGTCCCGAAATTTGAGTGAGGTGGTCATGGCCAACAATAAAAATGTTTTCATGACGAATTTGAGTCAATAATTAAAGTTTTATCACCATCAGGTGATTTGAATAAAACAACTCAATTATTCAAAGCGTACGAGTGAAGTTATCATAAAAGATTGAAATAGGATAAGTAAAGATTCGTCGTAACATTTGACAGAGTCAGGGTTGAATTTTGAAAGTAAGATACATCTTAACTTTTGACATAGTCACGATTGAATTTAGAAAACAGGATGCGTCTTAACTTTTGACGTTGTTTTGGTTGAATTCCGGAATTTAAGGGATTTGAAGAAAATCTTCGAAATCTAAAAGATTTGATTCTCCTGCGAATAAGGAAATTTAGATTTCTATAATTAAATGCGGTGATCTGCCTCGATTCCTCTGTTTGATATTTTTACTATAAATTTTACCTTTTCCGTTCCATTAATTTTCACCACATCAATACTCAATTCCCAAATTCAAAAGATCGTGAAAATGCTTAATCCAGTTCTGATCCTTGTCCTTATCCTGATTATCGCAACAATCATTCTCCTTTTCCAACTTTCACCGGAGGAATTCGTTTATTTCTACTATGCTTTAGGGATTATTGTATTTATAATCCTCCCGTGTCTTTATATTGCTATACGCACTGATATCCACGGTTTTTAATTTCGGTGTTGTTGTTGGCTTTATATTTTCTCTTATATTTTGGAGCTCCTTCCCTTTTTTTATTATCCTCCCGACCTCTAGTAAAGCGAGTAACGGCCCAGAATTCGTAAGTATGGAATTTTAAATAAACATCGTGTTCTAAATAAGAACTAATGTATTAGCACGATTTGATTTATCAAATTACCAGAATCACTGAGAATAGAACTATCAAGAATATACTTTTTTAATATGTTCAGAAGTTAAGCATAATGAAAGAGTTATGTAACATGGCACGTGATGACGTTAGGATCTGTGAATCATCACGTCCCATTAGAAACTCAGCATGACTTACTGTAATATAATCACGTTGATCAAGTCATTATATTATACTAACCCATGCATAGTTCTCAACATTACTTCAATAACATTCATATTTTAAGCTCGAAAGTTTACAGAATATAGAAACTAACAGTTTCTATATGATGTAATACTGATAGCACGAAGAGATTAATGATTTCAGATAAGAATAGTTATAAAAATATCTTTAGAAATATGGAGGGTATTTATAATGAAAGATACGATAATATCTCGGAATATCTAAGATCAGAGGATGATGGAAACTATTGTCCGCAAGGATTTAGAGTAAGGAGCAAGATATTCACTAAAGACTTTAGCAGACATTGAATCATTTGGATTCTTTGAAGTCAAACTTATTCTTTGTGATTTGTCCACGGCTTTCTTCATAGTTTTGCATAATCAGCTTTTTGGTACTCAATTTTCTATTGAATGTTTCCAATATAATGATACACATGAAGCACGAAGAGATATATAATTTCGGACGAGAATATTTATGAAAATATCCTCAGAAATATCAAAGATATTGATGATGATATTTTGAAATTTCTAAGTTCGATGGTTGATGGAGAAAGATTTTCCGCAAGATTTTAACATGACTTCGAAGCAAGATATTCTCTAAAGATTTCAACGGATTCAGAATTATCTGGATTCTTTGAATATAGGGTATGGTCCTTGTATTTGTCCTTGGTCTCCTTCATGGTTAACTCTATCCATTTTCCAGTTCCAACGTTTCTGAGCTTTTCCAACATACTATTTTTTATCATCAAACTTCTGATGATTAAGGTCGTTTACGGTTGTCTACGGTTTCTGCTGCTTCATTCAGCTTTTTCAACATTCAGAATATTGATTTGTAGACTGAGTGCTTTTCAGAATTTCAGAATGAAAGATCATAATTCTAAGAGATATATGTTATACATATTACTGTTGATGTAGATATGCTGTGAGTTTTCAAATTACTGATTGCTAATTCCCGATAATTGGTATGGCAGTTCTCGTTACAAGATGCAGATGAGTATATGATAAGAATTCAATAGATAAATATAGTGATCTGTCAGAGAGATTTATGCCAAGGAGCAACGAGGTTGCTGGTACGTCTGCTGGTAATATGGTGGAATATAAAAGATTTCCCGGTAACAATGACGAAAATGGTATTCGTATATATCAAGATTATAATGAAACTAGCCCGACTGAAAAGTCGAAATTGACTTGCTGAAGCTGTGACAAAATTGGCTAATTTGAAAAGAGATTGCAAAGTTATTTTCGGTAATAGTAATGCTAAAGAAATTTTCACAGCAACGTGTTAAACGTTTTCTCAGGTTCTGAGTGTTTTCAGGTGTATAACTATATGAATCAATCTTTTCTTCTGTAGATGAAGTGCGGTTGATTCATCCTCTCGATTGAGGTGTTTTCAAGAATCATGAAAGGTTTGAACGCAGATTGTAATCGTCAAGATACAAATGAGATTTAAAATGAAATCAAGTGGCAAACTTGAAGAGATGTTTAGTTTCATATTTTATAATCAATGTTTTAATTTATTTTAATTGTCCAATGTTGGTAGTCCTTAGTTGATAGTCCACAGTTAGCAGTTCAATAATTCATATATAGTTTAATATGTAATATTTGAATTAATTAATACGTATCGTGACCCGTGTACATGTCTCAGACTCGATCACAATTCAAAGTATATATATTATTATAGAATCAACCTCAACCCTGTATAAAGAACTCGATCATTACTGCATATAGAGTGTCTATGGTGATTCCAAATAATATATATACATGCGTCGATATGATATGTCAAAACCTCGTATACGTGTCCCGATATTTAAAGTGCGTAATATAAATAACAGAAATTAAATAACGATAAATAAAGTGCGTAAAGTAAATAACAGAAACTAAATGACGATAAATAAAATTGCGAGAATGTAAATTGCGATAATTAAAATGCGATAAATAAATAAATTGCGATAAATAAATTGTAATCAGTTAGCTTTGAACAGTTAGCTAGGATTTTGTTAGCGTGGATTCTTAACAAAATTTCATATTGTTAATTAGTCTGTTTCTAATCAATTTTTATTGTGTCTATTATTTCTTCATTATGCCACTTGTTGGATTCTGATAGGTCAAAATCAAAATATGAAATTGAATTTGAATGAAAATAGCTATTCTTTGGTGAACGGATACGTATATCGGTGGATGTAAACAGAAGAGTGAATGACTGTTGAATCAGATTCGAAGAATGTACATTGTAACTGATTAATGTGAAATCTGAATATTCCTCGGATATTACCTATCCGTTAAAATATTTTCACAATTAACACTTTGTACGAAAGAATTTTTAATTACAATCTTTATGAAAACATATATACATATATATTTTCTTCAGATGTAATCATGAATTCATTGAGTTAATATGATATTAAACTCATTTGGTTTACTGTTAGAACTAGAATACATAATCTCTAAAACATTTAGAGATTACTTAATCATCATGAAGAATGAAGATAATCGATGTATAACGATACGTAGAACAATGATTATACTCGAGGTACAGAATGAGATGTTGAGGCATGGATTGTTGATGGTACTGGTGCTGTTACTGATGGTACTGTTGGTGCCGATGATATTGTTGAAGCTGGTACATTTTGCACTACATTTTCCAAATTGATTACTCGAGCGCGAAGTTCGTTGACTTCTTCTATGGTTCCGGGATGATTGTCGGTCAGAACGAGTGGATGAATAAGGTTTAGAATTGTGGATAGAATATAATCGTTTCGAGATACTCTGGAAATGAGGCTGAAAATGGTGTTTCGAATAGGTTCGCCGGTAAATGTTTCAGGTTCTTCGCCAAGAGGGCAATAAAGTAGATGGAAAGGATCACCTTTTTCTTGTCTCCAATGATTTAGTAGACTACGAACCCATTTCCAATTTCTCCAGATTTGGTGATGACTTATTGGTTGATCCATTCCGGTCACACTGCTTTCGGAGCTTGAGTGGGATTCCATTTCGGAATCCGAGTGACTTGAACAAATGACGAATTCCATTTCGTACGATTGAATAAAGAATTTTTAAATATGAAATGATTTTCTGGCTAACGGATGGTATTATTAATTACATAGAATATCCATATATATAGAACAAAAGGTTTCGTAGGTTACGGAGGAATTTACGGGATACGCCAGGTAAAGTTTACAGTAACAGATACGCTAAGATATGAATCTTGTCTATACACTATTCATGCAATCAATGCAGGAAGACGTGTCTAGACTAAGAATGATAAGCAGATAATTTTCGACACAAAATGATAAGAAAAACTTTTTGACATGCAGATCAGGTCGAAGTCCAGACTCACTAATGTCTCCTAACGACTTATCAGTTATACACACTAATGCAGACCTGGTTCGCTAAGACCACCACTCTGATACCAACTGTAAGGACCCGTCTTAATCCATCCGGACGAAGTCCATATTGATTATAAATGATTCACAACAGTTGATTACATTGCGAGGTACTTGACCTCTATATGATACATATTACAAACATTGCATTCGTTTTTGAAAAGACAATCTTTCATTACATCGAAAGTTGACAACATGCATACCACTTCGTAATATATATTACTATAATTAACTTAATAATAATTTTGATGAACTCAATGACTCGAATGCAACGTCTTTTGAAATATGTCATGAATGACTCCAAGTAATATCTCTAAGATGAGCAAATGCACAGCGGAAAATTTCTTTCGTACCTGAGAATAAACATGCTTTAAAGTGTCAACCAAAAGGTTGGTGAGTTCATTAATTTAACATAAATAATCATTTCATAATTTAAATAGACCACAAGATTTCATATTTCTATTTTTCATAAACATACGTCCCATGCACAGAGACAAAAAATATCATTCATATGGATTGAACACCTGGTAACCGACATTCACAATATGCATATAAGAATATCCTCATCATTCCGGGATCCTCCTTTGGACATGATATAAATTTTGAAGTACTAAAGCATCCGGTAATTTGGATGGGGTTTGTTAGGCCCGATAGATCTATCTTTAGAGTTCGCGTCAATTAGGGTGTCTGTTCCCTAATTCTTAGATTACCAGACTTAATAAAAAGGGTATATTCCATTTCAATCATTCAACCATATAATGTAGTTTCAATTACTTGTGTCTATTTCGTAAAACAGTTATAAAAACAACGCATGTATTCTCAGTCCCAAAAATATATATTGCAAAAGCATTTAAAAGGGGATTAATGAAACACACCATACTATATTTTGTAGTAAAAATACATATGACTTATATTGAACAACTGAATAATGCAAGGTTAGCCTCGGATTCACGAACCTATATCATTTGTATATATCTTAAAACATATACTCGTAGTCGAATAAATCTATATATTATTATTGATGATGTATTTGTTATTTTAATAATTTATAAGTTTCTTTATTTATTTATATATTTTCATTTTAGATATGGAAATATTAATATAGTTAAGTTTTGTAATTTAAATATATTTTTATAATAATGATATAGCTAATACTTGATATTAATAATAATGATAGTTTTTAACTAAAAAGGCAA
The DNA here is from genome assembly GCF_046630445.1 of Rutidosis leptorrhynchoides. NCBI lineage: Eukaryota > Viridiplantae > Streptophyta > Magnoliopsida > Asterales > Asteraceae > Rutidosis > Rutidosis leptorrhynchoides. The sequence goes on along the minus strand of NC_092340.1, from coordinate 345,293,501 downwards.
TCTTGTTATATATGAATTTTTCAATACACATTTTAATCTTAATACTAATAATAATAAGAATGATAATAATTATAGTACTTAATATTACTAGTAGAGGTATTAATATTAATAATTATATTAATGATAATAATATTGATGTTTATAATAATAACTGTAAAATATTAAGTTTACTGTTAATGACAGTTATGATAATGGTTTGATAACATTTTTAATAATAATAACATTAGTAATAATACATAGGGATAATACTAATTATAATAGTTTGTTACCCTTACTAATAATGATAATAAATTATATCATTTTCATAATAATAGTAATAATCATAATAATACTTATGGATATAATGATAATAGTTATAACCTTAATAATAATAATAATATTAAGTAATTCATAAATTTTGTATTAGTAATACTAACAATAATAGTAATTATATAACAAATAATAATAACAATAATAGAATTAAAAGAAATAACAAAGTATACCCTTTAAGAAGCTTTAAGTAAAAATAAATGTTGCAGACGGGACTCGAACCCCTGACCTCCTGCTACCCGAAACCTCTTCTTAACCATCTGCGCTACTTACTCTTTTCTGATTAAACTAGATACCATTTAAATATAACCCGTAATAGTTTGTTCCCTATTCTTCTTCACCTTAAACTCCAGAGTCGACCCAAGACCCAATCCAAATCAACGCTATTAATTCTCTAACTAACAGATTTTTGGTTTACCACTATTAACCGTAGTATTTGGTGTTAATCAATTAAGTTAACAGATAAAAAAAATATATAATAAAAAGAAAAGAAAAATGTTGCTGTGTTCATCACAGACTCAATCAATGATTTTAAAATTTATAAGGTTATAGATCCCGATTCCTACACGAAACATGTTGTAATCCATTCCTAGAAACTATCTAGGCTATTAATTGAGCATGAATTACAACAGAACACTTGAATTTTATCGAAGAACATTCGTTGACTTTTTGAAACCAAACTTTGACTCTCAAAATTCTTACACGATACTAAAATTTCAGATTTGAAATATTCCAGAAAGTAACACGACACGATTTAAATCACTTCTGTATTTTTATATTTTTAAAACCATTAAGAATTCGATCCAGTGATGGAATGAAGTAGAAACAGAGGTATTCGTCTGGAACCTCTTATTTTTTTGTGAAATTCACTCATTTGAAGTTAGATGGAAGTGATAATTGATAATAGCAGTGTGGAAACGAACGAGTCTTTGTCAAAAGACAGATTCATTGTTTGTTTTATAGTCAAAAAGCTATCGACACAAATTATTCTTTCGGGTACAAAAGAAATAGAAAAAAATGGAAAGTGATTACGATCCTCAACAGACTTTGGATTATATAAATGTCTGATTTCTGATTCGTACGAAGTTTGGGGTTATTAGAATCAATTAACACAATTCGATGGAGACCTGTAACAGACTAGTACTCGATTTTTATAATTTTATTGTTTATTTTTTAATCAATTTTATTAACAATTAAATATATAGATACATGGATAATAATACAAAAATACAAATACTACTAATAATAATAATTATATAACTAAATATAATAATAATTATATAACTAAATATAATAATAATAACTATTAATAATGATTTTAATGATAATAGTAATTATAAAAATAGTGAAAAATAATAATTTAAATATAATGAAATTCGTAATTTTTATTATTAGTTATAATAATATTACTATTATTATAAATTTTAATATTTATTTTACTAATATAACAACCATATTTTAATTTATAAGTATCTCTAATATATGTATATTACATATTATTAATTATGTAATGTTTAAAAATTTATCTAACATATATTGAATATTTAATTTATACCTTTTAATATTTATTTTATTATATAATATGTGTTTGAATATTATTTTATACTATATTTGTAGATGTGAACATATAAATAAGGTTATATATATATATATATATATATATATATATATATATATATATATATATATATATATATATATATATATATAAGCGTTATAGGTTTACTTGAAACATTCTGTTATGTTATACAGAAATAAATATTATAATTTTAACAAATAATATTTATACTTTATATTTTTACAACATACATATATTACTAATTATGTATAGAAATCATATATATATATATATATATATATATATATATATATATATATATATATATATATATATATATATATATATATATATATATATATATATATATATATATATATATATATTCAAGTTACCATATATAATATTATGTTTTAAAGTTCCTAGATATATTAATTATAGATTAACTTAGAATATATCAGTTAATACTTTGTTAATGTTATTTTTTATACATCTATTCACATTTAAACATAAACATAAGTTCGTGAATCGTTAGGCATGGTCAAAGGGTAATTGATTACATGAATATGAATTTTAAAATTTTTGAGACTCAACATTACAGACTTTGCTTATCGTGTTGAAATCATATTAAAATTAAGTTAAATTTGGTCGGAAATTCTGGGGTCATCACACTAACGAGGACAGCTGACTTAATAAACTTAAAACATCAAAATGTATTAAAAGTGTTGTAAATATATTTTGAACATACTTTGATATATATGTACATATTTGTTATAGGTTCGTAAATCGACCAGTGGCCAAGTCTTACTTTCCGACGAAGTAAAAAATCTGTGAAAGTGAGTTATAGTCCCACTTTTAAAATCTAATATTTTTGGGGTGAGAATACATGCAGGTTTTATAAATGATTTACAAAATAGACACAAGTACGTGAAACTACATTCTATGGTTCAATTATCGAAATTGAATATGCCTCTTTTTATTAAGTCTGGTAATCTAAGAATTAGGGAACAAACACCCTAATTGACGCAAATCCTAAAGATAGATCTATTGGACCTAACAAACCCCATCCAAAGTATCGGATGCTTTAGTACTTCAAAATTTATATCATATCCGAAGGGTGTCCCGGAATGATGGGGATATTCTTATATATGCATCTTGTTAATGTCGATTACCAGGTGTTCACCATATGAATAATTTTTATCTCTATGTATGGGATGTGTATTGAAATATGAAATCTTGTGGTCTATTATTATGATTTGATAATATATAGGTTAAACCTATAACTCACCAACATTTTTGTTGACGTTTTAAGCATGTTTATTCTCAGGTAATTATTAAGAGCTTCCGCTGTCGCATACTTAAATAAGGACGAGATTTGGAGTCCATGCTTGTATGATATTGTGTAAAAACTGCATTCAAGAAACTTATTTCATTGTAACATATTTGTATTGTAAACCATTATGTAATGGTCGTGTGTAAACAGGATATTATAGATTATCATTATTTGATAATCTACGTAAAGCTTTTTAAACCTTCATTGATGAAATAAAGGTTATGGTTTGTTTTAAAATGAATGCAGTCTTTGAAAAACATCTCATAAAGAGGTCAAAACCTCGCAACGAAATCAATTAATATGGAACGTTTTTAATCAATAAGAACGGGACATTTCAGTTGGTATCCGAGCATTGGTCTTAGAGAACCAGAATATTTGCATTAGTGTGTCTTATCGAGTTTGTTAGGATGCATTAGTGAGTCTGGACTTTGACCGTGTTTTTCTTTAAAAATGATTGCTTAACATTTTTATTGGAAACTATATATTATTAACATGTATATATTATGTGATATATTAATCTCTTAACATGTTTGATATTGTGTGATAGATGTCTACCTCTAGCACAAATCCCATTGACTCACCTAATAATAACGAAGAGTCGAATATATATAGGACTGATTCACAAGTTCCCGAAGAGGAACCGGAAGAAGAATCAGAACCGGAAGAAGAATCAGAACTAGAAGAATAATCAGAACCGGAAGAGGAGGAACCGGAGGAGTAAATAGAACCGGTGGGGGAAATAATAAAACAGTTAAGTAAAAGAAAATCCTCAACCAACCGACCAAGGTTAATTATGGTCAATGGTGTTTCTGCCAAGGAAGCAAAATATTGGGAGGATTACCAATTCTCCGATGAATCGGATTCCAACGAGAATTCCGATGATGTTATAGAAATTACCCCAACTGAATTTAAAAAGGCAAAAGAAAATAATAAGGGAAAGGGCATAAAAATAGAGAAATCTAATTCTAGCCCCGATGAACTTTATATGTATCGTCAACTCCCAAAGTCCTTAAGTTGTAACAATGACCCGGGAACCTCTAAACCACCAGGTTTTTCTAAACCGTTGTGGAAAACGACAGCTAGTATTTGTGGAACATCATATATCCCTAGAAACTTGGCAAAACGAACCAAAACCGAAGAAGAAGAAACGAGCGAGTCGGAATAAGATAGTTGTATTCGTGTGGTGTAATATATGTAATATAGTGTGCTTATGCTTTATGATATATGTAAAAATTGCTTGTATTAATAAGTATTTTTTTTATGAATCTAACTCTTGTCTATTTTACAGTATAAAAACACAAAATGGATAGACAACCCAATATTTTAAGAGACCTACCCGGAGACATGATTGATGAAATCTTGTCTAGAGTCGGTCAGAATTTTTCGGTACAACTATTTACGGCGAAATCTGTTTGTAAGACATTCGAAGAACGTTCCAAGAATGCCTTGGTTTATAATAGACTTTCATTTGAAAGATGGGGGATATCACATTGGGAAACCCATAAGTTACGATGTGTTTACTTTGACGCATATATTGCGGGGAACCCAAGTGCTATTTTACGCAACGGGTTAAGAAATTATTTTGACTCAATGTATCCAAACATAGGACTTCATGATTTAGAAAAAGCGGCTAACATGCAACATAAAGAAGCATGTTATGCTTACGGGTTAGTAATGTTCGCTTCTCACCAAAGTGAGAACAAGAACATCGGGCTACAACTATTAAACAAAACATTTCCACAAGTAACGGACTCAGTAGTTGGGGTGAGAAACAAGGTTTTTAGATTGTTACGGGACTGTTGGACATTACGTAACCCTCGTCCCTTTGACGACGTTACAACACGCTGTCTTATCAACGGCCATAACGGTTATGTTCCACAAGACCAAGGATGGGAAGTAGTCCTAGTAAAACCAAAATGCATGACTTGTTTCTGGACGTATGATGTGACAACCCGGAAATTTCCAACCAAATTTAAACTTTATCTTTATATTATTCCGACACGATAAGCAAAGTTTGTTAAGTTAAATCTCAAGAATTTTAAATTGTGTTCATACATTCATTATAACCTCGACCAAATTCCGACGATTCACGAACCGTTATATATAAATAAATATGTATATATATGTATATATATATATATTATAACTTGAGAATATTAATAAAGTATTAAACATATAATACTTTACATGAACGTATTTGTTTCAATATGTTTATCGAAGGAATTAGAAGATAATATCAAATGATTGATTTATTAGATACATTATGATATGATTACGGGTCTATGTTATGAGGTCCACTGTGATTTAAGAAATCTATTCTTTTTGACAACATTCGAAAAATGGTAAAGTGATTTATAAGTAAGAACGTGAAGTGTAAATAACTTAGAAGTTGGATATCGACAAGTTAAGTAACTCGACATTTTTCATTAAGATGATTTCATACGTTTATTTAACCTTTGAACTTTATCCCATGCTTCACCAACAAACTGTAATTTAAAAACTTGAAACCTATTATGAATATATATGATTCTACTTTTCTAAAACATTTTATGATATAACGAATTCCATTATTTTAACCTTTAAACAAAATGATTCTTAAAAATATATTTGGTTTTGGAAAACAAAATTATTATATTTATTTGATTTAGTTTCAAACGTACAAAAACGTTTTCAGTTTAAAAAGAACTTTATTATTAAAATGTATATAACTTTTATAAATATCTAGAACCACTTTTGACAACTCATTACTTAACCAGTATGATAAACATAACGATATTTATATTTTATTTTTATTAAATATATATAATGATTTAAATTAATATTATATATATTTATACGCGTATTATACGTACATAGTTTTATACTTTTACTATACTTAAACTTTACCTTTACTTTATTTTTACATTACTTTAACTTTAATAATTCACTTTAATAATTCATACTTTAATAATTCACTTTAATAATTCATACTTTAATAATTCATACTTTAATAATTCACTTTAATAATTCAAACTTTAATAATTTACTTTCATAATTCATACTTTAATAATTCACTTTAATAATTCAAAAATCTATTATAAATAAAATTCAATAGGTTTCATTATTTCATAGAAACTTGAAAATATTTTTCTCTAAACTCTCTCAATCGATTTATATATATATATTTACTCCGTATTATTTCAAGATATTATTAGTATACATAAAATATTACGTCAGAGTACTGTCCGAGTGATTTCGAAATTGTTTTTCGAGTGGGATTGGATTAAGGAAATTATGGGTTATAGCTATGGAGGTGATTGGGTATGGTTCATGGGTATGCTCGTGAGGTCAATATAGTGTTTATCATCTCCGTTACGTCTACGTACCTTTCCTGCAATATTGAATCTCAATATTGATACGTGAGTACTCATAATTTAACTTTTACATACTAATAGTGTATCCCTGACTAGTGCTCGAGTATATAGGATTATGCATGTTTGTACTTTTGATATTGCCTTTAGTTAGGTTATGTTGAATCCTGAATTAGTTATATATGCGACTGAGATAAGGTATAAGATATGCAAGTTGTTGGAAATCTAGCGAAAAATTAAGAACTTTTCATTTAGATATCGAATGATTTCGATGAACGGATTTGAAGTTATAGTCCATCGAATTTTTGTATTATTATTAAAAATGATTATTATTATCGTCGTTATTATCATCGTTCTAGTTTTATCTTATTATTATTATTATTATTATCTTTATCAATAAAAGGATTTATCATTAAAAAAATTGTTATTTTTTTTATTATTACTATCGTTATTATCGTTAAAGTTATAATTAGTATTATTATTATTATCCAATTATTATTATTATTATTATTATTATTATTATTATTATTATTATTATTATTATTATTATTATTATTATTATTATTGGTATTATTATTATTATTATCATTATTAATATATATATTATTATTTAAAAATGGTTATTGTTATTGTTATTGTTAATATTATTATTACTATATTATCATTAATATAATTATTAGTATTATCGTTAATAATGTTATAGTAACTCTCGTTATTAATATTAGTGTAATTAAAACAAATATTTGTAACACCTAATTATTTTGATTACTATGATTATCATTATTACGAACACGATATAAAAGACGATTAAAAGCAATTAAACGAAACGATTAGGAAATAATGGGTAAGAGTATCATGATGAAATTAAAATATTATAAGATATTGATTTAGATAAAATTATCGTTCTTATTATTTTTATCATTACTATTATTATTAAAATTATCGTTAGTATTAAAACTATCATTTTAACAAAAAATATCATTTTAATAGAAATGTCATTGTTACTATAAAATATCATTATTATTATTATTTCAAATAGAATTATTATTTTAAAGATAATATTAAAAATTATCGTAAATATTAAAGTTATCATAATTAGAATTATCATTTTATCATAATGTCATCTTAGTAATTATAAATATTGATATTTTTATAATAATAATTATTATTACAAAATAATACAACTTTTACTTACTATCATTATAGATATTATTTTATCAAATAAATATTTGATACAAACATATTTTACTACGTGTAATAACTTACTTTAATAATACCTATCATATTATCATTATAATATTAAATGAACCTTATAAATTTTATTACTTAATATATATAAAAGTATATTTTATTATATAAATATAATATAAAATTTTATTTATTAATAAATAAATTATATTATTTACTCTAATAAATCTTTTAAAAATATTTAAAAATATAAAACGACGATATTTAAACTATATATTAATCATGTATAGATTTTTTGAAATTATTTTGAGTCAAATTTACTTTTGTTGACTTGTGCATATTAGTCTCGAGCATTAGGATTGTGGTACACTATGACTTGACCTAATTTGTTAGACAAATATTGACCAACACATAAATATATATAATTAATTTAGGTTCGTGAATCCGAGGCCAACCTTGCACTTGTTCAATGACGTTATATGTATTTTTACTACGAAATACAGTATGGTGAGTTTCATTTACCTTTTTACCCTTTATATTTTTGGGACTGAGAATCCATGCGCTTTTATAAATGTTTGACAAAATAGACACAAGTAATTGAAACTACATTCTATGGTTGAATTATCGAAATCGAATATGCCCCTTTTTATTAAAGTCTGGTAATATAAGAATTAGGGAACAGACACCCTAATTGACGCGAATCCTAAAGATAGATCTATTGGGCCTAACAAACCACATCCAAAGTACCGGATGCTTTAGTACATCGAAATTATATCATGTCCGAAGGAGGATCCCGGAATGATAGGGGATATTCTTATATGTATCTAGTTAATGTCGGTTACCAGGTGTTCACCATATGAATGATTATTTTTTATCTCTATGCATGGGACGTATATTTATGAGAACTGGAAATGAAATTCTTGTGGTCTATTAAAATGATGGAAATAAATGATTATGATAAACTAATGAACTCGCCAACCTTTTGGTTGACACTTTAAAGCATGTTTATTCTCAGGTGTTAAAGAAATCTTCCGTTGTGCATTTTCTCATTTTAAAGATATTACTTGGAGTCTTTCATAGCATATTTCGAAGAACGTTGCATTCGAGTCATTGAGTTCATCAAAGATTATTATTAAATCAATTTATAGTTGGAAAGTGAATGTTATGAAATGGTATGCATGCCTGTCAATTTTTTATGTAAAGAAAGATTGTCTTTTAAAAACGAATGCAATGTTTGTAAAATGTATCATATAGAGGTCAAATACCTCGCAATGTAATCAACTATTGTGAATCGTTTATAATGTATGTAAACGGGTCCTTTCAGTTGGTATCAGAGCGGTGGTCTTAGCGAACCAGGTCTGCATTAGTGTGTCTAACTGATAAGTCGTTAGGATGCATTAGTGAGTCTGGACTTCGACCGTGTCTGCATGTCAAAAGTTTTGCTTATCATTTCTAGTCGGAAATCATCTGCTTATCATCCATAGAAATTACCTACTTATCATTATTAGTCTAGACACGTCTTGCTACATTAATTGCATGAGTAGTGTATAGACAAAATTCATATCTTAGCGTATCTGCTAAATCATATCTTATCGTATCTGTTACTTTAAACTTTGCCTGACATATCCCGCAAATTCCTCCGTAATCTATGAAATCTTTTGATCTCTATATATAGATATCCTATGTAAATAGAATACCACCCGATAGTCGAAAAATCATTTTATATCGAAAATCCTTTATCCAATCGTACGAAATGGAATTTGTCATCAGTTCAAGTCACTCGGATTCCGAAATGGAATCTCACTCAAGCTCCGAAAGCAGTGTGACCGGAATGGATCAACCAATCAGTCATCACCTATTCTGGATGAATTGGGGATGGGTTCGTAGCCTCCTCAATCATTGGAAACAAGAAGAAGGCGATCTTTTCCATCCACCACATTGCCCTCTTGGCGAAGAACCTGAAGCACTTACCGGCGAACCTGTTTGAGACACCATTTTCTCTCTCATTTCCAGGGTATCTCGTCACGATTATATACTACATCAAATTCTAGATTTTATTTATCCGCTCGTTCCGACCGACAATCATCCTGGAATAATAGAAGAAGTCAACGAACTTCGCGCTCGGCTAGTGGCTTTGGAGAATATGGTGCAGAGATTACAAACACCAGCAGCAGCACCAGCAGCATAACCAGTACCACCATCATCAACGCCAACAGTACCATTACCACCTCCAACCACAACCGCGTTGTAAACCTCAACTTCACAATCTTTCCCACTAGCATCAACGTCATACGCACCATAGATACCAAGGAGTACCAACAACAATAACTGACGAAGTATTAATTCATAACTTCATTCGAGAAACATTCCGCGACGATTATATAATCTCTAAAGTCTTAGAGATTATCTAATCTAGCCCTAACCATAAATCAGTTAAGCGAACCAAAATGATAGAAGGAAGAGTAGAAACCCTGACAAAAATGGTGTGTGATTAACAAGTTAAACTTGTTTTACCAACAGCATCAACAGTACCGTCAACGTCACCAGCATCGTCAGTACAATCAACATCAGAATCAACAACCCCTATAATATCACAAACTCCGTCAGTTCAAGAATCACTGTGGACATCATTACAAATCAATAACGTGTATATTGTATCAACAAGTTATGAAGAATTAACTCATTCCCTCTGAAGAAATTATATATATATATATTTTATATATATATTTTTTGAAATAAAAAATAAATCTTTCCGTGCTAAGCTATTGTGTGTGAATCTTAACTACTCGGTTAATTCATATTACAAATATGCAATAATGTACGTCCCTCGCCCGGGACTTAACCATCGTTAACTACAATCTCTGTCTCAATTCAACAAATTCCAATTCCTAATAAATCAAGTATATATTTGATTTTACACTTCATCATTGATGTAACCAAAACTTTTTAGATAACATCATTCGTACTTTGCGAAGTTCACAAGAATTTAACGAAAACCAACATCACATCTCAACAAATAACGAAGTATTGATTCATAATTTCAATATTATTGAAGAAATACTTATGTAATCTCTAAAGCCTTCAAGGAATTATTCAATTCTAGTTCCAACCGTAAATCGAATGAGTTTAATTTAGTATTAACTCATTAAAATCTATGTTACATCTGAGGAGAATATATACATATATATTTTCATAAAGACTGTAATAAAATTCTTATGTACAAAATATTAATTGTGAAAATTTTTTAACGGGTAGGTAATACCCGAGAGATATATTTAAATTCACAATTAATATGTTACATTCTTCGAATCAGATTAAGCAAATTATCAATTATACTTCCTACTTTCACAATAATATACATTCTTTCATAGAAATTAAAACAACCATACTCATTCAAACCCAATTACATATTCTGATTTTAAAATCTCAGAATTTAATTCGAGATATAACCGGTACCATCACTTTCAGATTCCTACATCTTTCAAAGCTATACTTTGACTTCAAAAGTGTGTTAGAACATCAAATGTATACAAACAATTACAATCTGTGTTCAAACCCTTCAAAAATCTCTGAAGACACTTCAAATAATGAGCAATCGAGATGATGATCCAACCACATATTACCCACAGTTATGTACTTAAAAAGCTCTCGAAACCAAAGTCATAATTCAACACATATCTGTGTCAGATCTTTTGGCATTTATTAGCAAAAATAACCTTGCAATTCCTTTACAAAGTAGCAAATTATATCACAGCTCCAGCAAGATAACTTCGATTTTTTCATTCGGAGTAGCCTTATCATAATTTTGATATATGTGATTACCCTTTTGTTACCGGAGAACCTTTCATATTCCACCACATTAGCAATAAACTTACCAACAACTTCACTGATCTTGGGCATTCCGAAGAATCTTTATATTTATCGAAACCTCATCATTTACTCATCTGCCTCTTGTAACGAGAATTGCGATACGAATCATTGGGAATTAGCAATCAGTATTTTGAAATCTCACAGCATGTTGGCGCCAACAGTTATACATAACGTCTATTTCCAAGGCTTACATACTTCGAATGTGAAGTTTCTGAAAAACACTCTGAACTGCGAACTAGTTCTCGAAATACTGATGAAGCAACAAAAACTGTAAAACGACCTTAGCAGTAAAAAGTTTGATGATAAAGATTAGTGTATTAATAAAGCTCAGAAATAGAGAAGTTTTGGAACTGGAAAACAGATTGAGCAAAGTATGAAGGAGGCTGTGGACAAATCACAAAGACTGAACCTGCCTTCAAAGAATCCAAATGATTCAGTGTCTGCTGAAGTCATTAACAAATACCTTGCTCCTGACACTAAACCCTTACAGACAATATTCTTCATCATCCTCTGATATTAGAAATTCTAAGATATCATCGTATCTTTCATTATAAATATCCTCCATATTTATGAAGATATTTCCATAACTATTCTTATCTGGAATCATTTATCTCTTTGCGCTATCTGTATTACATCAAAAAGGAAACTGTTTAGTTCCTATACTCTGTAAACCTTTGAGTTTAAAATATGAATGTTTTTGAAGTAGTGTTGAAAACTGAAGCATGAGTTAGTATAATATAATGACACTTGATCAACGTTATTATATTACAGTAATTCATGCTGAGTTTCTAAATGGAACGTGATGATTCACAGATCATAACATCATCATGTGCCATGTTATACGACTCTTGTATTCTATTTAACCTCTAAAATATCAAGAAAATATTTCTTGATGATTCGGCCTTTTCCAAGGTATTCTAGTAATTTGACAAGTCAAGATCGTGCCATCACAATTTCCTTCCTAGAACATTAACAATGTTCATTCCGAAATTCATATCTGTGAATTCTGGACTATTACAAGCGGTGCTTAATCGCAAGAAGAAGAAACGAAAGGACAAAACTCCAAAATAGAAATTGGGGTATAAATTGCAGTAAATAAAAGAGAGCATTAACTGTGGATGACAATGATTATAGAAGATAGAAACAGAGACTTTGAAATATAAGGGAAGATATAAAGCCCAACGACAAACCAAAAATTATAAACCATATATATCGATGCATATAGCAATATAAAGATACGGGAGAACTAGAAACACTATAAACCCAAGAGTATAGTAGAAGTAAATAGATTCTTCCGGCGGTAGATGAAAAAGAAGAATGACCGATATGAAAGTTATAAGTATATCAAGAATCAGAACTGGATGGAGCATATTGATGAACACTTTAAAATATGAGTTGAAGGGGAAAGAATAGAAGGTGATGAAACATGACTAGGAACTTAGAAATCAACAGATTTAACTCACACAATGACGGAATAAGTGAATCAAACCCTCTAGTAAATAGGTTAAGCTTTTTGGGATTAATTTAGTCATACCATAACTAAATCAAGTGTGATTAGATCAACACCTAGAGCTATTATTCACCACCTGGGTGATTTGGGTTGAGAGAGAATCGGAGGAGCTCACCAGATCTGAGTGTGTGTAACAAATGAGAGGCTTAACCTAAAATGAAGAACATAAGACTTTATATACCCCTGCTGTTAACTCACCCGTACGATTCATCCATCACACATACGAGTTGGCTTCATCAGCCGTACGGGTGATCACTCACTCGTGTCTTCTCATTTAGGTAGTAATTGTGACTTAGCTCAGTATCAACCGTGCGTATGAGCCTATTAGCCGTACGAGTGAGGCTTCACTCAGACGTCTGACTAAGTCTAACATAGTCAAACATCCAAATCTCGTTCCTGTAGTTGCTGTAACCACATGCAAACACGGATAGGATAATAACGAACGATCATGGTGGCCTGTAAACTGTTGTACCTGCAATGGACTTGGGTAGATGTCTAGGGACTTGCATAAAATGCATCAACAGAAGGTGTGAGTTGTAAGAAAATGAAGGAGGTGGATTTATAAGAAAATCTCTGACAGAACAATTAAAATGGACGATCGCATTTAAAGCGGATCCTAATTCCTTTTGTTAACGGAGAATCAAATCTTATTACAAAGATTTTCTTCAAATCCCTTGAAATCTGGAAATCAATCATATCTACGTCAAATGATAAGATGAATCAACACTTACTCATTTCACTCTTCTATGTTAGCTTCATTCGTACTCTTCATATAAATGGATTGTTTATCCAAATTATTCGCTAATGATAAAACTCTATTTTTCAGCCTGTATGCATCATTAAAAAATACTTATTATCATTCACGACCTTTCCACTCAAATTTCGAGACGAAATTTCTTTAACGGGTAGGTACTGTGACAACCCGGAAATTTCCAACCAAATTTAAACTTTATCTTTATATTATTCCGACACGATAAGCAAAGTTTGTTAAGTTAAATCTCAAGAATTTTAAATTGTGTTCATACATTCATTATAACCTCGACCAAATTCCGATGATTCACGAACCGTTATATATAAATAAATATGTATATATATGTATATATATATATATATATATATATATATATATATATATATATATATATATATATATATATATTATAACTTGAGAATATTAATAAAGTATTAAACATATAATACTTTACATGAACGTATTTGTTTCAATATGTTTATCGATGGAATTAGAAGATAATATCAAATGATTGATTTATCAGATACATTATGATATGATTACGGGTCTATGTTATGAGGTCCACTGTGATTTAAGAAATCTATTCTTTTTAACAACATTCGAAAAATGGTAAAGTGATTTATAAGTAAGAATGTGAAGTGTAAATAACTTAGATATTGGATATCGACAAGTTAAGTAACTCGACATTTTTCATTAAGATGATTTCATACGTTTATTTAACCTTTGAACTTTATCCCATGCTTCACCAACAAACGGTAATTTAAAAACTTGAAACCTATTATGAATATATATGATTCTACTTTTCTAAAACATTTTATGATATAACGAATTCCATTATTTTAACCTTTAAACAAAATGATTCTTAAAAATATATTTGGTTTTGGAAAACAAAATTATTATATTTATTTGATTTAGTTTCAAACGTACAAAAACGTTTTCAGTTTAAAAAGAACTTTATTATTAAAACGTATATAACTTTTATAAATATCTAGAACCACTTTTGACAACTCATTACTTAACCAGTATGATAAAGATAACGATATTTATATTTTATTTTATTAAATATATATAACGATTTAAATTAATATTATATATATTTATACGCGTATTATACGTACATAGTTTTATACTTTTACTATACTTAAACTTTTCCTTTACTTTATTTTTACTTTACTTTAACTTTAATAATTCACTTTAATAATTCATACTTTAATAATTCACTTTAATAATTCATACTTTAATAATTCACTTTAATAATTCATACTTTAATAATTCACTTTAATAATTCATACTTTAATAATTCACTTTAATAATTCATACTTTAATAATTCATACTTTAATAATTCACTTTAATAATTCAAACTTTAATAATTCACTTTAATAATTCATACTTTAATAATTCACTTTAATAATTCAAAAATCTATTATAAATAGAATTCAATAGGTTTCATTATTTCATAGAAACTTGAAAATATTTTTCTCTAAACTCTCTCAATCGATTTACATATATATATTTACTCCGTATTATTTCAAGATATTATTAGTATACATAAAATATTACGTCAGAGTACTGTCCGAGTGATTTCGAAATTGTTTTTCGAGTGGGATTGGATTAAGGAAATTATGGGTTATAGCTATGGAGGTGATTGGGTATGGTTCATGGGTATGCTCGTGAGGTCAATATAGTGTTTATCATCTCCGTTGCGTCTACGTACCTTTCCTGCAATATTGAATCTCAATATTGATACGTGAGTACTCATAATTTAACTTTTACATACTAATAGTGTATCCTTGACTAGTGCTCGAGTATATAGGATTATGCATTTTTGTACTTTTGATATTGCCTTTAGTTAGGTTATGTTGAATCCTGAATTAGTTATATATGCGACTGAGATAAGGTATAAGATATGCAGGTTGTTGGAAAGCTAGCAAAAAATGAAGAACTTTTCATTTAGATATCGAATGATTTCGATGAACGAATTTGAAGTTATAGTCCATCGAATTTTTGTATTATTATTAAAAATGATTATTATTATCGTCGTTATTATCGTCGTTCTAGTTTTATCTTATTATTATTATTATTATCTTTATCAATAAAAGGATTTATCATTAAAAAAAATTGTTATTTTTTTTTATTATTACTATCGTTATTATCGTTAAAGTTATAATTAGTATTATTATTATTATCCAATTATTATTATTATTATTATTGGTATTATTATTATTATTATCATTATTAATATATATATTATTATTTAAAAATGGTTATTGTTATTGTTAATATTATTATTACTATATTATCATTAAGATAATTATTAGTATTATCGTTAATAATGTTATAGTAACTATCATTATTAATATTAGTGTAATTAAAACAAATATTTGTAACACCTAATTATTTTGATTACTATTATTATCATTATTACGAACACGATATAAAAGACGATTAAAAGCAATTAAACGAAACGATTAGAAGAGTATCATGATGAAATTAAAATATTATAAGATATTGATTTAGATAAAATTATCGTTCTTATTATTTTTATCATTACTATTATTATTAAAATTATTCTTAGTATTAAAACTATCATTTTAACAAAAATTATCATTTTAATAGAAATGTCATTGTTACTATAAAATATCATTATTATTATTATTTCAAATAGAATTATTATTTTAAATATAATATTAAAAATTATCGTAAATATTAAAGTTATCATAATTAGAATTATCGTTTTATCATAATGTCATCTTAGTAATTATAAATATTGATATTTTTATAATAATAATTATTATTACAAAATAATACAACTTCTACTTACTATCATTATAGATATTATTTTATCAAATAAATATTTGATACAAACATATTTTACTACGTGTAATAACTTACTTTAATAATACCTATCATATTATCTTTATAATATTAAATGAACCCTATAAATTTTATTACTTAATATATATAAAAGTATATTTTATTATATAAATATAATATAAAATTTTATTTATTAATAAATAAATTATATTATTTACTCTAATAAATCTTTTAAAAATATTTAAAAATATAAAACGACGATATTTAAACTATATATTAATCATGTATAGATTTTTGGAAATTATTTTGAGTCAAATTTACTTTTGTTGACTTTTGCATATTAGTCTCGAGCATTAGGATTGTGGTACACTACGACTTGACCTAATTTGTTAGACAAATATTGACCAACACATAAATATATATAATTAATTTAGGTTCGTGAATCCGAGGCCAACCTTGCACGTGTTCAATGACGTTATATGTATTTTTACTACGAAATACAGTATGGTGAGTTTCATTTACCTTTTTACCCTTTATATTTTTGGGACTGAGAATACATGCAATTTTATAAATGTTTGACAAAATAGACACAAGTAATTGAAACTACATTCTATGGTTGAATTATCGAAATCGAATATGCCCCTTTTTATTAAAGTCTGGTAATCTAAGAATTAGGGAACAGACACCCTAATTGACGCGAATCCTAAAGATAGATCTATTGGGCCTAACAAACCCCATCCAAAGTACCAGATGCTTTAGTACTTCGAAATTATATCATGTCCGAAGGAGGATCCCGGAATGATAGGGGATATTCTTATATGTATCTAGTTAATGTCGGTTACCAGGTGTTCACCATATGAATGATTATTTTTTGTCTCTATGCATGGGACGTATATTTATGAGAACTGGAAATGAAATTCTTGTGGTCTATTAAAATGATGGAAATAAATGATTATGATAAACTAATGAACTCGCCAACCTTTTGGTTGACACTTTAAAGCATGTTTATTCTCAGGTGTTAAAGAAATCTTCCGCTGTGCATTTGCTCATTTTAAAGATATTACTTGGAGTCTTTCATAGCATATTTCGAAGGACGTTGCATTCTAGTCATTGAGTTCATCAAAGATTATTATTAAATCAATTTATAGTTGGATAGTGAATATTATGAAATGGTATGCATGCCTGTCAATTTTTTATGTAAAGAAAGATTGTCTTTTAAAAACGAATGCAATGTTTGTAAAATGTATCATATAGAGGTTAAATACCTCGCAATGTAATCAACTATTGTGAATCGTTTATAATGTATATGAACGGGTCCTTTCATATGAATTATGTGTCTTTATTGCCTTTGCTGAACGACTTGTGTACTAGATAGAATTATCTTCACAACTATCTTGTATCAAAGTTATTGTGTGCTATATTTTATGCTTATTGTAAAATAAGCGGTATTGTAAGTTTGTAAAATATTGTATAAAAGTTTGAACGCGAAATATTATTATAATCACTTTTTCATATAGAATTGTAGTAGTTGAATTGTATATTAGCTACTAAGTATGAACTTAACGGGTAGGTACTACCCGAATTTAAACTTATAAAACGCTAATACGAAGAAAAAGCTTTTATAAATGAGTTCATATTATGCTACCAAATACTATTAACTACTCTTAATATTCTGTATGATTAACTTGTTCCATTTGACTATTTTGAAGGAAATGGCACCGACTACTCGACACACCGTGAATATGAATGAAGAGGAATTCTGTACTTTTCTAGCTTCAAACATAGCTGCAGTACAGGCTGTGCTACATACCAACAATAACCTTAGATCTAGCAGTACAGGAAATCGTGTAGGATGCACCTACAAAGAATTCACTGCCTGTAAACCTTTAGAATTTGATGGAACCGAAGGACCGATCGGATTGAAATGGTGGACCGAGAAGGTCGAATTGGTGTTTGCCATAAGTAAGTGTACTGAAGAGGACAAAGTGAAGTACGCTATGCATACCTTCACAGGTTCTGCGTTAACATGGTGGAATACCTAGCTAGAGCAAGTGGGACAAGATGATGCGTACGCACTACCGTGGTCAGCATTCAAGCACTTGATGAACGAGAAGTACCGTCCCAGAACCGAGGTCAATAAGCTCAAGACAGAACTTAGAGGGTTACGAACTCAAGGATTTGATATTACCACGTACGAAAGATGATTCACAAAATTGTGCCTATTGTGTCTGGGAGCGTTCGAAGATGGGGAAGAGAAGATTGACGCGTTTGTGAAAGGATTACCAGAAAGAATCCAAGAAGATATAAGTTCACACGAGCCCGCCTCCATACAACAGGCATGTAGAATGGCTCATAAACTAGTGAACCAGATTCAGGAAAGAATTAAAAAACAGATGGCTGAAGAGGCCAATGTGAAGCAAGTCAAAAGAAAGTGGGAGGAAAACGGTGATAAGAATCACCAATACAACAACAACAGCAATTACAACAATAATCGCAACAATTATCCCAACAATCGCAACATCAATCGCAACTACAACAAACGGCCCAACAACAACAACAACAACAACAACAACAACAACAACAACAACAACAACAACAACAACTACAACAATCATCCCAATAACAATAACAACCGCAACAACAACAACAATCAGAAGCAGCTATGCCAAAGGTGTGAAAAGTATCACTCGGGGTTCTACACCAAATTTTGCACCACGTGTAAAAGAAATGGTCATAGCACGGCGAAGTGTGAGGTCTATGGACCAGGGGTGAACAGAACGAAAGGAACAAACGGTGTCAGAACGAGTAATGGCAGAGCAAGTAGTGTCGGAGCAAGTTATGCCAATGTAGTTTGTTATAAATGTGGAAAATCGGGCCACATTATTAGAAATTTTCCGAACCAGGAGAACACGAATGGACAAGGCCGTGGAAGAGTTTTCAATATTAATGTGGCAGAGGCACAGGAAGACCCGGAGCTTGTTACGGGTACGTTTCTTATTGACAATAAATCTGCTTACTTTTTATTTGATTCGGGTGCAGATAGAAGCTATATGAGTAGAGATTTTTTTTGCTAAATTAAGTTGTCCATTGACGCCGTTGGATAGTAAATTTTTACTCGAATTAGCAAACGGTAAATTAATTTCAGCAGATAATATATGCCGGAATCGAGAAATTAAACTGGGTAGCGAAATATTTAAGATTGATTTGATACCAGTAGAGTTAGGGAGTTTTGATGTAATAGTTGGCATGGACTGGCTGAAGAAGATGAAAGCAGAGATTGTATGTTACGAAAATGCAATTCGCATTGTACGAGAAGAAGGAGAACCCTTAATGGTGTACGGAGAAAAGGGCAACATGAAGCTACATCCTATTAGTAATTTGAAGGCACAAAAACTAATAAGAAAAGGTTGCTATGCTGATCTAGCACATGTCGAGAAAGTACAAACTGAAGAAAAGAGCATCAATGATGTTTTTGTCGCAAAAGAATTTCCCGATGTATTTCCGAAAGAATTATCGGGACTACTTCCACATCGATCTGTTGAATTTCAAATAGATCTTGTACCAAGAGCTGCACCAATAGCTCGTGCTCCTTACAGACTCGCACCCAGCGAGATGAAAGAACTGCAAAGCCAACTGCAAGAACTATTAGAACGTGGTTTCATTCGATCAAGCACGTCACCATGGGGAGCTCCTGTTTTGTTTGTCAATAAGAAGGATGGTACATTTAGGTTGTGTATTGACTACAGAGAGTTGAACAAACTTACCATCAAAAACTGTTATCCACTGCCGAGAATTGACGACTTATTTGATCAACTACAAGGCTCGTCAGTTTATTCAAAGATCGATTTACGTTCTGGATATCATCAAATGCGAGTAAAGGAGGATGATATTCCAAAAACTGCCTTTAGGACGCGTTATGGTCATTACGAGTTTATGGTTATGCCGTTTGGATTGACTAACGCACCAGCTGTATTCCTGGACCTTATGAACCGAGTGTGTGGGCCATATCTTGACAAGTTTGTCATTGTTTTCATCGATGACATACTTACTTACTTAAAGAATGATCAAGAGCACGAATAACATTTGAGAAAAGTGCTAGAAGTATTGAGGAAAGAAAAAATTGTACGCTAAGTTTTCAAAGTGTGCATTTTGGTTGGAAGAAGTTCAATTCCTCGGTCAAATAGTGAACAAAGAAAGTATCCAGGTAGACCCGGCATAGATCGAAACCGTTGAAAAGTGGGAAACCCCGAAAACTCCGAAACACATACGCCAGTTTTTAGGACTAGCTGGTTTCTACAGAAGGTTCATCCAAGACTTTTCCAGAATAGCAAAACCCTTGACTGCATTAACGCATAAAGGGAAGAAATTTGAATGGAAGGATGAACAAGAGAAAGGGTTTCAGTTATTGAAGAAAAAGTTAACTACGGCACATATATTGTCATTACCTGAAGGGAATGATGATTTTGTGATATATTGTGACGCCTCAAAGCAAGGTCTCGGTTGTGTATTAATGCAACGAACAAAAGTAATTGCTTATGCTTCTAGACAATTGAAGATTCAAGAACAAAATTATATGACGCATGATTTGGAATTAGGCGCGGTTGTTTTTGCATTAAAGACTTGGAGGTACTACTTATATGGGGTCAAAAGTATTATATATACCGACCACAAAAGTCTTCAACACATATTTAATCAAAAACAACTGAATATGAGGCAGCGTAGGTGGATTGAATTGTTGAATGATTACGACTTTGAAATTCGTTACCACCCGGGGAAGGCAAATGTGGTAGCTGACGCCTTGAGCATGAAGGACAGAGAACCCATTCGAGTAAAATCTATGAATATAATGATTCACAATAACCTTACTACTCAAATAAAGGAGGCGCAACAAGGAGTTTTAAAAGAGGGAAATTTAAAGGATGAAATACCCAAAGGATCGGAGAAGCATCTTAATATTCGGGAAGACGGAACCCAGTATAGGGCTGAAAGGATTTGGGTACCAAAATTTGGAGATATGAGAGAAATGGTACTTAGAGAAGCTCATAAAACCAGATACTCAATACATCCTGGAACGGAGAAGATGTACAAGGATCTCAAGAAACATTTTTGGTGGCCGGGTATGAAAGCCGATGTTGCTAAATACGTAGGAGAATGTTTGATATGTTCTAAGGTCAAAGCTGAGCATCAGAAACCATCAGGTCTACTTCAACAACCCGAAATCCCGAAATGGAAATGGAAAAACATTACCATGGATTTCATCACTAAATTGCCAAGGACTGCAAGTGGTTTTGATACTATTTGGGTAATAGTTGATCGTCTCACCAAATCGGCACACTTCCTGCCAATAAGAGAAGATGACAAGATGGAGAAGTTAGCACGACTGTATTTGAAGGAAGTCGTCTCCAGACATGGAATACCAATCTCTATTATCTCTAATAGGGATGGCAGATTTATTTCAAGATTCTGGCAGACATTACAGCAAGCATTAGGAACTGGTCTAGACATGAGTACTGCCTATCATCCACAAACTGATGGGCAGAGTGAAAGGACGATACAAACGCTTGAAGACATGCTACGAGCATGTGTTATTGATTTTGGAAACAGTTGGGATTGACATCTACCGTTAGCAGAATTTTCCTACAACAACAGCTACCATTCAAGCATTGAGATGGCGCCGTTTGAAGCACTTTATGGTAGAAAGTGCAGGTCTCCGATTTGTTGGAGTGAAGTGGGGGATAGACAGATTACGGGTCCGGAGATAATACAAGAAACTACCGAGAAGATCATCCAAATTCAACAACGGTTGAAAACCGCCCAAAGTCGACAAAAGAGCTACGCTGACATTAAAAGAAAAGATATAGAATTTGAAATTGGAGAAATGGTCATGCTTAAAGTTGCACCTTGGAAAGGCGTTGTTCAATTTGGTAAACGAGGGAAATTAAATCCAAGGTATATTGGACCATTCAAGATTATTGATCGTGTCGGACCAGTAGCTTACCGACTTGAGTTACCTCAACAACTAGAGGCCGTACATAACACTTTTCACATCTCAAATTTGAAGAAATGTTTTGCTAAATAAGATCTCACTATTACATTAGATGAAATCCAAATCAACGAAAAACTTCAATTCATCGAAGAACCCGTCAAAATAATGGATTGTGAGGTTAAAAGACTTAAGAAAAACAAGATACCAATTGTTAAGGTTCAATGGAATGCTCGTAGAGGACCCGAGTTCACCTGGGAACGAGAAGATCAGATGAAGAAGAAATACCCGCATTTATTTCCAGAAGATACGTCAACACCTCCAACTGTTTAAAATTTCGGGACGAAATTTATTTAACGGGTAGGTACTGTAGTGACCCGAACTTTTCCATGTTTATATATATATTAAATGAAATTGTTATTTACATGATTAAGTGTTTCCAAAATGTTAAGCAATCAAACTTGTTAAGACTTGATTAATTGAAATAGGTTTCATATAGACAATTGACCACCCAAGTTGACCGGTGATTCACGAACGTTAAAACTTGTAAAAACTATATGATGACATATATATGGATATATATATATATATATATATTTATATATATATATATATATATATATATATATATATATATATATATATATATATATATATATATATATATATATATATATATATATATATATATATATATATATATATATATAGTTAACATGATATTATGATAAGTAAACATATCATTAAGTATATTAACAATGAACTACATATGTAAAAACAAGACTACTAACTTAATGATTTTGAAACGAGACATATATGTAACGAATATCATTGTAACAACATTTAATGTATATATATCATATTAAGAGATATTCATACATCATAATATCATGATAATATAATAATTTAAAATCTCATTTGATATTATAAACATTGGGTTAACAACATTTAACAAGATCGTTAACCTAAAGGTTTCAAAACAACACTTACATGTAACGACTAACGATGACTTAACGACTCAGTTAAAATGTATATACATGTAGTGTTTTAATATGTATTCATACACTTTTGAAAGACTTCAAGACACTTATCAATCCATCGTGAGTCATTTAAACCACCATCAAACCTCCATAGTTTGCAACTCTTGCTACTGTACACGATCTACGAATCCAAACAAGAACTTGCAGCTACTTTGCACACTGATCTTCTGTTCCTGTTCAAATTATTGTTGCTGTAACTGTTGATGAGCTCCACTGAGTTCCACAAAGTTAACCCTAATCGAATATATATTGTTGTTCCTGTTTCGATTAAACCCAACTCACCATCATTTTCTATTATTCTGTTCAAATCACGATGATAAAGATGATGTTGAGGAGATGATGAATAATAATGGGTGATGAAATCGATGATAATAAAGGTGTTATGCGACTGAGATGATGAAGATGATTATGATATTATTGCCAAACCCTATAACCCCATCGACATGATATCATTGTAGTGACCCGAACTTTTCCATGTTTATATATATATTAAATGAAATTGTTATTTACATAATTAAGTGTTTCCAACATGTTAAGCAATCAAACTTGTTAAGACTTGATTAATTGAAATAGGTTTCATATAGACAATTGACCACCCAAGTTGACCGGTGATTCACGAACGTTAAAACTTGTAAAAACTATACGATGACATATATATGGTTATATATATAGTTAACATGATATTATTATAAGTATGTATCTCATTAGGTATTTTAACAATGAGTTATATACATAAAAATGAGACTATTAATTTAAGAAACTCGAAAACGATATATATAACGATTATCGTTATAACAACGTCTTATTAGGTACATATGAATCATATTAAGATATTGATACACTTGGTTAATTATGTTAAATGATAAGTAAATATATTATTAAGTGTATTAACAATGAAATACATATGTAAAAATAAGACTACTAACTTAATGATTTCGAAACGAGACATATATGTAACGATTATCGTTGTAACGACATTTAACTGTATATATATCATACTAAGATATATTATATATCATAATATCATGATAATATAACAATTTAACTTCTCATTTGTTATAATAAACAATGGGTTAACAACATTCAACAAGATCGTTAACCTAAAGGTTTCAAAACAACATTTACATGTAACGACTAACGATGACTTAACGACTCAGTTAAAATGTATATACATGTAGTGTTTTAATATGTATTCATACACTTTTGAAAGACTTCAAGACACCTATCAAAATAATTCTACTTAACAAAAATGCTTACAATTACATCCTCGTTCAGTTTCATCAACAATTCTACTCGTATGCACCCGTATTCGTACTCGTACAATACACAGCTTTTAGATGTATGTACTATTGGTATATACACTCCAATGATCAGCTCTTAGCAGCCCATGTGAGTCACCTAACACATGTGGGAACCATCATTTGGCAACTAGCATGAAATATCTCATAAAATTACAAAAATATGAGTAATCATTCATGACTTATTTACATGAAAACAAAATTACATATCCTTTATATCTAATCAATACACCAATGACCAAAAACACCTACAAACACTTTCATTATTCAATTTTCTTCATCTAATTGATCTCTCTCAAGTTCTGTCTTCAAGTTCTAAGTGTTCTTCATAAATTCTACAAGTTCTAGTTTCATAAAATCAAGAATACTTCCAAGTTTGCTAGCTTACTTCCAATCTTGTAGAGTGATCATCCAACCTCAAGAAATCTTTCTTATTTACAGTAATATATCTTTCTAATACAAGGTAATAATCATATTCAAACTTTGATTCAATTTCTATAACTATAATAATCTTATTTCGAGTGGAAATCTTACTTGAACTTGTTTTCGTGTCATGATTCTACTTCAAGAACTTTCAAGCCATCCAAGATCCTTTGAAGATAGATCCATTTGTCTCTTTTCCAGTAGGTTTATCCAAAAAACTTGAGGTAGTAATGATGTTCATAACATCATTCGATTCATACATATAAAGCTATCTTATTCGAAGGTTTAAACTTGTAATCACTAGAACATAGTTTAGTTAATTCTAAACTTGTTCACAAACAAAAGTTAATCCTTCTAACATGACTTTTAAAATTAACTAAACACATATTCTATATCTATATGATATGCTAACTTAATGATTTAAAATCTGGAAACACGAAGAACAACGTAAAACTGGACATACACCGTCGTAGTAACACCGCGGGCTGTTTTGGGTTAGTTAATTAAAAACTATGATAAACTTTGATTTAAAAGTTGTTCTTCTGGGAAAATGATTTTTCTTATGAACATGAAACTATATCCAAAAATCATGGTTAAACTCAAAGTGAAAGTATGTTTTCCAAAATAGTCATCAAGATGTCATTTTTTCGATGGAAGTGACTACCTCTTTAGTAATTGACATGTAACTTAATTTTCCGACTATAAACCTATACTTTTCTGTTTATATTCTTAAATTAGAGTTCAATATGAAACCATAGCAATTTGATTCACTCAAAACGGATTTAAAATGAAGAAATTATGGGTAAAACAAGATTGGATAATTTTTCTCATTTTAGCTACGTGAAAATTGGTAACAAATCTATTCCAACCATAACTTAATCAACTTGTATTGTATATTATGTAATCTTGAGATACCATAGACACGTATACAATGTTTCGACCAATTATGTCGACACATCTATATATATTTCGGAACAACCATAGACACTCTATATGTGAATGTTGGAGTTAGCTATACAGGGTTGAGGTTGATTCCAAAATATATATAGTTTGAGTTGTGATCAATACTGAGATATGTATACACTGGTTCGTGGATTGATTCAAGATAATATATATCGATTTATTTCTGTACATCTAACTGTGGACAACTAGTTGTAGGTTACTAACGAGGACATCTGACTTAATAAACTTAAAACATCAAAATATATTTTGAACATATATTTTGAACATACTTTGATATATATGTACATATTTGTTATAGATTCGTGAATCGACCAGTGGCCAAGTCTTACTTCCCGACGAAGTAAAAAATCTGTGAAAGTGAGTTATAGTCCCACTTTTAAAATCTAATATTTTTGGGATGAGAATACATGCAGGTTTTATAAATGATTTACAAAATAGACACAAGTACGTGAAAATACATTCTATGGTTGAATTATCGAAATCGAATATGCCCCTTTTTATTAAGTCTGGTAATCTAAGAATTAGGGAACATACACCCTAATTGACGTGAATCCTAAAGATAGATCTATTGGGCCTAACAAACCCCATCCAAAGTACCGGATGCTTTAGTACTTTGAAATTTATATCATATCTGAAGGGTGTCTCGGAATGATGGGGATATTCTTATATATTCATCTTGTTAATGTCGATTACCAGGTGTTCACCATATGAATAATTTTTATCTCAATGTATGGGATGTGTATTGAAATATGAAATCGTGTGGTCTATTATTATGATTTGATAATATATAGGTTAAACCTATAACTCACCAACATTTTTGTTGACGTTTTAAGCATGTTTATTCTCAAGTAATTATTAAGAGCTTCTACTGTCGTATACTTAAATAAGCACGAGATTTGGAGTCCATGCTTGTATGATATTGTGTAAAAACTGCATTCAAGAAACTTATTTCGTTGTAACATATTTGTATTGTAAACCATTATGTAATGGTCGTGTGTAAACAGGATATTATAGATTATCATTATTTGATAATCTACGTAAAGCTTTTTAAACCTTCATTGATGAAATAAAGGTTATGGTTTGTTTTAAAATGAATGCAGTCTTTAAAAAACGTCTCATATGGAGGTCAAAACCTCGCAACGAAATCAATTAATATGGAACGTTTTTAATCAATAAGAACGGGACATTTCACACCAACCTTTGTGTTGACTGTTTAAGCATGTTTATTCTCAGGTCCTTAAGAAAGTCTTTCGCTGTTGCATTATCTGAGCAAGCTGTGCATGGATTCTCATGCTTTTGTTTAAATGAAGTGTTGCATTCAATAAAACCTTTGTCATGTATTATATTCGACTGTTATGTCACGTGTGTAGTATTTGGAAACTGCTGTATTATGGAGATTATCTCTTAAATAATCGCCCACTTGTTTAAAACATGCATTATGTATAATAATGGTGTGTTTTTTATGAAACAAATGCAATATTTTCTAAAACGTATCATATAGAGGTCGAATACCTCGCTATGGGACCAATGAATAACGTACTGCGTTTATAGTAATATGAACGGGTTGTTTCAGTTGGCATCAGAGCAGAGGTCTTAGCAAACCATAAATTGCATTAGTGTGTCTGACCGGTATTTGTTAGGATGCATTAGTGAGTCTGGACTTTGACCGAACTTGTTTTTGAAAACCATTATTTATCATTTTTGGTCAAAAATTGAATATTTTAACATGAAAATATTATGTGATATATCACTAATGTGGTAGTTAATGTGTGATAGATGTCTAGTTCTAGCTCCAATCTCATTATCACATTCAGCGACTCCGAAGTTGAATCTCCAGCAAAATTACCAATCATCGACTTATCTGATAACGATAAAGGCTCGAGGGAAGGTGTATCAATCATCTATATAACTGATGACGATGATTATCTGGATCGAATGCATTTTGGGAAGATTCACAATTTCCGGAAGAACCGGAAGTGAAAGAACCTGAAAACAGTCCGGATGAGGAAGTAAAAGAGATTACTGAGAAAGAATTTAAAAAGGGAAAGGTCTAACGACCCGTCCTAATCCATCTGGACGAATACATTACATTTGGTTACATCGCGAGGTACTTGACCTCTATATGATACATTTTACAAACATTGCATTCGTTTTTAAAAGACAAACTTTCATTTCATCGAAAGTTGACAACATGCATACCATTTCATAATATATCCAACTATAATGGACTTAATAATAATCTTGATGAACTCAACGACTCGAATGCAACATCTTTTGAAATATGTCATGAATGACTCCAAGTAATATCTCTAAAATGAGCAAATACACAGCGGAAGATTTCTTTCGTACCTGAGAATAAACATGCTTTCAAGTGTCAACCAAAAGGTTGGTGAGTTCATAGGTTTATTATAAAACAATAAAATTCATCATTTTGATAGACTACAAGATTTAAATCCTGCATGGTACAAATGGGCCCGAATCCTATACCCACCTGTAATATACATACGATATCTTTTAAATACATTACACCTTTATGTTGTACGAAATCATCTTTCATAAATCTTAGTAACCGTACACATATCTTGTGCATAAAAATAATATACACATAACTTGTGCATAAAATCATTCTCTCGATACATAACATTCACTTTTCATTGCTTTCAAAGTTTGGTTTGGTAACCGACCTTAACATATAATGCGCATAATAATATCCCCAAAACAGAACATCTCGTCCGTATAATAATCATATAAACTTCGAAGTACTAAACACCACGCCCACTAGCCCTTCCGTCTAGTGAACATTCTGGGTGGGGGTGTTAAACCCGGTAGCTACCTTTAGGATTCGCGTGAATTAGGGTCATACCCGATTCTAATTCTTAGGTTACCAAGCAATAATAATCAGGGAAAAATATTCATATCAATTGTGGCAATTATCACGTCCACATAATTCAATGGTGGCAATTATCACGTCCACATAATTCATTCGAGGAATATTTTGCTTGTGTCTATCTCGTCAAACATTTATAAAAGCATTTCATGTGTTCGCAGTTCAAAATGTATTTCAAAAGTATTTAATAAAGCAGTTGTAAAAGTAGCGCATGTATTCTCAGTCCCAAAAATGTAAAGAGTAAAAGGGAATCAAATGAACTCACAATACGATATTTTGTAGTAAAAATATGCATACGATGATACAGAACAATTCCGGTTGGCCTCGGATTCGCGAACCTATATCATTTATATGTATTAAAATATATAATCGTAATCGAACGAATATATATATTTTTAATGATATACTTGTTAAATTATGTTATATGTGTTCATTATAGTTTTTATGTAACTAGTTGTTATTTGGTAAAATATGTAATGACCCGGAATTTTCCGACCAAATTTAAACCTTAATCTTTATATGTTTCCGACTCGATAAGCAAAATCTGTAATGTTGAGTCTAGAAAGTTTGAAATCTATTTTCGGATAATCAGTTACCATTTGACCATGCCTGACGATTCACGAACCATTATGTGTAAATAAATATATAAATAAATATATATACATATTAATTATTATAAATTAAATAATTATATGAGTTAATTAATTACGTAAATAAAATAATATATGATATTATTGTTAAAATGAATCTAGATATGTAAGGTATATTGAATGTATGGTAAACGATAATAGTACTTGTTTGTCAGTCGATTGATATTAAGCAAGTTAATGAGTGGAATAATTAAATATATTTAACCTAAAAGTTTGGGATTTTTAGGAACAATTTTATACGTTAGCAGTTTAGCAATAAGCACGATATAACCATTCGTGGAAAAATCATCGGTAGAATACTCCCAAAAATCTCTGCTTCACTGTACTTAATTGAAAGGATGATTGGTTACTGTTTCTTCATTGAATTTAAAGTATTATCATACTATTAATTATTAATTTATCACTACCTTATTGTGTATATATATATTACACATATTACAGAACCACTTATCACCACTATGTTTTTTACGAGGGCTACAAACAACTATCAAACTAAACCTACAAACCATTTGCCTTCCACTACTCGTTGAGAACTAGTGCTTGTTCATTTTTGGTTGCAACCCATGAACCACAACCGAAGTTATTATCTCCGTTTATCACAACAACCCCAAGAATATCATCGAGCACTACTCCATCGTAACCCACCATCTACCTAACCACCTTGGTCTTCTTATTCTCAAACCGCCACCACTAGACATCACCCTGCACCATGACCGTCTTCAACATGAGACCATTCATCATCACCATCGGCTTACACCCATTTCTGTTCCATTTCTGTTTAATGACCATCAATTAACCAAACACCCATCACCCTAAGTCCACCGTAGGCAACTATCACTAACACCACCTCCTATTCTGTTTTTCTATCTTTCTATGTCAACTATCGAGCCACAACTGAGACCCATTTAATCTCGCCACAGTTTTCCATTTTTGTTTAGTAACCAAGAACCACCACAAAACCACCACCCATGATAAACACCATCGAACACGATCCATTAAACCCACAACCACGCTTGTCTTCTTACTGTTTTCTTGTATGTTCGAGGAAACTCCACAAAAATAACCTACAACACCTTCGATCATGACTGCAGCTGCATTTTCTTTACTTTCTATTACCCTACAACCACCATTTTTCTCCCTCTACTCTCTCTCTATGAGAACCCAACCACACCATAAACCTGCTATTTCCGCTGCCATGTCTATTTTCTTTTTGTTTACTGCAGCTGCTACTGCTTTCTGTTTCTGTCGAAGGGCAGCAGCCCTGTTATTACTTCTTTTCGTAAACCACCGTACGCTACACCCTCACCTTTCTGTTACCACTACCTGCGTTGGTTTCTGTTTGAGACCCAACAGTTTTTTTTATCCGATATTGTAATCTCACCTATATTTTTGTCGACAAGAATGATAAATGATTAGTGATGATAATGTGCTATTTTGTATTCTGTCGGCTAAAAGAAAGTGGAAGAAAAAGAAATAAATAAAAACCGTATACCCTACTTTAGAATGGGATATTGGACTGGTTACACGACATGGGCCGAAATATTGTAAGTTGTTGGGCCGAAAACTGTTATGGACTGATGGGACGAGATCTTCATTTTATGTTGGGTCGAATAACGGGTTAAAACAATTTGGGTAGCAACTAAATCAGAAAAAGAAACAGTAGAGCAACGGTTTAAGGGTGTGTTTGTTTAGCGAGAGGTCTCGGGTTCGATTCCTAACAATGACATATTTTTTTTAAAAGGCTTGATTTGGAAGGTAGTCTTACTTTTCTATTAGTATTATTATTAGTATTATTATTATTATTATTATTATTATTATTATTATTATTATTATTATTATTATTATTATTACTACAAATAAATGACTAGTATAATTGTCAAAATTAATATTAACATTATTAAATTTAAGTATCATCATCATTATTATTATTATTATTATTATTTTTATTATTATTATTATTATTATTATTATTATTATTATTATTATTATTATTATTATTATTACTATTATTATTATTGTTACTATTTTTTTATTATTATGTCATTACAAATATTTAAAAAATATATAAATACTAATATCATTATTAACACTAGTAAAATTATTATTTTGTAATTATTATTATTATTATTACTAGAATTAGAAATATCATAAATATTAATATTTGTTATACCAATATGATTAAAACCATCATCTTAGTATAATTATCATCACTAATATTATTATTATTAAAAGTAGTATTATTATTACCATTAGCATTATTATTAGTATAAGTATTAATTAAAATTATTAATATCTTTATTATTATTATTAGTTATTATTATTCGTAAATCATTACTATTATCAAAACTATTTTTTTTACAAATAAATACTATGAACATAAAATATACTTATTACATAATTATAATAATATTTTCACATAACTATATATATATTAAACCTATTAATATTAATTATATAGATAGTTACTTATAACAAACTATTGATTTTTTTTAAAAATATAACACTAAACAATTATAAATATAAATATGGATATATTAATGTAACTATATAAATATTAATCAATTTGAATACATACACAAATTAAATATATATATATATATAATATAAATTAGATTATAATATATACAAATTTGTTTGATTACGATTATATGTATTAATATACATAAATGATATAGGTTCGTGAATCCGAGGCCAACCTTATAATTGATCAATGGTGTTATATGTATTTTTACTACAAAATACAGTATGGTGAGTATATAGTCCTTTTTTAAACTCTAAATATTTTGGGATGAGAATACATGCATTTTATGATTTACGTTATGGACACAAGTGATCAAAAATAAATTCTATGTTGAGTTGTACCATGGCATATTTCTTTATACTTGGTAGATAATATTTACATGAGGAATGTAAACGCGAATCCTGTTGATAGATCTATCGGGCCTGACAACCCCAACCGGGCTGGACGACCAGTTTTCAACGGTTGCATAGTACTTCGTTTCTGTATACTACACTTGGTACGGTGTAGCGATTATTTAAGAATATGCTGCTATGATTTAAATGTTAAGTATGGTTACCAAGTGCTCAACTACTTTTACATACACTTGCGAGTATATTATGTTTAAATATATAAAATCTTGTGGTCCATAGTTATTACGCTGCTAGCATCAAACCTATATATCTCACCAACTTTATGTTGACATTTTAAAGCATGTTATTCTCAGGTACGAATTAAGTCTTCCGCTGTGCATTTGCTCATATTAAGGACATTACTTGAAGTCCATCATCGCAATGGGATCAAATGTTAAGGACATCGTCCGGATGGATTAGTAGCGGTCCTTTCAGTTGGTATCAGAGCGGTGGTCTTAGCGAACCAGGTCTTGCATTAGTGTGTCTGACTAATAGTTGTTAGGATACATTAATGAGTCTGAACTTCGACCGTGTCTACATGTCAAAAGTTTTGCTTATCATTTCTAGTCGGAAATCATCTGTTTATTATCCTTAGAAAATTACCTGCTTATCATTCTTAAGTCTAGATACGTCTTACTGCATTTATTGCATCGATAGTGTATAGACAAAATTCATATCTTAGCGTATCTGATAATTCATATCTTAGCACATCTGTAGACTTGCCTGACATATGTCGTAGGTTCCTCTGTAGTCTACGAAATCTTTAGTATTATATATACAAATATTCTATATAGCTAGAATATCATCCGATATCCGAAAATCATATCACATCGAAGATCCCTTCCATCCACCAAATTGCTCACTTGGCGATGAACCTGAAGCACTTACCGGCGAACCTGTTCGAGAAACCATTTTCACTCTCATATCTAGAGTATCTCGTCACGATTATATACTATCCCATATTTCGAATCTTATTCATCCGCTTGCTCCAACTGTCCATCATCCCGGTGTACCAGCAGAAGTTAACGAACTTCGCGCTCGCGTGACGACTTTGGAGAATATGGTGCGAAGATTACAAACACCAGCAGCAGCACCAGCAACATAATCAGCACCCCCATCATCAACATCAACAGTACCCTTATCACCCCCAAACCACAACCACGCCGTAAATCTCAACATCACAATCTGTATCTCGGATATCAACCTCACACGCTTCAATATCACCATCTGTACTTCGAGTATGATCTTCGTTCTACATATCGTTCTACATCGAATATCTTCACTTTACGTATCGTTCTACCTCATTTATCTTCGCTCAACATGGCGATTATGTGATTTCTAAAGTTTTAGAGATTATGTAATTTAGTATTAAAGATAAATCAAATGAGTTTAATATCTTATTGACTCACTAGATCCATGATTACATCCGGAGAAAATATATATGCAAGTATATTTTCATAAAGATTGTAATTAAAAATTCTTTCGTATAAACTATTAATGATGAGAAATATTTTAACGGGTAGGTAATACTCGAGGAATATTTAGATTTCACATTAATAAGTTACATTGTACATTTTTCGAATCTGATTCAATGGTCATTTACTATCCTACTTACAACCACCGATATACGTATCCGTTCACCACAAAATAACCATTTCTATTCAAATTTCATATTTGAATTTTGACCTATCAGAATCCAACAAGTGGCATAATGAAAAAAACATTGGACAAAATAAAATTTGTTAGAAACAAACGGATTAACTAATTGAAATATTGTTAAGATTCCACGCTAACTATTCCTAGCTAACTGTTCCCAGCTAACTGTTAATTCTGTATTACATTTTAATTATCGCAATTTAATTTCTGTTACTTACTTTTACGCACTTTAAATTGGGACACATGTACACAATACGTCGGATTAATTCTGAGACAATACGTTGTACACGGGTCATGATATATATTTATTTTACGCACTTTAAATAACAGGACACGTATACAAGGTTTCGACCTATCATATCGACCCATCTATATATATATTTCGGAACAACCATAGACACTCTATATGTGAATGTGGGAGTTGGCTATACAGGGTTGAGGTTGATTCCAAAATATATATATAGTTTGAGTTGTGATCAATATCGAGACCGGTACAAGGGTCACGATACGTATTAATTAATTCGAATATTATATATATTAAACTATATATGAATCATTGGACTATTGGACCATTGAACAATTAGACTATTGGACTGCTAACTTTGGACAATTAAAATGAATTAAAATATTGATTATAACATATGAAACTAAACAATTCTTCAAGTTTGCCACTTGATTTCATCTTAAACCTCATTTGTATCTTGACAATTACAATCCGCGCCCAAATCTTTCATGATTCTTGAAAACCCCTCAATCGAGAGGATGAACCAACCGCACTTCATCTACAGAAGAAAAGATTTATGCATATAGTTATGCACCTGAAGAAAAAAAAAAACTCTCGAACCCAAAGTCATAGTTTAGCACGTACTTGTGTTGAATCCTTTACCATTTATTAGCAAAAACAACCTTACAATTCCTTTTCAAAGTAGTCAATTTTGTCACAGCTTCAGCAAGTTAACTTCGACTTCTCAGTAAGACTAGTCTTATTATAACCTCGATATATATACGTCGTCCTTTCGTCATCGTTACCAAGGAACCTTTTATATTCCATGACATCATCAGCAGATATACCAGCAGCTCATTATCTCTTCG
Organism: Rutidosis leptorrhynchoides; assembly: GCF_046630445.1. Lineage (NCBI taxonomy): Eukaryota > Viridiplantae > Streptophyta > Magnoliopsida > Asterales > Asteraceae > Rutidosis > Rutidosis leptorrhynchoides. Next base: position 345,257,915 of record NC_092340.1, on the reverse strand, counting down.
GCGGAATCCGCAATCAGTATTTTGAAAATCTCGTAGAACTTCTCCAGTTATACCTATAATGTCTATCCCTAAGAATTTCATACTCCGAATGTGAGGTTTCTGAAAAACACCCTGAACTGCGAACTAGTTCTTAAAATGCTGATGAAGCAGCGAAAACAGTAAACGACTTTACCAAGTCAAAAGTTTACAATAAAGTACAGTGTGTTGGAAAAGCTCAGAAAAAGAGGAAGGTTGGAACTGAAAGGCGGATTGAGCAAAGTATGAAGGAAGCTGTGGATAAATCACAAAGACTGAATCTGCCTTCAAAGAATCCAAATGATTCAGTGCCTGCTGAAACCGTTAGTAAGAACTGTAATGACCCGCACTTTTTTGATCGTTCTATACTTATAAGATTAATATTTATATAAATTAAACCTTACCAACATGATAAGCAATCCAAATTGTTGAGACTTATGTTTTTGAAATGAGTTTTACACAACGTTTGACCGTCTAGTTTGACCGATGATATCACGAACTATATAACATATGATAATTATACGTTTGTGTATATATATGTATATATACATATTTAACATGATCTAAGGATGTTTTAATATCTCATTTTGTATTAATAACAATAAGTTATAAGTATATTTTGAAACTACTAACTTAAGTTTTCAAAACGATAACCATACGTAACGTTATTTGACATAAATACTTATAACATATAATGTTTATACATATATCGTATATGTAATGTATTTAATCACTTTTAAAGACTTAAATACATAAAACAATATAAGTATATTCACAAAAGATAGCTATATTTGAATTCTCATTCCATTTTTCACAAGATTTTCTATACGTATATCTAGAGTATATGTACTCGTATCATACCTAGCTTCTATACGTATTTACTATTGGTATATACACATCAAATCACCACCAACCAGCCCTTGTTCATGCCTTATGTATAAGGTAATTGCTTTTGTATGATTGTTTGACAAATACACAAGATTACAAACTAAAATTTTGTCCATGATCACCTTAAAATCACGTTTTTAAGGGAGGTAGGAGTATCATCATTTTGATTCATTTTCACTTCAATTATCTTAGCTAAAACACACACTCTTTCTTAACCTTTAAACTCCATAAACATTCAGCAAAGTTCCATGAAGATCTAGCTTCAAAAACCTTACTTAATCACCATAAGAAAAACCTTACAAAAACACTTCAAGAATCCTTTCAAGAACACAAGTTTACTTCCAATCTTTCATCCAACTCCATCACCCTTTTAGTTCTAGGTTTTCACTCATCATTTACAGCAATCTTGTCCAAGTAACTTGAGGTAGTAACTTTGTTCATAACCTTATTCGATTCATATATATATATAGCTATCTTATTTTGTGGTATAAAATTTTAACAACAAGAACATAGTTTGAATGTTTTCAAACTTGTTTGCAAACTAAATAGATCCTTCTCACTTAACTTTTAAAATACTTCAAGACCTGTAATATATCATAAATATATGCTAATTTAACAAGGTATAACTTGGTTTTTCAAAGAACACCTTAAAAACTGAATTTACGACGTCGGAGTGCAACCGGGGGCTGTTTTGGGTTGGATAATTAAAAACCATCTTAAACTTTGAATTGGAGGTTTATTTTCTGGAAAAATGATTTTTACTATGAATATGATAACACATAAATATATCATGATTTAACTCAAAGTATAAGTATTTTTAGAAAAATAATCATTTAAGGTTGTTTACATGATGGAAAATGATTAACTTCATAAGTTTCACTAAAGTTTGACCTATGACCTGTGATTTCGAATACAAACTAAGGTATTTACAGTTCATAGTCTTAAAGAGGGACTCGATCCAAGGAAGTGGCAAGTTGAATCAACGAAAACGGAGTTGTAACGAAGAAACTATGACCAAAACGAGATCGGATATCTAAGACTAGTTTAGCTACGAAAATAATTGGAGAAAATTAAATAAATCACATCTTTTTAAAATAACATGATATTTTATATATATGTGCTCATAATTTAATTTTATATGGTTCAGGATCACCCGTAAACAATACGAGAAGATTAATCATAAGATCCCATGATTGTACGCAACACGTCATTTGACAACACCGGTACTTTATGTACGCAACACGTCATTTGACAACACCGGTACCGTGGGTCAAGATTAATCTCGACCAATACATATACGATGGGGGTTTTTATTTATTTCATTGGGGGTTTATTAAACACCTAAAAATGAACCATTAAAATTGAATTACTAACATCGGACTGCTAACTACGGACTAAGAAATTATTAAAAGTATTAAAAGTATAATAAGTATATATATGTGACGATTGTTTTAAAAAGAAAAGGTATTGATATATTATATATGGATAGGTTCGTGATATCAATCGGAGACCAAGTCGAAATTACATATCTTCAAGACAAAAGTGAGTATATAGTCCCACTTTTAAACTCTAAATATTTCGGGATGAGAATACATGTATTTTATGTTTTACGATATGGACACAAGTAACTGAAAAATATATTCTACGTTGAGTTGTACCACTGGCATACTTCCCTGTAGCTTGGTAACTGTTATTTACAGCGGTATTGTAAACGCAAATCCTGTTGATAGATCTATCGGGCCTGACAACCCCAACCGGACTGGACGACCAGTATTCAACGGTTGCACAGTACTTCGTTTTGTGACTACACTTGGTACGGTGTAGTAAGATTTCATAATAAAGGGAATATGCGACGTGATTAAATGTTAAGTATGGTTACCAAGTGCTCAACCACTTAGAATATTTTTATTAAAACGTTTATATATGAAATCTTGTGGTCTATATATATATATATATTGCTGCCGGCATTAAACCTATATCTCACCAACTTTATGTTGACATTTTAAACATGTCTATTCTCAGGTGATAACTAAAAGCTTCCGCTGCAACATGTTGAATTTAAACAAGATCTTGAGTATGCATATTTGTGTCAAAAATAAAACTGCATATCGGAGGATTTGTAATATAAAATATTCTAGAAATCGTATTGTTATCATCACATGTAAAGTTTGTAAGTCTAAGATTATCGCTAAACGATAATCATCTTTTTATTGTCTAAACCTTGTATTTGTAATAAAAGTTATGGTTTGTATTGTAAAAACGTATGCAGTTTTTGAAAAATGTCGCATATAGAGGTCAATACCTCGCGATGAAATTATATGTTATTGTATTCGTCCTTATGGTTAAGGTCGGGTTATGACATGTGGTATCAGAGCGGTGGTCTTAGCGAACCAGGTTTGCATTAGTGTGTCTAACTAATAAGTCGTTAGGATACATTAGTAAGTCTGGACTTTGACCGGATCTGATTTAACAACCATTGCTTATCATTGTTGGTTAAAATTTATATGTAAATATTATGTAGTACTAATGGGTTAGTTGTTGTGTGATAGATGTCGGGCTCAAAACTTATTATCACATTCAGCGACTCCGAATCAGAATCTTCAGATGGTGTTTCAGTCAATAACCTATCCGATGACGAAAATAATATCTTTGGGGAAGACTCACAAATTCCGGATGAACCCGAGGAGGAAAGTGAACCCGAGGAAGAAATACAAGAAATTACGAAAGACAAGTTCGAACTAGGAAAGAAACGAAAGGCTAATGAATTAGAAAATTCAAATCCTGAGTTTAGTAAGGATGATGTGGCACCAACTCCACTAGACACTACCACCCCTATTCCCGCTATTCCTATTCGTTCTATCCCGGCATCTAGTTCTTCAGCCCCACAGCCAAAATATAAGCAGACAGCTAGGATAAGCGTTAGGCCATTCCTTGAACCTAAACGTCCTAGAAAATAGACCAAACGATGCGCTGCCGTATTAAACCATGGGATCATATAATGTTTTGTATAATATATTAGTGTGGTTTGCTTAATGTTCGATGTAAGATAAGCATATGTAAAATAGTGAAGTATGAAATGCAATAATTTTCCATGGTTAAGTATTATTTAGATTGTAGTAATTGGTTCTGTACTAAGCTATTAAGTATGAACATTAACGGGTAGGTACTACCCTAGATATAATTATAAAATGCTAATAAGAAGAAAAGGCTTTTATAATAATACCTGGTTTATATTGTTAACAAGCTATAATGTACTATAAATACACACTACATCTATAATATTCCATGTGAATAATTATTTTCTTTCATTAGGAAATGGCGCGATTGAATCGAATGACGGAACAAGAAGTCGAGGAATTCATCAACCAGCGTGTGAACGACAGAATGTTATGGGTCGAAGCTGCAAGAGCTGCTGCAGTTAACCCAAATCCTCGTGTAGGATGTACCTACAAGACTTTTCAAGCTTGCAAGCCCTCATCATTCAGTGGAACGAAAGGACCGATCGGTTTAACCCGGTGGATAGAAAAGATGGAGACTGTGTTTAAAATAAGTGGTTGTATTGAAAAGGACATGACCAAGTATGCATCGTGCACTTTACAAGATAGTGCACTCACGTGGTGGAAAAATTATGTGAAGGCTGTAGGAGGAGATGTAGCTTATGATACTCTTTGGGAAGAATTCAAAACAATGTTAATCAACGAGTATTGTCCAAGGAACGAGGTTAGGAAGTTGGAAGATGAATTACGAAGTCTGAAGGTTATTGGTACTGAAATCACCAACTACAATCAGCGATTCATGGAATTAGTTTTGCTATGTCCTGAATTGGTTCCAACCGAAGAACGGAAAATTGAAATGTACAAAGATGGTTTGCCCAAAAAGGTCAAGGCAAATGTTACAACATCGAAACCTAAGACAATTCATGAAGCTATAACCATGGCAAACGAGCTAATGGATCAGGTCATCATGGATAAGAAAGTATCCAATACTGATGTGAAGGTATCAGGTAACAAAAGAAAGTGGAATGGAAATTATGATCGAGGTAACCAACAACAATCTTTTAAGAAACAAGAAATCACGCAAGGTGCGGGTAGTGGTTTAAGCTTTGGTTATAAAGGACAAAATCCTTTATGCAACCGTTGCCACAAACATCACTCTGGTTACTGTAATGTGGTATGCAACAAATGTAATCGAAAGGGTCATCTTGCTGAAGATTGTAGGGCTCTCGTTACAAATACAAATGGTACCAAGACTCCTGCCACCAATGCAAATAGAACTGCTTTGGCTACCATTACTTGTTATGGGTGTGGAAAACAAGGTCACTATAAGAACCAGTGCCCGAATCCAGAGAAGAATATCGGACCTGCACGAGGGAGAGCATTTGTTATTAATGCTAGAGAGGCGTGTGAAGACCCGGAGCTTGTTACGGGTACGTTTACCATTAATAACTTATCCGCATCTATTATATTTGATACTGGTGCTGATAGAAGTTACGTGTGTAGAGACTTTCACGCTAAATTGAATTGTTTATCATTACCTCTAGATGCTAAGTACATGATTGAGTTAGCTAATGGTAAACTAATTAAAGCCGATAAAATTTGCCGTGATTGTAAAATAAATTTAGCCGGAGAAACATTTAAGAATGATTTGATACCCGTAGAATTAGGAAGTTTTGATGTAATAATCGGCATGGACTGGATGTCCAAAATAGGAGCTGAAGTTGTGTGCGCCAAGAAGGCAATTCGCATTCCTCGTAAGGATAAAACGCCAGTAATGATTTATGCAGAGAAGGGTAACTCAAAGCTAAAACTCATTAGTTATTTGAAAGCTCAAAAGTGCTTGAAGAAAGGGTGCTATGCTATCTTAGCACATGTTAATAAAGTCGAAAAGAAAGAAAAAGAGAAGTGCATCAATGACGTGCCTGTGGCAAGAGATTTTCCTGAAGTATTTCCGGAAGAGTTGCCGGGATTACCTCCATTTAGATCTGTAGAATTTCAAATAGATCTTGTACCAGGAGCTGCACCGGTTGCCCGTGCTCCATATAGACTTGCACCGTCCGAGTTAAAAGAACTTCAGAGTCAGTTAAAAGAATTACTGGATCGTGGATTCATACGACCAAGTACTTCACCGTGGGGAGCTCCGATTCTATTTGTTAAAAAGAAAGATGGATCTTTTAGGATGTGTATAGATTATCGTGAATTAAATAAGTTAACTATCAAGAATCGGTATCCACTACCGAGAATTGACGACTTATTTGATCAACTCCAAGGATCATGTGTGTACTCGAAAATTGACCTAAGATCGGGCTATCATCAATTACGCGTCAAAGAAGAAGATATACCGAAAACTGCTTTTCGGACACGTTACGGTCATTACGAATTTTTGGTCATGCCGTTTGGGTTGACAAATGCGCCAGCTGTATTCATGGACCTCATGAATCGAGTTTGTAGTCCATATTTAGATAAGTTTGTTATCGTTTTCATTGATGATATTCTTATCTATTCCAAGAGTGAGCAAGAGCATGAACAGCATTTAAGGTTGATATTAGAGTTGTTGAGAAAAGAACAGCTATATGCTAAATTTTCTAAATGTGCTTTCTGGTTGAAAGAAGTGCAATTTCTTGGCCACGTTGTTAGTAGCAAAGGAATTCAGGTTGATCCAGCAAAAATTGAAGCCGTTGAAAAATGGGAGACTCCTAAGACACCAACGCAGATACGCCAATTTTTGGGTTTAGCCGGTTATTATAGAAGGTTTATTCAAGATTTTTCCCGAATAGCTAAGCCGTTGACAGCATTAACGCAAAAAGGGAAGAAATACGAATGGACCTCGGAACAGGAGAACGCATTTCAATTACTGAAGAAGAAGTTGACTACGGCGCCTATTTTATCGTTACCAGAAGGGAACGATGATTTTGAAATATATTGTGACGCTTCGCGACAAGGTTTTGGTTGCGTTCTTATGCAACGGAAGAAAGTTATTGCATACGCATCCCGACAATTGAAGATTCACGAGCGCAATTATACGACGCATGATTTAGAACTGGGAGCAGTCGTGTTTGCATTGAAGATATGGAGACACTACTTGTATGGGGTTAAATGCACTGTGTTTACTGATCATAAAAGCCTTCAACATATTTTTGATCAGAAACAGCTAAACATGAGGCAACGTAGGTGGGTCGAGTTAATAAACGACTATGATTGTGAAATTCGTTATCATCCCGGGAAAGCGAATGTGGTGGCTGACGCACTAAGCAGAAAGGAACGAGAACCAATTCGGGTACGAGCGATGAACATAAAAATTCATATGAATCTCAACTCACAAATCAAAGAAGTTCAACGAGAAGCACTTACTAAAGAAAATATAGGAAATGAAATAATGAAGAAGTATGGGAAACAACTCATTATGCGGGAAGATGGAATTCGATATTTTGCAAACCTTATTTGGGTACCAAAGTTGGGTGGATTAAGGAAGTTAATATTGAACGAGGCACATAAGACAAGATACTCGATACATCCTGGAGTTGGAAAGATGTATCAAGATCTTAAGACGCATTATTGGTGGCCTAATTTAAAGACAGACGTTGCAACATATGTTGGGGAATGTTTAACTTGTTCCAAAGTCAAAGCAGAACACCAAAAGCCGTCAGGGTTACTTCAACAACCAGAAATCCCAGAATGGAAATGGGATGGTATTACCATGGATTTCATCATGAAGTTACCAAAGACTGCCTGGGGATACGACACCATTTGGGTGATTGTTGATCGTCTCACCAAGTCTGCACATTTCTTGCCTATAAAGGAAACGGATAGAATGGAGAAACTATTACGATTGTATATAAAGGAAATTGTTTCAAGGCATGGAATACCTATTTCCATTATATCTGATCGTGATGGTAGATTTACCTCAAAGTTCTGGCAATCACTACAGGAGGCACTAGGAACTCGTTTGGATATGAGTACCGCATATCATCCGCAAACTGACGGGCAGAGTGAAAGAACAATTCAGACTCTTGAAGACATGCTCAGGGCATGTGTGATCGATTTTGGAAACGGATGGGATAAGTATTTACCGTTAGCAGAATTCTCGTATAATAATAGTTATCATGCGAGCATTAAAGCTGCACCATTCGAAGCACTGTATGGAAGGAAGTGTAGATCTCCTATTTGTTGGAATGAAGTAGGAGATCGACAATTAACTGGTCTCGATATCATACATGAAACTACTGAAAAGATAGTACAAATTAAGGAGAGATTGAAAACAGCCCGTAGTCACCAAAAGAGCTACGCTGATGTTCGAAGGAAACCATTAGAGTTTCAGATCGGTGACATGGTTATGTTAAAGGTATCACCATGGAAAGGTGTAATACGTTTCTGCAAAAGGGGTAAACTGAACCCAAGGTACGTAGGCCCGTTCAAGATCATCGAACGCATTGGACCGGTTGTAACGACCCGCACTTTTTCGATCATACTATACTTATAAGATTAATATTTACATAAATTAAACCTTGCCAACATGATAAGCAATCCAATTTGTCGAGACTTATATTTCCGAAAAGAGTTTTACACAACGTTTGACCGTCTAGTTTGACCGATGATATCACGAACTATACAATATATGATAATTATACGTTTGTGTATATAAATGTATATATACATATTTAACATGATTAATAAATGTTTTAATATCTCATTTTGTATTAATAACAACAAGTTATATGTGTATTTTGAAACTACTAACTTAAGTTTTCAAAACGATAACTATACGTAACGTTATTTGACATAAATACTTAAGACATATAATGTTTATACATATATTGTATAAGTAATGTATTTAATCACTTTTAAAGACTTAAATACATAAAACCATATAAGTGTATTCACAAAAGATAGCTATATTTGAATCCTCATTCAATTTTTCACAAAATTTCTATACGTATACCTAGAGTATTTGTACTCGTATCATACCAAGCTCCTATACGTATTTACTAATAGTAAATACACATCAAAATCACCACCTAACCAGCCATTATTCATGCCATGAGGGCTAGGTAATTGAACTTGGAAGCAATTAGGACTAGATACATAAAATTATCACTTGAAATTTTGTCCATGTATACTAAAGGCCACGTTTTTTTTAGCTTATATGTATCATCATTTTCATTCATTTTAATTTCAAATTTCTTAAGCTAAACACACATTCTCTCTTACCCTTTGAACTCCATAACAATTCAGTAACTTACCAAGAAGATCTAGCCATAAAAACCTTACTTAAACACCATAAAGAAAACCATACAAAAACACTTCAAGAAAACCCTCCAAGAACACCAACTTACTTCCAATCTTTCATCCACTTCTATCACCCTTGTGATTCTAGCTTCTTACTTCTCTCTTACAGCAACTTCATCCAAGGAACTTGAGGTAGAATCTATGTTCATAACCTTATTCGATTCATATATATATAGCTATCTTATTTTGTGGTACAAAAGTTTAACAACAAGAACATAGTTTGAATGTTTTCAAACTTGTTTGCAAACTAAATAGATCCTTCTAACTTAACTTTTAAAATACTTCAAGACCTGTAATATAACTTATGTATATGCTAATTTAACAAGGTAAAACTTGGTTGTTCAAAGTATAAGTATTTTTAGAAAAATGGTCATTAAATGATTTTGTTGTAACAAAAATGTTTAACTTCATATGTTTCACTAATGTTTCACTTATGCCGTATGATTTTGAATACAAACCAAGGTATTTACAGTTCATAGTCTTAAAGAAGAACTCGATCCAAGAAGATGGCAATTTGAATCAACGAAAACGGATTTGTAACGAAGAAACTATGACCGAAACAAAATTGGTTATCCTAGATCATTTCAACTACGGGATCAATTGGAAAAAAATGATATAAATCACATATTTCTAAGATAACATGATATTTTATATATATGTACTTATAATTCAATTTTATATGGTTCAGGATCACCCGTAAACAACACGAGAAGATTAATCATAAGATCCCATGATTGTACGCAACACGTCATTTGACAACACCGGTACCATGGGTCAAGATTAATCTCGACCAATACATATACGATGGGGTTTTATTTATTTCGTTGGGGGTTTTGTTTATTGCGGGTATATTAAACATCTAAAAATGAACCATTAAAAATTGAATTACTAACATCGGAATGCTAACTACGGACTAAGGAAATATTCAAAATATTAAAAGTATAACAAGTATATATATATATAACGTTTGTTTTAAAATGAAAACATATTGATATATTATATATGGATAGGTTCGTGATATCAACCGGAAGACCGAGTCAAATTATATATATCATCAAGACAAGAGTGAGTATATAGTCCCACTTTTAAACTCTAAATATTTCGGGATGAGAATACATGTATTTTATGTTTTACGTTATGGACACAAGTGACTGAAAAATGTATTCTACGTTGAGTTGTACCACTGCATACTTCCCTGTAGCTTGGTAACTGTTATTTACAGCGGTATTGTAAACGCGAATCCTGTTGATAGATCTATCGGGCCTGACAACCCCAACCGGACTGGACGACCAGTATTCAACGGTTGCACAGTACTTCGTTTCGTGACTACACTTGGTACGGTGTAGTAAGATTTCATAATAAAGGGAATATGCGACGTGATTAAATGTTAAGTATGGTTACCAAGTGCTCAACCACTTAGAATATTTTTATTAAACTGTTTATATACGAAATCTTGTGGTCTATATATATATATATTGCTGCCGGCATTAAACCTATATCTCACCAACTTTATGTTGACCTTTTAAAACATGTCTATTCTCAGGTGATTACTAAAGCTTCCGCTGCATTATGTTGAATTTGAGCAGGATCTTGCGTACGCATATTTGTGTCAAAAATAAAACTGCATACCCAAGGATTTGTGTTGTAAAATATGCTCGAAATCGTGTTGTTATCATTATATGTAAAGTTTGTAAGTCGAAAATTATCGCTAAACGATAATCATCTTTTTATTGTCTAAAGCTTGTAACAAAAATAATGGTTATGGTTTGTAATGTATAATATATGCAGTTTCTCTTTTAAAAATGTCGCATATAGAGGTCAATACCTCGCAATGAAATCATACGTTATCTAACACGTTCTTATGGTTAAGGACGGGTTATGACATGTGGTATCAGAGCGGTGGTCTTAGCGAACCAGGTTTGCATTAGTGTGTCTAACCGATAAGTCGTTAGGATACATTAGTAAGTCTGGACTTTGACCGGGTCTGATTTAAAAACCATTGCTTATCATTGTTGGTTAAAATTTATATGTAAATATTATGTAGTACTAATGGGTTAGTTGTTGTATGATAGATGTCGGGCTCAAAACTTGTTATCACATTCAGCGACTCCGAACCAGAATCTTCAGATGGTGTTCCAGTCATTAACCTATCCGATGACGAAAATAATATCTTTGGGGAAGACTCACAAATTCCGGATGAACCGACTATAGAGAACCCGGAAAGTGAACCCGAGGAGGAAAGTGAACCCGAGGAGGAAAGTGAACCCGAGGAGGAAAGTGAACCCGAGGAGGAAAGTGAACCCGAGGAAGAAATACAGGAAATTACAAAAGATGAGTTCGAACTAGGAAAGAAACGAAAGGCTAATGAATTAGAAAATTCAAATCCCGAGTTTAGTAAGGATGATGTGGAACCAACTCCACTAGACACTACCACCCCTATTCCCGCTATTCCTATTCGTGCTGTCTCGGCATCCAGTTCTTCAGCCCCACAGCCAAAATATAGGCAGACAGCTAGGATAAGTGTTAGGCCATTCCTTGAACCTAAACGTCCTAGAAAATAGACCAAACGATGCGCTGCCGTATTAAACCATGGGATCATATAATGTTTTGTATAATATTATTAGTGTGGTTTGCTTAATGTTCGATACAAGATAAGCATATGTAAAATAGTGAAGTGTGAAATGCAATAATTTTCCATGGTTAAGTATTATTTAGATGGTAGTAATTGATTCTGTACTAAGCTATTAAGTATGGACATTAACGGGTAGGTACTACCCTAGATATAATTATAAAACGCTAATAAGAAGAAAAGGCTTTTATAATAATACCTGGTTCATATTATTAATAAGCTATAATGTACTGTAAATATACACTACATCTATAATATTCCATGTGAATAATTATTTTCTTTTCATTCTTATAGAAGAATATGGCGCGATTGAACCGAATGACGGAACAAGAAATCCAGGAACTCATCAATCAACGAGTGAACGACAGAATGTTATGGGTCGAGGCTGCAAGAGGTGCTGCAGTTAACCCAAATCCTCGTGTGGGGTGCACTTACAAAACTTTTCAAGCTTGCAAGCCCTCATCATTCAGTGGAACAGAAGGACCAATCGGTTTAACCCGGTGGATAGAAAAGATGGAGACTATGTTTAAAATCAGTGGTTGTGTTGAAAAGGACATGACCAAGTATGCATCGTGCACTTTACAAGATAGTGCACTCACGTGGTGGAAAAATTATGTGAAGGCTGTAGGAGGAGATGTAGCTTATGATACTCCGTGGGAAGAATTCAAAACAATGTTAATCAACGAATATTGTCCAAGGAACGAGGTTAGGAAGTTGGAAGATGAGTTACGAAGTCTGAAGGTTATTGGTACTGAAATCACCAACTACAATCAGCGATTCATGGAATTAGTTTTGCTATGTCCTGAATTGGTTCCAACCGAAGAACGGAAGATTGAAATGTATAAAGATGGTTTGCCCAAAAAGGTCAAGGCAAACGTTACAGCATCGAAACCTAAGACAATTCATGAAGCTATAACCATGGCAAACGAGCTAATGGATCAGGTCATCATGGATAAGAAAGCATCCAATACTGATGTGAAGGTATCAGGTAACAAAAGAAAGTGGAATGGAAATTATGATCGAGGTAACCAACAACAATCTTTTAAGAAACAAGAAACCATACAAGGTGCAGGTGGTGGTTCAAGCTTTGGTTACAAAGGACAAAATCCTTTATGCAACCGATGCCACAAACATCACTCTGGCTACTGTAATGTGGTATGCAACAAATGTAATCGAAAGGGTCATCTTGCTGAAGATTGTAGGGCTCTCGTTACAAATACAAATGGTACCAAGACTCCTGCCACCAATGCAAATAGAACTGCTTTGGCTACCATTACTTGTTATGGGTGTGGAAAACAGGGTCACTATAAGAGCCAGTGTCCGAATCCAGAGAAGAATAATGGATCTGCACGTGGAAGAGCATTTGTTATTAATGCTAGAGAGGCGTGTGAAGACCCGGAGCTTGTTACGGGTACGTTTACCATTAATAACTTATCCGCATCTATTATATTTGATACTGGTGCTGATAGAAGTTACGTGAGTAGAGGCTTTTACGCTAAATTGAATTGTTCATCATTACCTCTAGATGCTAAGTACATGATTGAGTTAGCTAATGGTAAACTAATTAAAGCCGATAAAATTTGTCGAGATTGTGAAATAAATCTAGCCGGAGAAACATTTAAAATTGACTTAATACCCGTAGAATTAGGAAGTTTTGATGTAATAGTCGGCATGGACTGGATGTCCAAAGTAGGAGCTGAAGTTGTGTGTGCCAAGAAGGCAATTCGCATTCCTTGTAAGGATAGAATGCCGGTGATGATTTATGGAGAGAAGGGTAACTCAAAGCTAAAACTCATTAGTTATTTGAAAGCTCAAAAGTGCTTGAAGAAAGGGTGCTATGCTATCTTAGCACATGTTAATAAAGTCGAAAAGAAAGAAAAAGAGAAGTGCATCAACGACGTGCCTGTGGCAAGAGATTTTCCTGAAGTTTTTCCGGAAGAGTTGCCGGGATTACCTCCATTTAGATCTGTAGAATTTCAAATAGATTTAGTACCAGGAGCCGCACCAGTGGCTCGTGCTCCATATAGACTTGCACCGTCCGAGTTAAAAGAACTTCAGAGTCAGTTAAAAGAATTACTGGATCATGGATTCATACGACCAAGTACTTCACCGTGGGGAGCTCCGATTCTATTTGTTAAAAAGAAAGATGGATCTTTTAGGATGTGTATAGATTATCGTGAATTAAATAAGTTAACTATCAAAAATCGGTATCCACTACCGAGAATTGACGACTTATTTGATCAACTCCAGGGATCATGTGTTTATTCGAAAATCGACCTAAGATCGGGCTATCATCAACTACGTGTCAAAGAAGAGGACATTCCGAAAACTGCTTTTCGGACGCGTTATGGTCATTACGAATTTTTGGTCATGCCGTTTGGATTGACGAATGCGCCAGCTGTATTCATGGACCTCATGAATCGAGTTTGTAGTCCGTATTTAGATAAGTTTGTTATCGTTTTCATTGATGACATTCTTATCTATTCCAAGAGTGAGCAAGAGCATGAGCAGCATTTAAGGTTGATATTAGAGTTGTTGAGAAAAGAACAGCTATACGCTAAATTTTCTAAGTGTGCTTTCTGGTTGAAAGAAGTGCAATTTCTTGGCCACGTTGTTAGTAGCAAAGGAATTCAGGTTGATCCAGCAAAAATTGAAGCCATTGAAAAATGGGAGACTCCTAAAACACCAATGCAGATACGCCAATTTTTGGGTTTAGCCGGTTATTATAGAAGGTTTATTCAAGATTTTTCCCGAATAGCTAAGCCGTTGACAGCATTAACGCAAAAAGGGAAGAAATACGAATGGACCTCGGAGCAGGAGAACGCATTTCAATTACTGAAGAAGAAGTTAACTACGGCGCCTATTTTATCGTTACCTGAAGGGAACGATGATTTTGAAATATATTGTGACGCTTCGCGACAAGGTTTTGGTTGTGTTCTTATGCAACGAAAGAAAGTTATTGCATACGCATCTCGACAATTGAAGATTCACGAGCGGAATTATACGACTCATGATCTAGAACTGGGAGCAGTCGTGTTTGCGTTAAAGATATGGAGACACTACTTATATGGGGTTAGATGCACTGTGTTTACTGATCATAAAAGTCTTCAACATATTTTTGATCAGAAACAGCTGAACATGAGGCAACGTAGGTGGGTCGAGTTAATAAACGACTATGATTGTGAAATTCGTTATCATCCCGGGAAAGCGAATGTGGTGGCTGACGCACTAAGCAGAAAGGAACGAGAACCAATTCGAGTACGAGCGATGAACATAAAAATTCGCATGAATCTCAAATCACAAATCAAAGAAGTTCAACGAGAAGCACTTACTAAAGAAAATATAGGAAATGAAATAATGAAGAAGTATGAGAAGCAACTCGTTATACGGGAAGATGGAATTCGATATTTTGCAAACCGTATTTGGGTACCGAAGTTGGGTGGATTAAGGAAGTTGATATTGAACGAGGCACATAAGACAAGATACTCGATACATCCTGGAGTTGGAAAGATGTATCAAGATCTTAAGACACATTATTGGTGGCCTAACTTAAAGACATACGTTGCAACATATGTTGGGGAGTGTTTAACTTGTTCCAAGGTCAAGGCAGAACACCAGAAACCATCAGGGTTACTTCAACAACCAAAAATCCCAGAATGGAAATGGGATGGTATTACCATGGATTTCATCACGAAGTTACCAAAGACTGCCTGGGGATACGACACCATTTGGGTGATTGTTGATCGTCTTACCAAATCTGCCCATTTCTTGCCTATAAAGGAAACGGATAGAATGGAGAAACTATTACGACTGTATATAAAGGAAATTGTTTCAAGGCATGGAATACCTATTTCCATTATATCCGATCGTGATAGTAGATTTACCTCAAAGTTCTGGCAATCACTACAGGAGGCACTAGGAACTCGTTTAGATATGAGTACCGCATATCATCCTCAAACCGACGGGCAGAGTGAAAGAACAATTCAGACTCTTGAAGACATGCTCAGGGCATGTGTGATCGATTTTGGAAACGGATGGGATAAGTATCTACTGTTAGCAGAATTTTCGTATAATAATAGTTATCATGCAAGCATTAAAGCTGCACCATTCGAAGCATTGTATGGAAGGAAGTGTAGATCTCCTATCTGTTGGAATGAAGTAGGAGATCGACAATTAACTGGTCCCGAGATCATACACGAAACGACTGAGAAGATAGTACAAATCAAGGAGAGATTGAAAACAGCCCGAAGTCGCCAAAAGAGCTACGCCGATGTCCGAAGGAAACCATTAGAGTTTCAGATTGGGGACATGGTTATGCTAAAGGTGTCACCTTGGAAAGGTGTAATACGTTTCGGTAAAAGAGGTAAACTGAACCCAAGATATGTAGGCCCGTTCAAGATCATCGAACGCATTGGATCGGTAGCTTATCGACTCGAGTTACCGCAACAACTCGCCGGAGTACACAATACCTTTCACGTCTCAAACCTTAAGAAGTGTCTTGCAAAGGAAGATCTCACCATTCCTCTTGAAGAAATCCATGTCGATGAGAAACTACAATTCATCGAAGAACCAATCGAAATCATGGACCGTGAAGTTAAACAGCTCAAGCAGAGCAACATACCGATCGTTAAGGTTCGTTGGAATGCTCGAAGAGGTCCTGAGTTTACTTGGGAACGAGAGGATCAGATGAAGCAAAAGTATCCACACTTGTTTCTCAATGACGCAAAATAGGTACAATTTTAAAATTTCGGGACGAAATTTATTTAACGGGGAGGTAATGTAACGACCCGCACTTTTTCGATCATACTATACTTATAAGATTAATATTTACATAAATTAAACCTTGCCAACATGATAAGCAATCCAATTTGTCGAGACTTATATTTCCGAAAAGAGTTTTACACAACGTTTGACCGTCTAGTTTGACCGATGATATCACGAACTATACAATATATGATAATTATACGTTTGTGTATATAAATGTATATATACATATTTAACATGATTAATAAATGTTTTAATATCTCATTTTGTATTAATAACAACAAGTTATATGTGTATTTTGAAACTACTAACTTAAGTTTTCAAAACGATAACTATACGTAACGTTATTTGACATAAATACTTAAGACATATAATGCTTATACATATATTGTATAAGTAATGTATTTAATCACTTTTAAAGACTTAAATACATAAAACCATATAAGTGTATTCACAAAAGATAGCTATATTTGAATCCTCATTCCATTTTTCACAAAATTTCTATACGTATACCTAGAGTATTTGTACTCGTATCATACCAAGCTCCTATACGTATTTACTAATAGTAAATACACATCAAAATCACCAGCTAACCAGCCATTATTCATGCCATGAGGGCTAGGTAATTGAACTTGGAAGCAATTAGGACTAGATACATAAAATTATCACTTGAAATTTTGTCCATGTATACTAAAGGCCACGTTTTTTTTAGCTTATATGTATCATCATTTTCATTCATTTTAATTTCAAATTTCTTAAGCTAAACACACATTCTCTCTTACCCTTTGAACTCCATAACAATTCAGTAACTTACCAAGAAGATCTAGCCATAAAAACCTTACTTAAACACCATAAAGAAAACCATACAAAAACACTTCAAGAAAACCCTCCAAGAACACCAACTTACTTCCAATCTTTCATCCACTTCTATCACCCTTGTGATTCTAGCTTCTTACTTCTCTCTTACAGCAACTTCATCCAAGGAACTTGAGGTAGAATCTATGTTCATAACCTTATTCGATTCATATATATATAGCTATCTTATTTTGTGGTACAAAAGTTTAACAACAAGAACATAGTTTGAATGTTTTCAAACTTGTTTGCAAACTAAATAGATCCTTCTAACTTAACTTTTAAAATACTTCAAGACCTGTAATATAACTTATGTATATGCTAATTTAACAAGGTAAAACTTGGTTGTTCAAAGTATAAGTATTTTTAGAAAAATGGTCATTAAATGATTTTGTTGTAACAAAAATGTTTAACTTCATATGTTTCACTAATGTTTCACTTATGCCGTATGATTTTGAATACAAACCAAGGTATTTACAGTTCATAGTCTTAAAGAAGAACTCGATCCAAGAAGATGGCAATTTGAATCAACGAAAACGGATTTGTAACGAAGAAACTATGACCGAAACAAAATTGGTTATCCTAGATCATTTCAACTACGGGATCAATTGGAAAAAAATGATATAAATCACATATTTCTAAGATAACATGATATTTTATATATATGTACTTATAATTCAATTTTATATGGTTCAGGATCACCCGTAAACAACACGAGAAGATTAATCATAAGATCCCATGATTGTACGCAACACGTCATTTGACAACACCGGTACCATGGGTCAAGATTAATCTCGACCAATACATATACGATGGGGTTTTATTTATTTCGTTGGGGGTTTTGTTTATTGCGGGTATATTAAACATCTAAAAATGAACCATTAAAAATTGAATTACTAACATCGGAATGCTAACTACGGACTAAGGAAATATTCAAAATATTAAAAGTATAACAAGTATATATATATATAACGTTTGTTTTAAAATGAAAACATATTGATATATTATATATGGATAGGTTCGTGATATCAACCGGAAGACCGAGTCAAATTATATATATCATCAAGACAAGAGTGAGTATATAGTCCCACTTTTAAACTCTAAATATTTCGGGATGAGAATACATGTATTTTATGTTTTACGTTATGGACACAAGTGACTGAAAAATATATTCTACGTTGAGTTGTACCACTGCATACTTCCCTGTAGCTTGGTAACTGTTATTTACAGCGGTATTGTAAACGCGAATCCTGTTGATAGATCTATCGGGCCTGACAACCCCAACCGGACTGGACGACCAGTATTCAACGGTTGCACAGTACTTCGTTTCGTGACTACACTTGGTACGGTGTAGTAAGATTTCATAATAAAGGGAATATGCGACGTGATTAAATGTTAAGTATGGTTACCAAGTGCTCAACCACTTAGAATATTTTTATTAAACTGTTTATATACGAAATCTTGTGGTCTATATATATATATATTGCTGCCGGCATTAAACCTATATCTCACCAACTTTATGTTGACCTTTTAAAACATGTCTATTCTCAGGTGATTACTAAAGCTTCCGCTGCATTATGTTGAATTTGAGCAGGATCTTGCGTACGCATATTTGTGTCAAAAATAAAACTGCATACCCAAGGATTTGTGTTGTAAAATATGCTCGAAATCGTGTTGTTATCATTATATGTAAAGTTTGTAAGTCGAAAATTATCGCTAAACGATAATCATCTTTTTATTGTCTAAAGCTTGTAACAAAAATAATGGTTATGGTTTGTAATGTATAATATATGCAGTTTCTCTTTTAAAAATGTCGCATATAGAGGTCAATACCTCGCAATGAAATCATACGTTATCTAACACGTTCTTATGGTTAAGGACGGGTTATGACACCGGTAGCTTATCGACTCGAGTTACCGCAACAACTCGCCGGAGTACATAATACTTTTCACGTCTCAAACCTTAAGAAGTGTCTTGCAAAGGAAGACCTCACCATTCCTCTTGAAGAAATCCATGTCGACGAGAAACTACAATTCATCGAAGAACCAATCGAAATCATGGATCGTGAAGTTAAACGGCTCAAGCAGAGCAACATACCGATCGTTAAGGTTCGTTGGAATGCTCGAAGGGGTCCCGAGTTTACTTGGGAATGAGAGGATCAAATGAAACAAAAATATCCACACTTGTTTTCCGATGACGCAAAATAGGTACAATTTTAAAATTTCGGGACGAAATTTATTTAACGGGTAGGTACTGTAATGACCCGCACTTTTTTGATCGTTCTATACTTATAAGATTAATATTTATATAAATTAAACCTTACCAACATGATAAGCAATCCAAATTGTTGAGACTTATGTTTTTGAAATGAGTTTTACACAACGTTTGACCGTCTAGTTTGACCGATGATATCACGAACTATATAACATATGATAATTATACGTTTGTGTATATATATGTATATATACATATTTAACATGATCTAAGGATGTTTTAATATCTCATTTTGTATTAATAACAATAAGTTATAAGTATATTTTGAAACTACTAACTTAAGTTTTCAAAACGATAACCATACGTAACGTTATTTGACATAAATACTTATAACATATAATGTTTATACATATATCGTATATGTAATGTATTTAATCACTTTTAAAGACTTAAATACATAAAACAATATAAGTATATTCACAAAAGATAGCTATATTTGAATTCTCATTCCATTTTTCACAAGATTTTCTATACGTATATCTAGAGTATATGTACTCGTATCATACCTAGCTTCTATACGTATTTACTATTGGTATATACACATAAAATCACCACCAACCAGCCCTTGTTCATGCCTTATGTATAAGGTAATTGCTTTTGTATGATTGTTTGACAAATACACAAGATTACAAACTAAAATTTTGTCCATGATCACCTTAAAATCACGTTTTTAAGGGAGGTAGGAGTATCATCATTTTGATTCATTTTCACTTCAATTATCTTAGCTAAAACACACACTCTTTCTTAACCTTTAAACTCTATAAACATTCAGCAAAGTTCCATGAAGATCTAGCTTCAAAAACCTTACTTAATCACCATAAGAAAAACCTTACAAAAACACTTCAAGAATCCTTTCAAGAACACAAGTTTACTTCCAATCTTTCATCCAACTCCATCACCCTTTTAGTTCTAGGTTTTCACTCATCATTTACAGTAATCTTGTCCAAGTAACTTGAGGTAGTAACTTTGTTCATAACCTTATTCGATTCATATATATATAGCTATCTTATTTTGTGGTATAAAATTTTAACAACAAGAACATAGTTTGAATGTTTTCAAACTTGTTTGCAAACTAAATAGATCCTTCTCACTTAACTTTTAAAATACTTCAAGACCTGTAATATATCATAAATATATGCTAATTTAACAAGGTATAACTTGGTTTTTCAAAGAACACCTTAAAAACTGAATTTACGACGTCGGAGTGCAACCGGGGGCTGTTTTGGGTTGGATAATTAAAAACCATCTTAAACTTTGAATTGGAGGTTTATTTTCTGGAAAAATGATTTTTACTATGAATATGATAACACATAAAAATTTCATGATTTAACTCAAAGTATAAGTATTTTTAGAAAAATAATCATTTAAGGTTGTTTACATGATGGAAAATGATTAACTTCATAAGTTTCACTAAAGTTTGACCTATGACCTGTGATTTCGAATATAAACTAAGGTATTTACAGTTCATAGTCTTAAATAGGGACTCGATTCAAGGAAGTGGCAAGTTGAATCAACGAAAACGGAGTTGTAACGAAGAAACTATGACCAAAACGAGATCGGATATCTAAGACTAGTTTAGCTACGAAAATAATTGGAGAAAATTAAATAAATCACATCTTTTTAAAATAACATGATATTTTATATATATGTGCTCATAATTTAATTTTATATGGTTCAGGATCACCCGTAAACAATACGAGAAGATTAATCATAAGATCCCATGATTGTACGCAACACGTCATTTGACAACACCGGTACTTTATGTACGCAACACGTCATTTGACAACACCGGTACCATGGGTCAAGATTAATCTCGACCAATACATATACGATGGGGGTTTTTATTTATTTCATTGGGGGTTTATTAAACACCTAAAAATGAACCATTAAAATTGAATTACTAACATCGGACTGCTAACTACGGACTAAGAAATTATTAAAAGTATTAAAAGTATAATAAGTATATATATGTGACGATTGTTTTAAAAAGAAAAGGTATTGATATATTATATATGGATAGGTTCGTGATATCAATCGGAGACCAAGTCTAAATTACATATCTTCAAGACAAAAGTGAGTATATAGTCCCACTTTTAAACTCTAAATATTTCGGGATGAGAATACATGTATTTTATGTTTTACGATATGGACACAAGTAACTGAAAAATATATTCTACGTTGAGTTGTACCACTGGCATACTTCCCTGTAGCTTGGTAACTGTTATTTACAGCGGTATTGTAAACGCGAATCCTGTTGATAGATCTATCGGGCCTGACAACCCCAACCGGACTGGACGACCAGTATTCAACGGTTGCACAGTACTTCGTTTTGTGACTACACTTGGTACGGTGTAGTAAGATTTCATAATAAAGGGAATATGCGACGTGATTAAATGTTAAGTATGGTTACCAAGTGCTCAACCACTTAGAATATTTTTATTAAAACGTTTATATATGAAATCTTGTGGTCTATATATATATATATTGCTGCCGGCATTAAACCTATATCTCACCAACTTTATGTTGACGTTTTAAACATGTCTATTCTCAGATGATAACTAAAAGCTTCCGCTGCAACATGTTGAATTTAAACAAGATCTTGAGTATGCATATTTGTGTCAAAAATAAAACTGCATATCGGAGGATTTGTAATGTAAAATATGCTAGAAATCGTATTGTTATCATCACATGTAAAGTTTGTAAGTCTAAGATTATCGCTAAACGATAATCATCTTTTTATTGTCTAAACCTTGTATTTGTAATAAAAGCTATGGTTTGTATTGTAAAAACGTATGCAGTTTTAGAAAAATGTCGCATATAGAGGTCAATACCTCGCGATGAAATTATATGTTATTATATTCGTCCTTATGGTTAAGGTCGGGTTATGACAAGAACCCTACTCCTTATTCTAAACCTTTCCAGATGATATCCTTCATCATCATCTTATCTTAGATATTATAAGATATCTTCATATCTTCCGTTATACATATTCTCCATATTTCTGGAGATATTTTCACAACTATTCTTATCTGAGATCATATATCTCTCCGTAATATCTGCGTTACAATATGAAAGAAACTGTGTTAGTTTCTAAATTCTAAAACCTTCAAGTTTAAAATAGGAATGTTTTGAAGTAGTGTTGGGAACTGATGCATGAATTAGTATAATATAATGATACTTGATCAACGTCATTATATTACAGTAAGTTATGTTGAGTTTCTAATGGAATGTGATGATTCACAGTAGCATCATCATGTACCATGTTACATGGCTCTTACATTCTATCCAATCTCCAAACATATCAAGAACGTATCATCTTGATAGTTCTATCTTTCTGGATATTCTGGTAATTTGACAAATCAAAATCGTGCCATTACCAATTCTTTCTTAGAACATTAACTATGTTCATTTCAAATTTCATACCTACGAATTTTGGATCCTTGCTCGCTTGACTCGAGGACGGGAAGAAGAAACGAAGGGACTTCAAAATATAAGGAAAAATATATAACCCAATAACAACCCTGAAACTACAAACCGTGCATATCAATACGTATTGCCACGTAAAGGCACGGGAAGATTAAAAACATTATAACCCCAAGATAATAATAGAAGTAAATAAAATCCTCCGGTGGTAGATGAAAGAGAAGAATGACGGATGTGAAAATTAGGAGTATATCAAGAATCAGATTTGGATGATATTGATGAATGTCTTAAAGTAGGAATTAAGGAGAAAGAGTAGAAGATGTGAGTTGTGGAAAATAAGGAAACGAAGGGATGGATTTATAGTGAAATATCTGACAGAGAAATCAAAACAGATTGCCGCATTAAATCAAAGAAGATCCTGATCATCGAAGAACCAAATCTTATTACGTAAGATTTTCTTTAAATCCCTTAAATTCCGGAAGTCAATAGTAACCACGTCATCGGTTGAAACGAATATATTTATTTAATCATTTCACTCTTTTGTGATAGCTTCACTCGTACGCTTCACATGATAGAATCGTTTTATCTATATCTCTCAATAATGATAAAACTCCATTATTACCTCATGTACGTCATGAAAACATTCTTATTGTTATCCATGATGACCTCTATCAAATTTCGGGGACGAAATTTATTTAACGGGTAGGTACTGTAATGACCCAGAAATTTCTGACCAAATTTAAACCTTAATCTTTATATGTTTCCGACACGATAAGCAAAATCTGTAATGTTGAGTCTAGAAAGTTTGAAATCTATTTTCGGATAATCAGTTACCATTTGACCATGCCTGACGATTCACGAACCATTATGTGTAAATAAATATATAAATAAATATATATACATATTAATTATTATAAATTAAAATATTATATGAGTTAATTAATTATGTAAATAAAATAATATATGATATTATTGTTAAAATGAATCTAGATATGTAAGGTATATTGAATGTGTATTTATATGGTAAACGATAATAGTACTTGTTTTGTCAGTGTATTGATATTAAGCAAGTTAATGAGTGGAATAATTAAATATATTTAACCTAAAAGTTTGGGATTTTTAGGAACAATTTTATACGTTAGCAGTTTAGCAATAGACACGATATAACCATTCGTGGAAAAATCGTCGGTAGAATACTCCCAAAAATCTCTGCTTCACTGTACTTAATTGAAAGGATGATTGGTTACTGTTTCTTCATTGAATTTAAAGTATTATCATACTATTAATTATTAATTTATCACTACCTTATTGTGTATATATATATTACACATATTACAGAACCACTTATCACCACTATGTTTTCCTACGAGGGCTACAAACAACTATCAAACTAAACCCACAAACCATTTGCCTTCCATTACTCGTTGAGAACTAGTGCTTGTTCGTTTTTGGTTGCAACCCATGAACCACAACCGAAGTTATTATCTCCGTTTATCACAACAACCCCAAGAATATCATCGAGCACTACTCCATCGTAACCCACCATCTACCTAACCACCTTGGTCTTCTTATTCTCAAACCGCCACCACTAGACATCACCCTACACCATGACCGTCTTCAACATGAGACCATTCATCATCACCATCGGCTTACACCCATTTCTGTTCCATTTCTGTTTAATGACCATCAATTAACCAAACACCCATCACCCTAAGTCCACCGTAGGCAACTATCACTAACACCACCTCCTATTCTGTTTTTCTATCTTTCTATGTCAACTATCGAGCCACAACTGAGACCCATTTAATCTCGCCACAGTTTTCCATTTTTGTTTAGTAACCAAGAACCACCACAAAACCACCACCCATGATAAACACCATGGAACACGATCCATTAAACCCACAACCATGCTTGTCTTCTTACTGTTTTCTTGTCTGTTCGAGGAAACTCCACAAAAATAACCTACAACACCTTCGATCATGACTGCAGCTGCATTTTCTTTACTTTCTATTACCCTACAACCACCATTTTTCTCCCTCTACTTACTTTCTATTAACATTATTAAATTTAAGTATCATCATCATCATTATTATTATTATTATTATTATTATTATTATTATTATTATTATTATTATTATTATTATTATTATTATTATTATTATTATTATTATTATTATTATTATTATTATTATTATTATTATTATTATTATTATTATTATTATTATTACTATTATTATTATTGTTATTATTATTTTTATTATTATGTCATTACAAATATTAAAAAAAATATAAATACTAATATCATTATTAACACTAGTAAAATTATTATTTTGTAATTATTATTATTATTATTATTACTAGAATTAGAAATATCATAAATATTAATATTTGTTATACCAATATGATTAAAACTATCATCTTAGTATAATTATCATCACTAATATTATTATTATTAAAAGTAGTATTATTATTACCATTAGCATTATTATTAGTATAAGTATTAATTAAAATTATTAATATCTTTATTATTATTATTAGTTATTATTATTCGTAAATCATTACTATTATCAAAACTATTTTTTTTTACAAATAAATACTATGAACATAAAATATACTTATTACATAATTATAATAATATTTTCACATAACTATATATATATTAAACCTATTAATATTAATTATATAGATAGTTACTTATAACAAACTATTGATTTTTTTTTAAAATATAACACTAAACAATTATAAATATAAATATGGATATATTAATGTAACTATATAAATATTAATCAATTTGAATACATACACAAATTAAATATATATATAATATATAAATTAGGTTATAATATATACAAATTTGTTTGATTACGATTATATGTATTAATATACATAAATGATATAGGTTCGTGAATCCGAGGCCAACCTTATAATTGATCAATGGTGTTATATGTATTTTTACTACAAAATACAGTATGGTGAGTATATAGTCCTTTTTAAACTCTAAATATTTTGGGATGAGAATACATGCATTTTATGTTTTACGTTATGGACACAAGTGATCAAAAATAAATTCTATGTTGAGTTGTACCATGGCATATTTCTTTATACTTGGTAGCTAATATTTACATGAGGAATGTAAACGCGAATCCTGTTGATAGATCTATCGGGCCTGACAACCCCAACCGGGCTGGACGACCAGTTTTCAACGGTTGCACAGTACTTCGTTTCTATATACTACACTTGGTACGGTGTAGCGATTATTTTAGAATATGCTGCGATGATTTAAATGTTAAGTATGGTTACCAAGTGCTCAACTACTTTTACATACACTTGCGAGTATATTATGTTTAAATATATAAAATCTTGTGGTCCATAGTTATTACGCTGCTAGCATCAAACCTATATATCTCACCAACTTTATGTTGACGTTTTAAAGCATGTTATTCTCATGTACGAATTAAGTCTTCCGCTGTGCATTTGATCATATTAAGGACATTACTTGAAGTCGATCATCGCAATGGGACCAAATATTAAGGACATCGTCCGGATGGATTAGTAGCGGTCCTTTCAAAATAATAATAAATAAAAGTTATATCATCTTATGATAATAATAATAGTAATAATGCTTATTAATAAAAATAATTATAGTAATAATAACCATGATAATAATAATATTATTAATAATAATTAAAATAATGATAATAATCATGTATATTTATAAATCATGATAATGATATTAATAATAATAATAATAATAGTAATGTTAATAATAATAATGATAATAATATTAATGGTGATAATAATATTTATCTTTAATCATAATATTGATGTAATTATAATAATATCAATAATAATATTAATAATAATAATAATAAAAGTAATAATAATAATAAGTAAATAGAAATTCTACCTCAAAGAAGTAATCCTTAAAAAAATGCCCAAGTCCGGGTTTGAACCGGTGACGTCCCGCTAACCCGATAATACCACAAACCAGTTCTCCGCCTATGTTTTTCTGATTTAATTCATACACCAATTTCTTTTAACCCGTTATTTGACTGTTTCAAAACCCATTTAGTTAACCTCTTCATCATTATCATATCCTAATCCTGATCATCTTCTATTATTATCATTCATGAATTCATGTATTATTAACATCATCTTATTCTATCGTTATCATAAAACTTCCATCGTCTTCATCATATTCTTTCTTCATCATCTCAAATCTCAATAGTATCAATATTTATTATCATCTCGATCTTGTTTCATCAACCATTATTGTTAACATCTTCATCAAATACTTATCATATATCCTCATAATATAATCGAACAAATGTAAATGATCTTCATAACCTATCTTAATTCGAGCAAGCCCACTAACCCTCATATCCTAAAATGATACCGACTATATATATATATATATATATATATATATATATATATATATATATATATATATATATATATAATGGAAATTTGGTCTAGGCATAAACGGGAAACGGGAATCATGCAGTCCTACGTTTATTTTTTATTTTTTTTAACATCCCACTAGTAAAGAAATCATAGTTGTCGGCAATTATCAATTATGTGGATTTGAATTTCGGTTTACAACAAAAGGGATGGACCCCATCAATCTAGCAATATCTCCTTTCCAGTTTTCAATTTCTCTCAGTCTAATTAAATAATATAAGTTTAGTACCCACAATGAAACATGGTGGCCAACAAGCATTATTGTATTCTATATCCTTGTCTTCAATATTCCTGAATTCTAACATACACCATTTATTTAAACAGCATTCAACCTTCTTTTCTTTCAATATGTGGAGTGTGCCAGCCATGATCCCATTTGCTTTTAATATATTAATTGTATAAAGAAAATGTGTTTTACCTCTTGGCAAATTTCGTAATTCGATATCCAAGTTGATAAAGTCCCAAATAAATTTATATACCACCTCTCTCTTCTTCACTATTACACAGGATTAGGAATTTCGATAACCACATTAATAAATGGAGTTTATTTGTAGTTGAAACAAGAAGGGAAAATAGTTATGGTAATTGTTATGGAAAAGGTGATGATGGTTGATAATCTCAAAGTGATGGTGGTCTGTGAGAGGTGAAGACGGCTCATGTTTGAAGAAGAGGAGGAAGAGAAAAGGTGATGATGTGGGTGTCAGCCGATGGTTTGGTGGGGTGGTGAAGTGGTGGTTCAAATGGTTTATCAAAATGTCAATTGGTTTTGATGACCAATTCAAAATGGTGAGGGTGGTGTCTATTGTATCGGGTCATATTGATTTGTCGAATAGGAGACGAGTGGTAGAATTATAATATGAGGATAGTGATGTTGGGTTTCGATGGGTGTCCTCTTGAAGTGAGGATCGATGGTGTTGATCACAAGTGGTGGGTGATAGTGTCGTTGAAAAATTCAGAATGGTGGCAAGTGAAGCTTGTGAAGGTGAGTTTGGTTTAGGTTGTTATGATCTTATATTTTATACTCAAGAACGAAGGAAGAAAAATGTGATGATAGTCTGGTTTTGTGGTTTCCAATTTAAATGTAGTCATGATATAATTGTATATATAGATGTACTATATAAAGTTTAACAGGTACCATTGTAGTCGAATTCACTCAATTATCATTTGTAATCTAGCTTGATTTACTCGACATAAAATTTATTCTGTCAGAGGTAAGAAAATAAAAAAATATAAAGAGGATATCGACCCCTAACGAATTTTGTTGTTACTGAATTTGATTGGGAATCAATTTGTACGAATTTTGGAATTTAATTACAGTTGATAGCAACTTGAAACTGATTATGATCCCTATTTTATATAATTACGTACATATATAGTATTAATAATATTAATATAAATACAAATAATAATAATAATAATAATCTCAACAATAATAATAATAATTCTTAAAAATGATATTACTAATGATAACAATTATAAATTGTGTTATTTTTATAAAAAAATCTTATTATTATTAATAATGATTTTATTGATAATAATAATTATAACAATAATAAAGATCTTAATAATAACTAAAATCTTAATTTTTTTACTATTATAATTAATCATACTGATATTAATAATGACACAATAATATTAGTAATTCTAATACTATAATAAATTATATGTATCAACTTTCATATCCATATATTATATATAGTAATATAACTAATACGGATTCTTAATATTACTATTAATAAAAGTAATAATAGCATTAGTATAACAACTATATTTATGATTAAATTTAAATTGAATATATTAATATCACATATTATTATTTATGTAATGTAATATATATTAAGTAGTAGAAAATATATATTATTTAGTATTTTTATATTTTATATATAATATAATATAATATACATACCATTAATATATATATATATATATATACATATATATATATATATACATATATACATATATATATATATACATATATATATATATACATATATATATATATACATATATACATATATACATATATATATATATATATATACATATATATATATATATATACATATATATATATATATATATATATATATATATATATATATATGTATATGTATATATATATATATATATATGTATATATATGTATACATATTTATACATTTATATTTTTTCAACTACTTCATATATAACCAGGTTTTAACTATCACTTTTATGTTTTCTATCTTATTCACATACTAGTTTATTAATATTTATACTATATAATTATTTACATATATAGTTATTTATATACATACATTTCTATTACGATTAATGGTTCGTGAATCGTCGAGAGCGGTTGAAAGGTATTTGATTACATGAACATGATTCCAAAACTTTTCAAGACTCAACATTACAGACTTTGCTTATCGTGTCGAAACTATATTAAGATTAAGTTTAAATTTGGTCGAAAATTTCCGGGTCGTCACAAAAGGAACCTAGAGTCACCAAACTAGAATTTCCAAATCCGGAAATTAATAAAACAATTATTATACCAAGTGCTCCCGATACTACCACACCTAGTCAACCATGTCCTACCAATACTACAGAAATGTCATCTACTGAACCCCAACCAAAACCTAGACTTACCGCTGAAATACTCACTCTGACAGTAGGGAAGCGAAAATTCTATGATTTCCCAGATTTCCTTGAATTCCCAAGAAAGCCTCGTCGTTTCTAATCTGTTTTTGCAGCTATTCGACTTCATGCCTTATATAATAATATATAGTGTGCTATATTTCATCTTACATATGTTTTATGTAAAATAGTGGTATTGAATTATTGTAAAATATTGTACCAAAAGAATAAGCGTGAAGTATTAATGCATTAAGTTTGTCATGATAGAATATTATCATGATTGTAGTAGTTAATTTGTGTACTAGCTATTAAGTATGAACTTTAACGGGTAGGTACTACCCGAGCAACAATTATAAAACGCTAATAAGAAGAAACGGCTTTTATAATAATTGGTTCATATTATTAATATGCCACGATGTAACCTTAATTACTTGCCACATCTATAATATTCTATTATCTTATATGTTTATTGAAGAAACATGGCTCGATTAAATCGAATGATGGAACAAGAAATTGAGGAGCTTATCAACCAACGCGTAAACGACCGAATGCTTTGGGTCGAAGCGGCAAGAGCAGCAGCAACCAACACAGACCCTCGTGTTGGATGCTCATATAAAGCATTTCAAGGTTGCAAACCTTCATCATTCAGCAGAACAAAGGGACTAGTCGGTTTAACCCGATGGTTCGAAAAACTGGAATCCGTATTTAAAATTAGTGGTTGTGCAGAAGGGGATAGGACGAAGTATGCTTCATGCACATTACAGGATGGTGCACTTACATGGTGGAAAAACTATGTAAAAGTTGTAGGGGGCGATGAAGCATATGATACTCCTTGGGAGGAGTTGAAACATATGCTAATCACTGAATACTGCCCAAGAAATGAGGTCAGGAAGATGGAAACCGAGCTACGAAATCTGAAAGTTGTTGGTATGGAACTTACTAACTACAATAGGCGATTCATGGAATTAGCCTTGTTATGTCCCAAATTGGTACCAACTGAGGAGCGAAAGATTGAATTGTACAAAGATGGCTTGCCAAAAAATATCAAGGCCAATGTTACAACATCCAAACCCAAGACAATTCATGAAGCTATCACCATGGCAAACGAGCTAATGGATCAGATCATCCTGGATAAGAAAGCATCAAATACCGATACCAAGGTATCGGATAACTAAAGAAAGTGGGATGGAAACCGTGATCGAGTTCACCAACAACACTCTCAAGAAACAGGAAACCACGCAAG
Source organism: Rutidosis leptorrhynchoides (assembly GCF_046630445.1). Classification (NCBI taxonomy): domain Eukaryota; kingdom Viridiplantae; phylum Streptophyta; class Magnoliopsida; order Asterales; family Asteraceae; genus Rutidosis; species Rutidosis leptorrhynchoides. The sequence goes on along the minus strand of NC_092340.1, from coordinate 345,226,465 downwards.
GTGCGGGTAGTGGTTCAAGTTCAGGTTACAAAGGACGAAATCCCTTATGTAACAGATGCCATAAACATCACACTGGTTTTTACAATGTGGTGTGCAGCAAATGTAATCGAAGAGGTCATGTTGCTGAAGATTGTTGGGTTCCCACTACAAATACAAATGGCACCAAGACTCCTGCCACCAATACAAATAGAACTGCCTTAGCTACTATTACTTGTTACGGGTGTGGGAAATAGGGTCATATTAAGAGCAAGTGCCCAAATCCAGAGAAGAACAACGGACCTGTACGTGGAAGAGTGTTTAACATTAATACTAGAGAGGCGTGTGAAGACCCGGAGCTTGTTACGGGTACGTTTACCATTAATGACTTATCAGCATCTATTATATTTGATACTGGTGCTGATAGAAGTTACATGTGTAGAGACTTTTACGCTAAATTGAATTGTTCATCATTACCTCTAGATGCTAAGTACATGATTGAGTTAGCTAATGGTAAACTAATTAAAGCCGATAAAATTTGCCTTGATTGTAAAATAAAGTTAGCCGGAGAAACATTTAAAATTGATTTGATACCCGTAGAATTAGGAAGTTTTGATGTAATAGCCGGCATGGACTGGAAGTCCAAAATAGGAGCTGAGGTTGTGTATGCTAAGAAGGCAAATTGCATTCCTCGTAAGGATAAAACAGCAGTAATGATATATGGAGAGAAGGGTAACTCAAAGGTAAAACTCATTAGCTGCTTGAAAGTCCAAAAGTGCTTGAAGAAAGGGTGCTATGCTATCCTAGCTCATGTTAATAAAGTCGAAACTAAGGAAAAAGAGAAGAGCATCAACGACGTGCCTGTGGCAAGAGCTTTGCCTGAAGTCTTTCCTGAAGAGTTGCTGGGATTACCTCCATTTAGATCTGTAGAATTAGTACCAGGAGCTGCACCAGTGGCTCGTGCTCCATACAGACTTGCACCGTCTTAGATGAAAGAGTTACAAAGCCTGTTACAAGAATTACTGGAACGTGGATTCATTCGACCGAGTTCTTCACCGTGGGGAGCTCCGATTTTATTCATCAAGAAGAAAGATAGATCCTTTCGAATGTGTATAGAATACTGGGAATTAAACAAGTTAACTATTAAGAATCAATACCCATTACCGAGAATTGATGACTTGTTTGATCAGCTGCAAGGATCACGTGTTTACTCTAAAATTGATCTGAGATCGGGTTATCATCAGTTGTGTGTCAAAGAAGAAGATATTTCAAAAACCGCCTTTCAGACACGCTACGGTCATTATGAATTTTTAGTCATGCCGTTCGGGCTGAAAAATGCACCAGCTGTATTCATGGACCTCATGAATAGGTTATGCAGTCCATACTTAGATAAGTTTGTTATCGTCTTTATTGATGACATTCTTATTTATTCTAAGAATGAAGCAGAACATGAACAACATTTAATGTTGGTGCTGGAACTGTTAAAGAAAGAATAGTTATACGCAAAGTTTTCCAAGTGCGCCTTTTGGCTGAAGGAGGTACAGTTCCTTGGTCACATTGTCAGCAGTAAAGGAATTCAGGTTGATCCAGCCAAGATTGAAGCCTTTGAAAAGTGGGAGACCCCAAAAACTCCAACGCAAATACGCCAATTTTTGGGTCTTGCTGGCTATTACAGAAGGTTTATTCAAGATTTTTCTCGGATAGCCAGACCATTGACAGCATTAACACACAAAGGGAAAAAGTAAGAATGGACTTCTGAGCAGGAAGCCGCATTTCAATTATTGAAGAATAAATTGACTACATCTCCTATTCTATCGTTACCTGAAGGAAACGATGATTTTGTAATTTATTGTGACGCTTCGCGATAAGGTTTTGGTTGTGTTCTCATGCAACGAAAGAAGGTTATTGCATATGCATCCCGACAACTGAAGATTCACGAACAAAATTATACGACTCATGATCTAGAATTGGGAGCAGTGGTGTTTGCATTAAAGATTTGGAGACACTACTTGTACGGGGTTAAAGGTACTGTGTATACCAACCATAATAGCCTTCAACATATCTTCAACCAAAAACAACTGAACATGAGGCAACGTAGGTGGGTCGAGCTGATAAAGGACTATGATTGTGAAATTCGCTATCATCCCGGGAAAGCAAATGTAGTAGCAGATGCTTTAAGCAGGAAGGAAAGAGAGACGATTTGAGTACAGGCAATGAATATGAAGATTCATACAAACCTGACTACACAAATAAAGGAGGCTCAACGAGGAGCTCTTACTGAAGAAAACTTTGGAAATGAGATGCTCAAGGGTTTAGTCAAGCAACTTAAGATACGAGAAGACGGAACCCGGTATTTTAATGGACGTATTTGGGTACCGAAGTTTAAACGGTTAAGAAAATTGGATTTGGATGAGGCACATAAGACGAGATACTCGATATATCCCGAAGCTGGAAAGATGTATCAAGATCTTAAGGCACACTTTTGGTGGCCAAATTTGAAAGCTGATATTGCAACATACATTGGAGAATGTTTGACTTGCTCCAAAGTCAAGGCGGAACATCAGAAACTGTCAGGTCTGCTTCAACAACCAGAAATCCCAGAATGGAAATGGGAATGTATCACCATGGATTTCATCACGAAGCTACCAAAGACTGCATGGGGTTATGACACCATTTGGGTAATTGTCGATCGTCTCACCAAATCTGCACATTTCCTACCTATGAAGGAAATGGATAAGATGGAGAAATTGGTTCGATTATACATGAAGGAAGTTGTTTCAAGACATGGAGTACCTATCTCCATTATATCCGATCATGACAGTCGGTTTACGTCAAGGTTTTAGCAATCACTACATGAAGCTCTAGGGACTCGTCCAGATATGAGCACTGCATATCATCCTCAGACCGATGGGCAAAGTGAAAGGACCATTCAGACTCTTGAAGACATGCTTAGAGCATGTCTGATCGATTTCGGAAATGGATGAGATAAATATTTACCATTGGCAGAATTCTCGTATAACAACAGTTATCATACTAGTATTAATGCTGCACCATTCGAAGCGCTTTATGGAAGAAAGTATAGATCCCCTGTCTGTTGAAACGAAGTAGGTGACAGACAACTGACTGGTCCCGAGATCATACAGGAGACTACTGAAAAGATTGTGCAAATCAAGGAGAGATTGAAGACCACCCAAAGTCAACAAAAGAGCTATGCTGATGTTCGAAGGAAGCCTTTAGAATTTCAGGTTGATGACATGGTTATATTAAAGGTGTCACCATGGAAAGGTGTGATACGCTTTGGTAAGAGGGCTTATCGACTTAAGCTACCACAACAACTTGCTGGAGTACACAATACCTTTCACATCTTGAACCTAATGAAATGCCTTGCAAAAGAAGACCTCACTATTCCTCTTGAAGAAATTATGGATCGTGAAGTCAAACGGCTCAAGCAAAGCAACATACCTATAGTTAGGGTTCATTGGAATGCTCGAAGAGGTCCTGAGTTCACTTGGGAAAGAGAGGACCAGATGAAACAGAAATATCCACATCTGATTACAAACACCGCCCATTGAATAGGTACTACTTCAAATTTCGGGACGAAATTTCTTTAACGGGTAGGTACTGTCATGACCCGGATTTTTTTATGTTTATATATTGAACGATATTAATATTTACATGATTAAATGTTTCCAACATGTTAAGAAATCAAACTTGTTAAGACTTGATTAATTGGAACAAATTTTATGTAAACGTGTGACAACCCATTTTGTCCGATGATTCACGAACGTTATAACTTGTAAATGACATGATAATATATATATGAATTTATATATATATTTTACATGATGAAATGATAATTAAGTATCTCATTAAGTATATTAACCATGAACTATATACATAAAATGAGACTACTAACTTAAGGATTTTGAAACGATATATATACGTAACGATTATCGTTGTAATAACGTCTTAATATTTATATATCGTATTAAGATATATTAACACACTATGTTATCATGATAATATAACAATTTAACATCTCATTAAATATAATAACAATGGGATTAATTACATTTAACAAGGTCGTTAACTTAAAGGTTTCGAAACAACACTTACATATAACGACTAACGATGATTTAACGACTCAGTTAAAATGTATATATATATATAGTGTATTAAGATGTATTAATACACATTTGAAGGACTTCAATACATATATCAAAACACTCTTACTTAGAAAAAATAATCGCAATTGTATTCCCATTTGTTTTCATCAAGAATTCTACTCGTATTCGCTCGGTATTTGGACTCGTATTATACCCAGCTTCTAGATGTATTTACTATTGGTATATACCAATAAAATCTGCTCCTTAGCAGGCTTAAATGATTAAGGAACATGTGGAACCAACCATTTGTCAAGTAGCATGAATTATTTAGCAAGAAAACAAAATTAGGAATCTTTTCTTTCTTTATAAACAAAAAATGTTTTTATGCATACACGCCATTTCTTTATTCCATTTTCTCATACTTACACTCTCAATTCTCTCTCAAAATACTCCTAACTTCATACTTGATCATCTCCAAGTATTTTCCCCATCATTTAGCTTCAATTACAAGCTTTAATCATCATAAAAACAACCTAGAGTCAAGAAGTTGCAAGATTACTTCCAGGCTTTTTAATCCAATCCAACAACTCATCAAAGATCAAGAACTTCCATCTAATCTGAGTAAATTTTCATTCTTAATCAAGGTAATAATCATATCCAAGCTTTGGTTTAATTCCTATAAACATAACTACCTTAAATCAAATAGTAATCTTACTTGAACTTTTTTTCGTGTCATGATTCTGCTTCAAGAACTTCCAAGCCATCAAAGAATCTTTGAAGCTCAAGTTATTTTCTCATCATTTCCAGTAAGTTTACCTACTATACTTGAGGTAGTAATGATGTTCATAACATCATTCGATTCATATATATATATATATATATATATATATATATATATATATATATATATATATATATATATATATATATATATATATATATATATATATATATATATATATATATAACTATCTTATTCGAAGATTTAAACTTGTAATCACTAGAACATAGTTTAGTTAATTCTAAACTTGTTAGCAAACATAGTTAATCCTTCTAACATAACTTTTAAAATCCACTAAACACATGTTCTATATCTATATGATATGCTAACTTAATGATTTAAAGCCTGTAAACACGAAGAACACCGTAAAACCGGACATACGCCGTCGTAGTAAAACCGAGGCTGTTTTGGGTTGGATAATTAAAAACTATGATAAACTTTGATTTAAAAGTTGTTCTTCTGAGAAAATGATATTTCTTATGAACATGAAACTATATCCAAAAATCATGGTTAAACTCAAAGTGAAAGTATGTTTTTCAAAATGGTCATCAAGATGTCGTTTTTCGACGGAAATGACTACCTCTTTCAAATATGACTTGTAACCTGTAACTCCAACTATAAACTACTAATTTTTAAGTTTAGTTCTAAATACTACAGTTCTTTATGAAACCATAGCAATTTGATTCACTTTAAACGGAGTTGTAATGAATATTTGGCGAGCAAAACAAAATCTGCTAAAATTAACGTTGTATGGACGATATTTATATTGTAAAAACTATATTAACCATATCCTTGCTAACTTTTTCTATATATATTTGGACATGTTATCATTAGTATAACAAAATATTATAATCTTAGTTAATTCTGAGATTGTATATATATATATAATAATCTTGATACATTCCATGACAATAAGTATACAATACGTTTTGATAAATCCTAAGACAATATGTATACAATACGTTTTGATAAATTCTAAGACAATATGTATACAATACATCTCTGGGTTGATGCAAAGACAATACGTATACAATACATCGTGGGGTAATTCTAAGATTATATATATACCGATTATTGGACTGTTGGACATTTCGGACTATTTTGGACTACTAACAAAGGACTACTAACATAAAAATATTAAAAATTAATATATAAGTATTCTATGAATTTGTTTTATTTTATTCACATGTCGTATTATTATCTGAATCATTATTATTGTTATAGGTTCGTGAATCCAAGGACGACGGCCATATTTTTAATAAGCTGAAAACTTATTATTAATATACTTTTACTACCGTGAGTATATAGTCCCATTTTTAAATTCTAAAAATATTTTGAGATGAGAATACATACATTTTATGTTTTACGCCATGGACACAAGTACTTAAAATATATTCTACGTTGAGTTGTACCACCTTGCATATCTTCCCAACTAGCTTGGTAACTAATATTTACATGTTGCAAGAACATGTAAGCGCGAATCCTATTGATAGATCTATCGGGTTTGACAACCCAAACCGGACTAGTCGCTCTAGTATCGTAAACGGTTGCATAGTACTTTGTTATTACTACACTTGGTACAGTGCAGAGAGATTTCATAATAAAGGGAATATGCTACATTTATGGTTAAGTATGGTTACCGAAGCGCTCAACAACTTATAGAATATGTTTATTGAATTATTTATAACTATAAAATCTTGCGGTCTATATTTATATCGATGCTAGCTTTAAACCTACATATCTCACCAACCTTTGTGTTGACTGTTTAAGCATGTTTATTCTTAGGTCCTTAAGAAAGTCTTCCGCTGTTACATTATCTGAGCAAGCTGTGCATGGAGTCTCATGCTTTTGTTTAAATGAAGTGTTGCATTTAATAAAACCTTTGTCATGTATTATATTCTATTGTTATGTCACGTGTGTAGTATTTGGAAACTGCTGTATTATGGGGTTTATCTCTTAAATAATCTCCCACTTGTTTAAAACATGCATTATGTATAATAATGGTGTGCTTTTTATGAAACGAATGTAATATTTTCTAAAACGTATCATATAGAGGTCGAATACCTCGCTATGGGACCAATGAATAACGTACTGCGTTTATAGTAATATGGACAGGTTGTTTCAACATTTGTGGGGCCCACGTTTTTTCTTTTTTTTCCCAACAGCTACTGATCAGCCTTTTTTTTACCCTACCCATTTCATATATATACACCATTTCACTCTCAAAGTTTTACACTTTCAAACCCATTTCACTCTCAATTTTTATTTTTCAGACCCATATCACTCTCAATCTTTTATACTCAAAAATGGCTTTCGGAAACATTGTTATGTTCGAGATTTACGGCGGCGGTTTGTTTTCTGATGACATGGACTGCTATGACGATGGGGGGTTCAATTTTGCAGATGTGCCGGTCAATGGGCTTCGAGTTGACGAAATGTTTGATTATTTAAGGCGAAATGTTCACTGTGATGAGATTTCATAGTTTGCATATAGGAATCCCGAGAACAAGGTGTTCGAGTGGCTTCAGGATAACGATAAATGGGCGTGGCTACTCGGAACCACAATAATCAAATCCACAAATGTCGTGTTGTATACCAAACACATTTGGGATGATCTTCCGCACAAAACCAATGGTAGTGCAGATGGTTATTATACCAATTAATCGGTATCTAGTTTATGTACTAGTCTTTTTTTTTTTATGTAATTGCGTGTTTTTTTTGTACTCATTTTTTATATATATGTAATTGTGTGTTTTACAATCCATTGAGCCTACACATTTTACAACTTATAATTCACATTTCTCAACAACATTTCTATCCAATACTCCTTCCATATTGATGCCGATTTTCCATTGGTACACCCTTAACAATTCATTGAATAAACATGGTTGTCGATCAATAGTTAAAACATAGCCCAAAAAACATGATTGTTTCTTTCGCAGGATAAACAAACGTGTAAAGTTTTTATGTTTCTTAATGAGCTCCCAAACCAACATTAATGCAGAAATAGGTTATGTTTCTCAATGCGTATTCAGTGTATATATATTCAGTTTACATTATTGCAAAGTAACTCACCCAAACAATATATAGTTAATGATGTAATTAATGATGGTAGTTAATGATCTAATTAATGATGCGAATTGAACGCGACCCCTAGCCTTTTCACATTTACTTGGGATAGAATTATTAGCATTGAATTCTGCAGTTAAGAAAATAAAAGAATATGAGTAGTTGAATTCAATTCTGGACTCAATTGAATTCTGCAGTAGAGACAAAAACATAAAAGAAACAAAACAAATGGAATCCTTCCTTTTTAAGGTATATTAGTTGAACTTTGGATCAGAAAGGGACGAATGGCCGGTGACAGTTTTAAGCAACAAGTCAACAGCAAATTGCATACAAACATATATACAAGTAAAAGGGCAGAGCTAGTCAACAACAAACATTAAAAAGGAATCACCTTTTTGGGTGTTCTTTGTTTCTATTAGCATAAAGAACATAAATTCGTGCAGCCCCATTGATTGGTTCATGTTAAAATGTATTAATTAAAAACTATGTTATGATGATAAACCCTAAGCAAAATGGAAGCAATCTAGATAATACGAAGGAAAAATGGAAGCAAATAAAATGATCATCATATAATTAATAGAAATTACTACTAATATTTACATTAAATTAAAGGAGTATAATTTATACAAAATCTAAAAGATACTAACATAAATCTAGTTATATGCAAATCGGTTTACAAAAACACCCAACTCATAGGCCCAAAAACACGACATGCATTCCGGTATCTTGAGTTCAAACCCATGGATGTGTGGAAAATAACCACGGTGGTCAGAGATAGGGCATGGCATTGCCACGTCAGCAAAAGGACGGCGGTTAAATAACCATAAACATCGTAGCAAATCAAAAACCCTTGTTCTCACCGCAACCACCATCTCTGACTTTGGTGGGAATGTTTCATTCAAAATTTGTAAACCGACATGCTTTTCCTCTATTTTGCAAGGGGCAAACATAATTAAACCATAAACATAAACAGCCTCTTTAAGTTGGAAGTTCGAAGCTTGCTTGAGATATGCAAGCCCATAATTGATATGTCTACCGTTTAAATAACCTATCAAACCCCAGCGAAATATCGCATTAGGGTTTCCAAAAATCGTACAACGAAATAAAAAAACAAAGAATCTAGGGTTTCCCCAAGGTAATAGAGGCCACCGATCTAGGGAAAGCCTTTTTAATGCTAAAGGATCTTTGGAAAGCTCTGAAAAGCTTTTGCAAACCGACTTACACATGAACAACTGGTCGGATAAGTAACTTCTAACTCGAGATAAAATTTCCACAAGCATATCTTGTGGAAGATTTTCGATCGTCTTCGGTTGAGTAAGTTCCATTTTTTTAAAATAAAAAATACGAAAAAATGATGAACTTGATGTACTTGAGAGAAATGTGTACATGAAGAAGATGGAAAGTATAACAGAGAAAAGATTTGAGAAGCAAATATGCAACTTGCTTTCTGGCATTAAAAGTTGATTTTTGGTGAAAGTGAATTGACAAGATACCACGTGTGCACTTAATGATGATTTTATTTAAGTATAAAATATAATTATAATTTTATTTCAATTAGTATCTATAACAAAGTCAATATATATTACTAGCAAATAATAATAAGTAAAGGATACATGGCAAATAATAACCATTAGATTATTATGAGTACCATTACATCAAACTCAATGATATATTTGCCAATTTATGATATAATTCTAACTTGGTACACAAATATGAAAGAAAATCTATATCTATATCTATAATTGTTAAAAGCACATAGTACAACACCTTAAAGCAACTCATTACATCACCCTCAACTCCCTTTTTAAAGATAAGAATATAGAAGCAAATTTTTTGAATTTAAATTTCACGATATAATATCTAATAATCTTTAAGTAATTTGGATTGATTTCAATATCTTCCAATCTTTAACTAAATATCAATAAATAAATTGACTAATTAATTAGAGTTTTTAACTTCATATACCCTTCTTAACTTTTAAAATCACATATACATACCCACTTACATAAATTAATAGTATCATATATGCCTATTACTAACATTTGAAAAAGCATATTTACCCATATAAATGAATAATATCATATGCAATTTGAGAGGTTTCTTTTACAAGAAGATTTTTGGTGATACAATTTCCCATTTTACCCTTAAATTGCTATTAGGTCAATATACCATTTATGGGTAAGATAGACAATTTATAAAAAAATAAATCAAAACTAAATAAAAAGGTGAGACCTGTTAATTACCCACATAATAATTACCTACATAATAGGGATGCATTTACCTTACCCATAAAGTATGTTACAAGTTACAACCATTTTTTTCTTGTTCCCTTATATTTTCACGAATTGTCAAAATATTTTTAATATTAATCAAGTTTTTTGCCAAAAAAAAAAAGTTACAACCATTTTGTACCATGGTATTTTTTTTATCTGTTGGATATAGAAATTACAACACAAATAAAAACTAAAATCCGTCATAATCTATAAAAACTTGATCTCTTTGTGTTTTCATCTTCACTTAGACTGCCTTGACCACGAATAGTTCTACAAAACACAATAATAATTATAATAATAATAATAATAATAATAATAATAATAATAATAATAATAATAATAATAATAATAATAACAATAATAATAATAATAATAATAATAATAATAATAATAATAATAATAATAATAATAATAATAATAATAATAATAATAATAATAATAATAATGATAATAATAATAATAATAAATAATAAATGGATCTTAATTAATAAATGGATTCTTAATAAAAATCCCAATTTATGATATTTATGTTAAACAACCTACTCTCATCCCAATTTATGTTTACTACAACGGTGAGTATTCGGATGATTGGAAATGGTATACACTTGGCGAAAGAAAAACGTTCGAAAAAGTGGAGTACAAACAAACGGACTTGGTATGATTTAATTTCGACTGAGGTGGTCGCCTAGATCTCTTTGTGTTTTCACCTTCACTTGGACCGCCTCAGTCAAAAACACAAAGAGATCAGGTGATCATTTTGAGTGATTTTTATTGTAGTGATGATTGTTTGATTTTGGAGTAATTTGATAATTTGTGACGACCCAGAAATTTCTGACCAAATTTAAACTTAATCTTTATTTAATTTCGACACGATAAGCAAAGTTTGTAATGTTGAGTCTAAAATTTTTTGAACTGTTTACATACATTTATATGACTTTAACTGTTTCCGACGATTCACGAACAATTATTTGTAAATAGATATGTGTGTATATATATATATATATATATATATATATATATATATATATATATATATATATATATATATATATATATATATATATATATGTATAAATAATAATTAGAAATGTAATTTGAAATATTATATGTTGTTGTTATATGTAATTATGTGAAAAAAATAAAAATAGGATATTACAATTATTATTATTTAAAACATATCTATATATAAATAAGGTATATTAAAAATTAATATTAAATGATTGTAATACTCGTTTGATGTTCCGATTGATACTAAGCAAGTTAAATTCAAACTTATTTTATTTTAAAAATAAACGGTGATCCGAAAATAAGTTATATACATTGTAGCTTTATTAAATATATATTTAGTAGCTATTTGATAAATTTTAATACTCCGTACATTTTTACATGGGGATTGAGCGCTAATAATCAATTAACTTTTTATGATTGATTTTACACATTAAAAGACCAAAATAAATAAATGTATTTAATTTAAAAATTTAGGATTTTTCGGTGTACTTTTATCCGCCATTGATTATCAATAGAGCATGAATGTCAGTCCGTGAATGAAATAGTAGACTACGGCTAATATATATTCACACGTTTCATTTGATTGAATTATTATAATATTATTGTATCTATTATTACTGTTTTTGATTTGTGTTGGTTGAAACAATCAAATGTTAAATACTAATTATTGCAGTACCTGTCTATTTTACCTCTCCACTTTAGGAATCACGCACCACACTTATTAATCCGTGAAATATGGTTATCAATCAAAACACTGTTTATGTTTCTATATCCTTTAACTAAATAATATCTATATAAGCATATACATACATAGATATAATTCACCATCTCCCTAACCATTTCTTCATTCTTCCTTGTCATGAATTGCTGCTGTTGCAGCCTTTGACCTCCGCCACCATCCTTCTCAACCATAACTATCACCATTTGAACCATTACATCACCACCATTACCACAAACTGCAACTACTATTCTTTTTTGTTTTACTTTGATTAGAGACACAACTCAAACAAGCGTAATGCTACTCTCTTCTCCTGCCGTTTCTATTGTTTGACGAACCACCACCTTTATTCACTATTATTCTATTTCAAAGTCACCACCTCCGGCACTCGTCTATCACCACTTCAACACCACAAACCACCATTAAAACAACCAACCCAACCGAACCACTTTAATCTTTCTGTTTTTTGTTTTTAACTACACCTTTCGGTCCTCGCCACAAACCCCTTCCTGCTACAGCTTCTTCCTGTTTCTTCCTAGTTGAACAGCTCCACCATAAAAGCATCATTACCCAAACTATCCCCAACAATCACTAAATTATGGCTGCACACTTCATTTTTTTTTGTATATAACTTGCTTCTACTATAACCTACCATCAACACCAATTTACTTCTATTATTTCATGCTACCCCGCCTGCAGTCTATTTTATGTTTTATTTTGATTACTCCAACATAAAACTCATCTTCGAAACTGCTACAACTATATTACTATGGGTGCTTCTCGTTGCTGTACTAAATCCTACTTTTATTGTACGTTTACACTTCCCAAATACAAACCACTTACACGAAAACCCACCTGCTACTTTCTTATGTTTCTACTTCTGTTTTGTTTCCCGTTTTGGAACGAAACCAAATCCCGTCGCTACTTTGATTTCTGTTTGAGTTATCATAAAGATAACTATGGTATTGATGATGCCATAAAGTTAAGAAGAAAATGATGATGGGATTAGATTAAAGGTGATGGGTCTATGCTCACAGTATAAAGCTTTGTCAAGTTAATATTATTATACATCGAATTTGTTATGGAAATGGGACTAGATACAACATAATGGTAGACCAATGGATAACATGAATTGATGTTTAAATTATATTAATAATCACATACAGTATATGATAGTGATGTAAGGATGCTGCGTTTAAAGTTGCTACTTTCAAACGAATCCCCTCAACCACGAATGTATCGAGTTTTTTTTTTTTTACATAAACCATGTATTGGGCTTGATTATTTTGGGTGGATCCAACAAATCAAGATAATGGACTCCTTTAGAATTATGTGGGCCGTATTCCTATTACCGTCCATGTTCTATTCTAGTCTAATGATGGGCCAAAGTCTAGAGATGGTAACGATGAGTTGCAAAGATGATATTTAATGATGATGACGGTACATGGTGAGGACGAGATAAGAATGATTAAGGATCATAATAAGATAATAGGGTGATAAGGAAAGATCTTAAATGATGATGTTGATCATACGTGATTGTTATGATGATGATTACGTACTAGGTACAGAGGATGATTAGATGATTTAGGTACAATGAGGATGATGATAGATGTTAGATTATGATCATTATTATGGTAGTATGATGATGATTAATTATGGTGATTCATGATTAAGATAAAAGGATGATAAGTGTGAAATGAGAATAATGATATAGATGATGGGAAAGATGATGTTATAATGGTTGCTGTGTAAATCGAAACTAGGATGGGAAAACAAAGAACCTTTTGTTAATTTGATGCAACTTGGACTTCTTAAGTTTATAAGACAATCTAAGGATATTGGGCTTTGGACTTGTTTTGGTTATTAGACGGGTTCGATAAACTCTTTCATTCATTTTTTCGAAGGTATAACAAATTCGAGCTTATTGATTTAAAAACTTTATTTGTTTAATACTTTACTATAAGTTAATTAAAATCTTAGTACTATTAGTAATATAACAATACTCAAAATGATTACGATAATTATGAACATATT